>NC_044386.1:91381097-91999510 GCF_006542625.1 Nomascus leucogenys
AGGAAATAATGTTAGGCATGATGGTGCATGCCTGTAATCTCAACTACTTGGAAGGCTGAAGCAGGAGAATCACTGAAGCCCAGGAGATTGAGACCAGCCTGAGCAACAAACTGGGATCCAGTCTCAAAAAAAATTTTTTTAATGAGAAAGAAAACAACGTCCCTCATGATGTAATTCACATTAACAAAGTTTAAAATATAATCATCTCAATAAGACACAGAAATAACACGTGACAGAATGAATTTTGACATCCATTCCTCAAAAAAGCTCTAAACAAGCTAGGAATAGAAGGGATCAAGCTCAATTTGATACAGAATTTACACAAAACCAACAGCTATCATTATAACTTAATGGCTAAAGACTAAATGTTTTCCCCTAAGATTAGAAAAAGACAGGGATGTTGCTTTCAACCACCTCTACTCAACATTATACTGGAGTAGCCAGTGAAATCAAGCAAGAAAAAAAAAAGACATCCAAACTAGAAAGGAAAAAAAACTTTTTATTCACAGACATGACTGACTATATGAAAAATCCAATGGAATCTATAAAAAAGCTGGTGCAGGGGTGGGCAGGTGTGGTGGCTCATGCCTGTTATCCCAGCACTTTAGGGGGCCAAGACAGGAAAATCACTTGAGCTCAGGAGTTCAGGACCAGCCAGCATAGGCAACATGGTGAGACCTCGTCTCTACTAAAAATAAAAATAAAAAAATAGCCGAGCATAGCAACACAGGCTGATAGTGCCAGCTACTCAGGAGGCTAAGGTGGGAAGATCACTCGAGCCTGGAGATCGAGACTGCAGTGAGCTATGATGACACCACTACACTCCAGCCTGGGCAATAGAGGGAGACCTTGTCTCAGAAAAAAAAAAAAAAAAAAAAAAAGGTTAATGGCACTAATATTTAAGTCTAGCCAGGTTGCAGCAGAGAAGATCAATGTGTAACTATCAACTGTATATCTATATACTGGCAACAAAGAACTGAAAATTGTAGAACACCATTTATAATAACATCCTCAAAAATATTGAGAGATACATCTTACCAAAGATGTAAAAGACCTGTACACTAATAACTATAAAATACTGCCAAGAGAAATTAAAGAACTTAATAAAAAGTTAAACACATACTTATCATCTGATTTAGTCATTCCATTCCTGGATATTTACTGAAGAGAAAAAAATGCATATGTCTATATAAACTTGAATGTTAATAGCCAAAAATTAAAAACAACCCATATATCCATCAACGAGTAAATAGATTTAAAAAATTGTGATATCCCATGGAATACTATTACCTTAGCAACAAAAAGGAATGTATTATCGACATATGCAACAACATGGATAAATCTCAAAATAATTATACCAAGTGGGAGAAGCCAAATATAAAAGGGTACATACTATGTGGTTCCATTTATATAAAATGGTAGAAAATGCAAACTAATCTACAGTGACAGAAAGCACTTAACTGGTTTCCCATATATGGGTGGGCTGAGAGGAGTGTGAAAGAGGGATCACAAAGAGATATGAGGAAACTTTGGGGATAATGGATATGTTCTTGACTGTGGTGGTGGTTTCATGGGTATATACATGTCAAAGTTTATCATGTTACACATTTTGCATATATGCAGTTTACTGTATTTCAATTATACCTACAAAATATCTTTTAAAAAGACAATGAAGTAGTATTACCTTTTCCTTTCAGGTCTAAAACAAACACTATATTCCCTTTCCTTTTTTTTTTTTTTAATTGGCAAGCAAAAACTGCATATATTTATGGTGTATAACATGATGTTTTCATATATGTCTGCAGTGTAGAATGGCAAAATCAAGCTACTTAATTTATGCGTTACCTCACAATACTTATTTTTTTGTAATGAGACTAATTAAAATATTTTCTTAGAAATTTTCAAGTACAGGCTGGGGGCAATGGCTCATGCCTGTAATCCCAGCACTTTGGGAAGCCAAGGCGGGTGGATCACCTGAGGTCAGGAGTTCAAGACCAGCCTGACCAACATGGAGAAACCCCTTCTCAACTAAAAATACAAAATTAGCCGGGTGTGGTGGCACATGCCTGTAATCCCAGCTACTCAAGAGGCTGAGGCAGGAGAATCCCTTGAACCCGGGAGGCAGAGGTTGCGGTGAGCCGAGATCACACCATTGCACTCCAGCCTGGCAACAAGAGCAAAATTCTGTCTCAAAAAAAAAAAAAAAGAAAGAAATTTTCGAGTATATAATATACTGTTACTTACTATAGTCATCATGATGTATAATAGATCCCTTGACCTTATTCCTCCTACGTAACTAAAAAATGTGTGTCCTACAACCATCTCTCCAATCCTCGCAGCCTTTAGTAACTACCACTTTGCTCTTTGTTTCTATGCATTCAACTTTTTCAGATTCCACATATAAGTGAGATTGTGGAGTACTTGTCCTTCTGTATTATCTTTCCTTTTGACATTGGATGGTATTACTTGTAAAACTTCCCACAACTAAACATTTTTTCCCATATTCTCTACATTATTACAAGTTTCGATGCTAGGCACAGCTGTTAAGCTTGCAGAAATACAAGCAATTCATCATCAAAAATATTCATCAGCAAAAATATTTTCACCAACCATCACAATGCAGTTAGACAGGACCTGACTCTGCTTTCTCCCCTTATAGGGGGATATACAATGACTACAGTCATCTCTTTCTTTGCATCATTAATGACCCAAAGACACTCTCTTTAAAAAAAAAAAAAAATTACCACTGTCACACTCTTCAGTCTTCCACACCACCTTTTTTGCTTTCCCATCTTCCAGTTTCTCTTGGTTACTAAAAATAACGTCTACACTTCTATTTAGTTTTACTTCATCTTCTCACATCTATCAAATATTTTTTAAAGATATGTTTAAGAATAAGAACAGTATTTTTTTTTTTTTTTTTTTAAATTGCTGCTCCTCGTGGAGCAGGGCTACCCTGCAGGCAGTGTGCCCAGAGTAGCAAGAACAGTATTTCTATAGCTTCTCAGCCTTCTGGCTAAGATCAAGTATAGTTATGTTTTTATCAGTTTAATATCTGGAATGTCTTCTATCCAAAGACATTTTTTTTTTTTTTTGAGATGGATTTTCACTTTTGTTGCCCAGGCTAGAGTGCAATGGCATGATCTCCGTTCACCACAACCTCCGCCTCCCGAGTTCAAACAATTCTCCTGCCTCAGCCTCCCGAGTAGCTAGGATTACAGGCATGCGCCACCATGCCTGACTAACTTTTTTTTGTATTTTTAGTAGAGACAGGTTTCTCCATGTTGGTCAGGCTGGTCTGGAACTCCTGACCTCAGGTGATCCACCCACCTCGGCCTCCCAAAATGCTGGGATTACAGGCATGAGCCATTGCGCCCGGCCCTAAATCAGTTTTTGAAGCTGGGAGATGGAACAGTATCTTGCTTGATCTACTCTACACATCGACCTGGTATTGCAGTACCTCCAGGAATGATACACCCCCCCCACCTCAAAGGATAAAAATTAAAATTAAAATCAAAAATAAGATTTCTATATATTTACCTCAAGTACTGGTCCAGCTCCAAGAATAATCTGTTCTACTCCACTGGCAAATCCTTTCTGACTGAGAGCAGTAAGGTGGTGAATAAGAAAGTTTGTGCTTTGAGTCTTCCCAGAACCACTCTCTCCCGAAATCACGATGCACTGATTCTTTTTGCGCTGAAGCATGGCATGATAAGCTACATCAGCCACAGCATAAATGTGGGGCTCAAGTTTTCCCAGTTGGTGGTTATCATACATTTTGACATATTTGGGGTTATAAATAGGAAGAAACTTGAATGGGTTAATAACTATTAGAATACTGCCAACATAGGTATAAATTTTTTCATGCTTAAAGCGATTTCGTAGGTTTTCTAAGAGAGTTTTCTCATTCAAATCAGGTAAACTACATAAATCATCAAAGTCTTTCTGTTGAGGCTGTGGAAGAAAACCCCGTTCCATCATCCTGCGACGTTCTTCTGTTACCCGTAGCCATGACTGCAGGCTACCATAATGGATTGATCCATCAAGGTTTTTCTCTCTCAGAAGAAAGCGGTAGTCCTCTCCACTTAAGCGATTTTCCAGAGCCATTCGGGGCCACAACATCATTCGCTGAACTGGACAATCTGTTGGATTGAGAATCCATTCTTCTCCACCAAATTCCTTTACCTCTGCTAGAACATAACATTTTGTTTTGTCAAGATGAAGTTTGTTTATAAGAGACTCAATCACCTCAGCAGCTGTGGAGTTTTTTCTGGCAGGAATCGGACAGTAGATTGTCCCTTCTGAAATAGTCCCAGGATATATCCGTAATGTATGTTCATTATCTTCAAAGCGTCGTCTTCCTCCATCATTTATATTCATATTGGATCCTGTCCCATCAGCATGGATAGTATATGTTCAAAGTCGTGCAAACCATTTTCTTGGTAAAATAACTGCAACATAAAAGATGCAAAATATTTAGAAGTAAATACTCATTGCTTTCTGATGCTCAAGAAAGAAAAGCTTAACAAGCATGTTGATTACATCTTCTAAAACACAAAATACTAACTCTTGTCTTAGCACAGCAACAGTTTCACTGAGACCACATAATATTAGGTTTCACTGTCCAAATCTAGGCACTTTCTAAAACAGTAACTTGCCAAAAAAACATATATTTCAATGTTTTATTATACAAAAATCCAAAGAGTACAAAGAAAAATTATTTTTCCCTTGCTGTCTCAAATGTTTGTAAGGAACTTGGGATTAGAACCAAGTTATTTCCTTATACTTAAGAAAGACTGGATTAAGACAGAATAATCATGCAAATCTAATTGCCCTGTACCCAAAATTTCTTAAGGATAAAGCAAAAACAAGAAAGAATCCCAACAATGGAGCAAAAATTTTGTAAAATTTGTTAAAAACAGTAAGAAGATAAACAGAGAAATTACATAAAACCAAGAAAATGATGAGAGAAACCAACTAAAGAGATAGACATATATTTTCAAGGAATTCTAGGCTCTGACTCACTCCCTCCCACAAGGTGGGAAGGAGAAGGGAGTTTGGCAAGAACGACAAAAGAATCCTGCCCCTGACTTGCTGGGCAAATTTAACACAATTATACAACTAGGCACCACTACAAATTTTATTCAGCTTCCCTTTGTCCTTCAATGCTACTATTATATCTTTTTACCTAACCTTATTTATTGCATTCCTTACAAGTATTCTGCATTTTCTTCCCATCTTCTCGAACCTCGTATACAGTATATCACACTTCTAGAAGAATGATTTCAACTTTTATACCTCACTGAGAAAATAGTGATTTCCTTCAAATGGCTTCCAACTCAAAATTTATTCCTATCTTTACCTCATCTATCTTATTCCATTCCTGTCTTCTACTGAGAAAATATGCCCCACACAATTTCCAGGGCTGATAAAACCTATTTCTTATCTTCATTAGTTAGTTATATGTCCCCCAAAAAACTACCCTCATGTGTCATCAATACTTCCCTTATTTATTTCATCCTTTAACATATAAGGATGATGTGCTATTAAAAAAATAAGAAGAAGAAATACTTTCAGTTACTTCCTTTTTTTTTTTTTTTTTTTTTTTTTGAGACAGGGTCTTGTTCTGTCACCCAGGCTAGAGTACAGCGGCGTGATCTTGGCTCACTGCACCCTCCATCTCCCGGGCTCAGGTGATCCTCTCACCTCAACCTGGCTGGGACTACAGGTGTGCGCCACCTTGCCTGGCTAATTTTTGTATTTTTAGTAGAGACGGGGTTTCACCATGTTGCCCAGGGTACTATCTATCCTCTCATACTACTACATATTTGTCAAAGTCTTCTAATCAAGAAACTATTTTTTCCCTTTTGCCTAGATGGTAAAGGTCTTTCAAACACAGAGATTAATACAGAATATTAAAAAAAAAAAAAAACCAGCCATATAGGCCAGGAGTGGTGGCTCATACCTGTAATCTCAGCACTTTGGGAGGCCAAGGCGGGCGGATCACCTGAGGTCAGGAGTTTGAGATCAGCCTGGCCAACATGGTGAAACCCTGTCTCTACTAAAAATACAAAATTAGCCAGGCATGGTGGCACATCCCTGTAATCCCAGCTACCCAGAGGCCTGAGACAGGAGAATCACTTGAACCCAGGAGGCTGAAGTTACAGTGAGCTGAGGTCGTACCCCTACACTCCAGCCTGGGTGACAGAATGAGACTGTCTCAAAAATAAAAAAAATTTAAAAAGAAATAAACTAGTGAGGAAAGAATAAACTATTCACTGTGGTACTGGTTCAATTGCTAATCTGAGTTGGAGTGAAGAAAATTAACAGTCCTATCTCATAGCATACTGAAAACAGATTCCATCTATGGATCTGTACCTATCAATCTGTTCTGGGCTCTACAGTCTGTTCCATAGGTCTATTTTTCCACCCTTGAACCTCACTACAGTCGTATAATAAATTTTGGGATCTAAAGGGCACATTACCTTAATGTGTTGTTCTTTACAAATTTTACCTTGGCTATTTACACTACCATAAAAATGTTTAAGTTTGCATGTTTACTATCATGAAAAAAAACTGTTTCAGATTTTAATACTGCATTGATTTTACAGATTAACATTGGACAGAACTGACATCTTATTGACTCTTCTCATTCATGAACACCATGCTGTTGGCTTTTAAAACTTACAACTATATTTTTCATTTCTAAAGTTTTTGTCATTTGCAAATCCACCTGATCTTTTTTCTGCCGATTTACATTTCAAAATTATTTATACTTAAGGGCTATTACTCCTTTTCTTTTTGAAAATCCTGAGTATGTAATTTAATATTTTTCAGACTAACACTGAAATGTCATCCAGACTGAACTGCTCTTCTGGTTGTTTATTTCATATCTTCCTTAGCATGAGATGACTTCATATATTTGAGAATTTAGCTTTACAAGTGCACTTTTGACGGAACTTCTTTTGTTTTTCATACAAACACTTACTGAAAACCTGTTTACTACTTTTTTAAGAGAACCACAGTATCATAAATACATTTTTTTAATTAAAAGTTTTGTTATTAAATGATCAATTGATATTCAAACTTCCAAATTTCCTCAGTCATCTCATAAATATTTTTCTTACAGATAGTCTAGACAGAGATTCTGCTCTGCAATAACAGTGAGGATATACTCTGAATTACCAGGTTCCTAGCTGTATAGCTATGTTTGCTTTCCTGAATCCCTAAGTATTTGGTTCATATAAGCTATGGCATCTGGCAGCAGTCAGCAGCAAATCTTCTTACGGCCAGGGAGGCTGTGACCTGTACCACTCCAGGAGATGTACTAAGTTAACGGGTCACCAACCTCTGGGCCATGGACTAGTGCCAGTCCGTGGCCTGTCAGGAATTGGGCCTCACAGCAGAAGATAAGCAGCAGGTGAGTGAGCATTACTGCCTGGGCTCTGCCTCCTGTCAGATCGTCAGCAGCATTAGATTGCCATAGAAGCATAAGCACTATTGTGAACCACACATGCAAGGGATCTAAACTGCATGCTCCTTATGAGAATCTAACTAACGCCTGAGGATCTAATACCTGATGATCTGAGGCAGAATAGTTTCATTCTGAAACCATTCCCTACTACCCCATCTGTGGAAAAATTGTCATCTATGAAACCAGTCCCTGGTGCCAAAAAGGTTAAAGACCACTGTACTAAGTAACTACAATCTAATCCCTAAAGTTGTATAATATGGCAGCCCTGGAAGTAAACTCAGAAACATCTTTTTTAACAGGAGTCCTATCTTGGTCCACTGTTTCCAACAATAAGCCCAACTCTAATTACACTTCCCCATTACTTCAAAGCAGCCAAAACCACACCTGCTCCTTCCTGAAACACAGAAGTGTTTACCTTTTTTGAGTCTTAGTTTTGTCAATTTGGTTTTATCTTTGTTATTTTATCAATTACTGCTTTGTGGTAATTACTTTGTTATTTTATCAATTACTGCTTTTTTGTTTGTTTACAAAAAGGAGGGTTTGTCTCAAAATACCACTCAGAAATCCATCTTGATCACAAGCCAGTCCTTGCTAAACAGCTTGGAAAATCTGTATTTGCAAATCCGAGACATGAGCTTTCATCAAAATCATCTGGGGAACTTTTTCAAAACATACATTACCAGCCAGGCACGGTGGCTCACACCTGTAATCCCAGCACTTTGGGAGGCCGAGGCAGGCAGATCACGAGGTCAGGAGATCAGGACCATCCTGGCTAACATGGTGAAACCCCATCTCTACTGAAAATACAAAAATTAGCCGGGCATGGTGGCGGGCGCCTGTAGTCCCAGCTACTCCGGAAGCTGAGGCAGGAGAATGGCATGAACCTGGGAGGCGGAGCTTGCAGTGAGCCAAGATCACGCCACTGCACTCCAGCCTGGGTGACAGAGAGAGACTCTGCCTCTAAATAAATAAATAAATAAATAAAATTTTTTTTAGAAATGTACATTACCAGGCTCAACAATAATTATGAGTTGAGGAAATGTAGCTAATTCTGTTATTGCTGGTCCAGAAAATAGTATTTGAAAATCACTGTATTCCCAAATATTTGGGAACTCACTTTCTACTCCCTTACCACTCTTCCCACATAGCAAGCTACTTGACAACGTTCTGGAAAAGTCACGAAATTCCACAGAGTTGGTAATCCAAAGGTCTTTCCTCATTCTTCATTTTAACACACCACACTACGGCATGACTAAAGCAGCCAATTTCTAGTTCTTGAAAGTGTACTCACATAGTTATTTTTCTTATAATCTTCCTGATAGTCTTGCTCTTTTTCTGACTCACTTCTACAGCTCCTCTTCCATTAACTCACTTTATTTTGTTGTTGTTTTGTTTTGTTTTTGTATTTGTTTTATAGAGCCAGGGTCTGTCTCTGTCATGCAGGCTGGAGTACAGTGGCACAATCATGGCTCACTGCAGCCTCAACCTTCTGGACTCAAGTAATCCTCCTGCCTCAGTCTCCCAAGTAGCTGGGACTGTAAGTGCATGCCACCAATGGCAGCAGCGGCCCATCTACAGCAGGCACTGCCGTGACACCAGCTGCAGTGGGGGAGGTGCAGCCAGGACTGCGTGCTCCATGGAGGTAGCAGAAGCCAGGGACAGGTGGGAACCCCGCCACCTTCTGAGTTGACAGGGCAGGAGTTTCGCACTCCCTAGGTGCAGCTGCGGCCACCCGCCCAGGTGGGCTGCAGACCCGGGCATCACTGTGCTCTTGGGGGATGGGAGCAGGCAGGAGCCCCACCCTCTCAGGCACAGCTGCAGCCGCCCAAGCTGCAGCTGCAGATCCAGGCATCTCTGCACTCTCAGAGGCCCAGGAAGGCCCCCCGCCCAGTCCCTGCAGGCTCAGAGGTGTTTGCTCCCACTGCCTGGCCTCTCCTCACTCCCAGCACCCACTCCAATCTCAGAGCAAGGTTGGGTCCGAGCCTGGGCACTGTCACAGCCTGGCCAAGTGCACACACACTCCAGATAGCACTGATACACCAGCCCCCTGCCACCTCGGCCCGCTCTAAACTTTGGGTGCCTACAAACACTAGAGGGAGGCCGAGGGGGTACTGAGGGCAGCTCAGTACCTGTAGGCACCCCCTGTCACAAACAGCCTGGGCACCATGAACGGCAGCAGGAGGCAGGCAGGCTCCTGGGCAAAAGGAGGCAGGTCCCTGGTGAAGCCCCACCTTCAAGCCAGGGAAGGCCTGAAGCCTGGGGACCAGGCTTTCCACTGGCACCCGATGACCAGAGTGGGAACTTGTGGTGCTTTCTCCAGGCCCACCCAGGGTTGTCAATGAACCAATCAGTACACACACCCTCCCTGCTGAGACCTATAAAAGCCTGAACTCAGCCAGACTTGGGGAGACAACCACCTGCCAGTTGCAGAGAAAAGGTGCCCACCCCAGGGTCTCCTCTCTGCCAGCAATTGAGAAGATGATGGGACAACCAGCTGCAGGGAGAAGCTACCCACCCCAGGGTATCCTCTGCTGAGAGCTGAAGAGATATCCAACTACCAGCTACAGAGAGGAGCTACCCACTCCACGGTCTCCACTCTGCTGAGAGCTGAACACTCATCAGGACACCCTGGCTGCAGAGAGGAGCTACCCACTGCAAGTCTCCTCTGAGCTGTTCTATCACTCAATAAAGCTCCTCTTCAACTTGCTCATCTTCCACTTGTCCGTGTACCTCACTCTTCCTGGGTGCAGAACAAGAACTCAGGACCTGCCAAATGGCAGGACTAAGAGAGCTATAACACAAACAGGGCTGAAATACGCCCCTTGTTCGTCGCATTGTAGGCAACAGAAGGAGAGAAGAGAGAAGGAGAAAAGAGCTGAGGCCCTTCATGGAGCCCAGACCTGGGGGCTCCCCAAGCCAGGGCTCTGACACCCTCTTTGGGGCTCTGCAGTTCCGGGCGTCTTCAAGCTTCCGAGCACCACTGCAATCCCCAGTGCCAGCCATGGAAGCTGCTTGCGGCATGCCTGATCCAGCCACAGCCTTGCAAGGAAGCCAGCGCCTATGCCGGCACCCGGAGCTGCCTGCCCCACTGCAGCCAGCATGCTCGGTTGTGTAGAGTAGCCAAACCCCTCACTCACTCACACACCCTCCTTTGGTAGGTGTGGGATCCAGGCTGGTAGTACAAGCCAAACACAGCCTGCCATTCAGAGTGAGCAGAATAAGCCCAGCAGGCCCAAGAAAAACTCAGGCAGAGGCGCCAGTGGTCACAGACGTTTCCAGCCAGAAAAGTATCACCCCAAGAAGTATCACCCCGTAGCAAGATGGAATGCTGCCCAGGCTGGTCCACAAAGCCAAAAACTTTTACTATATGCTCCTTTACAGGAAAATTTTGCTGATGGTTGTTCTAGGGTACCCACTAAAAAAGATTTTTTTAGGCTGGGCCTGGTGGCTCACGCCTGTAATCCCAGCACTTTGGGAGGCTGAGGCAGGTGGATCACTTAAGGTCAGGAGTTCGAGACCAGCCTGGCCAACATGGTGAAACCCTGTCACTACTAAAAGTACAAAAAAAAATTAGTCAGGCAGGGTGGTGCGTGCCTGTAACCCCAGCTGCTCAGGAGGCTGAGGCAGGAGAATTGCTTGAACTCAGGAGGTGCAGGTTGCAGTAAGCCAAGATCACACCACTGCACTCTAGCCTGGGCAACTGAGCAAGACTCTGTCTCAAAAAAAAAAAAAAAAGATTTTTTAAGTGTAACTTTCCATGTGGCACATATACACTACGGAATACTATGCAGCCATAAAAAAGAATGAGATAATGTCCTTTACAGCAATATGGATAGAGCTGGAGGCCATTATCCTAAGTAAACTAATCCAAGAACAGAAAACCAAACACCGCACTTATAAATGGGAGCTAAAAACTGAGTAGACATGAACACAAAGAAGGGAGCAACAGACACAAGAGCCTACTTGAGGGTGAAGGGTGGAAGGAAGGCGAGGATCAAAAAACTACCTATCAGGTACTGTGCTTATTACCTGGGTAACAAAATAATCTGCACACCAAACCCCTGCAACACACAATTTATCTAAAGAACCAACCTGTACATGTACTCCTGAAACTAAAAGTTAAAAATAATTATGTAGAACTTTCCAACTAGTAGAGTGAAAAAAACAGAATAACGAGTTCAAAAGAAAGCAAGAAGGGAGAAGGGAAAAAAAGTCAGAATAGGTAGATCAAATAGAAAACAAATAGTAAACTTTTAAAGCTAAATACAACAGTAATTATATTATATTACATGTAAATGCTCCAGTTAAAAGACAAAGATGGTCAGATCAAATTTTTAAAATTCAACTATCTGCTGTTTTCAGTAGACACACATCTATAACATAAGGATACAGAATCAGAAAGTATTTTTTTTTAAAGGAGAAGAAATATCATGCAAACACTAGCCAAAAGAAAGCTGGTATAATCAAAATAACATCAAGCAAAACAGGAAAAGAAAATTGAATTAAACATCTCTTAAGGGTTTTTTTTAGCCCTTCCATACTATTATTTTAGGCTTAGGCCTGAGACAAAGGTCTCTGGATATCACTGGTGTTCTTGAAAAGAAGTACAAAACAGAAAAAGATTACAAGAAGTAAAGGAGGAAGCCACAGAGTGGCAACTAAGTAGCTAGCAGATGTTGATCAAATCTGCTACAAAGAAAGCAGGAGTAGGGCCGGGCGCAGTGGCTCACACCTGTAATCCCAGCACGTTGGGGGGCCGAGGCGGGTGAATCACAAAGTCAGGAGTTCGAGACCAGCCTGGCCAAGATGGTGAAACCCCGCCTCTATTAAAAATACAAAAATTAGCCAGTCATGGTGGTGCGCGCCTGTAGTCCCAGCTGCTCGGGAGGCTGAAGCAGAAGAATCACTTGAACCCAGGCGGCGGACGTTGAAGTGAGTAGAGATCGTGCCACTGCACTCCAGCCTGGAGACACAGCAAGACTCTGTCTCAAAAAAAAAGCAGGAGTATTGTGAGTGAAATGTTTATTAGTTAGAGGGCTTGGGAACACAACTGTGTAATTATAAATAAGTACAAGCAAGGAAGCAGAAACTAAAAACTGAAGAAAAAGAAAGTCTAACTGGTAAGCCAAAGTTCCTTGGTAAGCAAGACTAAATGAGATTAAGGTCAAAGGTGGACAGATGTCTCTCAGAAAGGAAAAAAAAAGGACACTTTTACTGAAAGAATTAAAAAAAAAAAAAAGATGGGCAGAGAAACAGAATTTGAGATAAGATGTGACAAGACTGCATATCAGCTAATCATTACCAGAAAGAATATAAAAGCCCAAGTTTTACCTATAACAGATCAATGTCAAGTAAAAGCAAAAGTGGGTGCTGAAAGAAAACACATTTTGTACCATTTCAGTTGAAGAAAATGTAATGGAAGAAATAAATTATCAGGCTGGGCACAGTGGTGCATGCCCATAGTCACAGCTATTTGAAAGGCTGAGGTGGGAGGATTGCTTGAGCACAGGAGTTCAAGACCAGCCCGGGCAATATACCAAGACCCCATCTCTAAATAAATAAAATGTTAATAGTTGGCAGGCCACATGTAGCATGAAAACCTCTCACCTTACACAAAAATCAACTCAAAATGGATCAAGGACTTAAATCTAAGACCTGAATAAAAATTCTACAAGATAATGTCATAAAAATCCTCCCAGGCTTTGGCTTAGGCAAAGACTTTATGACCAAGAACCCAAAAGCAAATGCAACAAAAACAAAGATGAATAGATGGGACTTAATTAAACTAAAGAACCTCTGCACAGAAAAAGAAAAAATCAGCAAAGAGACAACCCACAGAGTGGAAGAAAATCTTAACAATGTATATATCCAATAAAGGACTAATATCCAGAATCTACAAGGAACTCAAACAAATTAGCAAGAAAAAAACAAACAATCCCATCAAAAAGTAGGCTAAGGACATGAATTGACAATTCTCAAAAGATACACAAAAGGTCAACAAACATGAAAAAATGCTTAACAGCATTAATGATGAGGAAAATGCAAAACAAAATAACAATGTGATACCACCTTACTCCTGCAAGAATGGCCATAAAAAAAAATTAAAAAAAAAATAGATGTTCGTAGGGATGTGGTGAAAAGAGAACATACTTTTACACTGCTAGTGGGAATGTAAAATACATTCACTATATGTAAAATACAACCACTATAAAAAAACAGAATGGAGATTCCTTAAAGAACTAAAAGTAGGCCAGGTGTGGTGGCTCACGCCTATAATCCCAGCACTTTGGGAGGCCAAGGCAGGTGGATCACCTGAGGTCAGGAGTTCGAGACCAGCCTGACCAACATGGCGAAATCCCATCCCTACTAAAAACATAAAAATTAGCTAGGCATGGTGGCACACGACTGTAGCCCCAACTACTCAGGAGGCTGAGGCACAACAATCACTTGAACCCGGGAGGCAAAGGTTGTAGTGAGCCCAAATCATGCCACTGCACTCCAGCCTGCACAACACAGTATCACCCAGTTGCCACTACTGAGTATCTACCCAGAGAAAAAGAAGTCATTTATACAAAAAAAGATACTCCCACAGGCATGTTTATAGCAGCACAATTCACAACTGCAAAAATATAGAACCAGCCCAAATGCCCATCAACCAATGAGTGGATAAAGAAATTGTGGTCAATATACACCATGGAATACTACTCAGCCATAAAAAGAACAAAATAACGGCATTCACAGTGACCTGGATGGAACTGGAGACCATTATTCTAAGTGAAGTAACTCAGGAATGGAAAACCAAACATCTTATGTTCTCACTCATAAGCAGGAGCTAAGCTATGAGGATTCAAAGGCATAAGAATGACACAATGAACTTTGGGGACTTGGGGGAAAAGGTGGGAGGTGGGTGAGGGATACCAAATTGGGTATAGTGTATACTGTTCAGGAGATGGGTGCACCAAAATCTCAGAAATCACCACTAAAGAACTTACTCAGCCGGGCGCAGTGGCTCACGCCTGTTAATCCCAATACTTTGGGAGGCCAAGGCGGGCAGATCACCTGAGGGTCAGGAGTTCAAGACCAGTCTGGCCAACATGGCAAAACCCCGTATCTACTAAAAATACAAAAATGGCCAGGCACAGTGGCTCACACCTGTAATCCCAGCACTTTGGGAGGCCGAGGCGGGCGGATCATCTGAGGTCAGGAGTTCAAGACCAGCCTGGCCAACATGGCAAAACCCTGCCTTTACTAAAAGTACAAAAATTAGCCAGGCGTGGTGGGTGCCTGTAATCCCAGCTACTCAGGAGGCTGAGGCAGGAGAATCGCTTGAACCTGGGAGGCAGAGGTTGCAGCGAGCCGAGATTGCACCACTGTACTCCAGCCTGGGTGACAAGAGCAAGACTCTGTCTCAGGAAAAAAAAAAAAATAGCCAGGTGTGGTGGCACATGCCTGTAATCTCAGCTATTTGGGAGGCTGAGGCAGAATTGCTTGAACCCAGGAGGCAGAGGTTGCAGTGAGCGGAGATCACACCACTGAACTCCAGCCTTGATGACAGAGTGAGACTGCATCTCAAAAATAAAAATTAAAAATTAAAAATAACTTACTCATGCAATCAAGCATCACTTCTTCCCCAAAAAAACAATGAAAAAATAAAACATAACATGAATTATTGTATGACACACTAGTATATGTGTATCAGCTTAGCCTGACCAGTGAGTACTCTGTACCTTCTTCAAAATTACTGTTTTCCTTTGAAAAACTATTTCTCCTCCTTGTCATTCCATCCCTGTCATCAAACATAGTTGGAGTGAACTGACCTCATTCCCCAGATAAGGGAGAAGAGAGACATTTGCTGTAACCCAGGCCCAGTCAATCAATTTATTTCATTACTCTTAGCCACAGTGGCTGATTACTGAGATTCTGTACTGGAATTTTTGCTGCAACTATCAGGAAAGAAGCTTTCTTCCCACACCAGGGCTGCAAAGCTAGAAAGATCTAAACGTACAGCTGCTGGCAGCCATATTCCCTGAATGCATAAAAGAAGCCTCTGCAATAAAAGAAAATGAAACTAACATACACAGCAAAATCTTATCAACATATTTGGGCCACTTAATCCAGCTGTGCCTCAAATAAGCTAGACCACTGAACTTCCTTGTTAAGTGTGCCAATCAATTCCCTTTTATTCCCTGAGCCACTCTGAGGTAGGTTTCTGTTCTCTACAATCAAAAGAACCCATTATAATGGGTAGTATTTCAGTGCAATACCCTTTGAGGATACAAGTCACCCTTGTTATCCAAATTCCTGATTTCCAAAAATCTCACAACCTAAACTCAAGAACCAAATACATCTGAGTAAACTTCTGGAATTTTCTTCATTACCTTGTTATTTGCTATCCAAACTTGAGGAAATAGATTCAAATAAGGCAGTACCTCCGACATTCAAATTCACTATCCAAACTGAAGAATTAAGCAAACATGAATAGTAGGAGATATCTGTAAAGTCGACCATGCAGAAATATGGAAAAGAATTTATAACGTAAAATTTTAAAATCTAGAAAATTGCACATAAAGGTATACATATATTTTAAAATGGGTTAAAACACTGGGCTTTTGGGAAATCTTCACATTTTCCATCTATAGTTATAATCAAAAATAAGTTTGATATACATTACCTAATTTGAGTTGAACAGCAATTCTTAGACAAAAATAAACTATTACCTTTCAAATCAGAAAATTAAGACCTAAAGAGCAAAAACAATCTATGAAAATATATGATAAAGATGACACTTCAAGTCAGCAGAGAAAAAATGATTACTAAATAAATGATGTGGGGATAGCTGACCATAAGAATAAAACAATACACGTAAAGTACTAAGCACATTACTGGCATTTATATAGCAATCAGACAATACTGTATCTTTTATATAGAAAATTATTTAATATTCTTTTTATTCTCTATCTCAATGTACACTTCAAAAGTATATGCTAACAGTATATGCTAACGTGGTAAGAAAGTTGCTGTGGTTTAGCAGGGTGTGGTTCAGAATATGCCAGCTTATGATGTTATTCACTGGACTGAGTTAGAAGGGACTAATTATAGAGGAAAAGTCTGGTGAAGAAAGAAAACAGGGAATAAAGAGTTTCCTTTAAACTAGAAGTTCAGTTAAAGAAATAAAACAGTACCTAAGGATTTTTAATGCAGTGTTCTGTGCAGTGTTCTGCAGTGTGTTAATAAAATTTACTTTTCAAAATATATACATTAATGTTGTTTTTGCTTTTTTATCAAATCCCCAAGGTTATTTTCTTTTAAAAAAAAAAAAAAAGTGGCCTTTCTCTTTATGTGTGCTTTATCATAGGGCTCTACTGATAAATGTAAGAAAGATCATACATTCTTGACCAGGCATGGTGGCTCATGCCTGTAATCCCAGCACTTTGGTAAGCCAAGGCAGGTGGATCGCTTGAGGTCAGGAGTTTGAGACCAGCCTGGCCAACATGGTGAAACCCCATCTCTATTAAAAAAAAAAAAAAAAAATACAGGCCGGGCGTGGTGGCTCACGCCTGTAATCCCAACACTTTGGGAGGCCAAGGCAGACGGCTCACAAGGTCAGGAGTTCGAGACCAGGCTGGACAACATGGTGAAATCCTATTTTAGTCTCTACTAAAAATACAAAAAAAAAAATTAGCCGGGTGTGGTGGCATGCGCCTGTAATCCCAACTACTCAGGAGGCTGAGGCAGGAGAATCACTTGAACCTGGGAGGCAGAGGTTGCAGTGAGCCAAGATCATGCCACTGCACTCCAGCCTAGGTGACAGAGTGAGACTTCATCTCAAAAAATAAATAAAAAATAAATAAATAAATAAATTAGCTGGGCATGGTAGCATGCACCTATAGTCACAGCTACTGAGGGATGAGAATCACCCAAACCTGGAAGGCAGAGGTTGCAGTGAGCCAAGACTGAGCCACTACACTCCACCCTGGGTGACAGAGTGAGATTCTGTCAAAAAAAAAAAAAAAAAAAAAGGAAAGGGAAGGAAAGGAAAGGAAAAGGGAAAGAAAAGAAAGGAAAAGAAAAAAGATTATACATTGTCATCCAGTAGCAAGAAAAGTAGAACTGAATCAAGCAAATGTATTATAAATTTAAAAAGTAAAAAAGAAAAAAAATTGAACTTTAATGTTGAAAAAATAACTCAAACCAAAGGCCTCATAGTACATACAGAAAACACTGTAATATCAAAGGCAAGATCTATTTGAGAAAACATTACTGATTTGTGTACAGCTATAAATATCATGGGGGAGAGCTATTAAACATTTTGAATTTATTTTAGATAAATAACCATGGGGAAAGTTGTGTTCATGACCTAATATTCAAGTTTCTTCATTCTTTAGTGCTTACAATTAGAATGTTCCACAAATAAATATAGTCACTACCATACAAATGTTTAATCACATATATAAACATATATGTAACTTAGATATGTAAACTTTGCAAACTATGTATTTAGAAGTAAATTTTCTTTTTAAAAGCCCCCAAATACTCGTTTTACAAACTCGTTTCCTCCTCTTCCTAGGCACACAACTCGACTTTTATTTCCCAGTCTTCCCTGGGGTTACATGTGGACATATGATCAAGTCCTAGGCAAATGGTATGTGGGGCAGAGATTATGCACATTCTCTCCAGGCTGAGCCAAAATACCTCTAAAAGGATCTGTCTTTCCTAGTCTGCTATAAGAATGGAGACAACCTGGGGAAAAGCTCTTAAGGCCCTCAGGGACACAGAGCCACTAGAGGGAAAGAGTCTGGGTCCCAAAGGACCACACAGAGAAGAGTGTCTACCATCACCCCACCTCCAACCACCTAAATTGGACTGTGACGTAAATGAGAAATACACTTTACTTGTATAGAGCTGCTGATATTTGGAGGTTGTTTGGGACTACCGTGACTAATGCACTACTATAAACATTTTCTAAACCCTCTCCAATAAGGAATCCTGTCAGGAAATTCCTCTTATATTCAATCCATCAATAAGCACTATAGGTCTGCCTTTAAAATACATCCTGAACCTATTTTCTTATCATTCCCATCTCCACCACCTACTTCAAGCTCTATCGTTCTCTCACCTGAATTAGTGAAAAAGCATGGTATCCTTTCTTCTATCATTGCTCTACTATAGTCTGTTTTTCCACACAGCAGGGAGAGTCACCCTTTTTAAAGGAAAATCACACCATGCCACTCTACTTCAATGGCTCTCCTTAACACAAATAAAACTGAAAGCTCTTACTGTGGTCTAAAAGGGCCTACGTTATTTCATCCCCTCAAATTTCATCTTTCTCTCACTCCACTGAAGCCTCAGTGGTCTTTTTTTTCTGTTTTTAAGTTTATTCCTAATTCAGAATCTTTACATTTCCTTCCTGGTCCCTCTTTCATATCACTGAGGTATCGGTTCAAATTTCAAATCCTCAGCGAAGGTTTTCCTTAGTATACTATCTAAAATAATCCTCTATCCCCCATCTTCCATCACTCTATTTCCCTTATCCTGATTTATTTTTATCAGAGAATTTGATGTATTATCTAAAATTATATTTTTATTTGGATTTTTTTTGCTTTATTGTCTTACTTCTCTATTAAAAGGTAAGTGGCTTCGTCCTTCCCATCATGGGTATCCATAGCTCAAAAATTTATTTGTTGAAGAAATAAATTCACATACACATTAATCTATTTTAGCTATCATCTTTCTTGCTTAGTCATTTTACTAAAATTCACTACATAGCTTTTTCCCCTTTTTCCTTTCTCATCTATTTTCATGCATAATGTATATACACTGCTTTATTTGACTTCCTTTAAGAGCTCTTTTCAACATTAATTTGACAATGCCTACCTTTAAAAAATGAGCAAGTATCAAAGTCCTTTCCTAAGGAAGTAATCAATCAATGATGCTGATTCAATAAGCATGCCTACCAATAAGGATGGAAGAAGAGTGGCCATTTCATGCAGCCATCTTTAACCTCAAGAATACTGCTAAGTCATAGAGTTTCCATAACCCTAGTAAGGGAGCAAGAAATAAGACAATGAGGCTGGGTGCAGTGGCTCACATCTGTAACCCCAGCACATTTGGAGGCCAAGGCAGGTGATCAACTGAGGTCAGGAGTTCAAGACCAGCCTGGCAAATATGGCGAAACCCCGTCTCCATTAAAAATACAAAAATTTGCGGGTGTGGCGGCAGGTGCCTGTAACCCCAGCTACTCTGGAGGCTGAGGCAGGAGAATCACTTGAACCCGGGAGGCAGAGGTTGCAGTGAGCTGAGGTCGCACCACCGCACTCCAGCCTAGGCGACAGAGTGAAAACTCTCAAACAAACAAAAAAAGAAAATGAAAAAAAAAAAAATTAAACCATGAAGAATGGATAAGCAGTTATATTCACATATTAATATCCACATAATGAAATATTACTCAACAACAAAAAAGAATGAACTACTGCTATCACAACAGTTAAAACACTATGTTAAACAAAAGAAGTCAGAAACAAAAAGCACATAGGTATGATTACCCCATGAACAGACAAAACTAACCCACAATGACAGAAATTAAAACATATAGGTGGAGAGAAGAGGGAAGAGGCAAGATGGCCGAATAGAACCCTCCAGCAATCACCCCCAGCCCCCCAAAGGAACACCAAATTGCACAACTATCCACACAAGAGAGCACCTTCATAAGAACCAAAAATCAGGTAAGGGACCACAGAATCTGGTTTTAACATCTTACCAAGAAAAGAGCCACTGGTGAGGGTAGGAAAGATAGTCTTGAACTGCCAACACCACCCCGTCCTATCCTCTGGCGGCAGCCATGTTGTCCAGACAAAGAATCAGTGTACTTCTGGGAGAGATAGCACAGCGATTGTGGGACTTTGCATTGAAACTCAGTGCCGCCCCGTCACAGTGGAAAGCAACACAGGGCAGAATTCAGCCGGCATCTATGGAGGCAGCATTTAGACCAGCCCCTAATCAGAGAGGAATTGTCCATCCCAGTGGTTGGAACCTGAGCTCTGGCTAGCCCTACGATGGCAAGCTAAAGTACTCTGGGGTCATAAATAAACTTAGAAGAAGGTCTAGGCCACTAGGACTTCAATTCCTGGGCAAGTCTTGGTGTTGTGTGCACTTGGAATCAGTGGACTTGAGGTGCACATGACCCAGTGAGACACCAGCTAGGGCAGCCCAAACAGTGCTTGCATTACCCCTCCCCCAGCACCAGGCAGCACAGCTTGTAGCTCCAGGAGAACCTCCTTCCGCTTAAGGAGAGGAAAGAGTCACACTGTCTTACAACCTGGAAATCAGCTCAGCCACAATACAGTAAAGTACCAAGCAGAGTCCTGATGCCCCCATTCCAGGCTCTACATCCCAGATGACATTCCTAGATACACCCTGAACCAGAAAGGAACCAGCTGCCATGAAAGGAAAGACCTAGTCCTGGCAGGATTTATCAACTGCTGCCTAAAGGGTCCTTGGACCTTGAATAAACTTCAGTAGCCAGCAGTGGCCAGGCAGTACTCGCCATGGGCCTTGGGAGAGACCCAGTACCATGCTAACTTCAGATGTAACCCAGTGCACTCCCAGCTGTGATGGCCACCGTGAGAGACTCCTTCTGCCTGAGAAAAGGAGAGAGAAGAGCAAAAAGGACTTTGCCTTGCAACTTGGGTATCAACTCAGCTACAGTAAAATAAAAGCACCAAGCGGACTCTTAAAGTCCCTGATTTTAGGTCTTAGCTCATGGACAGCATTTCCAGACCTACCCTGGGCCAGAAGGGAACCCACTGCTCTGAAGAGAGACCCAAGCCTGGCAGGATTCACCACAAGCTGGCTAAAGAGCCTTCGGGCCTTGAAAAAACATCAGTGGTAACCAGGCAGTACTCACCACAGGCCTGGGGAGGTGGTAGCCACAGGGAGAGACTCCTTCTGTCTAAGGAAAGAAGAGGAAAGAGTAAAAAGGACCCTGTTCTACAACTTAGGCACCAGCTCAGCCACAGAAAAATAAAGCACCAAGGAGATTCCTAAAGTTCCCCAACTCCAGGCCCTAGCTCCCAGCCAGCATTTCCAGACTCACCCTGGGCCAGAAGGGAACCTATCTCCCTGAAGAGAAGCACAGAAGCCTGTCTGGATCCACTGACTAAAGCACCCTAGGTCACTCAATAAACATCAATAGTAGCCAGGCAATAGTCACCACAGGCCTTGGGCAAGACCCCATTTTGTGAGACTTCAGGTCTGACCCAGCACAGTCCAACACAGGCCTTGGGCAAGACCCCATTTTGTGAGACTTCAGGTCTGACCCAGCACAGTCCAAGAGATGGTGGTCACAGCAGTGCTTGGGTCACATCTCCCCCAATTCCAGGCAGCTCAGCAAGGAGATACAGACTCCACTAGTTTGAGGAAAAGTAAAGGAAGAGAACAAGAGATTCTGCCTGGTAATCCAGAGAATTCTGCCAGAACTAACCCAGACCACCAAGGCAGTACCTCTATGAGACTGCAAAAGCCACAGCGTTACTGGGGCTTGGGGTGTACCCTAATGAAAACACAGCTACAATAACCAAAGACAGACCATAATAATTCACTTTGAATACTTGGAAAACCTTCTAAAGAAGGACAGGTACAAAAAACCCCAGACTGCAAAGATTACAACAAATACCTAACTCTTCAATGCCCAGACACCAATGAACACCCACAAGCATCAAGACCATCCAGGAAAACATGACCTCACCAAACAAACTAAATAAGGCAGCAGTGAACAAACCTAGACAGAGATATGTGGCCTTTTAGAGAATTCAAGACAGTTGTTTTCAGGAAACTCAACAAAACTCAAGATAACACAGAAGGAATTCAGAATCCTATCAGATAAACTTAACAAAGACTAAAATAATTTTTAGAAATCAAGCAGAAATTTGGGAGCTGAAAAATTCAACTGACAATCTGAAGAATGCATCAGAGTCTCTCAACAGCAGAATTGGTCAAGCAGGAGAAACAATGAGCTTGAAGACAGGCTACTTGAAAATACACAGAAGAAGACAAAAGAAAAAAGAATAACATAAGAATAAAGCACGCCTACAAGATCTAGAAAATAGCCTCAAAAGGGCAAATCTAAGAGTTATTGAGGCTGGGTGCTCAATCACCTGTAACCCCAGCACTCTGGGAGGCCAAGGTAGAAGGATCACTTGGGCCCAGGAGTTCAAGACAGCCAGGACAACATAGAGAGATCCCATCTCCACAAGATAAATATTTTTTAATTAACTGAATGTGGTGGCACAAGCTTGTGGTCCCAGCTACTAAGGAGGCTGAGATGGGAGGATCACTTGAACCCAAGAGGTCAAGGCTGCAATGAGCTGTGATCGTGCCACTGCACTCCAGCCTGGATGACAGAGTGAGATCCCATCTATAGAGCTATAGTAACCAAAACAGCATAAAAACAGACAAATGAGACAGAATGGAGAACCCAGAAATGAATCCATACATCTCTAGTGAATTCATTTTTGACAAAGGTGCTAACAACACATACTGGGGAAAAGACAGTCTCATCAATAAATGGTGCTTGGAAAACTGGATGTCCATATGCAGAAAGGAGAAACTAGACCCCTATCTCTCACCATATACAAAAATCAAAATTAAAATGGATTAAAGATCTAAATCTAGGACCTGAAACTATCAAACCACTAAAAGAAAACATTGGAGATCTCTCTAGGACATTAGTCTGGGCAAAGATTTGTTGAGTAATACCCCAAAAGCACAGGAAACCAAAGCAAAAATGGACAAATAGGATTACATCAATCAAAAAGCTTCTGCACAGCAAAGGCAACAATCAGCAAAGTGAACAAACAACCCACAGAATGGGAGAAAATATTTGCAAACTGTCTGACGAGAGATTAATAACAAGAATATATAAGGAGTTCAAACAACTCAATAGGAAAAAAATCTAAAAATCTGATTTTAAAATGGGCAAAAGACTGGAATAGACATTTCTCAAAAGAAGACGTACAAATTGCAAACAGGTATATGAAAAGGTGTTCAACATCACTGTACATCAGAGAAATGCAAATCAAAACTACAATGAGATATTATTTTACCACAGTTAAAATAGCTTTTATCCAAAAGACAGACAACAACAAATGCTGGCAAGGATGTAGAGAAAAGGGAACACTTGTACACTGTTGGTGAGAATGTAAATTAATACAGCCACCATAAAGAACAATTTGGAGGTTCCTCAAAAAACTAAAAACAGAACTACTATATGATCAAGCAAATTAACTGCTACGTATACACCGAAAAGAACAGAAATCAGCATATCAAAGGGGTATCTGCACTCCCGTGTTTATTGCAGCACTATTCACAATCACCAAGATTTGGAATCAACCCAACTGTCCATCAACAGACAAATGGAGAAAGAAAATGTGATGCATATAATACAATGAAGTAGTATTCAGCCAGCCATAAAAAAAGAATGAGATCCCATCATTTGCAACAACATAGATGGAACTGGAGGATATTATGTTAAGCAAAATAAGCCAGGCACAAAAAGGCAAACTTTGCATTATCTCATTCATTTGTGGGAGCTAAAAATTAAAATAATTTGGACTCATGAAAATAAAGAGTAGAGTGATGGTTATCAGAGGCTGGGAAGAGTAGTAAAGGGGCAGAGGAAAGTGGGGATGGTTAATTGGTATAAAAATATAGTTAGAATGAAAAAGATGTAGTATTTGACAGCACAAAAGGGTGACTACAGTCAACAATAATTTATTTTACATTTAAAAATAACTAAAAGAAGTATAATTGGAATGTTTGTAACACAAAGAAATGATAAATGCTTAGGGTGATGGATACCCCATTTGCCCTAATGTGATTATTATACACTGTATGCTTGTATCAAAATATCTCAAGTACCCCATAAATAAATACGACTACTATGTACCCATAAAAATTAAAAAGTTTTAAAAAGCATAGATGGGGCAGAGAAGAAGGGATTGACTGAAACAAGAGGGAACTCTCTGGAGTTAATGGAAGTGTTACACTTATTTTTGGTGGTAATTACACCAGTGTATACCATTTCAAAACTCATACTGAACATTTATGATCTGTCCATTTTATTGTATGTTAATTGTTTCTCAGTTAAAATGAATTTTAAAAACATACCGCCACACATCTAAGAATAAAACAAAATATACGTAAGGTCGCAAGAAGACCTAAATACATGGAAAAATATACTATATCCAATAAATTGACTTCCGTATCATTAAGAAGCCAACTCTCCCTCAAAATGATCTACAAATTCAGCACAATTCCAAACAAAATACTAGTAAGTTCTGAACAAATTAATAAGCTGATTCTCAATGTGTATTTGAAATCTAACGGCCCTAGAATAGCCAAGACAATCTTAAAGAATAACAAAGTTGGAGGACTTATACTACCAAATATCAAGACTCAGTACGAAGCCACAAAAAGTATAGTACTTGGTACAAGGAGAGACACAAGAGAATCCAGAAACAGGCTCCTATACAATGATGTTCTAACTTAAAACAAAGATGCCACTGCAATTCAGTATGGGGAAAGGAAAGCCTTCTATGTCAACGGTGCTGCACCAACTGGATTGTCTAGAAAAATTAATTCATGGACAAAAATTACTTTATGATGGATCATAGACCATGAAAGGTAACAAAATTAACATTTCTAGAATAGATCAAATAAGAATATTTACACGAGCCAGGCACGGTGGCTCATGCCTGTAATCCCAGCACTTTGGGAGGCCAAGGTGGGCGGAACACCTGAGGTCAGGAGCTCAAGACCAGCCTGACCAACATGGAGAAACTCCGTCTCTACTAAAACTACAAAATAAGCTAGGCGTGGTGGCGCATGCCTGTGATCCCAGCTACTCGGCAGGCTGACGCAGGAGAATGGCTTGAACCCAGGAGGCGGAGGTTGCTGTGAGCTGAGATCACGCCACTGCACTCCATTCTGGGCAACAAGAGCAAAACTCCGTCTCAAAAAAAAAAAAAAAAAAAAAAAAGAATATTTACACAAACCTAGAGTGGGATCTCGAACAACAACAACAACAACAACAAAAAAAACACACTAGGTACTAACCATAAAAAATAATAAATTTGACTTTATTAAAATTAAGAACTTCTATTCAATAAAAAAAATCATTGAGAGTAAAAAGGCACAGAAGATACCTGCAATACACATATCAAACAAAAGACTTATATCCAGATTTTTGTAAAAACAGCTAAAAAATAAGAAAACTGCCCAATCTTTTTAATGAGCAAAAAACTTAAACAGATTATTATGAGGATATATAAAAGGCCAATATGGAAATGAAAAATAAACTCAACATCTGTAGTAGCTCATTGTTCAAAAATATTCACTTCTTATCCTTACATGCATTGAAGACTTACACTTCCGCAACCATGAATTCTGGCTACACCACAACTTAGTTTAAGGAGTGGAAGGTCAGCAGACATGACATAAACAGGTCTTGAAATATGCTTGAACAACTGGATATGCCTTGTTACCACCATGAAAAGAACATGCCCCATCTGGCCTACTGGTGCACATAAGAAGATGAGATACACAGAGCAGAGCTGTCCCAGCTGACCCGCAAATCCATAACCAAGAAACAAATACTTGTGTACCACTGGAGATTTTCAGATTAAGCAGTAATAGCTGACTAATACAGGCCGAGTGTGGTGGCTCACACCTGTAATCCCAGGACTTTGGGAGGCCGAAGCGGGGGGATCACGAGGTCAAGAGATGGAGACCATCCTGGCGAACACGGTGAAACCCCGCCTCTACTAAAACTACAATAATTAGCTGGGCGTGCTGGCGCCTGCCTCTAGTCCCAGCTACTCAGGAGGCTGAGGCAGGGGAATCGCTTGAACCCGGGAGGTGGAGGTTGCAGTGAGCCGAGATCACACCACTGCATTCCAGCCTGGCGACAGAGTGCGACTCGGTCTCAAAAAAAAAAAGAAAGAAAGAAAAAAGCCAGATAAAAGAGTACATACTAAATTATCCCATTTATATGAAGTTCACAAACAGACAACATAAATCTATGGATACAGACACCAGAAGCATGGTTTCCTTAGCGGAGAGGAAGTTATATAGGCAGGGCACAAAAGGAAGGCCTTACAAAGTTTTATAAACATTCTATATCTTAATATGGGTGGTGGATAACCAGTATATACATATGTAAGAAATTTTTAACTGTAAATACTGAAGATTTATGTACTTTACTGTATGTTACATGAGAACTGCTTGAACCCAGGAAGCAGAGATTGCAGTGAGCTGAGGTTGCACCACTGCTCTCCAGCCTGGGCAACAAACAGCAAAACTCCATCTCAATAAAAAAAAAAAAAAAAAGAAATTAGTTATTTGTGGTAAAAAGGAATTTGAGGGAAAAAAAGAAATAAAAGAGATTGGTAATTTGAAGTTAAACTGGTATTCCATATAATAAATGTATTATTATACTGCAATCATTACATTATATATTACAATATATAATCATATATTAATATATAATATATAGGTAATTACTAGCAATATTGATAATTATATTATATAATATAATCTTACTATATGATATAATCTATTAACTATATTAATTAAATAAATTTATATTATATTTAATATACTTATTAAATATATTAATATTATTAGTATATAAATTAAGACTGTCTCAAAATTATATTTTACCATAATCACTAAATACCCGAGAAAAGTACAAATATTAGCATCTGGTTTAAATATTATTCCCAATATTAATTTATTTATTTATTTCATTTTATCTTGTTTTTGAGACAGTCTCATTCTGTTGCCCAGGCTGGAGTGCAGTGGTGCAGTATCGGCTCACTGTAACCTCCACCTCAGCCTCCCGAGCAGCTGGGATTACAGGCGCCTGCCCACACCTGGCTAATTTTCTGTATTTTTAGTAGAGACGGGGTTTCACCATGTTGACCAGGCTGGTCTCAAACTCCTGACCTCGTGATCCACCCGCCTCAGCCTCCCAAAGCACTAGGATTACAGGCGTGAGCCACAGCACCCAGCCTCCAATATTTATTTTTAAAATATTACACTATTTTATCAGTTTCAAAATAAACTAACCTTTTGCCCTTCTACTGGGATGCCACATGGAGACTAGACTATAACCAAAACATGAATCTTAAATAACTTAAAATCTCTCCCTCCACAAGACATATTTCTATTGTTTGCAAAATGAGATTTTATTTTCTTGATAAAACAGTGTAATATAAAGTACTTAGGAAGCTTCTGTGCTTTTATCCATTTAAGTAATACAATTCCAGAAGCTTCAAATGTTTACTCATTCTATTAAAAATCTTTTAAGGCTATAAAAAAAAACTTTATATTGTTTTACTCTGCAATTTTCTACTCTGTAGAAACCCCCTCAAGTTTACTCATAAGAACAACATAAAGCACAGTTCAACAGAGTAACTAAAAACCTTAGAATTCTTAGTGAAAATACATAAAAATTATCAGTAATTATAAATGATTTTCTTTTCTAAGTCATTTATTCTGAGATTTCCTTTTACTAGTTTAACATACTTGCCTATAGGACTATCAAATCGCCCTTCGACAGTCCTTATAGAAAAAAAGAATACTTCCAACAGCTTTCTCACTAGGCTTCCATTCTCTACATAAAGATATTAAGTAAACATGCATCTAGTGAGTCCTATGAGATAAAGAATGTCCTACACCTCAGCAGTACTTCTCTGAAATTCTGTAATATTTATTTTACTAATTTTTCAAAAAAAAGCTCTTTATTGAGAATATATAGTTGGACACTGTGCTGTGTGCTTTATATGTATTACTTCATTTAATAAGAAATATGTGATATTACACCCATTTCTAGATTTAAAAAACTAATGCCATAGATGTGATGTTCCCAAGATACTACAACTACTATGTTGATGATTACAAGCTAGATCCCAATTTCTCTCTTTATTTTTTTTCCTTTTTGGGACAGGGTCTCATTCTGTTGCCCACAGCTCACTGCAGCCTTGACCTTCCTGGCTCAAGCCATCCTCCCACCTCAGGCCCCCAGGTAGCTGGGACTACAAGTGACAGCCACCACGCCTGGTTAATTTATTTTATTTTATTTTATTTTTTTGCAGAGACAGGGTCTCCTCTCCCTATGTTGCCCAGGCTAGTCTTGAAGCCCTGGGATCAAGTGATCCTCCCACCTTGAACCCAACAAAGTGCTGGGATTACAGGTATGAGCCACCATACCCAGCCATATCCCAATTTCTTTACCAATATGCTACTCTTAGCACAAATAAGAACCATGACAATAATTAATGATAATGAATAACTGCATCAAACACTCATACAGCATTTACTGTATGTTTTAATCATTCCATCCTCATAACAACCCTAAGGAAAGGCACACTATTATGTCTTGTTTTACAGATCAAGAAACTGAAGTACATAGACTTTGCCACTTCTCTAAGGTTACAGGCCAGTACATGGCAGAGCTAGGATGTGGACATCAGCAGTCCAGCCCTAGAATCTGGGCGCTAAACCACTATGCCACTTTGCCTTTCACAAACTGCCTTATACTGCCTCATAGCTGATAAGGTACATATCATATCTCCTTTATGAACTCACAAGCTCTTAGGTAGCAAAGACCAAGACTTCTAACCTAATCAGCATTAGACTTTCTCCAGCATAGGGACTGGTAAATAATAAAAAGAAACTAGAAGGTGCACTGAGGTCCTAAGGAAAGCTTCTTTGTAGTAGTGACTCTTGAGGTTAACCTTGCCACTGAACTCTACAATTGCATATGTAATTGTTTAGTACACATTTGATAGTCTCTCCTACTAGTATATAGGCTTGTTAAGGGTAGAATATTTCTTTGTCTTTCCATCTGCTACACAACATTCAAAAATAAATAAAATAAATAATAAAATAATAAAAATTCAAAAAAGTTTGTTGAATAAATATGTGAAAAATTCTATTACAGAGGGTTATACTTCACAATCCCTACTATCAACAGAATCAATACAAGATCTCTAGATAAGAGATTCACAGCAGTTAAATAATTTGTGGTAAACCACTTATCAGGTTATGGAAGCAGACAGGAGAATAGAGAAAGATAGTGATAGAAGGTAGAAACATGTATTACTTACACCAAACAGTAAATATAGGAGCAAAGTAAAGTTAAACGGTGACTCTTTTTTCTTCTTTAATTTGCATACTCATGAATTTTTATCCCTCCTTCATTTTCTTTCAGAATACCCTTCAGTTGAGTACTCTTTTGACTTTCAATTAGAAGGGGGGGGGTGCGCGCAAGGCCAGGGGAGGCCGGTGTGGTGGCTCACGCCTGTAATCCCAGCACTTTGGGAGGCTGAGGTGGGTGGACCCCCTGAGCTCAGGAGTTCGCGACCAGCCTAGGCAACACAGTGAAACCCTGTCTCTACTAAAAATACAAAAAAAAAAAAAATTAGCTAGGCTTGGCGGCATGCACCTGTAGTCCCTGCTACTCAGGAGGCCGAGGCAGGGGAATCACTTGAACCCAGGAGGCGGAGGTTGCAGTGAGCTGAGATATCGCCACTGCACTACAGCCTGGGTGACAGAGTGAGACTATGTCTCAAAAAAAAAAAAAAAAAAAGAATGAAGGTAGGCCCGGCAAGGTGGCTCATGCCTGTAATCCCAGCACTTTGGGAGGCCGAGGCAGGTGGATGACCTGAGGCCACGAGTTCGAGACCAGCCTGGCCAACATGGTGAAACCCCATCCCTACTAAAACTACAAAAAAAAAAAAAAACTAGCCAGATGTGGTGGCACACGCCTGTAGTCCCAGCTACTCGGGAAGCTGAGGCAGGAGAATCACTTGAACCGGAAGGCAGAGGTTGCAGTGAGCAGAGATTGTGCCACTGTACTCCGGCCTGGGCAACAGATTGAGACTCTGCCTCAAAAAAAATAAAGAATGAGGGGCAGGCCTCAATCTACGGGTTAATCCACTTATGAGCTCTACAAATATCTGCACATTTTGGAGGTCTTGTTGACAAGATAGATATACTCAATGACACAACAAAATACTGAGACTTAGGCAGGAGAATTGCTTGAACCCGGGAGGTGGAGGCTGCAGTGAACCAAAATCGTGCCACTGCACTCCAGCTGGACCACAAAGTAGGACTCCATCTCAAAAAAGAAAAAAAGACACAGTGATCAATGGAACAGAATAGAGAACCCAGAAACAAAGCCACATACCTACAACCAACTGATCTTCAATAAAGTTGACAATAATAAACAATGGGGAGATGACACCCTATTCAATAAATGCTGCTGGAAATACTGGCTACCCATATGCAGAAGAATAAAACTGGACCCCTACCTCTCACCATATACAAAAATTAACTCAAGATGGATTAAACACTTAAATATAAGACCTCAAACTATAGAAATCCTAGGAGGAAACTAGAAAAAAAACTCATCTGAACATTTGCCTAGGCAAAGAATTTATCACTAAGACCTCAAAAGAAACTGCAATAAAACCAAAAATTGACAATCAGGGCTTAAACTAAAGAACTTCTGCATAGCAAAATAAAAACATCCACAGAGTAAACAGACAACCTACAAAATGGTAGAAAATATATGCAAACTATGCATCTGACAAGAGACTAGCACCTGGAATCTATAAGGAACTTAAATCAACAAGAAGAAACAAACCATCTCATTAAAAGGTGGGCAAAGGACATGAACAGGCACTTCTCAAAAGATGACATACAAGCAGCCAACAAACATGAAAAAAATGCTCAGCATCACTAATCATCAGGGAAATGCAAATTAAAACCACAGAGATACCATCTCACACCAGTCAGAATGGCTATTATTAAAAAGTCAAAAAATAAGAGATGTTGGCAAGTATGTGGAAAAAAGGGAACACTTACACATTTGGTAGAAATATAAATTAGGGTCAGGCACAGTGGCTCACGCCTGTAATCCCAGCACTTTGGGAGGCCAAGGCAGGCGGATCACTTGAGATCAGGAGTTCAAGACCAGCCTGGCCAACATGGTGAAACCTAGTCTCTACCAAAAATACAAAAATTAGCCAGGCATGGTAGCTGTAATCCCTGGTTACAGAGGCAGGTTACAGAGGAGGCTGAGGCAGGAAAATTGCTTAAGCTGAGGAGACAGAGGCTGCAGTGAGCCATGATCCCACCACTGCACTCCAGCCTGGGTGACAGAGCGAGACTCCACCTCAAAAAAAATAAAAATAAAAAAGAAATGTCAGTTAGTTTAACCCCTATGGTAAACAGTATGGAGATTTCTCAAAGAACTAAAAATTAAACTACCATTTGACCCAGCAATCCCACTACTGAGTATCTACCCAAAGGAAAATAAATTTTTCTATCAAAAAGGTACCTGCTTAGCCAGGTGTGGCAGTATATGCCTGTAGTCCCAGCTATTCGGGAGGCTGGGGTGGGAGGATCACTTGAGCTCAGGAGGCAGAGAGGTTACAGTGAGCCAAAATCATACCACTGTGCTCCAGCCTGGGGTGACAGTAAGACGCCATGTCAAAAAAAAAAAAAGAAGTATACATAACATACATAAAAGAGAAAAAAAAGATACCTACATTCTTTTTTTTTTCTTTTTTCTTTTGTTTTGGAGACAGAGTCTTGCTCTGTGGCCCAGGCTGGGGTGCAGTGGCACGATCTCGGCTCACTGCAAGCTCCGCCTCCCAGGTTCATGCCATTCTCCTGCCTCAGCCTCCTGAGTACCTGGGACTACAGGCGCCCACCACCACGCCTGGCTAATTTTTTGTATTTTTAGTAGAGATGGGGTTTCACCGTGTTAGCCGGGATGGTCTCGATCTCCTGACCTCGTGATCCACCCGCTCGGCCTCCCAAAGTGCTGGGATTACAGGCGTGAACCACAACGCCCAGCCAAGATACCTACACTCTTATGTTTATCACAGCACTATTCACAATAGCAAAGTTATAGAATCAGTCATCAATCTAAGTGCCCATTAATGGCAGATTGAGTAAAGAAAATGTGATATATACACGCACCATAGAATATTACACTACCATAAAAAATAATGAAATCATGTCCTTTGCAGCAATATGAATGCAGCTGGAGGCCATTATCCTAAGTGAATTAATGCAGAAACAAAATGAAATATCAAATATTCTCACTTTTAAGTGGGAACTAAATAATGGATATAGATGGACATAAGGATGAAACACTGGGGACTCCAAGGAGTGTGGGGAGGGGAGGAGGGAAAGGCTGAAAAACTACCTATTGGGTATTATGTTCAGTATTTGGGTGATGGGTTCAATAGAAACCCAAACTCCAACGCTACACTATATACCCTTATAAGGAACCCGCATGTATATACCCTGAATCTAAAATTTAAAAAAAAAAAAAAAAAAAAAAAAGACACCTTCACTCATATGTTTATTATAGCACTAGTCACAAATAGCACTGTTCACAAGTCATGGTCTCAACTTAAGTGTCCATCAATGGACATTATTATTCTCTGACCTCCCTATAAGTAGACATATTTCCCTTTAAGACCAGTTATGGTTAGTAATCAATTCTTACTGAATTATCCCCTAATAATATGAATACTTAGGACAGTATGGAGATATTAACAAAGCATTTGTTCCCACAAGCTGAAACTATGCCATTACTTACCACCTTTCAAGTGTGACCGTCCATTACTACATTAATACATTCACCTCTAAATATCATTAAGACTCAGATCAGCAACTTGTAACATTTGCCCCAAATACTTAAAAATCATTCACTTGGTTCCTGTAACAAAAATGGATTCGAAGAGGTAATTATTTCAACCAACTACCACCACAATTGTCAGGGTCCATGGAACATCAAAAAATTACAACAAAATAATACCATCTTGTAACAGCCATTATATCTAGGCATACCCCTGCTCTTTGTTCCATAGAGTCAACATATAACTCTTATTTACATCTCAAGGAATCTAACTTAAAATATATTCCATGGATGACCTCCTAAAAACTGGTATCACAGCCTAATAAAATTACAAGACTCCACAAATTTTTGAAAAAACAGAAGTAGCTGTGTGACCTGGGACAAGTTATTTAACTTCAAATATTATTCATTGGGATTTAATCATGGTCTACTTCTGGGGTCCACAAACTTTTTCTCTATAAAGGGCCAGACTAAGTATTTTAGGTTTTACAGGTCATATGGTCTCTGTCCCAACTACTCAACTCTTCCTTTGCAGAATGAAAGAAGCTATAAACAAAAATTTATCCTCACATCACCTGTCTTTACACATAAAAAATGAAGTCTAGAAAAAAATTAACTGATGGAAATTTAGATTTCACTAGGCATTACTGTGTGATAATAATAATAAATTAACCATGCTTTCAGTGGAAATGAGAAAAGCAAGGCTTAAGTCATCTCAGAATCCATCAGATTTGTTCATGCTATTAAAAACTTAGAATACCACCTTTTCAACCTGTACTAAACAAGAAACTAATAAAATGAAATACTGAAAGTTCTTCCAGTTAGAATGTAAAAGGTCACAAGGGAGAATCACTCCACTATATTAAAAAGAAAAAGCTAAACTATAAAATCCAAATTTTAAAACTCATCAGAGAGCTGAGAATACAAAGAAGTCTGAAAAAAAAAAAAATTCCAGAAAGGGAAAAGCCCTTTCTAGGCTAAAGACAAGTGACTACTTTCAACTCTTGAGATCATGGTGAACATAGGAATGAATAATCCTATAGACTGACACGATGGGCCAAATTCCAAAGAAGCCCCACAAGTTAATCAAAACAACCTAAAAATTCTTCCCCATGGAGCTTTAATAGAGTATACATCAATGTGCACTAATCTAGGGGTAGACTAGGAGGGCAAAGTGAGATGATCTGCAGAGCAGAAAGTCAAGTGCAGTGCTAAAGCAGAGAGATCCCTGGAACTTAGCTATACTTAAATCTCAAGATCGATTGTAGAGTGAAGACCGAATCCTCCCTTAAAACACTTACCAAAATTAACTACAGTTGTAGCTCAGCCCAGACATAACTCAATTCTATGTCAGAATTAATAGTTTAGTCCCTTTTTTGATCTGTCTGAGGAATTAGCATGTCTTTTCTCAGGAAGAAGCAGTTAGGAATTTCATTTTCACTGCTCTTTTTTTTTTTTTTTTTTTTTTTTCTTGAGACAGAGTTTTGCTCTTGTTCCCCAGGCTGAAGTGCAATGGCGTGATCTCAGCTCACTGCAACCTCCGCCTCCCAGGTTCAAGCAATTCTCCTGCCTCAGCCTACCAAGCAGCTGGGATTACAGGCATGCGCCACCACGCCCAGCTAATTTTGTATTTTTTTAGTAGAGACAGGGTTTCACCATGTTGGTCAGGTTGGTCTCAAACTCCTGACCTCAAGTGATCCACCCGCCTCAGCTTCCCAAAGTGCTGGGATTACAGGCATGAGCTACCACGCTCAGCCTTCACTGCTCTTTTTACATTTAATATTCATATATAATAAAAATTACAGGATAGTCAGTCATGAAAATGTGACTTACAGGCAAGAGAAAAAAGTCAAAACTAACCCACAGATGATGCAGATTGGAATGAGCAAAGACTTTAAAATAAATTTTATAAAAGTATATGATATTATTATGTATAATCTTATATAGAGAAAAAATATTGATTAAATACATTTTGTCAGAGAAGAAGAAATTTGGGGGAAAAAGAGCCAAATGGAAATTCTCAAATTAAAAAATTTAATATTTGAAAAGTTCACTAAATAGACTTAATAACAGATGAGACACAGAAAGATCCACGAATTCAGAGAGATCAACACAAACTATCCAAATTAAAACGAAGGCCAGGCACAGTGATTCACGCCTGTAATTCCAGCACTTCAGGAGGCAAAGAGGACGGCTTGAGTCCAGGAGTTCAAGACCAGCCTGGGCAACATAGCAAGACCCCGTCTCTACAAAAAAATTTTATAATAAAAATAATAATAAAGTAAGAAATACTAAAGTAATTTCTTCAGACTGAAGGAAAATAATCTCAGATAGAAGCCTAGATCTGCAAGAAGGAATGAAGAGTACTAGAAAATACTGTGAACAACACAGCTATGTCTACTGTTACCACTTCTATTCAACACTGTACCAGTGGTAACAGCAAGTGCCATAAAGCAATAAAAAGAACTGAAGGCATGAAGTCTGGAGGAAGAATTAAAACTATCTTTATGGGCCAGGCGTGGTGGCTCATGTCTGTAATCCCAGCACTTTGGGAGGCTAAGGTGGGCAGATCACTTGAAGTCAGGAGTTTTGAAACCAGCCTGGCCGACATGCAAAACCCCATCTCTACTAAAAATACCAAAAACAGCCAGGCATGGTGCCATGTGCCTGTAATACCAGCTACTAGGGAGGCTGAGGCAGGAGAATCGCTTAAACCTGGGAGGAAGAGGTTGCAGTGAGCTGAGATCATGCCACTGCACTCCGGCCTGGGCGACAGAGTGAGACTCTGTCTCAAAAAAAAAAAAAAAAAACCTTAATATTCTCAGATAATGAGACTTTATATATAGAGGATCCAAAGAAATAGACAAACTAGTAAAACTAATAATTGAATTTGGCAAGTTCAAAAGATATAAGGTCAATCTACACAAATCAAGTATATTTCTAAATACTCCATGAAAGAATGGAAAATGACATTTTTTAAATAATACCATTTATAATAGAATCGAAAAACACTTAGCAATAAAATTAACCAGCATATGTGAAAGATCTTTAATGTGAAAACTATGAAACTTTGCTAAAAGAAATTAAAATCTCAATGAATGTAGATATACCATGTTCAAGAAGAGGAAGACTCAGAATTACTAAGATGTGAATCTCCCAAAACTCATCTATAGATTCAACACAATCCCAATCAAAATCCCAGCAAAGTTACTTTGTGAATATTGACAAACTTATATTGTTTATATGGAAAAGTAAAAGACCAAGAATAGCCAATACAATATTGAAGGAGAAACACAAGGTCAGCCACTACAAGATTTCAAATTTACTATAAAACTACAGTAAATCAAGACTGGCAAAACAATATACAAATAGATCAATGAAACAGAAAAGAAAGTCTAGAAATAGACCCACACAAATAGAGTCTTTGACAATGAAACAAAGGCAAGTCAATGGAAAAAGGATAGTCTTTTCAACAAATGGTGCTGGAAAAACTACACAGCTACATGCAAAAGAAAAAAAAAAATCTAAACACAGACCTTACACGTTTCATCAAAAATTAACTCAAAATGGATCACATATCTGAGCATACAACACAAAACTATTAAACTCCTATTAAGACAGCATGCGGGAAAATCTTGATAAACTTAGGCTTGGTGATGACAGTGTAAGAGAAAATCTTGGTAATCTTAGCCTTGGCAATGACATTTTAGATACAACACCAAAAGCACAAACCATAAAAGAAATAATTGATAAGCTGGACTTCATTAAAAATAAAAACTTCTGCTCTGCAAAAGGCACTGTTAAGAGAATGAAAAGATAAGCCACAGACTGACAGAAAATCTTTGCAAAACACATATATGATAAAGGACTAGTATTCAAAATACACCTTAAAGATGCCGGGCGCCATGGCTCACACCTGTAATCCCAGCACTTTGGGAGGCAGAGGTGGGTGGATCATTTGAGGTCAGGAGTTCAAGACAAGCCTGGCCAACATGCTGAAACTCCATCTCTACTAAAAATACAAAAATTAGCCAGGTGTGGTGGTGCATACCTGTAATTCTAGCTACTCGGGAGGCTGAGGCAGGAGAATCACTTGAACCGGGGTGGCGGCAGGGTAGTGGGGGGGGAGGCGCGGGCAGAGGTTGCAGTGAGCCAAGATCATGCCACTGCACTCCAGCCCAAGCGACAGAGTGAGACTCTGTCTCAAGGAAAAAAAAAATTATAATAATATATATATACATACACACACACACACACACACACACACACACCTTCAATAACTCTTAAAACACAATAATAAGGAAATGAATAACCCAATTAAAATGGGCCAAGTGGGAAATCTAAACAGACATCCCACCAAAGAAGATATACAGACAACAAATAACTAAATGAAGATACTCAAAATCATATGTCATTAGGGAACTGAAAATCAAAACCACGGTGAGATAGTACTACACGCCTATTAGGATGGCAAAATTCTGAAACAATGACAAAACCAAATGCTAGTAAGAATGTGGAATTACAGGAACTCTCATTCATTGCTAGTGGGGATGCAAAATAGCACAACTTTTCAAGACAGTTTGGCAGTTCTTATAAAACTAAACATACTTTTGCCATATAATCTATCAACCATGCTCCCTGGTATTTACCCAAATGAGCTGAAAATTCACTTCACTACAGGGCTTGGCAGGATGGCTCATGCCTGTAATCCTAGCACTTTGGAAGGCTGAGGTGGGAGGAACGCTTGAGCCTAGGAGTTCCATACCAACCTGAGCAACATGGTGTGACCTCCTTCTCTACAAAAAATAAAATTACCCAGGCATGGTGGTGCATGCCTGTGGTCCCAGCTACTAAGGAGGCTGAAGTGAGAGGATCCCTTGAACCAGAAAGATAAGAGGCTAGAGTGAGCCCAGATCATACCACTGCACTCCAGCCTGTGGGACCCTGTCTCAAAAGGCAAAACAAACAAAAATTACATCCACCCAAAAACCTGCAGACAGAAATCAGACACAGTGGCACATGGCAATAGTCCTCACTATTCAGGAGGCTGAGGTGGGAGAACTGCTTGAGCCCAGGAGTTTGGGGCCAGCCTGGGCAATATGGTGAGAAACTGTTGCTAAAAATTAAAAAAAAAAAAAAACTTTAAAAAAAGCTGCACATGGATGCTTACAGTAGCTTTATTTCTGATTGTCAGAAATTGAAAGCCACCAAGACGTCCTTCAAAAGGTGAATAAACAAACCCTAGTATCCATACAATAGAATATATTTCAGCAGTAAAGACAAATGAGCTATCGAACCATGAAAAGATACAGAGGAATCTTAAATATACATTGCTAAGTGAGTTCAAAAAGCCTAGGTACTGTATGATTCCAACTATGTGACATTCTGGAAAAGGCAAAACTATGGTGACAGCAAAAAGACGGTGGTTGAAAAGCATTGTGGGAGGTGAAAGGATGAAAAGGTAAAGCATGAGAGATTTTTAAGGCAGTGAAACTATTCTCTATGATACTGTAATGGTACATACATGTCATTATACATCTGTCAAAACCCACAGGATGTAGGACACAGAGAGTAAACCCTAAACTACAGACTTCGAATAATAACGATGGATTAATATGGCTCATCAACTGTAACAAATGGACCTCACTTAACCAAGATGCTAAGGAATAGGGGAAACTGTGGGGGCAGGGGGAGGAGCAAGGTGATATCTGGAAACTCCATATTTTCTGCTGCATTTCACTGTAAACCTAAAACTGCTTTAAAAAATAAACCCTATTAAAAATAAAAGAAAATTTTAAATTTTAAAAATAAAGCATATTAATTAAAATAATTTTTTAGTTGCTTACAAAGTCATCAACCTGTATACTATAAAATTTTGGCATTTTATTGTAAATTAAAACTTAATTTTTTAAATGTAATACTCAACAGTCTCTTAGGCCTTCTATCTGAAGATGAATACCAAAAAAAGGATATAATATAATATGCATGTTTTAAAAATGCAAGATGACATATGGTCTACAAGTACATATGCATATGTATAAGTAAATGCACAAATAAATATATGAAAACACATATACCAAACTGGAAAGAGCACCACTAGGAAGTGAACACTATGGAAAACCAACACTACTGTGAAGGGAACGAAAGGAAAAGATGGGGGATGTGGAGTGTGTCCTAATCCATATGTCTTGATCTCTCTTAAGAAGATCTACATTAATGTTTCTAATTGGCTATTATTAGGTTTTATACTACATTTAAAATGTAGGCTTCAGAATCTGAAGAGGAATTTCAGAATGTTTTATAAACCTTTAAGAGTAAACAGCCTCAGCATAAACTAACATTGGAGACAGATTTTTACCTGTAAGTATTTCTGCACCTGTAAGGAATTTTAAATCACTCAATAGTGATTGATCAGGCAAGGAACAAGTATTATCTGCTGATTCTTAGTTTGTCTGTAATGCCATCCCTACAAAGACTGTATTTCCATTGCACCCTCCTTTTATTACTCAGCTGATTATACCCTAAAACACATACACACTCCTCCCTGGTGTAGATGCTGACACCTTAATTCACATTATATAATTCATACAATAGTGAAGTTGTAATACACAATGCAACAGCATCCATTATATAGAATAAGGAAGAAAACTGGTCTGAGATGTGCTATTATGATATAAATCAACTAAGAGCGTACCAATCAATAAAGTAACCATGCTTCTCCTTTTCTTTTTGGTAAATGTTGGTATTTTAATTTTCCTTGATAAGGACAAATATGGCCATGAGAAGTTTCTTTGGGAGTTTCATCACCCGCCATTTACAGAGAGTGGGAAGTTATGCATCAATTAGCCTAGGAGAGAAGTGTCCACCAACCTATGAAGACTGTCTCCACAGCTCGAGGAGACAATAAGAGCCAGAAAGCGTTAATACCAGTCACCCCAAAAATGCAAAGATCCTCCCAGTAAGCTACTTACAAAATGTGAAAAGTGAGGTCTAAATTGTGAAATTATACTTTTTGGGTTTTTTTTTTACTTTTAAGTTCAAGGGTACATGTGCAGGTTTCTTATAAAGGTTAACTCACATCACAGGGGTCTGTCGTACAGATTATTTCATCACCCAGGTATTAAGCCTAGTACCCATTAGTTATTTTTCCTGATTCTCTCTCTGCTCCCACCCTCCACCTCATCAATTAGCTTCCACTTATGAGTAAGAACATGTGGTATTTGGTTTTCTGTTCCCATATTAGTTTACTATGAATGACGGCCCCCAGCTTCATCCATGTTCCTGCAAAGAAAATGATCTTGTTCTTTTTGATGGCTACACAGTACTCCATGGTGTATATATACACCACATTTTCTTTACCAGTCTACCACTGATGGACATTTAGGTTGATTCCACGTCCTTGTTATCATGAATAGTGCTGCAGTGAACATACACGCATGTGTACATGTCTTTAGGATAGAATGATTTATATTCCTTTGGGTATACGCCCAGTAATGAGATTGCTGGGTTGAATGGTAGTTCTTTTTAGGTCACTGAGGAATCACCACACTGCTCTCTACAATGGTTGAACTAATTTTACACTCCCACCAACTCTGTATATGTGTTCCTTTTTCTCTGCAACCCTGCCAGCATTTGTTATTTTTGACTTTTTAATAATAGTCATTCTGACTGGTACGAGATGGTATCTCATTGTGGTCTGATTTGCATTTCTCTAATTATCAGTGATGTTGAGTGTTTTTCCATATGCTTGTTGGCCACAGGTATGTCTTCATTTGAAAAGTGTGTGTTCATGTCCTTTACCCACTTTTTAGTGGGTTTTCTTCTTGTAAATTTAAGTTCTTTATAGGTGCTAGATATTAGATCTTTGTCAGATGCACAGTTTGCAAAACTTTTCTTCCATTCTGTAGACTCCGTTTACTCTGTTAATAGTTTCTTTTGCTGTGCAGAAGCTCTTTAGTCAATCTAAGCTCTTTAATTTGTCAATTTTTGCTTTTGCAATTGCTTTTGGTGTCTTCGTCATAAAATCTTTGCCCATTTCTGAGTCCAGAATGGTAGTGCCTAGGTTGTCTTCCATGGTTTTTACAGTTTTAGGTTTTAAATTAGAGACTTTAATCCATCTTGAGTTAATTTTTGTACACAGTGAAAGGAAGGCATCCAGTTTCAATCTTCTTCATACAGCTAGCCAGTTATCCCAGCACCATTTATTGAGTAGGGAGTCCTTTGCCCATTGCTTGTTTCTGTCAGCTTTGTTGAAGGTCAGCTGGTTGTTAGGTGTGCCTTATTTCTGAGCTCTCTGTTCCATTGGTCTATGTGTCTGTTTTTGTCCCAGTACCATGCTGTTTTGTTTCCCGTAGCCCCTTGTAGTATAGTTTGAAGTCTGGTAGATGCCTCCAACTTTTTTGTTTTTGCTTACGATTGCCTTGACTATTTGGGCTCTTTTTTGGTTCCATATCAATTTTTAAATATTTTTTTCTAGATCTACGAGGAATGTCATTGGTAGTTTGATAGGAATAGCACTGAATTTATAAACTGCTTTGTGTAGTATGGCCATTTTAACAAACTGATTCTTCCTATAAATGTGGAATGTTTTTCTATTAGTTTGTGTCATCTCTGATTTCTTTGAGCAGTGTTTTCTAGTTCTCCTTGTAGATGTCTTTCCCCTCCGTGGTTAGCTGTATTCGTAGGTATCTTATTCCTTTTGTGATGATTGTGAATGGGATTTGTGTTCCTAATTTGGTTCTTGGCTTCTTGACTGTTGGTGTATTGGAATGCTAGTGATTTCTGTACGTTGGTTTTATATCCTGAGACTTTGCTGATGTCATCAGCTTAAGGAGCTTCAGGGCCGAGATTATGAGGTTTTCTAAATATAGTCATGTCATCTGCCAAGGACATGGACAGGGACATGGACAGGGATAGTTTGACTTCCTCTCTTCCTATTTAAATGCCCTTTATTTCTTTCCCTTGCCTGATTCCTCTGGCCAGGACTTCCAATACTATGTTGAATTAGGCAGTGATGGAGGGCATCCTTGTCTTGTGCCAGATTAAGACAAATGCTTCCAGTTTTGGCCCATGCAGTACGATGTTGGCTATGGGTTTGTCTTATTATTTTAAGGTATATTCCTTCGATACCTCATTTATTGAGAGTTTTTTAACACGAAAGCTGTTGAATTTTATCAAAAGCCTTTTCTGCATCTATTGATATAATCATGTGGTTTTTCAGTTGTTTATGTGATGAATCACATTTACTGATTTGCATATGTTGAACCAACCTTGTATCCCAGTGATAAAAGCCTGCTTGATCATGGTGGATAAGTTTTTTGACATGCTGCTGAATTTGGTTTGCCAGTATTCTGTTGAGGATTTTTGCATTGATATTCATCAAACATGCTGGCCTGAAATTTTTTTTGTTGTGTCTCTGCTAGGTTTTGATATCAGGATGATGCTGGCCTCACAGAATGAGTTAGGGAGGAATCCCTCCTCCTCAATTTTTGGGAATAGTTTCAGTAGGAATAGTACCAGCTCTTCTTTGTATATCTGGTAGAATTTGGCTTTGAATCCATCTGGTCCTGGGCTTTTTTGCTCGATGGGCTATTTATTACTGATTCAATTTCAGAACTCATTATTGATCTGTTCAGAGATCCAATTTCCTCCTGGTTGAGTCTTAGGAGGGTGTATGTATCTAGGAATGTATACATTTCTTCTAGATTTTCTAGTTTCCGTACACAGAGGTGTTCATAACAGTCTGATTATTCCTATTTCTGTGGGGTCAGTGGTAATAGCCCCTTTGTTGTTTCTAATTGTGTTTATTTGGACCTTCTCTCTTTTCTCATTAGTTTAGCGAGCAATCTATTAATTTTTTCAAAAAACCAAATCCTAAATTCATTGATGTTTTGAGTGGTTTTTCGTGTCTCAATCTCCTTCCATTCAGCTTTGATTTTGGTTATTTCTTGCATTCTGCAAGTTTGGGGGTTGGTTTGCTCTTGGTTTTCTAGTTCTTTTAGTTGTGATATTAGGTTGTTAAATTGAGATCTTTTTAACTTTTTGATGTGCACACTTAGTGCTATAAATTTTCCTCTTTACACTGCATTAGCTGTGTTCCAGAGATTCTGGTATATTTTATCTTTGGTCTCATTAGTTTCAAAAAACTTGGTTTCTACCTTAATTTCATGGTTTACCCAAAAGTCAGAAGAAGATTGTTTAATTTCCATGTAATTGTATGGTTTTGAGCAATTTTCTTAGATGTGACTTCTAATTTTATTGCGCTGTGGCCCAAGAGAGTGGTTGTTACGATTTCAGTTCTTTTGCATTTGCAGAGAAACATGTCAAATTGTGTGGTCAATTTCAGAGTAGGTGCCATGTGGTGATGAGAAAAATGTATATTCTGTTGTTTTGGGGTAGAGAGTTCTGTAGATGTCTATCAGGTCCATCTGATCCAGTGCTGAGTTCAGGTCCTGAATATCTGTTAATTTTCTGCCTTGATGATCTTTCTAATACTGTCAGTGAGGTGTTAAGCTCTCCTACTATTATGGTGTAGGAGTCTACATCTCTTTGAAGATCTCTAAGAACTTGCTTTATGAATCTGGGTGCTCCTGTGTTGGGTGCATATATATTTAGGATAGTTCTCTTGTTGAAATGAACCCTTTACCATCATGTAATGCCCTTCTTTGTCTTTCTTCATCTTTGTTGGTTTAAATTGTTTTGTTTGAAATTTGGATTGCAACCCTTGCTTTTTTGTTTTCCATTTATTTGCTTGGTAATTTTTCTCCATCCCTCTATTTTGAGCCCATGGGTGTCACTGCATAGGAGATGCACTACACGCCTCTTAGTTCTTTATCCAGTTTCTCACTCTGTGCCTTTTAATTGGAGCATTTAGCCTGTTTACGTTCAAGGTTAGTATTGATAAGTGTGGATCTGATACTGACATCATGATGTTACTTGGTTGTTATGCAGACTTGTGTGGCTGCTTTATAGTGTCACTGGTCTGAGTACTTAAGTGTGTTTTTGTAGTGGCTGTAACAGTCTTTCCATGTTTAGTGCTTCCTTCAGGAGCTCTTGTAAGACAGGTCTGACGGTATCAAATTCCCTCAGCAACTGCATGTTTGAAAAGGATCTTATTTCCCCTTTGCTACAAAGCTTAGTTTGGCTGGATATGAAATTCTTGGTTGGAATTTTTCTTTAAGAATCTTGATATTCACTCCCAGCCTCTTCTGGCTTGTAGAGTTTCTGCTGAGAGGTCCATTGTTAGTCTGATGGGCTTCCTTTTGTAGTTCTCATGAATGAGATCCTGAAATATATTTTCCAAGTTGCTTCCATTATCCCCAACTCTTTCAGGGACACCACTGAGTCAGGTGTCATAGATTTGGTCTCTACATAATCCCGTATTTCTTGGAGGTTTTGTTTGTTCATTTTCATTCTTTTTTCCATATTCCTGCCTGATTGACTGTCTTATTTCAGAAAGCCAGTCTTCAAGCTCTGAGATTCTGTCCTCAGCTTGACCTATTCTGCTATTAATACCTGCAGCTGGCCGGGCGCGGTGGCTCACGCCTGTAATCCCAGCACTTTGGGAGGCCGAGGTGGGTGAATCATGAGGTCAAGAGATCGAGACCATCCTGGCCAACATGGTAAAGCCCCGCCTCTACTAAAAATACAAAAATTAGCTGGGTGTGGTGGCACAGGCCTGTAGCCCCCACTTCTTGGGAGGCTGAGGCAGGAGAATTGTTTCAACCAGGAGGCGGATGTTGCAGTGAGCCAAGATTGAGCCACTGCACTCCAGCCTGGCAAGAGAGTGAGAGTCTGTCTCAAAAAAAAAAAAAGAAAAAAAAGAAAAAAGAAAAAATCTGCAGCTGCATTATGCAATTCTTGTAGCATGTTTTTCGGCTCCATTGGGTTGGTTACATTCTTTTCTATAATGGCTATTTCATGTCAGCTCCTGTATTATTTTATTGTGATTCTTAGCTTCCTTGGATTGGGTTTCAATGCACTCCTGCATCTCTATGATCTTTGTTCCTATCCATTGTCTGAATTCTATTTCTGTCACTTCACCCATCTCAGCCTAGTTCAGAACCCTTGCTGGAAAGCTGTGTGGTTGTCTGGAGAAAAGAAGGCACTCTGGCTTTTTAAGTTATCAGGATTCTTATGCTGGTTCTTTCTCATCTTTGTGGGCTGATGTTCCTTCAATCTTTGAAGACGCTGTCCTTCTAACGGGTTTTTTGTTTTTTTCCTTTCACCCTATTTGATGACCTTGAGGGTTTGATTGTGGTATATAAGGTGGGTTCAGTCAACTGGCTTCATTTCTGGAAGATTTTAGGTGGCCAAGGTTCAGCTCCTAACTCCCAGATTACATGCGCTAAATCTGGGGGACTGGTATTGGGACCCTATTTTGTTCTCTGGCTCCTCAATGTTAGGAGCCCACTACACTGGGGGTAGGAGGGTGTCAAGGTGCCCCTGGACTACTGGTCACTACACTCCAGTGGGTGGTGCCAAAGAGTTTTGTAGGGCAGTGGGATCTACCCTCCATTCCCATGTGCCAGTGGCAGCACAGTGGGGTGCACACTTGTCAGCTGTGGCAGTGTGCTAACAGATGCTAGGGTGTCAGCCTCAGTGTGGGCGTTTGTAGCAGTGGTACACGCAGCATGGCTTAAGCGGCCCCACTGGCAACTATGCATGCAGTCACACTGGTGGTGGTGTTAGCACGGGTAGTGCTGGTAAGGGCAAGTCTGTGTGCACCCTCTCTGCACATTTACACAGGCAGCGGTGGCCACTCAGGAAGGGGGAGGGTTCATTGTTCTCTGTGCCTAGTTTCACTCCAGCAGCAATGCTGGCAAGGGGGTGGGGCACTGGCAGGGCAGGGCTGAAAGGCTCTGTGCCTGCCAAGACTCTGACTGCAATTACAGTACAACCAGGGGAAGGGATGCAGAGTGCACTCACATTGGCAGCAGTGGCAGAGGGTAGTGTGCACGTGCACACGTGCTGGCGAGGCAAGGGAAAGCAAGATCCGCCTGTGCACACACACCGGCAAAGTGATGTGTGTGGGGGGAGGAGGTGGCCTGTGGGTAGGGAGGGGTTGGGGGGTAAGCTGCAATAGGGGAAGGGGGCAGGCAGGCAGGCTGGTGCATATCCACAGGGGCTGTTTTGTTTTTTGGGTTTTTTTTGGGTTTGTTTTTTTTTTTGAGATGGAGTTTCACTCTTGTTGCCCAGGCTGGAGTGCAATGGCGCAATCCCAGCTCACCGCAACCTCCGCCTCCCAGGTTCAAGTGATTCTCCTGCCTCAGCCTCCCAATTAGCTGGGGTTACAGGAATGCACCACACACCCAGCTAATTTTGTATTTTTAGTAGAGACGGGATTTCTTCATGTTGGTCAGGTTGGTGTCGAACTCCCGACCTCAGGTGATCCACCTGCGTTGGCCTCCCAAAGTGTTGGAATTACAGGCATGAGCCACCGCCCCAGCCCACAGGGGCTACTCTACTGGAGCTCTCTGCCATTCAAGTGTGGTCAGGTCAGCCAGCCCAGGAGCTATGATGCAGGTCCCCAGGGTACCCAAGGCTTCACTGCAAGCAGGTACAACCAGGCTGGGTCCCCAGAAGAGGCCAGGGAGCCAAAGCATGCTCAGGTTGATGGGCAAGACTGCCCTGCAGAGTTTAGGTCTGACTTTCTCTAAGGCTAAAGTCTCCTATGGGAGCAAGTCAAGCCTAGGTGGATGGGCATCCCTGGCCATGCTCCACTACAGACACTCCTGCACCAAACCCTCTGGGCTCTGCACTGACTGGAGTGCTGCCTCTACCACTTCTCAAGTGTGCTTGAGAATCAAGCAGCTCTCCCTGCCAACTCAAGTGTCCATGAAGGTTGAGGGATCTCCTCCTGCCAGGATTCCAGAGGTTTGTGGTGAGAGCAGACTGTTCCTTGCCAGTTCAACTCACCCGTTTCCCTGGAGTCAATGGGCACCAGGAACAAGTCCCGGTGCATAGTAGCCCTGTGCAGGGTTCCCAGGTTCCTCCCACTTCATCCCAACATCTGTGTCTTCCCTCTGTCTACTCTCAGTGCCTTCCCTCTGAAGATCTGTTAGGAGTGTGCCAGTTGTCCCATTCCCTCAGTGGCAGCCATTCCACCTGGCTGTGTCTAGTCAGCCATCTTGCCCACCTTCCTCCTTTCTTTCTTACACTTTTTTCCACTATGCCTCTCTCCAGAGAAAATTTACCTTCTATTCTTTTCTGCAGCTTGGGTTTATACTACTGTCGTTATGTACTGAACTGTGCTGTTCTCCCAAAATTTGTACGTTAAAGCCCCAATCTGCAATGTGAGTGTATTTGGAGACAGGACCTTTAAAGAAGTAATGAAGGTTAAATGAGGTCATAAGGAAAGGTCCTATTTCAATAGGACGGGTGTCCTTATAAGAAGAGATGCCAGGGATGAGTGCACTACAAAAAAAGGTCATGGAAGGATACAGCAAACAGCAGCTACCTGCAAGCCAAAAAAAACAGGCTCCAGGAGAAACCAAACCTGACAACACCTTGATCTTGGACTTCTAGTCACCAGAAGTGTAGGAAAATAAATTTCTGTTTGTTAAGCCACTCAATCTGTGGTATTTTGTTATGGCAGCCCCAGCAAATTAATACAACTGTACAGCAGTCTTTGGCACACAATTATTAATATGTTCAACTTGACACTGTTTTATAATAAACTCTATAGAATACTAACTAGTTTTCTGTCATTGCCCAAAAAGTGCAATGCCCTCTGGGCCTACTGTCATAGGTCAATGCCTTCTGGGCCTACTTTGCCTTTCTTTCTCCAATAGTGCTTCAAATATTCTACTAGAGTTCCTTTCTCTTCCATCTCCTCCACTGTGATCATCTCTGATCTCTGCTGTTAGTACTTACCATTGTCAGAGGTCTACTTTTCAACACATTATCAAATTTATAATCTAACACATTTGCCACTTACCACTGTGACATATACACCCTCACCTCCCTCGACTCACTCCTTTACCAGCTGCTTCACGTATACTTCTCAGCCTTGCTAATACTGACATTAGGCATTCAGAACCAACAACCAAAAAGGCCTCTACCAGTCAGTAAAAAAAAAAAAAAAAAAATGCTAGTTTCTGCTGATTATCTTATTGCTCTTACCAGTAATATTTTGTTCTGACTGATGGAGACGTTCCCTGAGTTCGGAGAACTCGAATGTTACTCTAGAACTGAAAAACACTGCTCTTCAAATACTATCTAAATACAGTCCAGCTAACCCACCATCAACAAAATATATGCCAGGGTTGATTTTTTTACTTACATGTATGTCTACGCTCATTTATCCACAGTCATCCAGTCTCCCTTCTCTGGTCAATGATGTACACTTTCGCAACAATAAAACATTCCAAAGGCAAGAGTAGGATCAGGAAACAGAGTATCCCTTATGAACTCAATCAAGAATAAACCCTGAAATCTTGTTCTCACTGGAATGGGACACTGGACAACTAAGTTAACACTTCAAAATACTCATCAAATGTTGTCTTATTACCTCAAGAGTCAAAACAATGTAGAAAAATAATGGTTTTTGGTTTTGTTTTTGTTTTGAGACAGAGTCTCACGCTGTTACCCAGACTACAGTGCAATGTCTTGATCACAGCTCATCACAGCCTCAACCTCCTGGGCTCAAGTAATCCTTCCACCTCAGCCACCCCAACAGCTAGGACTATAGGCACACAGCACCACACCTGGCTAATTTTTTAATTTTTTGTAGAGACAGAGTTTCACTATGATGCCCAGGCTGGTCTTGAACTCCTGAGCTCAAGTGATCCTCCCACCTCAGCCTCTCAAAGTGCTAGGATTGCAGGCATCAGCCACTGTGCCTGGCATGATGGGTCATTTTTATTCCTTCAAGAACCTTATGAGCTGGGCCACAGAGGCTCACACCTGTAATCCCAGTACTCTGGGAAAGCAAGGGAGGAGGATCACTTGAGGCCAGGAGTTCGAGACCAGTCTGGGTAACATAGTGAGACTTCATCTCTACAGAAAATTTTAAAAATTAGCTGGGTGTGGTGACATACTGCTGTGGTCCCAGTTAGGAGGCTGAGGTGAGAGGAAAGCTTGAGCCCCAAAAGTAAAGGCTACAGTGAGCCATGATCTCACTACTGCACTCTAGCTTGGACAACAGTGTGAGACCCTCCTCAAGAACAAAAGCAAAAAAAAAACGGTCCTTTTTAAGAGGTGTCATATTCACTCTGTATCAAAAACTTATTGTGCCAATGGCTTCAAGTGGGATATTAAACAATCTCACCTCTATTTTGTTATGTTGTGAGATAACAATGCTACATTAATAACTTATTAAGACTAAGTATACATGAATTGAAATTACTTTTATGTAAAATAAAAGTGCAAGTTAATCACTATGTACTGCATGGTCATTAGAATTAGATAGGTAGCAAGTCATAAATTACTACTTATTAATCCACTGGTAAAATTTCAGCTATTCTGAAGTTTTAGAAAAATCCTAAAAATTCAAGTTTTCCAATGAACTAGAGTTTCAGCTCTTTAAGCTTCTCTAAGCTTTAGAAGTTAATTTTTTAAATACTCTGGATTAATTATTTCTATAACATACTAACTTTATATCTTTTTAAACAGTATATTAAATATACCATGCATTTCTTAAAAATTTAGAATTGCATAACAAATGTTAACTTTGATATGATACAGTAATATTAGAAACTACTGATATAAACAAGGTTGTCTGTCCCTATCAATATTCCCAGATTGCTTTACTTTTATAGACAAGTGTTTCATCCTATCAGCCTAACGACCTATAAATATCCCTGTTCTCATTTACTGTTTCTATACTATGTAACCTTAGAAACCAAATTCTTACTTAAATTACCTGAAATAAAACTAGCCCCTAAATAAAAGCCTGGGGGACTCTCATATAAGTATAGAAATGTTAAACATATTTTCATAATCTCCATTAACCATTTAAAGACTGGGGTTTTTTGCAATATAATCTGAAAATAAACGTGGGCTTTGTAGTCACACAGTGAGGGTTTCAGATCCTACCATTACACTTACTAGCTGTGTAATCTTGGAAAGATAATAAACCACCTTCCCTAAATGTTTATATTCTTTTTTAAAAAAATCTCCATCACCTAGTTCATCGTTGCTGTGAGATTAACTGTGATACTGTATATAAATAAACAATGATTGGCTGCTGGGCACAGTGGCTCACACCTGTAATCCCAGCACTTTGGGAGGCTGAGGTGGGAACACCACTTGAGCCCACAAGTTCAAGAACAGCTTCAGAAAAAAAAAAAAAAAAAAAAAAAAAAAAAAAAAGCACACCTCATCTCCACAAAAAAAAATTTAAAAATCTACCCAGGTGTGGTGGCTCATACCTATAGTCCTAGCTACTTGGGAGGCTGAGGCAGGAGGATCACTGGACCTCAGGAGTTCAAGGCTGCAGTAAGCTATGACTTCACCACTGCACCACAGCCTGCATAACAGAGTAAGATCTGTCTCGAAAAAAAAAAAAAAAAAGTCAACTTTCATACCTATTTTAATCATTGATACAAATAGTTAATATGACAAATTTACTGAATTTTACAAACAAAATTCACCATTTCTTTTTCATTTTTATTTTCTGAACACAACTACTACTAAGATTTTTAAAACTAAATACATCAGAAAATATATATTCTTTTTTTTTTTTTTTTTTTTTTTGAGACAGAGTCTCGCTCTGTTGCCCAGGATGGAGTGCAGTGGCGCGATCTCGGCTCACTGCAAGCTCAGCCTCCCAGGTTCACATCATTCTCCCTGCCTCAGCCTCCCGAGTAGCTAGGACTACAGGCGCCCGCCACCACACCCGGCTAATTTTTTGTATTTTTTTAGTAGAGATGGGGTTTCACTGTGTTAACCAGGATGGTCTCCATCTCCTGACCTCGTGATCCACCCGCCTCGGCCTCCCAAAGTGCTGGGATTACAGGCATTAGCCATCTTGCTTGGCCAAAAATATATATTCTTAAAAGCCTCAAAGAGCTAATGTTAAAGAATTATAAGCCCAAAACATAAGACAGGGCAAGAATTCAGAGAGATAAGCAGAGCACTGAAGCCAGGTTAGCTACTGACAGAAGCCAAACTCAGGCTTTGGTTTTCGTAGTCTCATAATGATAGAAGCCAAGCCCATGGCCCAGCCTTAGTGGTGAGTCTGATAAGACACCCCTATACCATATGGCAGGAACCAGTAAAATGAACAAAAGTAAACCTGTCCTATTCTAACTTAATCCCTAAGAACTTCAAAGAAAGCTGCTTTGGCACTGAGCAGAAAAGAATGATGGGAGAAAGCAGAGTTCCTGACAAGTTATTAACAGGAAACAGCAAACTTTTTCTGTAAAGGGCCAGAGGTATAAATATTTTAGGCCTTAGCTGAGTGTGGTACCTGCCTATAGTCCCAGCTACTCCTGAGGCTGAGGCAGGAGGATCCCCTGAGCCCAGGGGTTTAAGACTGCAGTAAGCTATGATTTCACCACTACACGACCACTGCCCACCATCCTGGGCAACAGAAGGAGACTGCCTCTAAAAAATAAATAAATAAATAAATATTTTAGGCTTTGATGGCAATATGATCTCTGTTGTAACCAATCAGCTCTGCTGTTGTAGCACGAAAACAGCCACAGACAATACATAAACCAATGAGCATGGATGTATTCAATAAAGATTTATAGGCACTGAAGTTTGAATTTCATATGAGTTTCACGTCACAAATTACTTTTTTCCAACCATTTAAAAATGTAAAAAAAAAACACTACTAGCTTGCAGCCCAAACAAAACAGGTGACACAAGCCACAGTTTCCATTTACTTGTAACAACAGGACACACACCAGCACTTCAGCCACCACCTTACACACACACACACACACACACACACACACACACACACACGCACACAGATTTGAGGCTCTAATTCCCATCACCTAGGTGAAGTAAAAAACATCAGGCCATAAACATTTAGAAAATACATGTGCAAAACCCACAAGTAATGTCCCAGGAAAAATTAACAAGCAAGAAAAAAAGCACCACAAATGAAAGCAAGCAAGCAAAGAATACAAACACACATGCAAAAATTTCAGATATTAGAAAAGACCATATAGAGAATATAAAATAACCACTTTCTAAAGTTTAAAGCAACAAACAAGCTTGAAAGGGTCGTATATATGAGAGGGGAAAGAATCATTAAAAAATGACTTAGCAAACTAGGTGTGGTGGCTCATGCCTGTAATTTCAGCACTTTGGGAGGCCATGGTGGGCTGATCACTTGAGCCCAGGAGTTCAAGACCAGCCTGGGCAACATAGTGAGACCCTGTCTCTACAAAAAATAAAATAAAATAAAAAATAGCTGCGTGTGGTGGCCTGCACCTATAGCCCCTGCTACTCAAGAGGCTGAGGCAAGAGGATCACCTGAGCCCAAGGGAAAGAGGCTGCAGTGAGCCGAGATCACATCACTGCACTCCGGCCTGGGCAACAGAAAAAAATGACTTAGCAAATGTAAAGAACTAAAAATAATTTCTAAAATTGTAAAACACGAGGAACTGAAATTAAAAATCAAATCAGGCCAGGCGCAGTGGCTCAAGCCTGTAATCCCAACACTTTGGGAGGCTGAGGTGGGTGGATCACTTGAGGTCAGGAGTTGAAGACCAGCCTGGCCAACTTGGTGAAACCCCGTCTCTACTAAAAATAGAAAAATTAGCCGGGCATGACGGCAGGCGCCTCTAATCCCAGCTACTTGGGAGGCTAAGGCACAAGAACCACTTGAAGCCAGGAGGTGGAGGTTGCAGTGAGCCGGGACTGTGCCACTGCACTCCAGCCTGGACGATAGAGTGAGACTCCATCTCAAAAAAATTAAAAAAATAAAAATAAATAAAAAATAAAAAATAAGATCATTGAAAAGTAGTGAACTTAAAACATACATCTGAAGAAATCATCCACAGTGAAAGAAGAAAAATACACACCCAAAAAAAGAAGAAAAACACAAAAATACAAAAAAAGGTTAAGAAAACATATAAGAAAGCCAGGCACAGTGGCTCATAGCTATAATCCCAGGAACTTGGGAGGCTGAGGTGGGAAGATCACTTCAGCCCAGGAGTTCAAGGCTGCAGTGAGCTATGATCACACCACTGCACTCCAGCTGGGAAACAGAGCAAGAGCCTGTCAAAAGAAGAAAGAAGAAAGAGGAAGGAGGAAGAAGAAAGAATGAAGAGGAGGAGGAATAAAAGAAAAAAATACATAAGAGTAAGAAAATCTAATATATATAGACATACCTCATTTGATTGCACTTTGCTTTATTGCACTTCACAGATACAGCAATTTTTTTTAACAAATTAAAGGTTTGTGGCAACCCTGTGTCAAGTAAGTCAACAGGTGCCATCTTCTAAGAGCATGTGCTCACTTCCTGTCTCTGTGTCAAATTTTGGTAATTCTTGCAATATTTCGAGCTTTTTTAAACTTTTTTATGTATTTATTTATTTTTAGAGACAGGATCTCGCTCTGTCACCCAGGTTGCAGTGCAGCAGCATGACCATCATAGCTCACTGCAGCCTCATACTCCTGGGCTCAAGCAATCCTCCTACCTCAGCCTTCCAAGTAGCTAGGACTACAGGTGCATGCCACCCTGCCCAGCTTATTTTTTAAGTTTTTGTACAGATGAGGTCTTCTTATGTTGCCGAGTCTAGTCTCAAACTCCTGGCCTTAAAGCAATCCTCACACCTCAGCCTTCTAAAGCACCTGCATTACAGGTGTAAGCCACCACACCTAGCTTCAAATTTTTTTATTATTATATCTGTTATGGCGATCTGTGATCAGTGATCTTTGATGTTACTGTAATTGTTCTGAGGCACCAAAAATCATGCCCATATAAGACAGTGAACTTAATCAATCAATGTTATGTGTGTTCTGACTGCTCCATCAACCAGCTGTTCCCTGACTCTTTCTTCTGGTTGGGCCTCTCTATTGCCTGAAACACACAGTATTGAAATTAGGCCAATTAATAACCCTACAATGGCCTCTAAGTATTCAAATGAAAGGAAGAGTCAAATGTCTCTCACTTTAAATCAAAACCTAGAATGATTAGGCTTAGTGAGAAAGGCATGCTGAAAACCAAGACAGGCCAAAAGCTAGACCTCTTGTGCAAAACAGTTTGCCAAGTCGTAAATGCAAAGGAAAACTTCTTGAAGGAAATTAAAAGTGCTACTCCAGCAAACACACAAATAAGAAAGCAAAATCACCTTAATCCTGATATGGAGAAAGTTTTAGTGGTCTGAAAAGAAGATCAAATTAGCCACAGCATTCCCCTATGCCAAAGCCTAACCTGGAGCAAGTCCCTATCTCTCTTCACTTCTATGAAGGCTGAGAGAGGTGAGAAAGTTATAGAAGAAAAGTTGGACACTAGCAGTGTTGATGCATGAGGTTTAAGGAAAAAAGCCGCCTCCATAACATGAAAGTGCAAGATAAAGCAGCAAGTGGTGACACAGAAGCTGGATCCAGAAGATCCAGCTAAGATAATTGATGAAGGTGGCTACACTAAATAACAGATTTTTAATGTGACAAAACGGCCTTGTGTTGGAAAAATATGCCATCTAGGACTTTCATAATTAGAAGAAGTGAATGCCTGGCTTCAAAGCCTCAAAGAACAGGCTGCCTCTCCTGCTAGGGGCTAAGGCAGCTAATGACTAAGCTGAAACCAAGCTCATTGACCATTCTGAAAATCCTAGGGCTCTTGAGAATTAACGCTAAATCGAGGCCAGATGTGGTGGTTCACGCCTGTAATCCCAGCACTTTGGGAGGCTGAGGCAAGCAGATCATCTGAGGTCAGGAGTTCAAGACCAGCCTGGCCAACATGGTGAAACCCCGTCTTTACAAAAAATACAAAAATTAAGTTGGGTAGATCACCTGAGGTCAAGAGTTTCAGATCAACCTGGCCAACTTGGAGAAACCCCATCTCTACTAAAAATGCAAATATTAGCTGGGCATGGTGGTGGGTGCCTGTAATCCCAACTACTTGAGAGGCTGAGGCAGGAGAATCATTTGAACCCAGGAGGCGGAGGTTGCAGTGAGCCGAGATCGCGCCACTATACTCTCCAACCTGAGTGACAGAGCAAGACTGTCTCAAAAAAAAAAAAAAAAAAAAAAAAAAAATTAGCTGGGCACGGTGGTGCAAGCCTGTAGTCCCAGATACTCAGGAAGCTGAGGTGGGACAATCACCTGAACCCGGGAGGCAGAGGCTGCCATGAGTTGAGATCATACCACTGCACTCCAGCCTGGGCAACAGTGAGACCCTGTCTCAGGGAACAACAACAAAATTACACTAAATCTACTTTGCCTGTGCTCTCTAAATGGAAAAACAAAGCCTGAATGACAACACATCTGTTGACAGTAAGGTTTACTGAATGTTTTAAGCCCACCGTTGAGACCTACTGCTCAGAAAAATACGATTCCTTCAAAATACTACTGCTTATTGACAATGCACCTAGTTACCCAAGGGCTCTGATAAAGATGTACAAGGAGATTAAGGTTTTCCCACCTGTTAACACAACATCCACTCTGCAGCCCATGGATCAAAGAGTAATTTCAACTTTCAAGTCTTATTATTTAAAATATTTCATGAGGCTTTAGCTGCCATAGATAGTGATTCCCCTGATGGATCTGGGCAAGGTAAATGTAAAACCTTCTGTAAAGAATTCATCTTTCTGGATGCCATTAAGAACATTCATGACTTATGGGAAGAGGTCAACATAACATTAACAGGAGTTTGGAAGAGGTTGATCTCAAGCCTCATGGATGACTTTGATGGGTTCAAGACTTCAGTGGAAGAAGGAATTGCAGATGTGGTGGAAACAAAAATAACTAGAATTTAAAATGGAGCCTAAAGATATGACTGAACTGCAGCAATCTCACGATAAAACATGAACAGATGATAAGCTGCTTCTTACTGATGACCAAAGAAAGTGGTTTCCTGAGATAGAATCTACTCCTTGTGAAGATGCTGAGAACACTGTTGAAATGACAACAAAGTATGTATAATATTGCATCAACTTAGTTGATAAAGCAGCTGCAGGGTTTGAGAAGACTGACTTCAATTTTGAAAAAAGTTATATTGTGCGTAAAATGCTATCAAACAGCACTGCATGCTACAGACAAATCTTTCATTAAAGGAATAGTCCACTGATACAGCAAACGTCATTGTCTTATTTCAAGAAATTGCCACATCCACTCCAACTTTCAGCAACCACTATCCTGATTAGTCAGCAGCCACCACCATGAAGTAAAGAACCTCCACCAGCAAAAAGATTACAATTCAATGAAGGCTCAGATGACCAATGACCGTTAGCATTTTTTTAATAAAGTATTTTTTAATCAATGTGTATATTTTGTGTAGACATGGTGCTATTACACACTTTAAATAGACTATAGTACAGTATAAACATAAGTCTTATATGCAATGGGAAAACAAAAGTTTCATGTGACTTGCTCTATTGCAATATTCACTTTATTACAATATTTGCTTTATTGCAGTGGTCTGAAACTGAACCTAAATATATCAGAAGTATGCCTGTATATAAACTGGAGATCCAGAAAAAGAGAGACTGAGATGGTGAAACAAAAATATTTAAAAACTGGGAGGCCAAGATGGGCAGATCATGAGATCAAGAGATCAAGACCATCCTGGCCAACATGGTGTAACCCCGTGTCTCTACTAAAGATACAAAAACGAGCTGGGCATGGTGGTGTGTGCCTGTAGTCCCAGCTACTCAGGAGGCTGAGGCAGGAGAATCGCTTGAACCCAGGAGACGGAGGTTGCGGTGAGCCGAGATCACACCACTGCACTCCAGCCTGGCGACAGAGCGAGATTCCATCTCAAAAATAAATAAATTAAATTAAATTAAAATTTTTTTTAAAAAAAGAAGAAACAGAAAAAGAAAGACCACTGAAACTATAAGATCATTTCCTCTGAAAACAATTAAATAGAAATCAGTATAAAAAAGATGAGTGGGCATAACAAATGTATTTTTCAAAGATGGCCACACCAGTACATATCCCATCCCACATATACTTTTACAATGTGACTTGACACTTTTCCCTGTGCTGCCTCCTCCTCAAACATGAATGGAGCTCTGTAACTCTGGATCACCAGAATGCAGAAATAAGGCTAGGTCATAAATGGCAACATGGCTTCTATCTGGTATGCTCTGTCTCTCAGGAATTCCACTGACCATGCCCTGACAACAGTTAAAAAGTTGCATGGAAAAACCCACATGGAAAGGAACTAAGGCAGAAATGCCAAGTTTAACCACTCCTGAATTCCTAACCCACCGAAACTGTAAAGGATAATAAGCCACTAAGTTTTGGGCTTAACTGGTTATGCAACAATAGATAACTAACATACTAAAAATTGTCACATATTTGGAAATTTTTAAATATACTCCTAAATAATATATGTGACCAGTAAATGAAAAATATTTTGAAATAAATAACAAAAGTACATTTCAAAATTTGTGAGATGCAATTAAAGCAATACGTCATGGGGAAATGTATAACCCTAAATAAGTACAATAGGAAAAAAAAATTAGAGAGCTATCTATTCAGAAGATAAAAAAGAATAGCAAAATAAACCTGAAGAAAGTAGGAAGGAAATAACAGAAGTGATCAGGTGTGTGTGGTGCCACACACCTATAGCCCCAGCTAGCCAGGAGGCTGAGGTAGGAGGGTTACTTGAGCCCAGGAGTTCAAGACCAGCCTGGGCAATATAATGAGACCCACCATTCAAAAACAAAACAAAACAAAACAAACTGCTGTGTTCATATATTGGTTAGAAAAGAAATGACAAAAACAAAGAAGTGATAAGTAGAGAGAAAACAAAATAGTAAAGGCCATCAAAGCCAGAAGTTGTATTTAAAAAAAAAAAAAACTATAAATTGGCAAACCTCTGGCAAAAATAATTAAGAAATTAAAAAGAAAAAGAAGCCAGACACAGTAGCTTACACCTGTAATTCCAATACTGGGAAGCTGAGGCAGAAAGATCATTTGAGCCCAGAAGTTCGAGATCAACCCTGGCAACACAGCCAAGACCTCATCTCTACAAAAACTTTCAAAAAGTAGCCAGGTCCAGGCCAGGGGCAGGGACTCACACCTGTAATCCAGCAATTTAGGAGGCTGAGGCAGACAGATCAACTGAGGCCAGAAGTTCCAGACCAGTCTGGCCAACGTGGTAAAACCTCATCTCTACTAAAAAATACAAAAGTCAGCTAGGTGTGGTGGTGCACACCTGGGGTCTCAGCTACTCAGGAGGCTGAGTCATGAGAATCGCTTGAACCTGGGAGGCAGAGGTTGGCAATGAGCCAAGATGCTGGGCAATAGAGCAAGACCCGGTCTCGAAAAAAAAAAATTAGCCAGGTCTAGTGACACACACCTATAGTCCCAGCTACTCAGGATCCTGAGGTAGTAGAATCACTCCAGCCTGGAAGGTCAAGACTGCAGCCAGCCGCGGTCACACCACTGCAATCCAGCCTAGGCAACAGCGAGACCTTGTCTCAAAAAAAGAAAAAAAAAAAAAAATCAAGGCTGGGCGCGGTGGCTCATGCCTATAATCCCAGAATTTTGGGAGGCCAAGGCGGGTGGATCACCTGAGGCCAGGAGTTTTGAGACCAGCCTGACCAATATGGTGAAACCCTGACTCTACTAAAAATATAAAAATTGGCCGGGCATGGTGGCGTGCGTCTGTAGTCCCAGCTACTCAGGAGGCTGAGACAGGAGAACTGCTTGAACCCAGGAGGCTGAGGCTGCAGTGAGCCGAGATCGAGCCACTGCACTCCAGCCCTCCAGCCTGGATGACAGAGCAAGACTCAATCTCAAAAAAAAGCAAAGGATCAGGAATGGAAAAAGGGATAAAAACTAACATCAGAAATAACAGATTAGATGGTTCCATGGTGTAATGGTGAGCACTCTGGACTCTGAATCCAGAAATAACAGATATATCAGAAAGCCAATCAATACAATCAACCACATCTCAAAAAAATCCAAGAAAATTCAGTAGTTATAAACATCTCTAATGGAGTCTTGGCAAATGAAAAACAGAAGCTTCCTTGATTCGATAAAAGGTATCTACAAAGCCTACACCATGCTTAATGAGAAAAGGTTGGACATTTTTCCCTTGAGATGAGAAACAAGACAAAGATGGCCCTATAAAGTCCTATCAATATTATGATGGAGATCTCAGGCAGCAAAGGAAAGCAGGAAAAAAATAAAAGGTATAAGGATTAGAAACAAGAGACAAAATTGTCATTATTTGCGTATGACATGATTGTATATATAGAAAATCCAGAAGAATCTACAGATAAATTCAAATTATATATGGTGGTTTTTTTTGTTGTTTGTTTGTTTTTTGAGATGGAATCTCACTCTGTCACCCAGGCTGGAGTGCAGTGGTGCGATCTCGGTTCACTGCAACCTCCATCTCCTGGGTTCAGGTGATTCTCCTCGGCTGAGGAAGGAGAATCACTTGGGCCTGGCAGGCGGAGGTTGCAGTGAGCCAAGATTGCACCACTGCACTCCAGCCTGGGTGGCAGAGTAAGACTAAGTCTCAAGAAAAAAAAAAAGCAGCAGCAGCAGCAAGCAGAAGCAGCAGCAAGCAGAAGCAGCAGCAGAAGCAGCAGCAAGCAGAAGCAGCAGCAGCAGCAGAAGCAGAAGCAGCAGCAGCAGCAGAGGCAGAAGCAGAAGCAGCAGAAGCAGCAGCAGAAGCAGAAGCAGCAGCAGAAGCAGAAGCAGCAGCAAGCAGAAGCAACAGCAGCAGAAGCAGAAGCAGCAGCAGAAGTAGAAGCAGCAGAAGCAGCAGCAAGCAGCAGCAGAAGCAGAAGCAGCAGAAGAAGCAGAAGCAGCAGCAAGCAGCAGCAGAAGCAGAAGCAGCAGCAGCAGAAGCAGCAGCAAGCAGCAGAAGCAGAAGCAGCAGCAGCAGAAGCAGCGCAGAAGCAGCAGAAGCAGAAGCAGTGGAAGCAGAAGCAACAGAAGAAGCAGAAGAAGCAACAGAAGAAGCAGAAGAAGAAACAGAAGCAGAAGAAACAGAAGCAGAAGAAGAAACAGAAGCAGCAGAAGCAGAAGAATTTCACAAATACTGAACTAATTTTTTAGATTACATAATGTACACACAGTATTATTATATGCACATGAAGTTCAAAAACAAGGAAAACTATATTGTTTAAGGATGTATAGCTAGGACTTAAAATTATGAAGCAAAGCAAAAAACAGTCACAAAGGTCAGGATAATAGCTACCTCCACTGAGGGGGATATGTTGACAAGGATGGTAAGGTTGGAGGGAAGCACTTCTGGTTTGTTGACCTGGGCAATGACAACACTAATATTCACTTTATTATTTCCCTTAAACTGAACATTTTATGCCTTCTCTTGTATACAGATGGTCCACAACTTATGACGGTTCAGCTTACAATTTTTTCAACTTCAGCACAGTGCAAAATCGATATGCATTCAGTAGAAACCATACTTCAAATTTTGAATTTTTATCTTTTCCCAGGCTAGCAATATGCAGTACGATACTTTCTCATAATGCTGGGCAGCAGCAGAAAGCAGCAGCTCTCACAAGGGTAAACAACTGATCCTCAATAGTATACTGTGTTGCCAGATGATTCTGTCGAACTGTAGGCTAATGTGTTCTGAGCACATTTAAGGAAGGCTAAGCTAAGCTATTATATTCAGTAGGTTAGGTGTAATAAATGCATTTTCGACTTATGGTATTTTCAACTTACAATGGGTTTATCAGGATGTAAACCCATTGTAAGTCAGGGAGCATCAGTATATGAATGAAAATGAAAAATAACAACTGCATATAACTAGTATGGTAATTTAATATATGATAATATAAGTCTGGTACCTAGTGTGCATTTTTTAAAAGCTATCATAATTACAAAATGTTCTGTATCCTCCACAGTGCCTACACATCAGGAAGTTGGTCATGGTAGATGCTCAAATATTTTGATCAATAAATGAAACAACTTCCATTCTGATTATAATAATAGAGTAAAAGACAATTTAGATCTGAATGATTCCCTAAACCAATTCTCATTCTACAAGCCCAGAGACTGAATTCTTTATATCCCAACGGACTCTTCCCTCCGCCTTTAGCATTTTCCTGATCTCTTTCTCTTCATTCATAGGATACATCTGTTCTGCCCTACTATACTGTAAGAAGCTGTACATTAAATGCTTAGAATCCTATACATAATCTGAGATTTAAGACAAAAAAAGAGAAAGAACAAAGGTTAAAGTTAAGGGGAAATGGTACATAAGATGTACATAAGAGGGGAATTTTGGGGAAAACCCAGTGAAGATACAATGTATCCTTACATGAAAACATCCAAGACATGGGCTTTTTTTTAGTTCTAACGATTCAAGGAGTCAGGAAACAGTGAAATAAAGCAGGCAAATCATCTCCTGTCCCTTCAGACTTAGGCACCATACCAAAACGTATCTACTGTTTTTTTCCTAAAATTATCTCAACAACAACAAAACAGAACAAAGATACCTCTGAAAGCTACAAGACTCTTCTGGAAAAAATCAGCTCCTTCTCAGTTACTTGGGAAAAACACTTTTTTCTTTTTCCTTTTTTCTCTTTTAAGAGCCAGGGTCTTGCTCTATTGCCCAGGCTGCTGGACTACTACTGTGGCATGATCATCATGGCGCACTGTAACCTCGAACTCCTGGGCTCAAGTGATCCTCCCATGTCAGCCTTCCCAGTAGCTAGGACCACAGGCACACACCACACCTAGCCTTCCCAGTAGCTAGGACCACAGGCACACACCTATAGTTTGGCTAGTTTTTTTGTTTGTTTTTGTAGAGACAGGGTCTCATTATGTTGCCCAAGATGGTTTCAAACTGCTGGCCTCAAGCAATCTTACTGCCTCAGCCTCCTGAAATGCTGGGAAAGCTTTTTTTTTCCCCAAAGAATTTATTTATTTATTTATTTTTATGTTGGACTGTTGTCTTGACCTTTATTTTTTTTTTTTGCACACAAAACAATAAACATTTTCTAAAAGTACATACAAACAAAAAGATGTATATCAAACATATTAGGAAGGCTGCACATGGAAAGACGGGGAATAGAAATGGGGGGTGGGAATTAAAGAAAATAAATGAGAGAGGGACTTTGTATGGATCAATGATAATAACTCAATCCTCTATCTGACAAAGAAGAAGGAGAAGGAAGAGGAAGAAAAAGAAAGTGGGATAAAGGATCAGAAAGGGAGGAAAATAGAAAAAATTAGAGTATGACTCCAGGGTAGACCTGTTTTGTTGTCACTGGGTTGGTTGGTTGGTTTGTCTGTTGTATTTTTCATATGTTTCACCATGTTGGCCAGGCTGGTCTCGAACTCCTAACCTCAAGTGATCAACCTGCCTCGGCCTCCCAGAGTACTGGGACTACAGGCGTGAGCCACCACGTCCAGCCTCCACATTGCTTCTGGCCTCTGTGGTAGACCTCCCAGACGGGGCGGCCGGGCAGAGGCACTCCCCACATCCGAGACAGGGCAGTCAGGCAGAGGTGCTCCTCACTTCCCAGACGGGGCAGCCGGGTAGAGACGCTCCTCACTTCCTAGACGGCGTGGCGGCCGGGCAGAGGGGCTCCTCACTTCCCGGACAGGGTGGCCGGGCAGAGGCACTCCTCACATCCCAGACGATGGGTGGCCGGGCAGAGGCGCTCCTCACTTCCCAGACGGGGCGGCCGGGCAGAGGCGCACCTCACATCCCAGAAGGGGCGGCCAGGCAGAGGCGCACCTCACATCCCAGAAGGGGCGGCCAGGCAGAGGCGCTCCTCACTTCCCAGACGGGGCGGGCGCGCAGAGGCGCTCCTCACTTCCCAGACGGGGCGGCCGGGCAGAAGCGCACCTCACATCCCAGAACGGGCGGCCGGGCAGAGGCGCTCCTCACATCCCAGAAGGGGCGGCCACGCAGAGGCGCTCCTCACTTCCCAGACGGTGGGTGGCCGTGCAGAGGCGCTCCTCACTTCCCAGACGGGGCGGCCGGGCAGAGGCGCTCCTCACATCCCAGAAGGGGCGGCCGGGCAGAGGCGCTCCTCACTTCCCAGACGGGACGGCCGCGCAGAGGCGCTCCTCACTTCCCAGACGGGGCGGCCGGGCAGAGGCGCTCCTCACTTCCCAGACGGGGCGGCCGGGCAGAGGCGCTCCTCACATCCCAGACGGGGCGGCCGGGCAGAGGCGCTCCTCACATCCCAGAAGGGGCGGCCGGGCAGAGGCGCTCCTCACATCCCAGACGGGGCGGCCGGGCAGAGGCGCTCCTCACATCCCAGACGGGGCGGCCGGGCAGAGGCGCTCCTCACATCCAGAAGGGGCGGCCGGGCAGAGGCGCTCCTCACATCCAGACGGGGCGGCCGGGCAGAGGCGCTCCTCACATCCCAGAAGGGGCGGCCGGGCAGAGGTGCTCCTCACTTCCCAGATGGGTCGGCCGTGCAGAGGCGCTCCTCACTTCCCAGACGGGGCGGCCAGGCAGAGGCGCTCCTCACTTCCTATCCGGGGCGGCCGGGCAGAGGCGCTCCTCACTTCTTCCCAGATGGGGCGGCCGGGCAGAGACACTCCTCACTTCCTCTTCCCAGACGGGGCGGCTGGGCAGAGGCGCTCCTCACTTCCTCTTCCCAGACGGGGCGGCCGGGCAGAGGTGCTCCTCACTTCCTCTTCCCAGACGGGGCGGCCGGGCAGAGGCGCTCCTCACCTCCCAGACAGGGCGGCCGGGCAGAGGCGCTCCTCACCTCCCAGACAGGGCAGCCGGGCAGAGGCGCTCCTCACGTCCCAGAAGGGGCGGCCAGGCAGAGGCGCTCCTCACTTCCCAGACGGGGCAGCCGGGCAGAGGCGTTTTTTTTTTTTTTTTTGAGACAGAGTTTCCCTCTTGTTGCCCAGGCTGGAGTGCAATGGCACGATCTTGGCTCACCGCAACCTCCGCCTCCCAGGTTGAAGCGATTCTCCTGCCTCAGCCTCCCTAGTAGCTGGGATTACAGGCATGTGCCACCACGCCCGGCTAATTTTGTATTTTTAGTAGAGATGGGGTTTCTCCATGTTGGTCAGGCTGGTCTTGAACTCTCCACCTCGGGTGATCCACCTGCCTCGGCCTCCCAAAGTGCTGGGATTACAGGCATAAGCCACCACCCCCGGCTGGGAAAGCTTTATTTCTTAATCAATTTATTCAATATGTATTACTTATATATAGTTCAAAAGATTAAACATAAATATCCTTCAGAACCAAACTCACTGAATAAAACTATAGTACATCCGTATAATAGACTATTGTGTCTCCGTAAAAAAGAATGAGAAACATCTTATGTACCAATACAAAGTCCTCTCCAGCATATAGTAAGTGGAAAAAAAGAAAAGGTACAGAACAGAATATATGGTATGCTACCTTTAGCATATGAAAAGAGAATACATATATTTTATTTTTGAAAGAAAAATAGGATGATTAATCAAAGACTTACAAAAATGGTTACGTATCGAGGAATGAGAAAACAGGATGAAAAAGATGGGGATGAAAATGAGATTCCTGGCCAGGCACAATGACTCATGCCTGTAATCTCAGCACTTTGGGAGGCTGAGGCAGGAGGACTGTTTGAGGCCAGTTCAAAACCAGCCTGGGCAACATAGCAGGACCCCATCCCTACTAAAATAAGATGTAATTTAAAAAAATAATTAGCAAGGCACAGTGGCACGCGCCTATAGTATTAGCTACTCAGAAGGCTAAGGCAGGAGGATGGCTTGAACCCAAGAGTTCAAGGCTGCAGTGATGTATGACTGTGCCACTGCACTTGCTCTATCACTCCAGCCTGGGTGACAGAGCAAGATCTCATCTCTAAAAACAAAGAAAATAATAATCCTTTTTTTATATGGTTTCTCTTTCTGAACTATGTAAGTGCTTTACATATTCAAAGAATAAAATCAAGGGTTTTTTTTTTTATTATTTTTTTGAAATAGGGTTTCACTCTGTCACCCAGGTTGGACTGCAGCAGCGCAATCACAGGTCACTCACTGCAGCCTCAACCTCCTGGGTTCAAGCAAACCTCCCACCTTAGGCTCCCAAAGTGCTGGGATTACAGGCGTGAGCCACAGCACCCAGCCAAATTAAGTCTAAAAACAGGAAAAGCAAATCCTAAAATAAAATAAGTAGACCTAACTAAGCAAATCCTAAAATAAAATAAGTAGACCTAACTGCATATCAAACTGGTAACAATCAAACTGAGAAAATCATTATTTCAAGTGACTTTTGAACATAGTACTACTTACAATAGGTACATTCTTAGTAGGATACAGTCTAAGGACAAAAAGAAATGCAAAGAAATTTTGAGTCTCACTGAGTACTTTCATTTATTTTTGAAACTATTTTATAAATACTTAGAAAAAACATACACCAATGTTAATAAAAACTATGATTTTCAACATAAAGGAGATTAAAATAAAAATAATTTAACAAACTAAAAGGAGGAGGAGGAAGAAGACTAGGGAGAAGAGAAGGAAGAAACCTATAATGTTAAATTTGAGTAAGAATTATCAAGATGATAACATGCTTTTTACTCCCTCCTGTCAGAGTCTCAATGACAGCCCAATAACAAGGAGCATACTTAGCATCTAAATACTGGTTTCTAAATACAATCTCGGCAGGGTGTAGTGACGCATGCCTGTAATCCTAGCACTTTGGGAGGCTGAGGCAGGCAGATCACCTGAGGTCAGGAGTCCCAGACCAGCCTGGTCAACACGGTGAAACCCTGTCTCTACTAAAAATACAAAAATTAGCGAAGTATGGTGGCACGCACCTGTAATCCCAGCTACTCCGGAGGCTGAGGCAGGAGAATTGCTTGAACCCCGGAGGCAGAGGTTGCAGTGAGCCAAGACCGTGCCACTGCACTCCAGCCTGGGCGACAGAGCAGGACTTTGCCTCTCCTCTCCAAAAAAAAATTTTAATTGAATAAATATATAAATAAATACAATCCTCCACTGTAAGAAGACCAAGCTTCTTGGAGAAATTGCTGATTCCAAGTCTAAAGCAGGAAAAGTCCATGGTGAGCCAAGATATCGTGTACCCAAGAGTAAGGAATCATTCAAAGACTAATGGGTTCAGGAAAAAATAATTCAGGAACCTGTTTGAAGAAGCTCCCACTGCCCTTATTTGAGACAATTTGAGCATCAAAACAAAAACAATGTCTGCAAATGACTATAATACAACAAAAGTCATGAGACCATTAAAAACCTCATTTGCTACTATTGTAGATGACTATTACACAAATCCTCCCTCTAAAAATTAAGGAAAAAATTAAGCATTTACTGTTCTCTTTTAATAGGAACTGTTGTTCACTCCCAGTTGATAAAGGTTACAAAGCTCTTATTAACTGAATAACTAATAAATGAAAAAGAATTACAGAATTAGAAAAATCGCCATTTTGCAATCCTTAATTAAATACCTAACGATCAAAAAAGATGCTAAAATTATTAGAGAAAGAATACTGAGAAATGGAATATTTATATGGTACTAAAGTATCAGTCCCACAGATTATTGTACATAACGGGAGAAAAAATTTACTTTTAAAATGGAGACATAAGCAAACACCACCTTAAACCTATCAAACTTACATCACTGATAGCAGGACAGCTGACATTATGTGCCTCCCATAATACACAACATGATATACAACATCACCTACGAAGTGTTCTTGCCAAAACTTTTTAATATGAATCTATTCAATCCTTTACAACATAACTTCCAGTTTACAGGATATACAAGCACCAGAAGAACAAGTTAAACAATCCAAGAAACAATCAGAAAACTCCAGAAAACAGGCCATTCTACAAGATGATTGGTCTCTTCAAAGACATTTCAATGTCATAGGGAAGAGAAATGTGGGAAGGAACTTCCTACATTGAGAGACTAAAAAGAGATAATCAAATGAAATGCAAAAACTTAACTGAGTTCTCTTGAAAAAAAACATTTTTCAGGACAGTTGGGAAAATTCAAATATAAATTCAATATTAAATTAGGGTATTATTTTTCTTAGGTGTTGGTAATAGCACACTGGTGATATGAAAAATATGTATTTCTTAGAAAATATATACCAAGCATTTTGCAGTAAACTTGTCACAATACATGCAGCTTTTTTTTATTTTTTATTTTTTTTTTTTTTTTGAGACAGAGTTTCGCTCTTGTCAACCAGGCTGGAGGGCAATGGTGCAATCTTGGCTCACCACAACCTCCACCTCCCGGGTTGAAGTGATTCTCCTGCCTCAGCCTCCCGAATAGCTGGGATTACAAGCACCCACCACCACGCCCTGCTAGTTTTTGTATTTTTAGTAAAGACAGGGTTTCACCATGTTGGCCAGGCTGGTCTCAAACTCCTGACCTCAGGTGATCCACCTGCCTTGGCTTTCCAAAGTGCTGGGGTTACAGATATGAGTCACGGCACCCAGCCGCAACTTACTTTCAAAAGGTTCTGCAAAAATATATACAATCACAGCCGGGTGCAGTGGCTCATGCCTGTAATCCCAGCATTCTGGGAGGCCAAGGCAGGCAGATCATGAGGTCAGGAGATCGAGATCATCCTGGCTAACACAGTGAAACGCCATCTCTACTAAAAATACAAAAAATTAGCCAGGCGTGGTGGCAGGCGCCTGTAGTCCCAGCTACTCCAGAGGCTAAGGCAGGAGAATGGTGTCAATCCGGGAGGTGGAGCTTGCAGTGAGCCAAGATCATGCCACTGCACTCCAGCCTGGGTGACAGAGCAAGGCTCCCTCTAAAAAAAAAAATACACACACACACACACACACACACACACACCCACACAGACAATCACATAGGGAACAATAAAGCAAATATGGATGGCATAATGCTATCTTTTGAATCTAGTTGGTAGACATATTAGTGTTCCCTTCCAACTTTTCTATTTCTTTAAGATCTTTATTATAAAACAGTAGGGGAGGGAAGAAAGAGAACTAAAACAAAATAGAGTTGCAAAAGCAAAATAAGACAAAAATATTGGTCGGGTGCAGTGGCTCACGCCTGTAATCCCAGCATTTTGGGAGGCCAAGGCAGGCGGACGGCTTGAGGTCAGGAGTTCGAGACCAGTCTGGCCAATACGGTGAAACCCTGTCTCTATTAAAAATACAAAAATTAGCCGAGTGTGATGGCACACACCTGTAATCCCAGCTACTTGGGAGGCTGAGGCACAAGAATCAAGAATCACTTGAACCTGGAAAGCGGAGGCTGCAGTGAGCCAAGATCGCACCACTGTACTCCAGCCTGGGAAACACAGCAAGACTCTGTCTCACAAAAAAATAAATAAATAAGGCAAAAAAAAAAAAATCTAAAAATCGTTTATAAACATCTCCACACAGTCACCTAAGAACTTTCTCCCTTACATTAAAAAAAAAAAAAAATCTAGCCAGGCAGCTTAGTGGCACACATCTGTAGTACCAGCTACTCAGGAGGTTGAAGTAGGAGGACTGCTTGAGCCCAGGAGCTTGAGTCCAGCCTGGGCAATACAGTGAGACACTGTCTCAAGAAAAAAACAAAAAGGAAATTCCAGGCCGGGTGTGGTGGCTCACGCCTGTAATCCCAGCACTTTGGGAGGCCAAGGCAGGTAGATTACCTGAGGTCAGCAGTTGAAGACCTTCCTGGCCAACATGGCAAAACCCCATCTCTACTAAAAATACAAAAATTAGCTGGGCACGGTGACAGGCACCTGTAATCCCAGCTACTTGGGAGGCTGAGGCAGGAGAATCACTTGAACCCAGGAGCCGGAGGTTGCAGTGAGCCGAAATTGCACCATTGCACTCCAGCCTGGGAGACAGAGCAAGAGTCTGTCTCAAAAAAAAAAAAAAAAAAAAGAAAATTCCACAGATTACTCAGCCCACAATCATCTCATCAATAAAAGTAAACAGATTTCAAACAAATACTTACACACTACAAACACCAATAGTACCAAAATCTGTCAATTATTTAAGGAATGTTTGTCATTGACAAACAGAAACATTTTGTTATGATAACTCACACTGAATCAAATACATTCTAAAATCCATTAATCTTATATGCTAAGACATCAAGAGAAGCATTTCTTTGCAGTATTTTTTCAAATTTTTTTTTAAATGCCCCAATGCCACAAGAAATATTTTAACTGAAAAAATCACACTTGAAAGACAACTAATAGACAGATTGTCCTAATATCTGCTTCTTTTAGCAACAAACTTTGATTAGCCATTTATTCTAAAAGCCACACAGTGAAATTCTTAAAATTCTTGATTTCGGCCGGGTGTGGTGGCTCACGCCTGTAATCCCAGCACTTTGGGAGGCCGAAGCGGGCGGATCACAAGGTCAGGAGATCGAGACCATCCTGGCTAACATGGTGAAACCCCATCTCTACTAAAAATACAAAAAATTAGCCAGGCGTGGTGGCAGGCGCCTGTAGTCCCAGCTACTCGGGAGGCTGAGGTAGGAGACTGGCATGAAACCGGAAGGCAGAGCTTGCAGTGAGCTGAGATCGCACCCCTGCACTCCAGCCTGGGCAACAGAGCGAGACTCCGTCTCAAAAAAAAAAAAAAAAATTATTGATTTCATATTTAAACATAACAAGAAATAGGCTGGGTGCAGTGGCTCACACCTATAATCCCAGCACTTTGGGAGGCCAAGGCAGGCGGATCGCTTGAGGTCAGGAGTGCAAGACCAGCTTGGTCAATATGGTGAAATCCTGTCTCTACTAAAAATACAAAAATTAGCCGGGCATGGTGGCGTGCACCTGTAGTCCCAACTACTTGGGAAGCTGAGGCACGAGAATCACTTGAACCCAGGAGGCAGAGGTTGCAGGGAGCCGAGATCACACCACTGCACTCCAGCCTGGGTGACAGAGTGAGACTGTCTTAAAAAAAAAAAGAAGAATAAATAAAACAGGAAATAGACGTATTCAAGAGGGAAAAGGAAGACTTATTGAGTACCTGCTATATGCTTGGTGCTTTACATAAAAATTTTTTTAACTCCAATGATAATCTTATGAGGCAAATATTACCCCCAGTTTTTTTTTTTTTTTTGAGGCAGGGTCTCACTCTGTTGCCCAGCCTGGAGTACAATGGCATGATTACAGATCATGCAGCCTCAACTTCCCAGGCTCAAGCAATCCTGCCACCTCAGCCTCCCAAGTAGCTGGGACCATAGGTGAATGCCACCACACTCAGCTATTTAATAACAATTTTGTCATTTTTGTAGAGACAAGGTCTCCTATGTTGCCCAGGCTGGTCTCAAACTCTTAGGCTCAACTGATCCTCCTGCCTCCACCTCTGCCTCCCAATTATCCCCATTTGAGAGATGAAAATTCTGACAAGCTCTCAAATGTTAACTGACTTGCCCATAAATGACAGTTCAAAAGTTATAAGGCTAGAACTTGAATCCAGGTCTGTTAGAAATCTAGGTTTGAGAATCCATATTCTCTCCACTTAATGGATTTAAGATTCACAGATATAAAAGCCTATCTAAGGAAAAAGAATATTTAAAAGAATATAGTTATATATTCAAAGAGCTACACAATCTTACAGTTTAAGAAAAATCAAAACTGAAAAAAAAGTACGCTCCAAAATTATTGCTAATTGTAAAAAAAAAAAAAAAAAAAAAAAACACAATTTTTAGCAAGCCAGCTGTCTATGACAGGACAGCTAGTCCATTCCTCACTGTACATGTAAAATTACACTTCAGTTGCCCGCTGGATGACCCCCCTGCCAAAATATGCCAGCAACATAATTCACATTAAAACCCAGAGGCCTAACACTATTTGGAAAGTGCTTTACATGTTTACTATACCTATCCTAAGCATATTTACCACTCATAATTCATAGGCCGTTTTCAGCAAATATACTTTGTTCTATCATATTATTTTCTGCCACTCCAAAATCATATTAAATGTATAAACAAGAACACCTACCTAAATATAACATCTCACAAATAAACCTTAGTAGTATTATGTTATTTTGAACTTGTCTATTGTATGAAACTATGCCACAATTGTTTCTATAACATAAATTATCTATGTTCTTTCTACAGGATCAAAATTCCAATACCTATACTCCTTGTATGTCTAAAGATACACATAAAATAGGTACAGAAACCTATGTTAAAGGGTTTCCCATGTAAATTAAATCCTCTATGAGCTGGATTAGTGACTAGAAGAAGGCATGAGGCAGCTTGTAGAGTTCTAGTGATATTCTGTATCTTGATGTAGATGTTGGTTACACTGGTATGTTCTTAGTGAAAATTCACTGAGCTATATATTTACCAGCTGTGTACTTTTTGTATATTTTATAATTTATAAAGTCTTATATTTTTAGGCTGGGCATGGTGGCTCAGCCTGTAATCCTAGCACTTTCAAAGACTGAGGCGGGAGGATGGCTCTAGTCCAGGAGTTTAAGACCAGTCTGGGCAACACAGTGAGACCCTATTTTTTTTAACTTATATTTTTTAAAATGCTCAATCTAAAAATTTGTCTCACTAAAGAGCACTGATATCATCCCTCTTACCAAAATAGTCAAACCCTAGTGAAGAAAACAGATAAGTAATTAAGCTATTTCATTAGAGGACTATGATAGAAGTAATTACTATGTGCTACAGGAGCACATAAGAATGGTATCTAACTTAATCTGAAAGGGGTAAAGGAAAGCTTCCCGAAGAATATACATCTGAACTGAATCCTAAAGGTCAAACAGAAATTAGCCAAGCAAAGAAAGGGGAAAGTGGAAATCAGGGAAATAGCACATCAAATGTAAAAGACAAGAGAGAAAGCACATTACCTGAGAGGAAGCCTAAAGTCAGTAAGAGTGGATTAAAGTACGTAAGGAAGACAGCAAGTGAAGAAAGGCTAGAGAATTAAGAGTTAGATCATGAATGATCTCATACACATGCCATGCTACAGTTTAAACTCTATCCTGAAAACAATGAGACAGCTTTTTTGAAGATTGTTCAATAGGAAAGGACATGATTTGATTTTTATCTCTACTATACATGTCAAAATTATGGTGTGGGCCATGCTCACAACCCCATTTTGCAGTAAATTAGCCTGCACACTGTCCCATACTTTCCACCATTACGATTTTTCCCGATACCCATATATACATACAAACACACAGCCAACAATAAATGGCCAAGAGTGGTGACATAACCTAAGTACACAGACTTGTTAGCAATCAATGAGAAAAAGAGCTGAGCCAAAGAAATTGTTTCTTGGGAATTCAAACCAGAAAATCCTAGGGAAAAGGAAGAGGTTAGCAACAGGAGCTGAAGTTAAAACAATTGCAGCCAGGAGGCAAGATGTTGGCATGGGGGGGTCACACAGTAGTTATAAGGAGCAGAAATTAGGAATAAATGGAAGCTACGACACGGGGGAAAAACTGGAGAAGAAAGAAAGGGTATCTAGGACAAGTTAACAATGGAGCACTGGAGTGAAATCTCCAGCTTTATTAGGTTCTTGTTCTTCTTGAGAGCAGTTTTATTAGGTTCTTGTTTTTCTTGAGAGCAAGTTGTTTAACTTTTCCTGGGTTCCCTTGTGTATGGTTCCCATCAATAAGCACTTCACTACTTAAGGTAACTTGAGTCTCCTCCCTGCAAGTGAAAGAGCATGACTAAAAGAGCATTTTAGAATACTTACTCCAATAGCAGTCAAGAGAATAAACTGGAGGGCATGACAAGAGGCAGAAGACAGAAGGCAAGAAGACCACTCAGCATTACAGAAGCCCAAGAAACAGATATTTTGAGTTAAAATAAGATAGAGGCAACAAAAAGTAATAAGGAATGACCTGAAATATCATGAGGGAAAGTGTACAAAGCAGTGACAGACTGATGTTGGCAGTGAAGTACAGAGTGAAGCGGAGGGCACTTCCCAGGTTCCCGAAGGTTTCATGAGGAAAGAGTGGTGCCATCAATCAAGGTAGGAAATCGGGAGGAAGAATTTTGATGCAGTTTCTGTCTCCCGGCTCTCTCTCCACTGTTTTTGGGGGGAAAAGAGGCAGGAGGAGTTTTGTTTCCTAAATGTTTGGATTGAAGTGTTTGTGAAATGTGAATCAAGGTGGTGATATCCATTAGGCAGTGCTTTTACAGGGGTCTAGAGCAAAGGCAAGCACTCTAGACAGCAGTTCTAGATGTAGGAATCAATACATTAAGTCAATATTGTGGTTTTTAAAATGTCTGAAAAGTCTTTGACTAATATTTATTTCAAACTGAGTTAATATAACCAAAAATCACTCCAACTAAAAACCTTGATATTCTTGGCAAACCATATTTTCAAACCTCCTACATTTCTCTGCAATTATTAAAGACTGAACAAACTTCCACATAGTATAATCCCAATGATTAGGAAAGATGGGAGTTTACATTGCTAACTTCTATTGAGGTACTTGTTAAAAAAAAAAAAATCTAAGTTTATCCAATTTCCCTCAGGAACTATATACTACTAAAATAACTAAGGGAAAATAACTGTTAAAAATTCATATATTAGATAGTGAATCTCACTGTTAATGCTTAAACCAGAATAAGATTTTTTTAAGGAACTTAATCACGTAATTTACTAATTTAAATATTCAACGCTACCTGTAATTTAAATGTTGGGTTTCCATCCTAAAACCTTTTCTCCTCCCTTCTGTATGATTTTGCCTCCAAAATCTACTACTATCAACCCAGAACCTGATACTGAGCTTCAGCCACAAATCCAACTGCCTAATGGTCATCTACATCTGACAGAACTACAGTCACCTAAACTGAACATGTCACAAATTAACCCCTCTATCCCTCCTCCTTGACAAAATAAAAATAAAATCCCACTCCTTCACAGGAATCCCCACCTCAGTGAAAGGCACAAGCCAGAAACCTAGATTTTATCCTCTATGCAACTTCTCCGCAACCCCAAATACAATAAAATCACCAACTCAACTCCCAATATCCAAGTTCAGATCCAGTCTCACCATTTGCCTGGATAACCCTAATATTCCTGGCCTTTAGCCTTATTCTACTCTTCAATTCACTGCAGCCAGAATGACCTTTTTAAAATGCAAATCTGACCATTCCAGTCCCCTGCTTTAAAATCCTTCGATAATTTAATATTATAATCATCATCAGTTAGTCACACTGTGGAAGCTCAGAGGTTCAATGAGAAATTTAGTTACATCCTTTCTGTAGGTTCAACATAAAAGAATCATCAGGAATTTTTTTCAAATCACAAAATTAAACATACATATAACAGCAGACACATTTAAAAGAAAAGCATGTAACATTTTTGGTAAAAGCATAACACCAAAAATAACCTCCAGTCCACAAAAATGGAATACTATCCAGCCAGTAAATGAGGCACTTCCATATGTATTGTTAATAAATGATCTCTAGGATGTAGTATTAAGTGAAAAAAACAGGCTATGTATAGAATGTAAAGTATGAAACCATTTGTATACAGTGTCTTAAAAATATAAATGTGTAGGTTTATATATTGGAAATATCACAGAAAGGATATACATGAAGCTGGAAATAGTGGTTGCCTCTAAAGAGAAAAAATGGGTGGCTGGAGAACGAAGGCGGAACAGAAATTTTTTTACTACATTACTCTTCCGAAACTTTTGGCTTTTACGTCTAGTTATTATCTATAATTTTAATGTATTTTCTCCTTCTGTTACTTTAACATTTTTTACTGTGTGTGTGTGCATGACTACAAAGACCTCTTTATATTTCATCTTTATACCAATATTAAAATTACGTACTGATCATTTGATGCAACATTTCTTTCTTGACAACTCAGGAGCTCAACTTCTACAAACATTTTATTCAACATTTTACTGCTATTGAGAAGGCTGTTGTTGGTAATGACCTCAGTGAACACTGCATGATTTCTGTACTTGCTTCTTGGAGAAGCAAGGCAGCAGCACCAGGCAACAGAAGTTTATTATTAAATCGACATTGAAGCATTCAGGGATTAAGGAAAGCTACAAATCTTATTTTTCTAGCAAATCCAAAAACAGTGAATCCAAAAAAGTCCCCTAGTATCCTTTAAAAATAAAAATAAGAAACAGTTCTAGTAACTGCAGCAATCGACAAGGAGGTGAAGTAATACTACAAGACGACATAGTTATATCCACTAGTGCAACGTGATTTAATCCTTACAGAGGTCCCTAAAACGTCAGAGCTGGACAACCTCACACGTTCTACACAGAACAGACAAGACGAGGCGCAGGCTCTGTGACCTTATAATGGCACACACACAACTGGCCCCATGCTTCCATAACTTCACTCTGCCTCCCGCTTTTTTCAGCCCAACCCCTCCAAACATGGGTCTCGGTCGGTCCCCTTAAGCCACAATGGAGGGAATACACTAGGCTAAGCAAATATTCCCTCAGGATTTCATGGCAAAGCCCTTTCAACCAAAGACAGGATCGCGACTGAGGAGAAAGATAACAAGGTTTGCTTGAGGAGAGGTCTGTTGAGAGAGGCTACAGTCGGTGGTGGGAGAGAAGCCAAAGTCTGTGACGGTGTCTAGAGGGGCTGCACCACATCTACCGGGAGTAAGAACACCGTGACAGCGGCTATCTGAAAGCCGTGATGGCTAGGGTTAGCGCTAGTCGGCTTGGTGATGAGCGAGGTGGGAGGGGGTCTACTAAGAAGGGTAGGGCGAGGGGCAGATGGGGGACGCAATGGGTTAGGAGGCGGTCGAGACTTTGAGAACTGTAATCAGGTCAGCCCAAGGGAGGATGTAACGGAGTCTGGAAGCTCCACTAAGAGTCCTAAGGGACTCTGAGGGGTACTAATGGGGTCTGCTGGGTTGGGGGGACCGTGACAGAATCTCCGGGGAGGCTGGAGGATCGGAATGGTGCCCGGCCAATGGAAGATACGGGGGGTGGGGTCTACTGGGGATCCGGGGCCGTGATCTGGTGTTTGGGAGGCTGGGCGCAGAGCCGCTCGCGGGTCGTCTCCGCTGGGACGGGGCGGGGCGGCCCGACCGGAGCCAAATAGCAAGGCTGAGACGTGGGCCAGGACTGGCTGTAGGGCCGCTGGGCGCTTGGGCGGGTCTTACCTCGGGCTCCGCCGCGGTGGCCACCGCAGCCCCCTCCTCTTCGACGGAAGCTGCCTTCCACCCTCCGCCCCAGGGTCGGGCCGGAGATGGCAGAAGAGGTCGAGGACACCGAGGGTCGGACGGTTCCGGGAGGGTGGGCCCAACAGCCTCAGGGTCCGGGCGAGCGGCCGCGGCGCATCCCCCGCCCTGTCAGAGAGACTCCGCCCGGCCTGGGCAGGCACATCCCCCGCCGCACCCCGCCCAGAGAGCACGCGTTGGACCGCCGCCTCAACTGCTGCCAGCGGCCGCCTCTGCCAGTACAACTACTGCCTCCGCCGCCGCCTGTCGCGGTCCTGGCTGTCCTGTACTCCCTCAACAGCCACAGCCAACCGCCGCCGCGTCCCTTGTCCGCTTCGGTCGCGCGCCCCCGACCCCGCGCACGCGGCCCCGCCCCGCGCGACTCCACGGCTGCAGGCGAGCAGGCGCGCGCGCACTTACCTCCCACGCCCCCTACTGCCAGCACGGGTCGACCCCGCCCTGTCCCGCTCCCGCACGTGACGCCACTGGAGAGTACAGCGTGCGCTTGCGTGGACACGCCCCATTTCCTACGCCCCAGGCGGCCCCGCCCAAATTTTTCTTCCTCACCTTACGGCAGAGCAAGGAACTCAGCTTTAGATTCTCCCTGTACTGGAGAGGGATGTCGCAAGGTTGGGGAAGAAACCTCTGAGTTTGCGACCGTAGCTGTCGCTTTCCGGCCAATACAGAGGTGCCTGAAGGCTGGTTGGGGTGGTGAGGCCCGAGGCAGGTAAGAAGCCTCCTCCCCACTTCGGTTTGTCTCAGTTTGTCCCGGCAGTGGATCGCTCTCCCACCCACTCAGATTCTGGCATATCCGTGCTCCCTCCCGATTCTGGACCTGGATTCTCAGCGCCGCCGGTCATAGCCCCCGCCCCTTTTCAAACACGCACGCTCTCTCCACCCACTGCCCCCTCCATTGTCCCCGCCCCGACCTCCCGTTTCCAAGTCTTCGTTTCCATTCATTCCTCAGACTTTTTCACTGAGTGGTTTCATGCCTTGGGTTCCAGAATGTCAGAGGCGAATGAAATAGTCTCAGCTTTTTGAAGTGCTTTTATATAGGAGACCGTGAGAGAATCCGCAGTGGTAGTACAATAAAGTGACAATAGAGAAAAATGCGCGGGATGCTGTCTGCGCACAGAAGAGGGGTCCCAGGCTGTGTGGGAGGGGAACGTGAGGAAGCCCTTTCCAGGGTGACTTTTGGGTCACTTTTAGAGGACTGTGTTAAAAGACTAGTAATCCAGTACCTGGTCAAATAAATAAGAAAGGAGGTAAAAGCAGAGAGAATAACGGGCGCAAAAGCATGTGACGGTGGTGGTCTGAAAGAGTCAAAAAAGAAGTAAAAATAAACCTGATGGAAACCGTACTGGTGTAGACTTCCCTTTAAAGAAGCATCGTTATAAAGTGAGAAATGAGGAACGAGAATATGGCCCTCAGGAATGTTTTCTGTTTAGGTAGAAGACTCAAAAGTGTACCATGAAACTGAGAAGTGGCCTCTTCGAGGGTGAGGGAGGCTAATTTATAAGATCAAGATCACTAGTGGAACGCAACCTTGTATGTGCATTTAAATCACCTGGGAAACTTTTTGTTAAATAAAACCAATACTGTTGCCCCACTCTAGACCAATTAAATTCTGGGTTGTGCCAGGTGTCATTACTGTTTTTTAAAGCTCCACAGGTGACTAATGCTAAAGATTGAGACCCACTAAACTAGAGTGAAGGAAGTTGAGAGAGTTGGCTCTGTAACATTGAGATGGAGGTCATTTAGCCGGGCGCAGTGGCTCACGCTTGTAATCCCAGCACTTTGGGAGGCCGAGGCGGGTGGATCACGAGATCAAGAGATCGAGACCATCCAGGCCAACATGGTGAAACCCCGTCTCTACTAAATATACAAAAAATTAGCCGGGCGTGGTAGCGGGCGCCTGTAGTCCCAGCTACTCGGGAGGCTGAGGCAGGAGAATGGCATGAACCCGGAAGGTGGAGCTTGCAGTGAGCCAAGATCGTGCCACTGCACTCCAGCCTGGGTGACAGAGCGAGACTCCGTCCCAAAAAAAAAAAAAAAAAAAAATGGAGGTCATTTAACTACAGAGAGGCTTGGAGATGGAATGAGAAACTTGAGCGGCGTTATGTTTGGAATAACTGGTCTGGGAAATGGGAGAAGGAGCCACTCTTGCGTTTCTCTTCAGCACTGTTCATTCCTCACTGTTTATCAGGTCCAACTTAGTTACTTGTCTCTTTGCTCTCCCTTTCCCTTCCGTCCAGGATTGGTCAGCTGTTGTCTCCAGCCTTACAGCTCAAAGGCCATCCCCACTTCTGTCCCCAGAATGATCAGAGCTAAGCCAATTTATGAGATGCAGAGACCAACATCCAGAGCTAAGCCAATTTATGAGATGCAAAGACCAACATCCACTCTCATAGAGATTACTACATACAGTGCCTTGCTAATTTAGAATCTTTTTCTGTTATTTATCATTTAAGTTAGTAATGAGATATAAAGATATTTAAAATACAGCTCAATTAGGATCGAAAATTACCGTATTAGGGAAAGCAGGCCTTTAAACAAAGAATTCACTTGGCAGGCAGGGAAGCTGTATGAGGTAAAGACCAAGACAGTGTATGGCTGCTATCTATTAACTAGGGTTAATCCAAAAACCTGTCTATCAGACCCAGATAAGAACGAGTTATTGTTGTCTAGTATGGCTAGAGCATAGTATGGAGAGTAGAGGTGGGACAGAGATGAAGATGATAAAGTGGGTGTGAACAGATTATGAGGAGGCTTGAATTCCATGGTGAAGAGTTTAGATTATATTACTAGAAGTAATAAGTACAAAAAAGGTTCTTAATCTCTTTTACCCAGTGGACCTCGTTGGCAGCCCAGCTTATAGACTCAGTCTCAAAAAAATGTTCTTGAATGTATAAAATAGAATACATAGTAATATAAAGGAAACTAATTTTGTTAAGTTTTTAAAATATTAAAACAAATGTGTGATATATATGCACTTTATGCATTAAATAAAATCCGGCAGCAGGTCTAATTATGTAATTTCTAAGTAGTGATGACTATAAATTATATTTTGAAATGCGCTGCAGCAACTTTAATGTGATGTTAAAATATCAGATTTCTACTGGTAAAACAGAGTGCTAATACTGTAGTTTATGGTCCACACTTACTGAAGAAATGCTAAATTTCACCTACTGATTATTGAAAACAAAGATGCAATTGTTTTCCCAGTCTAAGTTCACGGAACCCTGATATTCTAGCCACATCCTGGTCTATGGATCCTAAGTTTAAAAATATCTCAGTATAATGGTTTTAAGCAAGAGCATGACATCAAATCTGTGTTTCAGAAAAATGATGAAGCAGTGTTCACTTCCCAGCCTCTGCTGGGATGAGAAGCTGGCTGTTTTCTTCTGTGTCTCCTTTACCTCTGGAGCAGCAACCAGTACTATCCCACTGTTTCCCAATAACCAGGGCCTGCAGAGGGACTGAGCTTGTGGATGTATATGTCTGTGAGAGCAATACCAGAAAATAAATCAGGAAAGGTAGATTGGGGCTATTTTTGTGGAAATCATTGAATGCTAGGCTGTAATTTGTAGTTACTTTGGTAGACAATGGAGGGTTGTTAAAATTTTTGGAGTAGAATAATGTGATTAGAGTTCTGTTTGAAAATCTAGAATAATGTGCAGGTTAGATTATCAAAAGAGAAGATAGGAATGAAGAGACTGGACTAATAAGTTAATTAATTTTTCAAAAACGGAATCTTGGGCCAGGTGCAGTGGCTCAGGCCTGTAATCCCAGCACTTGGGGAGGCTAAGGCAGGAGGATCACTTGAGCCCAGGAGTTCAAGACCAGCCTGGGCAACATAGTGAGACCCTGTCTCTCCAAAAAAAAAAAAGAAAATTAGCCAGACATAATGGTGCCTGCCTGTGGTCCCATCTACACGGGAGACTGAAGCAGGAGAATTACATGAGCCCAGGAGGTCGAGGTTGCAGTGTTCATGCCACTGCACTCCAGCCTGAGTGACAGAGCGCCTGTCTCAAAAAAAAATCTTGAGGTGATCTCTAGAGTCTGCTAAATTCCTTTATTTCCACAATGTGCTGACCAGTCTAACATACATTGACCAGAGTAACATACATTGGAATAAATGGCATACCTTTCAACAGGAATATATACCCCAGTGTGGGAGTCAGTTAACTTTATGTGGTCAAGAGGCCAGCCCAGTCTTTTGTATTATAAATGATATTGTTAGTACTTCTAATAAAGCAATGGCCTTACCCTAAGTATAAGTTCACAGATCTTGCCAAGGCCTTCCTCAGTCAAATTCCATCTATACCTGTGAGTCCTACATTTCTGACTTTTAAAGTCAGAACTCCTCTCTTTTTGCCAATTCCTTAAACTTCTTGGATGGGAAAGAAGTTTAGTTTAAACACATTAGCAAAAGAATGGAAAGTCCTCAAGGCCCAGGCAACCCATCTCCTTTGAAACTGATCAATACCAGACTATAAAAACTTACTGCTCAAATCCAGCTAGTACCCAAAGTACATACTTTTTAAATGTTTTCTAAAAAATTGAATTTGGGGTTTAGGTATTACTGATCCAAATGAGTCCTATAAAATTAACTTCCAGAACTAGGTTCTCAGAGAGGCCACCATTACCACCTTCTTCAACATGACTAGCTTATAGTGACTTTCTGTCCATCAAATAATTGGAGGCCATTTGGGTGGTGATATGAAAAATCAAGTTTATGCAGAACTTGAGGTTCAGCTATCTGACACCTTTTGTGGGAGGAGGAGGAGTGGGTCTATCTGAAATCAGAAATAATACTTTTATGAGGCTTTTTAAATAATTTTTATTATAGAAAATTTCTGAAAGTTCCTTTCTCTGGCTCCCAATTAAGTGGCTTACTCCACAATCAACTTATAAAAGCACTGGATCATTGTCTTGATCCCAAAAAGTTTGTCCCAACTATAGTTACTATTTTGGGCATCTGTATTATTGTTTGAAAACCTTAGGCTTACTTTCCCTGATGGCCAATGAATAAAACTCTCAAAAGTCGTGTGATTCATTACTCATTCATTCATTAGATGTTTATTGAACCTCCACTATGTGCAAGGCACATTTTTGAAACCCACTAATGAGCAATTTCTAATGACAATTTACCTCTTAACTATCTATGAAAAAAATAACTTGCCAGGATTTGAAATCCTCAGAACAAATGAGATTAAAAGATCATAGCTTTTTTATGTTCTTTCAAATAGTGTGTTTGCATAGAGCTGCCATGTGCTGACCACAGTGATTATCTATGAAATGAGGTAAATCATGGCTTTAGCTTAACCACTCCTTATCAGACTTTGTTACCACATGTACTAAAATAAAGTTCTGTCTACACCTTTATAAAATATTATCTTACACAGACATCTTATTAATTCTAATGGCCTCTCCACACCTGACCCTCACTCCTAGTCATTTCAAAGTTTGCAATTGTGTCAAGTCATTTCTCAGAAAATTTGAAGCAAAGTCACCACAAGAAAAACTTGGTGTACACCAGGTTTATATTGAGGACAAAAACTGTGACACAATTACAAATGGAACTTTTTTGTGTGTGTGATGGAGTTTTGCTCTTGTTCCCCAGGCTGGAGTGCAGTGGCGTGCTCTTGGCTCACCACAACCGCCACCTCCTGGGTTCAAGTGATTCTCCTGCCTCAGCCTTCCTAGTAGCTAGGATTACAGTTGTATATTACCACGCCTGGCTAATTTTGTATTTTTAGTAGAGATGGGGTTTCTCCACGTTGGTCAGGCTGATCTAGAACTCCCGACCTCAGGTGATCCACCCACCTTGGCCTCCCAAAGTGCTGAGATTACAGGCATGAGCCACTGCACCCAGCCTACAAATGGAACTCTTGAGGTAGAAATGGTAGACCAGGAATAAAATTATTTTCATGGTCAATGACATCTTAGCCATTGATAGCTATGCCTAGTTACAGAGCAATAAATGGAGAGCCTTGGTGTTAGATGAAATCCTAAAAAGTCACCTGTTTTATCTCCTTGGCCCCAGACAGAATAAAGTGGAATTTACAGCAATAGAGTTACCAAGCATCATCATCACACCAAGTAGGTTTTGTACTTTGAGAGCTGAATTCCTCTGTGAAATATTGATGTTACAGGAATGTTGTTTAAATTCATAGTTCATTTATAAAATTGAGAATATTTCTTACATTTATAACAGTGTTGTGTTTTCCTGAGTTTTTCAAGATATGTTTCACTTCTGTATTTTGCTCACTCAGGAAAAATATTTATTTATTAAAACTCTAGTTTGTCAGGCACTGAAGTTAGAAGGTTGAGTAAAATCTAACCTGTGTACTCAAGAGGGTTATATAATAAATCTTGATGGTCATTCTTACATGCCACATTATACAGATCTCCAGATGGCTTAGGCTTAGTTTTAAAAGGAAATGTTTAATTGGGGGGAAATTGAAACCCCCAAAAAAAGCCATGAACTTCCTTCCTGAAAATATTTTTGCCATAAAAAGCATATTTGGTCTTGGATGTAATTATTTTTGTGAAAGTGCAAGTTGAATCAGACATCAGAAGTTGGACATAATCTTCTAATTTTAGTAAACATCAAATTATTTTTAAATATTTGTGTTTGAACATTTATGGAAAAAAGATTAGACTTACCTGTTTTATCCAGAGGACAGAAGTAAGACTCAGAAGTTGAAAAAATGGAAATATTTTATGTCATTGTAAGAGTGGGAACTGGTATATCTTTTCTTCCTCTTCAATATGGAAATCACTGTATTTACTAATTATGTGTTCATTATTAAAAGAGGAAAAATTAAAGCACAATATCAAAAGGTAGAAGGAAAAAAGCAAAAAAATATTAATCCTATTTCTTAAAATGATATTTGCACTTGATGGATATCATTCTTATTTTTTGTGTATATTTTTATCATATACAGATGTTTATGTCAGAGCATATTATGAACATTTTTATGTTAATAAATTTGTATTGACAATATTATATTTAATGGCTGAAAACTATTCTGTTGTGTGGAAACCCTGTTATTTAATTTACCAGTCCTTTTTGGAACTCCAGATTATTTCCAGTTTTTCTGTTACAGATACTGCCATGGTGACTATCTTGTTGAATTTTTGCACACATTGTTAATGTTTCCCTTAAGATAAATTTCTGAAAGTATAATACCTACATATATAAATTTCTTAAGAATTCCAATATAATGGCAAGTTACCCTTGAAAAAGCTTATATGTATGACACTCCTATCAAAATGAGGCATCATTTACACATTTCCCATAATCTCTCAGCAATGCTAGTTATTATTAGTTTTCTTCATCTTTGCTAACTTGACAGGTAAAAAAATGAAATTTTATTTTAACTTGCATTTATTTGATTACTACTCTGATGTCCAGTGTCTTTTCATGTGTTTATTGACCAGTCATGTAAGTGTATTAACTAATATTTTCTAATAATTTTTTTAACTTTTTAACATTTAAATTTATATTCTATCTAAAATATAATTTGATGTAAAGTATGAAGTAAAACTCTTTATTTTTTTAATCAAATAATTAACAAGTTGTGCCAATGCTACTTATTAAAAAATCCAGCAAGCATATTCCATACTTCAATATACAGATAATAAAGTACTGATAGATATTCCTCCAAAAAAAGAAAGAGGATTTCATGGGCAAATAAGTTTGGGAAAAGATCATACCAAAAAAAGTTAAAATTTTTTATCGCCAGACTCTAGTTAGCTTCTAGTGTGTGTGTGTGTGCATTAGGAGTTAGCATTTCCTAATTTAATTGACCATGTAATCTTTTTTCTTATTTATTTATTTATTTTTGTGAGATGGAGTCTCACTCTCACCCAGGCTGTAGTGCAGTGAGGTGATCTTGGCTCACTGCAACCTCTGCCTCCCAGGTTCAAGCGATTCTCCTGCCTCAACCTCCCAAGTAACTGAGATTACAAGCACACACCACCACGCCCAACTTGTTTTTGTATTTTCAGTAGAGATGGGGTTTTGCCATATTGGCCAGGCTGGTCTCGAGCTCCTGACCCCAGGTGATCTGCCTGCCTCAGCCTCCCAAAGTGTTGGGATTACAGGTGTGAGCAATTTTTTTAAATCATGTAATCTCACTTCATAGGTATTTCAGGAAATACCTATGAAAGCCTGTGGAACTGAGCTGTCCAGTATACTAGCACTAGCCACATGTGGCTATTTAAATTTTAGTTAATTAAAATTACTCAGTTCTTCAGTCACATTGACCATATTTCAAGAACTCAATAGCCACAAGGGGCCAGTGGCTACTGTATTGAACATTTTGCAGATAAAGGAAAATTTCCGGACCAGGCACAGTGGCTCATGCCTGTAATCCCAGCACACTGAGAGGCTGAGGCGGGTGGATCACGAGGTCAAGAATTCAAGACCAGCGTGGCCAAGCTGGTGAAACCCTGTCTCTACTAAAAAACTACAAAAATCAGCCGGGCGCAGTGGCAGACTCCTGTACTCAGGAGACTGAAGCAGGAGAATCGCTTGAACCCAGGCAGCAGAGGTTGCAGTGAGCTGAGATGGCGCCACTACACTCCAGCCTAGGCGATGGAGTAAGACTCCATCTCAAAAAATAAAAAAGGAAAATTTCCGTCACAAGAAGTGCTATTGGACAGCACTGCTATAGAAACATAATGTTCAGTGGAACACGCGAACACGCTGAAAACACTGGAATAATCCATAATTTCTCCTGCTGATTTGTCAGACAAACATGATTACTACTACACTACAAGAACAGACTCTGTCATTGATTTGTAAAGACTCCATCATATTTAAAATTTCTAATCTACATTTTTTTTGTTCTATTGATTTATCTGTTTCTGCTCCAATACCACACCCCTAGTTTTAATTCAAGGTTCTGCACCTTTCTGTCTGAGAGCAAAAATGAAGAATTCTTGCATGGAGTAGGAAATTAGATTAGAAGTGATAGTAAAGGCGCTTTCACTTTCCAGACTCTGTAAATGTAAACATTTCTCTGCCAAACTTGATTTATATTATGTTGACCTGTATACTCAATTATTTATTCATTTATTCTACAATTATTTATTGAGTACCTGCCTGGTAAGCACTGTTTTAGGTCCTGGAGTTAAAATGGCAAACAAGGCAGACAAGGCCCCTTGTCGTCTTATTTTCATAGAGCTTACATTCTTGTTTTGGAGAGGGAAAGAGAAGAGGCAGGGGGAGGAAAAAAGAATATGAACCAATAAATAAATTTAAAAACTATCACATAGTCATCAGTGCTATTCAAGGAATTGAAATTAGAGTGATAGTAACTGGTAACCTCTTTGTTTTGGCTGCCCTGAGACCTCTGTGACTTAGTGGCATTTAAACTAAGATCTATCCAACAGAAGGAGCTAACTACTAGATGGTCCAGGCACAGCTAGGACCACCCTCAGGAGGGATAAAGCTTGGTGTATTTGAGGAATAAAAAGAAAGTCTTTGTGGCTGGCGCTTAGTGGGCAAGCAGGGAAATAATAGGAGATAAGGTTGGAGAAATAGCTGAAGCCATATTTTCATGTAGGGTTTTGTAAACTAGGGTAGGGAATTTTCATTTTTTTCTGAGTATGATAGTGAGCTACTAGAGACTGCTAAGCAGGGAACAGACCTGACCTAATTTAAATTTTTAAACAATTTTGATGGAGAATTTATTGGCAGGGTCCGTAGTGGAAATAGGAGACCTGTTAGGCTAAGTCAAGAAAGAAATGGTGATAGATTTGACTAAGGGGATAGTAGTGAAGATGGAAAGTATTGGACAGATTTAGAACATTTAGGCTATAGAATCAACAGGACTTGTTGTCAATTGGATGTGAGGTGTGAAGACAATAGAAAACTCTAGGATGCGCCTGGGCAACATAGTGAGACTCTGCCTCTATAAAAAAAAAAAAAATTAATTAGCCAGACATGGTGGTATGCACCGATAGTGCATATAGCTACTTGGAAGGCCACTTGAGCCCATCGGTTAAAGGCTGCAGTGAGCTATGATTGCGCCACTGCACTCCATCCTGGGCAACAGAGTGAGACGTTTTCAAAGAAAGAGGGAAAGGGGAGAGGGGGAGGGGAGGGGAGGGGAAGAAGAAAAAACAGAGAGAGAGGAGAGAGAGAGAAAGAAAAAAACTAACTCTTGGATGATGTCTGTAATCCATTATATAGTAACTAGGTTCAATTTTCAGTCTGATTATGGCAGGCAAAATTGGGACACATAAGACACCAATAAATATATTTTAACCAGATGAATAAATTTGCTTTAATAAATGTTTCTCTCCTGTACACATTTAAGCTGCTAAAGCATAAGCTTGTGCTCATTCCTTTATTATTAGGGAATCTGGTTCCTAAGAATTTGAGGTTTATGTCATAAACACATCAGCTATGAGTAATTATTAGACTGTTCCCCTGAAGTATCCAAGCCAACAGAGGAGACGGAATGAAACACAGAAAATTGCCTGCCACAGTTGCAAAAGTTCTATGAGACCCTCATATTTTATTTTTAAATTTCATGCTGATTTTGCATTTTATGCCCAAGTTTATGTTAATAATTAAAATATTTTTAGTTGCTGATTTAAATGTTTTAAGTCAATGATTAAGTTGTTTAGCTCTTTCCCCTAAAGTTGGTCAAATTAAAGCTCTAGGAAGATGCCCTGTGATTAACTTGTGTTTGTTTCTTGGACTTTCTTTGTTGCTATCTGCTGGCACATGGGCATGTATCCATTTAGAGAAGCATAGATGCATCTCCGAGCATTTGTAGTTTGGTACAACTTAAAATCTTGAAATCATAGCCAAAGGGAGTGAGGAAGGCAATTGCATTTAGAAACAACTGACTTTTATAATCTGCATTTACTTTGTAATGTTTTTAAAAAACATACCTGAATGAGGCTGTTTCTCTCTTTTTATTTTTTTAAGGAACGCTTACTGAATAATTAGAAAAAAATGAGTAAAGGTCACAATTCTGGAATAGAATGTTTTCAGTAAAACAGATTTATCTGGAGTACTACTTAAGTCAATAGCCAACAGGCTTATTTTCCCTGAAGTTTTGAGAATTGCTGTATGCCATATAAAATCCTTGTTAATTTAAGACTCTAATACATATTTTAATCCCATAAAATAAATACTTACACATCTATAAAATAGACAATTATCGTTAATATCCATTGTAAATTAGTATTTTTAAGCATTTCCATTCATTAAAAATCCAGATTGAGTCCGGGTGAGGTAGCTCATGCCTATCATCCCAGCACATTGGGAGGGCTAGACAGGAGGATCACTGGAGCCCAGGAGTTCAAGACTGTCTGGGCAGCATAATGAGACCTCATCTCTACAAATTTTTTTTTTTTTTTTTGAGACAGTTTCGCTGTTGTTGCCCAGGCTGGAGTGCAATGGTGCCATCTTGGCTCACCGCAGCCTCCGCCTCCTGGGTTCAAGCGATTCTCCTGCCTCAGCCTCCAGAGTAGCTGGGATTACAGGCATGCACCACCACGCCCGGCTAATTTTGTATTTTTTTTTTTTTTTAGTAGAGACTGGGTTTCTCCATGTTGGTCAGGCTGGTGTCGAACTCCTGACCTCAGGTGATCTGGCCACCTCGGCCTCCCAAAGTGCTGGGATTACAGGCGTGAGTCACTGTGTCCGGCCACATTTTTTTTTTTTAATTAGCAAGGCGTGGTGGCAGGCACCTGTGGTCCCAGCTACTTAGGAGGCTAAGGCAGGAGGATCACTTGAGCCAGGAGGTCGAGGCTGCAGTGGCCATGATTGCACCACTGCACTCCAGCCTGGGTGACAGAGAGTGAGACCCAGTTTCAAAAAAAGAAAAAAAAAAAAAAATCCAGACTGAAACAGCAGGAACACCTCCAGTTAAAAGTTAATCTGGCCAAGCGCCATAGCTCACACTTGTAATCCCAGCATTTTGGGAGGCCGAGATGGTGGATCACCTGAGGTCAGGAGTTCGAGACCAGCCTGGCCAACATGGTGAAACCCCGTCTCTACTAAAAAAAAAATACAAAAAATTAGCCAAGCATGGTGGTGGGCACCTGTAATCCCAGCTACTGAGGAGGCTGAGGCAGGAGAATTGCTTGAACCTGGGAGGCAGAGGTTGCAGTGAGCTGAGATCACACCATTTCACTCTAGCCTGGGCAAAAAGAGCGAAACGCCGTCTCAAAAGAAAAAAAAAAGTTAATCTGTCTGGAAACTGCCTTTAAGATAGTTTAATAAATATCCCCAGTGCTTTATTAGAACTGTAAAAGTTCTTAAAATTAATTCAACCTGGAAATTTACAGATTACATAACAGTGATCTAGAATACGGATTGGCAAACTTTTTCTCTAAAAGGCCAAATAGTAAATATTTTAGACTTTGCAGACTACTCTGTCCTTAGAGCTCAAAAGTAGCCATAAACAGTATGTGAACAAGTGAACATGACTTTGTCCAATAAAACTTTATTTACAGAAACAGGCAGTGGGCCAGAGTTGGCCTGCAAGCTGTAATTTGCTGACCTTTGGACTAGAAAACCAGAATTTTTTAGGAATTTTTTTTTTTTTTTTTTTTTTTTTTTTAGATGGAGTTTCGCTCTTGTTCCCCAGGCTGGAGTGCAATGGCGTGATCTCGGCTCACCGCAACCTCCACCTCCCAGGTTCAAGCAATTCTCCTGCCTCAGCTTCCCCAGTAGCTGCGATTACAGGCATGCGCCACCATGCCCAGCTAATTTTGTATTTTTAATAGAGACAGGGTTTCTCCATGTTGGTCAGGCCGGTCTCCAACTCCCGACCTCAGGTGATCCGCCTGCCTCGGCCTCCCAAAGTGCTGGGATTACAGGCATGAGCCACTGCACCCGGCAAGATTTTTATAAACAGGATGACAGAATTTAAAAATTGGCAGAGATGACAGCTTAGAATCATAGAATATAGAGCTAGTGGAAACTTAGAAAAGAGCTAGTGGAAACTTAGACATCAGAATAACTTGGAAATATCTTAAAAATGCAGACGCCCAGATCCTACCCCAGGTGTATGCTCTTTAAAATCCCCACAGATAGGTGGGCATGGTGGTGCACACCTATAGTCCCAGCTACTCAAGAGGCTGAGGCAGAAGGATGGTCTTGAGCCCAAGAGTTCAAGGATGCAGTGAGCTATAATCACACCACTGCACTCCAGCATGGGCGACACAGCAAGACCTCATCTCTTAAAATAATTTTTTTTAATCTCATAGAAGATTCTAATACACTTCCCTGGCTAGAACCACTGTTTACCTGGTCCGGACCACTCAGTTTACAGATGATGAAGCTGAAATCCATAGGTTAAGTGACTTTTCCAGAGTCAAACAACTGGTTAATTGTAGATCTCAACTGAATCCCAGGTCTGACTCCCAAACTAATATTTTTTCTACCGAACCAGCAGCTTCTTCCCTTGTATCAGCAGGCCATCAGAATGGCTCCTATTGAATTGTGAATTCTCCCTTCAAGTTGGTTTTTATTACTTTTTATTTAATTAATTTGCTTTTTATAACAAATTCAAGTAGTATGCATCTTAAGGATTTTAGGATTAATATGAAGAAGTAATCTCCTTCTATTAAAATTAAACCTTAGTTAAGGAAGTGTTCTACACTTATGAATTCAATATTAGCTTCATTTAGTTACAGAATTTGGAAGATACACTAAACTAACCCCTGTAATGACAGGGTTTGTGTATACTGACAACACGTTAACATCATTGCTTCACTCAGATTGAGAGAACAGTTTTCCTTGGACTTAGCATTCTCTCTCCTTATGCCAAAGATAAAGCACAAGAGCAGAGTCATGCCATGGCTAGTTCCATCTTTGATAACTTTGTGGCTTTATATAAAGAGACAAGTGCTTTATTTTCAAGAAATCTTTGGGGTCCATTATTGCCACCTCAAATATAGGGAGCAGGGAAGGAAACTAATTTTTTCTGAGAGCCTACTGTAGATCAGACAAGGTGCTGAGTGTTTTCACTCATGTTTTTAATTCGTGTAACCTGTGATTATGTTATTACTACCTCATCTTACAGATGAGGAAAATGAGGCCCAGAAAGAGGATGAATAACTTGCCCATGATCACTTAAATAGCAAGTGGCAAAGTCAGAGCCTAGACCCAAGACTTCCTAGCCCCAAAACATAGAACTGTATGTTTGGTAAGATTTCACAAATAGAACTATAAGGAGGTCATTGGCTCCCCAGTTGATTCACCTTTCTTGCCCTTCCCCTAGTCTTTCTTACCATCCACCAAGACCAAGTACACAGATCTTTTAACTCTGAACGAATTTACTATTAACAACAGAACAATAAAGGATAACAGGCAAAGCATAAAACCAAAGAATAAGGATGTTACAAAGAATACAGAAATCTTAAGTGGCCTTATTTCTTTTTTTCCCATAATCTAGATTTTCTGACTTCCCTTTAAAAATATTTCATTCATCTGGCAAACATTTATTGCACTTCAGATATGCCAGGCACAGTGCTCACTACATAGAAAAGAAATATTCCTAAATGATTATAGATGGCTCTTGGTTTTTTGCTAGGTCCCCTTCCGTCTCCTTTTCTCCCACCCTGTTGATAATGTTATTATCATCCGATCACTCACCCCAACTGAAACCTTCAGACCATTTCATAATTCTTTTTTTTGTTTTTTTTGAAACAGAGTGTCACTCTATCCCCCAGGCTGGAGGGCAGTGGCGCGGTCTCGGCGCATTGCAACCTCTGCCTCCCGGCCTCATAATTCTTTTTTATCTACCCTCCTCTGATCACTTACTGAGGGTTATTGATTCTCTGTCTACAATATCTATTCCTCCACATTCCTACTATCATTTCTCCTGCTTTAGGTCATTACCTCCTTACCTTTACTTGCAATAAAAATCTAATTGGGCTGGGCACAGTGGCTCATGCCTGTAATCCCAGCACTTTGGGAGGCCAAGGCGGGCGGATCACCTGAGGTCAGGAATTCGAGACCAGCCTGGCCAACATGGTGAAACCCTGTCTCTACTAAAAATACAAAAATTAGCCAGGCATGGTGCCGGGCACCTGTAATCCCAGCTACTTGGGAGGCTGAGACAGGAGAATCGCTTGAACCTGGGAGGCAGAGGTTGCAGTGAGCCAAGATCGTGCCACTGCACCCCAGCCTGGGCGACAGAGTGAGACTCACCTCAAAAAAAAAAGAAAAAAATATCTAATTGATCTCTGCTTTCAATTTTCCCCCTACCAATTAGTTCTATATATTACAGCTGAATTATTATCTTCCCAAAGCATTGACCTGGCCATTAATGGCTCCCACTTCCTCCAGTATAAATTTCCAACTCCTTCACTGGAATTCAGTCTGTCACCACTTAGCTTCTAAGAATCCTCTAATATTTGCCTGCACCCCTACGACTCCCACTTCATTCTAGCCACGCTAGACTATTCAGGATTCTCTCCACATTTGAAAGCACTTTCTTTGCCTCTCTGTCTTCCACATGCATCCAACTCCACTTGCCCTTCAAGAGCCCACTTTTATGCCACTTTCCTCAAAGCCATTTCTGATCTGAGCACTCATTCCTTTTCATCCTGTTAGCCAGGAATGATTATTCTGTCTTGTGAATTCCCATACATTCTGTTTGTGCCTCTTATGGATTTCTTATCTCATTGACTACAAGCCACTTTATACATCTTTGTATCTCCTGTAGCACCTAATATTAGGTGCTCAGTAGGTATTTGACTAAAAGAATTGTATATGCAGTATGTGTTCATTATAACAAAATAGGTTTAAGCTCAGAAAGGGTAGAAACTATTTCATTCTCATTCTATATTGCCACCCCCGACACAGAGGAGAACACTAAGTAAACATTTGTTAAATGAAATACATTACAGTTATCAGTCATTGGGTTATAAATTTCCTGATGCCATAATAGATACCTAGAAACACTTTGTCTTTTTTTGTTTATTTGTTTTTTTGGATGGAGTCTCGCTCTGTCACCCAGGCTGGAGTGCAGTGGCGCTATCTAGGCTCACTGCAACCTCTGCCTCCTGGGTTCAAGCCGTTCTTGTGCCTCAGTCTCCCTAGTAGCTGGGACTACAGGCACCCACCGTGCCCGGCTAATTTTTTGTATTTTAGTAGGGACAGGGTTTCACCATGTTGCCCGGGCTGGTCTTGAACTCCTAAGCTCAGGCAGTTTGCCTGCCTTAGCCTTATGTTGTATTTTAAAATCCTAGTTATGTATGTTTCTTTATATTGACAAATACCACAAGATAAAGGTCATGTATTCTTATTCTCACTTTAAGCTGGGCGCGGTGGCTCACACCTGTAATCCCAGCATTTTGTGGGGCAGAGGCAGGAGGATCACTTGAGCTCAGGAGTTTGAAACCAGCCTGGGCAACAAAGTGAGACCCTGTCTCTATAAAAATTTAAAAATTAGCCAGGCATGGTGATATGCACCTGCAGTCCTAGCTACTCTGGAGGCATAAGCAGGAAACTCGCTTGAACCTAGGAGTTTGAGGCTGCCCCGAGCTATGACTGCGCCACTGTGCTCCAGCCTGAGCAACAGAGCGCAACCCTGTCTTTAACATAAAAATAAAAATACTGCCTTTTGGCCCAAAATGCCATCTTCCAGTAATTCGCCAAAATGACTAACACAAAGGGAAAGAGGAGAGACATCCAATATATGTTCTCTAGGCCTTGGAAAAAACATGGAGTTGTTCCTTTGGCCACGTATATGCAAATCTATAAGAAATATGATATCGTAGACATCAAGGGAATGGATACTGTTCAAAAAGGAACGCCCCAGAAGTGTTAACCATGGCAAAACTGGAAGAGTTTACAGTGATACCCAGTATGATGTTGACATTGTTGTAAACAAACAAGGGCAAGATTCTTGCCAAGAGAATTAATGTGCATATTGAGCGCATTAAGCACTCTGAGAACAGAGATAGCTTCCTAAAATCGTGAAGGAAAATGATCAGAAAAAGAAGGAAGCCAAAGAGAAAGGTGCCTGGGTTCACCTGAAGCACCAGCCTGCTCCACCCAGAGAAGCACACTTTTTTGTGTGTTTTTTGTTTGTTTTTGAGACACAGTCTCGCTCTGTCGCCCAGGCTGGAGTGCCTCCCTAGTAGTTGGGATTACAGGCACCCACCACCACGCCTGGCTAATTTTTGTATTTTTAGTAGAGACGAGGTTTCGCCATGTTGGTCAAGTTGGTCTCGAACTCCTGGCCTCAAGTGATCCGCCCACCTCAGCCTCCCAAAGTGCTGGGATTACAGGTGTGAGCCACCATGCCCAGCCTGAGAGAAGCACATTTTGTGAGAAATAATAGAAAGAAGCCTGGGCTGCTAGTAGGTGTTAAAAAAAAAAAAACTCTGGACTATAAAAAATAAAAATAGAAAATATTTTCACTTTACAGAAAAGGAAAGTGAGAGTTAAGGAAATTTAGTAATTTATTTATGATCACACAGCCAATGAGTAACAGAATTGAATCTAAAATTCAAGTCTTCAAATACGAAGTTTAGAGTTATTTTTGGCAAAGGGTGGGTTTGGCTAAAGGCTAGTTGAGTTCTATTTGCATTAGAATTTTTGGAGTTAAACTTGCTGTCATGCTGTATGAAACAGAATTAGGGCCTTGATTAACATTTTGTCTGTGTGCTTGGTATTCTAAAAATCAAACAGACAAAACACAAAAACTATTTCTGAAGAAAATCTCAGCCCAGCCTGTGGACATTCCCTTCAAGGTGAGAGATGACTGACTGTTGAGGCAGTCTTCTTGTAGGTTCCTTTCCCTAGTTGGGTTGGTGTTGAAGAGTGGGTGTGATTTCAGCAGGCAGTATAGAGAGTAGGTCTCCGGGTTTTTGCCAAGCTATATGACCTGGCACTCACAACTATTCAGTGTTTATTGAAGACATGGGAGACAGATGCTGTAGCCAGGGAGCAGTGATTCTGCCTTTATATTCATAAACTCTTACATCAAGTCACATCGACAAGCTGATTACCTAAACTCTGTCAAATTGCTTTTGTTTGATTGATCTGTGCCCATTTGCCATAAGGCTAGATAGTAAAGATTATTATAGGAAACAATCCTATCTGTTTCATCTGTTGTAAGGATACTGTGAGGCACTATTTGTTATGATGCACCATGTCTTTTATGAAAATCTCTTCAGAAAAAACTATCGGACCATAATACAAAGAATTATTTTACCTCTCCTGAGCAATTGCTTTGTTTTTGTCTTATGGACATTGTGAATGTTTACCTTTGTCTGGTCAGATGCCAAAAAGCTTAGAGCCAAATTTGTGGCCCACCCATAACAAATGTGCTCTATGCCTCATTAACTTTATTCTTGGCTCCAGTTTGTATCTCTCCACTAGTCTTTTTTTCTTAAGAAGATCCTAATTCATGCCATCTTATTATATATTTTTTCTTTTTTCTCATAAGCAGCCTTATGTTGTTTCTCAGGTAGTCAGATTATGACATACTGTGTCTACATAAAACCATGTTGGATGCCCCTTCATTTACTTTGGCTTTTTTTCTTGAGGGGTGTATTGATTTTTCATACAGGTTTTTGCAGCGTTTTGTTACACGAAAATGGTTATATCACAAAATTATTGCTTAATAGTGTAGTCAAGTGGTAAAATAACTGGTCTAATGGTCAGAATTGATTAAATTGATGTCATAATTCTAGTCTTGTCTTTTACAGCATTATTACTATTTTCTTATAATATGCTTTGTTTTGCACTCTTAATCTGCATATGACAGTTTATTGCTGTGTGATTTTCAGAAATATTGTCGTGCTGCCAGGTCAGTGCATAACAGCTAACTCTGTTGAGTCTGTTAGGCTCAAATATTCTACACCCATCAGACTTGTCTCACTTTGGGTGATCACAAGCATATTAATTTCATCACACAACTTGTCTTGCTTCTCCTCTAAGTTAGTCATTCTTTTATTTAGACAAGATAATGTGAATGGATATTTGTTTTCAAACCTCATTTGCTTTGATTGGTTTGGAGCTCTATCTGGATTTTCCGATTATCTTACTCATGTCATCTAATTGATAAATATTATTGTACAACTTTTTAAACTCTTTTTGTACTTTCAAGTAAAATTATTTGGTCTTCTGTACAACTCTCTAGGGTATGTCAGGTGGGTATATGCCTTTTTTACAGATGGCATACAAAAATGATTAAATGATTTTATGTGCCATCTGTAAAAAAGGCGTATACCTTTTTAGAAAAACAAGGACAAAGTCATTTAAATGACTGCTCAAGATGATACCAGCAAATCAGTGGTAAAACTAGGACTAGACCCAGGTTTCCAGAATCTTATCCCATACTACCTTTTAAAAGAAGTCAAAATAAGTTCTAACTTATATTGTAAACATTACATCATCTTTATCATACCCCTTGAGGCTAAAGCTATGAAACAGGCAAACACATGTTATACCACTCATGCTCATAGCAGGGCAGAATCAGGAATGAGTTTCATTCGTATTAGTCTCATGATTTTCTGTTTTTAAAATTACAATTCCTTTTAACTACAGCCATAATCACTGTCACGTTCCATTATGGAAGGAGGAAGCAATATTTTATCTTATCTTTTGAAAATTAATGTTGAGGCCAGGCGCAGTGGCTCACGCCTATAATCCCAGCACTTTGGTAGGCCGAGGTGGGTGGATCACGAGGTCAGGAGATGGAGACCATCCTGGCTAACACAGTGAAACCCCGTCTCTACTAAAAATACAAAGAATTAGCCGGGCATTGTGGCAGGCGCCTGTAGTCCCAGCTACTTGGGAGGCTAAGGCAGGAGAATGGCGTGAACCTGGGAGGCGGAGCTTGCAGTGAGCCAGGATCACGCCACTGCACTCCAGCCTGGGTGACAGTGCGAGACTCCATCTCAAAAAAAAAGAAAAAGAAAATTAATGTTGAAATGGAAAGTATTTCCCTTGGAAATTAGTAACTTTTTTCTTTAGATTCTTTGAATTCATCTTTAATATAAAAATAATTTATCATTATACTTATTCATTAAGGAGCCAAATAATACAGTTAATGGTATGGTGTTTGGTAAAACATTAGCTATAATTTTAATCAATCTGTGTGCTTCAAGAGGATATTTAAAATTCATGCTTACTGTGTACATGGCAAGTTTCCAGTTTTCATTCTAACTAATCGTTTACATGTAGCACATAAGCTAGAATTTCTTATAGTTACAGTTGACCCTTGAACAACACGGGCTAGCAGTGCCAACCCCATATGCAGTCAAAATTCTAGGTATAACTTTTTTTTTTTTTTTTTTTTTTTGAGATGAAGTCTTGCTCTGTTGCCCAGGCTGGAGCACAGTGGCATGATCTCAGCTCACTGCAACCTCCGCCTTCCAGGTTCAAGCAATTCTCCCACCTCAGCCTCTCGAGTAGCTGGGATTACAGGCATGCCCCACCACGCCCGGTTAATTTTTGTATTTTTAGTAGAGACGGGGTTTCACCATGTTGGCCAGGCTGGTCTCAAACTCCTGAACTCAAGTGATCTGCCCACCTTGGCCTCCCAAAGTGCTGGGATTTCAGGCGTGAGCCACCGCACCCGGCCTAGGTGTAGGATTTGACTCCCTAAAACCTTAAATATGCCAGGTGCAGTGGCTCACACCTGTAATTCCAGCACTTTGGAAGGCTGAGGTGGGCGGATCACGAGGTCAGGAGTTCGAGACCAGCCTGGCTGATATGGTGAAGCCCTGTTTCTACTAAAAATACAAAAAAAAAAATTAGCCGGGCTTGGTGGCACACGCCTGTAATCCCAGCTACTCGGGAGGCTGAGTCAGAAGAATCGCTTCAACTCAGGAGGCAGAAGTTGCAGTGAGCTGAGATCGTGCCACTGCACTCCAACCTGGGCGACAGAGTGCGACTCCGTCTCAAAAAAAAAAAAAAAAAAAAAAAAAAAAACTTTACTAGCAGCCTACTCTTGACCAGAAGCCTTACCAATAACATAACCAATTAACACGTTTTGTAAATGTATTATATACTGCATTCTTACAATAAAGTAAGCTGGGGAAAATATTAAGAAAATCATAAAGAAAAGAAAATATATTTACTATTCATTAAGTGGAAATGGATCGTCATAAAGGTCTTCATCCTCTTCATCATCATGTTGAGTAGGCTGAAGAGGAGGAGGAAAAGGAGCAATTGGTCTTGCTGTCTCGGCAGTGGCAGAGGCGGAAGAAAATCCATGTGTGAGTAGATCTGCACAGATCAAACCCACCTTGTCCAAGGGTCAAATGTGTATTTTTTTACCACAACCCTATAAAAGTAACTACTATTTTCCAGCCACATTTTACAGTCAGGTATTTATTGACAGTAATATTCTCTTCTGGCTCTTGTTCAGCTTCTGGGATTTCTGAGCAGCCCTCATCAGTACAAGATGGACCCTGTAGTCTTGAGTTACATGGACAGTCTACTGCGGCAATCAGATGTCTCACTATTGGATCCGCCAAGCTGGCTCAATGACCATATTATTGGGTTTGCGTTTGAGTACTTTGCCAACAGTCAGTTTCATGACTGCTCTGATCATGTCAGTTTCATCAGCCCTGAAGTCACCCAGTTCATCAAGTGCACTAGCAGCCCAGCAGAGATCGCCATGTTCCTTGAACCACTGGACCTCCCCCGCAAGAGAGTTGTATTTTTAGCCATCAATGATAACTCCAACCAGGCAGCTGGAGGAACCCACTGGAGTTTATTGGTCTACCTCCAAGATAAAAATAGCTTTTTTCATTATGATTCTCATAGCAGGAGCAACTCAGTTCACGCAAAGCAGGTAGCAGAGAAACTGGAGGCTTTCTTAGGCAGAAAAGGAGACAAACTGGCCTTTGTGGAAGAGAAAGCCCCTGCCCAACAAAACAGCTATGACTGTGGGATGTACGTGATATGTAACACTGAGGCCTTGTGTCAGAACTTCTTTAGGCAACAGACAGAATCACTGCTACAGCTACTCACCCCTACATACATCACAAAGAAGAGGGGAGAATGGAAAGATCTCATTGCCACACTTGCTAAAAAGTAGCTATTGAAGTATATTTGCGACTTTTGAAGGCTCCTCTTTCTGCCCTTCCCCATTTGTTGGATGGCTGCAATCTCAGTGCCTGAGGGAAGATGCCTAGTAGAGGAAAGCTTAATACTCTTTTTCCTGAAAGAATATCATCCTCTGTGTTATCCCCATGGAATGTTTCACTTTAACCCTGACTGGAGAGCAATATGTTCTGTGAAAATATCTTGAAATTGTACACCAAAACCTTACAACCAACTTATTTGAACATTTATTATACACAAGGTTTAAGTAAGACTTTTCTTATTGGTATTTAATTAATTTCCTTTGGTCTCCCTTATCCACATTGGCTTATTCTGGAGGAAAAGCAGTGATCTGTAAAACAAATCAAGAATATATTAAATCTAGAGGAATGCAGGGAAGAAAACTATAAAACAGAACCAAAAACTTGTTGCACAGCCTACATAATTAAGAGATCAACTGGCTGGAAGCAGATCAAGGCCTAACCTCATTCAAGACCTAAATATTATGAGACTCAGTTATTCGGTTTTGTGTGATATCTCTTCCATTCACCATGCACAGGCTTTTCCAGCTATCTGTATAACGTTTGCAAATATTTGATAAAGATGATGTTACCCTATCTTCCTCCATCTCATTCCTGGAATGCTTGAAGAAAGGGGAAATCTTGAGTAACCTCATTAAAATTAATGTCTGGTGGACCTCTCAGTTTGCTCACTGATTGGGTAGACTTGCTACTCTGGATTAATAACTGCTTTTCTCTGCCTTGTCTATATTAGCCATGCACATACTTCCTCCTTATATCCAAAGTTCTTTGGTTCTAAAATTCATAGTTGATACCTTCCCAAGGTTACGTGTTGTTTCAGATAAATATTTGTGCTTCCTGATGCTTACAGGTTTTCCTCTCTGTCCTTAATTCTGGCAGAATTGTTTTTAGTTATGTCATGGTAATTTCAGGATGATTTTTGTATCTGAAACTTAACAGACTTAGAGTTGGTTTGTTTTTTAAATATAAAGGAAGAAAAGTGACCTTTCTCAGCCCTTTTACTTAATTAAAAATGCAGGGAATGTAATTTGTAAAATGTGGAACCAAGAGTACAACGAAATACTATCCCTCCAGAAGCACTGATGTGTTTCAGTTGTTTCAAATAGTAAACAACCAGATGACATGTTAGGTACACACATTAATTCTATTCGTAATGAGAATTAGATTGCAAGGCCTATGAGACTTGAAAACCAAAGATGAGCTTCAGCCATGAAACTTATTTCAGCTACCTCCCCAGCCTAACCCTGCCCCCAGCCCGCATGGCCCAAAATAACCTCACCACTCAGTGACCACAGAGAAAGCAACTTGGTTCCTTTTAGCCAAGAAGGGAAAACACAGTAAGGGTAAATAAGTACAGGTTACATAGCAGGCCTGAGTGAGCAGGAGCTGAAACTAAAAGTCAAAGAGAAAGCTATCAAAAAAAGTTTCCATTTCAAGTCGGTACGTTTTGGATAAAAACCAGTCCTAATGGAAGATGGGGCTAGGAAAAAGATTAGGAACTGGCAGTCATCCATAGAGGTGAAATACAGAGGGAAGGACAGCAAGAGAAGTGACAAAGGTCACTGATAGGCCACAAGTGTAGATAAAGATAAGAAAACAATGTTATTTCAGTGACTGTTGACTTAGGCAGCTAATCTAGACAAAGTCAAATCCTCTCTGGGAAAAGTTATCTTTCTGACAATGCAAAGTATGTTTATTCAAATATCAGAGTATCTTCCATCTGAGAGTTAAAGCATATGAGAGCAATCTTTCCTAACTCCCTAAGATTCATCTTATAAGTAAATTTTTAAACTAAACTAGTCTTTTAAATATATATAGAAATATATATATACACACGTATAGACATACATATATATATAAAATCTATATGTATATAATGCATTTTCCAAATGCATTAGCCTGATTGGACTGTGCCACAGATTAGTGTCCTCCCATGAAATTTTGAGTATATCATTTGTAAATGTTAGCATTATAAATTACAGGAGAATTTAAGAACTGACTTGTATTTCATTGGATACTGTAGTACCCAGTAAGTTACACACCTGCTTGACCACATACCATTCATGTTACATGACACAAAATAGGAAAAAATCTTTTGCTGGTATTGCGTTCCCTTCTCTCTTAGAGTCAAAAGGATCTATTCTGCAAAATTAATCAAAATATTCAAAAGGAAAGCAGGTTTTTCAAAACTGGGCTAAGCAATTATCAAACTGAACTAACCTGCTTTCAGATATCCTGTTGTATTGCCCAGTAAGTATACTCACACTTGTCCAACCCGTGTCTCAATATGGAATTCAGAAAGGTTACCATATATAAACCCAGCTATACATGGTTGTAGAAAATGTTTCAGTGGGTTTCCTATGTAATAGTGTTTAAAACACAAATATTTCAACGATTTGGCTAGGTATATGTTGAAGTTCACAAGCACTGGTCCTAACTAGATCAGATAAAGTGGATTATGTTTCTGATATGTACCTAATTATTTTGACTATACTATAATTTTACTATATCCATATTGACCATATATGTTTTAATAACACATTCAATTGAAATGACAAAGTAGAATTTCTCAGTTACATGGGGCAGGCCGGGCACAATGGCTCACGCCTGTAATCCCAGGACTTTGGGAAGCCCAGGCAGGCAGATCACCTGAGGTCAGGAGTTCAAGACCAGCCTGGCCAACATGGCAAAACCCCGTCTCTACTAAAAATACAAAAATTAGCCGGGCATGGTAGGTGGGCGCCTATAATCCCAGCTACTCAGCAGGCTGAGGCAGGAGAATTGTTTGAACCTGGGAGGCGGAGGTTGCAGTGAGCTGAGATTGCGCCACTGCACTCCAGCCTAGGCAACAGAGCGAGACTCTATCTCAAAAAAAAATAAAATAAAATAAAGTATTTACAGAAATGTACATGCTATGGTGTTAGAGCATGAATGTCAAATCCAGGGTCTGTCAGATTCAGTAGTCTCATCTACAAAATAAACCTTATTTTCCTTCTGTCCTACTCAGTTCCATTTTAAGACTAACAACAAGTTTGAAAACTTAGTTTTATATTGCTATGCAGCTAAATAGATATGTAAAAATTGGCTGATAATTACTGTTATGTACAAAAGAGAAACTTATTCAAGGACAGTGAATAGCAACAACTAGCCTTTTTATCACTCTATAAGGTGCAGGGTACTTTATGCACACATATTACACAAGTACCTTGCATATTATATATGCATCATTATATATATCACCATATATATAAAGTACCTTGTACATTTTTGAGGTTCTGTAGAAATATATAATCTCATTAATTCTTATGTTCTTATGTTTCAACAGGTACTGTTATTCTCATTTTATAAATAAACTCAGAAGCTCAGTCACGTGGCTTCCATCTCGTCTCACACTTTTTCCACCTATTCCTTTCTCCCTGTCCTAGAAAATGGCAAGAACTCCACACTTGAACATTTTAAATGTAGTCTAGCCTCAGTTTCTAAATTTCATATATTTATTCAGCTGGTATGTTACAGAAACTAATAGTGAGAAATTGTCATCTGAATTAACTGCTAGGCAGAAGGACCTATATAATAACTGGCTTGGTTTTATATATTAAGTCATATTTGGATCAGCTCCTTATACTGATCTGCTGGTGTAGGGCACCTTAAAAGCCCTACATTGGCCGGGCGCGGTGGCTCACGCCTGTAGTCCCAGCACTTTGGGAGGCCGAGGTGGGCAGATCACGAGGTCGGGAGATCGAGACCATCCTGGCTAACATGGTGAAACCCTGTCTCTACTAAAAATACAGAAAGAAATTAGCCGGGTGTGGTGGTGGGCACCTTGTAGTCCCACCTACTCGGGAGGCTGAGGCAGGAGAAAGGCGTGAACCCGGGAGGCAGAGCTTGCAGTGAGCTGAGATCGCGCCACTGCACTCCAGCCTGGGCGACAGAGCGAGACTCCATCTGAAAAAAAAAAATAAAACCCTACATTTTATGTCCTGTGTTAAATTACCTTTCATATTCCATGTATATGAAAGGCGGGAAGTTGAACAAGAGCAGCAGCCTGGGGAATCTCCAAAAAAGAGGGCTTAAAGGAATTGCATCAAATAAATGGGACTAAGCAAGATGCCCTGCACAATAGTGGGAAAATTGGTCACTAAGTTCCAATATGAGGCTGAAATTCCACTTTGAGATGGAGTCACTCTGTCGCCCAGGCTGGAGTTCAGTGATGTGATCTTGACTCACTGCAGCATCCGCCTCCAGGGCTCAACCAGTTCTCCTGCCTCAGCCTCCCGAGTAGCTGGGACTACAGGTGCCCGCCATCATGCCCAGCTAATTTTTGTATTTTCAGTAGAGATGGGATTTCTCCACATTGGCCAGGCTGGTCTTGAACTCCAGGCCTCAAGTGATCTGCCCACCTCAGCCTCCCAAAGTGCTGGGATTAGAGGCATGAACCACCGTGCCTGGCGGAAAAATCAAGTCCTGAATACACTTAAATTTTCTTATGTAGGGAAAAACTAACCTCTCAGAGTGTCAAGCGAAGTGGTAGTCATCTTCAGTGTCAGCAGTAGGGAAGAGTTATCATTACTCTGGAAAAAATCTTATATCTTGCAGTTTGCATTAAAAGACAAAGGCTGTTCCCTGGATCTTTGTCCTCCATGTACCAAAACCAAGCAACTTGGATTTAGAAGAAAACCCTTTCTCCATGATGCAGGCTCAGGCAAGGGTTTCTACACTAGGCTTTGCTTCCCTAGCCAGCTCCTGCTCCAGCTCCCCACGGCTGCTATCTCAGTCTTCAAACCTGGACAATGCTCACTTCCACCCTCACTCCTACTTTAGAGAGAAAATAGAAGCTGTCAGACATGAACTCCTTCAACTTCCCTGACGCCAGGTCTACAAGCCTACCTATATCTGCCCGTTTTGGTGCCTTCTTCACTTCTATTACAGAGTGACCTCAGAGCTAAGGCTAATCCCTCCATCTGCCCAGGGATATCCTGCAAACAATTTCTTTACACACATCATCACCATCAACTTCTCTCTATTGCCTCCTTTCCATCAGCATTTAAGTGTGTAAAATCTCCCCCACCTTTACTGTTTATTTTATTTTATTTTATTTTATTTATTTTATTTTATTTTATTTTTTGAGATGGAGTCTCACTCTGTCTCCCAGGCGGGATTGCAGTGGCACTATCTCGGCTCACTGCAACCTCCACCTCCCGGGTTCAAGTGATTCTCCTACCTCAGCCTCCCAAGTAGCTGGGATTACAGGCAGGTGCCACCACACCCAGCTAATTTTTGTATTTTTAGTAGAGGCAGAGTTTTGCGGTGTTGGCCAGGCTAGTCTCAAACTCGTGACCTCAGGTGATCTGCCCGACTCAGCCTCCCAAAGTGTTGGGATTACAGACATGAGCCACCATGCCCAGCCTATTATTTATTTATTTATTTATTTTGGTGGGAGGGAATGGAGTCTTGCTGTGTCGCCCAGCCTGGAGTGCAGTGGCACAGTCTCGGCTCACTGCAGTCTCCACTCACTGCAATCTCTACCTCCCGAGTTCAAGCAATTCTGCGTCAGCCTCCCAAGTACCAGAGACTACAGGCGCACACCGCCACGCCTAGCTAATTTTTTGTATTTTAGTAGAGGCAAGGTTTCACCATGTTGCCCAGGCTGATCTCGAACTCCTGAGCTCAGGCAATCCACCTCCCTCAGTCTCCCAAAGTGCTAGGATTACAGGCATGAGCCACAGCACCCGGCCTCCCCCATCTTTAAAAATAAATAGAAGCATGACCCCATGTCTCCCTCTAGATACTGACCTTTTGCTTTTCTTCAGAGCCAGCTCTGAAGTATCTGTAGTCAATCACAATTCCTCACTTCCCTCCCACTTTTCTACCCAGTTTAATCTAGATTCTGCCCCAACTACTTAACAAAACATTCTCATTAAGATCACTAGTAGTTTCTATTTTATTAGGCCTCTTAGCAACATTAAACCCTCCTTCTCAAACCACTCTTCCTAGTTTTCCTCTTCTCTGAAATTACATTTTTTTTTTTGACAGGGTCTGTCACCCAGGCTGGCACCATCATAGCTCACTGCAGCCTTGAATTCCTAGGCTCAAACAATCCTCCCACCTCAGCCTCCTGAGAAGCTGAGACTACAGGTACATGCCACCACACCCAGCTTGATCTCTCTCTTATTTGCCAGTTTCTTCTTTACTTGCTATAGCTTCTCAGGGTTTTGTCTCTTCAGCCTGTACATACTTGCTAGGCTCTCCCATTCACTACCAAGGTCAATGACTGATTGACACACTTCACATGTACACTTCTCTCCTGAACTTCAACTTGTAATCCATTTACCTGCCTGCTAGTCATCTTCACTTAGATATTTCTTAGGCTCCTCAAACCTACAAACCCCCAAACTGCTCTTGCCTTATCAAACTTGCTCCATCAGTGTTCCTCATCTCGGAAAATGGCACCACTGTGCAACCCAGCTCCAGCCAGAAATCTAGGAGTCATCCTTGACTTTCCTCTCACTTCACATTTATCAGCCTCGTAGTCCTGTTGCTATACATCTTAAGAATACTTTAAATCCATGTATTTCTATTGCCAATGCTATCACTCTAGTCCAGATAATCATGCCCTCTCATCTGGGTTGCTAGACTAGCTTCTAAAGGACTCTTCAGTGTTCACTTATATACTCTTCACCCCCACTCCATTTTATATTCTGCCAATATCTTTAAGAAAGCTTTTTATAACCTGCTCCCTTCCCACTTTCCCTGCCTCTTTGCAATCTATACCACTCTTGCCTTAGCTTTCTGTGTTCCAGCCCTGCAGGCCTTCTTTTAGTTCCTCAAACACACACGTTCTTTTCTCCCTTTCCAGCCTCCCCATTTGCTGTTCCCTCCTGCGCTCTCTCCCATAGTCCTCAACAGAGAATCTTCTGTGTCATCTCTTCCTCAAAGAAATCATCCCCAGTGCACCTGACTAATTTGCTTTCCTTGGTATTTCCTCAGAATCCTGAATCCTTTCAGTATGCCCAAATCACGTATGATTTTTGGTGTTGTGTCCTTCCTTCCCACTAAATCACAAGAGCCATGGGGCCAGGAACCATGTCTGACTCGTTCACTATTGAATCCATGCAGTTTCATGTAGTGCCTGGCACATAAACATTGTTATTTGTTGAATGGATAAATGAGAACATAGAAGCTGTTTATCAAAGAAAAAACAGCCCATCGTCCTCCCTGGCATAGCAGCAGAAGTCAAAATGCAACATTAATCAGTAGAACTATTCATGCTTGCTTAAGACCAAGCTCAGAGGTTGATGAACTTAAGCAACCTAACAGAAAATAGGGAACTCCCTAAACTTGTACATCTAACTGTGGACATCTCTTCAGTTTATCTGCTGACTTTTTAGAGATTTTTACATTTTACATAGCTGTGATCCATGTCTAAGTACTATCTTAATTCTGCTTTTTACAAGTTTCCACCCTTAATCACTGTTTACTTGTGCTTAAAGGTAACATTGGGTTACATTATAGATTGTGATTTTCATAGCCATTTCCCCACTGCCTGGCTTTTTGGTTAGTTCTGATTTGAGATTGTTATGAACAGCAGTGTTACAAACATTCTTCATAAGTAACTTATTTTACATGTTCTCCTTGAATATAAAGTGGGATTAAGATTTCAAAACATATGAACAGTTTATATCCTATCATATAGATAGCCAGAGATTTGTCTAAAAAGAAAGAATCAATATATAATACCATTAAAATTCTATGATACAAACATATCTCTAGTTCTGTATAGCCCTACCAACATTGAGGGTGGGTTGTTTTGTTTTTTTAGAGATAGGATCTTGCTGTGTCACCCAGGCTGGAGTATAGTGGTACAATCATAGCTCACTGCAGCCTCGAACTCCTGGGCTCAAGCAGTCCTCTCCTGCCTCAGCCTCCCAAGTAGCTTGGACTACAGGGACACACCACCACACCCGGCTAACTTTTTTTTTTGAGACAGGGTCTTGCTGTGTTGCCCAGGCTGGTCTTGAGCTCCTGGCTCAAGTGATTCTCCTGCTTCCCAGAGTGCTGGGATTATCGGCATGAGCCACCATACCTGGCCAACATTAGATTTTGCATTTGCTACATTTATTTCTTGAAACTTAACAGAAAACTAATACCTATTGGGCTATTTCTGTGTGTCAGAAACTTTAAGGATTTGACATGAGGTTTCCCATTTAATAAATTACCATAAACCTGTAAGTACTATTAGTATCCCCCTTTTAGAGATGAGGAAACTAAGGCTTACAGTTGTCCAAGTAAATTGGAAGAGTTTAAATGTAGATGCACTGATTCCAGAACCTGTATTCTTAACTACTATGCTGTACTGTCTCTCCTGGTTGTTAGTGGCAATGTTTTTTCTGTTATATTTAACAGACAGGAAAAATTATTAATAAAATCTGTAACCTTTCTGATTTCCAAGAATGTGGTGTAATTTATTGCTAGAGAGCTTGTTTCGTTGAGGTAAACATCCAGATGGAGCTTTTTGGTTAAGAAAGGTCAACTCCCAGGGTTTAACATGTGTAGGCCACGACAATACAAGAGAGATCAGTTACTCCAAATAATAAAATCAAATAAATTTGGATTTTCATTGGATGCCCTAGAGAAAGAGAATGAGGCCTAGGAAAGAAAGAGGTAGGGAAAGGTTAACGAAGAGAACTAAGATGAGAAGCATTCCAGAAACGGCAGGAGACAGGGGCCTACTGTAAGACATGGCCATGGAGAAGCTCCCTGCTATAGTAGAGAATGGCTGCTAAATTTCTTTAAGCAATCATCTATGTATTGAGTTTGAAGTTTTCTGCTTTGTGATATAGCCTTCCATTAAACCTTTCATGCAATTTGGATACACTCAACCATGTTGGTGGTGGATCATTTGGAGGAATGAAGGATGAGGAGTGGCACATGATAAGGCAAAAAGGAAATAGCCAAAGGAACAGGGGACAGGGGACAAGCAGGCTGCATCACATCTGCAGGAGACACAGAAGCAACCTTAAAAACGCTTGGAGAAACTAGGTCACAGGACTTCCCACAGTGGTTAGAAATGGGTCTCAGGCCATTTCGTATTGAAAGAATGACCCCTGAACACTAAATTATTTGGGGTTGTCCAAGTTTGGAAATTTCTGGGTTACACTGAAGTGAGAAACAGCTTGAACCACAGTAAAATAAATTTGATGTATTAGCAGCATTTGTCACAGCCTTTGCCTTGATGTATCATATGAAATAATTAGCTTCGGCCGGGCGCCATGGCTTACGCCTGTAATCCCAGCACTTTGGGAGGCCGAGGCGGGCAGATCATGAGGTCAGGAGATCGAGACCATCCTGGCTAACACGGTAAAACCCCATCTCTACTAAAAATACAAAAAAAAATTAGCTGGGCATGGTGGCGGGCTCCTGTAGTCCCAGCTTCTGGGGAGGCTGAGGCAGGAGAATGGCGTGAACCCGGGAGGCAGAGTTTGCAGTGAGCCAAGATCGCGCCACCGCACTCCAGCCTGGGCAACAGAGTGAGACTCCATCTCAAAAACAATAAATAAATAAATAAAATAAAGAAATAATTAGCTTCCAGGACACCAAACCCTTCTGGTTTTCCTCCTTCCTCATCAGGCATCCTTAGTTTCCTTGTCCTAGTTCTTCCTTCCTGATCTTTTATTAACAGTGTGTGACAGGGTTCACTCGTCCATTCTTTCATCTGTCTACAGACTCAGTCCCTTGATGATCTCATCCAGTAGCATGCTTTTAAATACCATCCATATGTTGACAGCTCCCAGATTTATTTATTTATTTATTTATTTTTAATTATTTTTATTTTTATTTATTTTTTTATTTTTTTTTTGAGATGGAGTCTTGCTCTGTCACCAGGCTGGAGTGCAGTGGCATGATCTCAGCTCACTGCAACCACTGCCTTCTGGGTTCGAGTGATTCTCCTGCCTCAGCCTCCCTAATAGCTGAGACTACAGGCACATGCCACCACGCCCAGCTAATTTTTGTATTTTTAGTAGACACAGGGTTTCACCATGTTGGCCAGGATGGCCTCGATCTCTTGACCTCATGATCTGCCTGCCTCGGCCTCCCAAAGTGCTGGGATTACAGGTGTGCGCCACCATGCCCAGCCAACAGCTCCAAATTTTTTTTTTTTTTTTTTTTGAGACGGAGTCTTGCTCTGTCGCCTAGGCCAGAGTGCAATGGCGCAGTATAGGCTCACTGCAACCTCTGCCTCTCGGGTTCAAGCGATTCTCCTGCCTCAGCCTCCCGAGTAGTTGGGACTACAGGCACGTGCCACCATGCCCAGCTAATTTTTTGTATTTTTAGTAGAGACGGGGTTTCACCATGTTAGCCAGGATGGTCTTGATCTCCTGACCGCGTGATCCGCCTGCCTCAGCCTCCCAAAGTGCTGGGATTACAGGCGTGAGCCACCATGTCCAGCCAACAGCTCCCAAATTTATATCTCCCAGACTTCAGACTTCTCTCCTGAACCCCAGACTCATATAGCCTATTGCCCACTTGACATCCCCACCACTTGGATGTCCAAAATTCATCTCAGACTGAATATGTCCAGTACTACATTTCTGATTCTCCTTCCAAAAGTTTTACCACTCATGGCTTTCTCCACCTCCATTCTTTCAAGCCAAAAAACATGAAGTCATCTTTATGACTCCTTTTCTGTTATACCCCATATCCAATTTAACAGGCAGTCCTGTCGTTTGTACGTTCAGAATATATCCAGAATCTGCATGTTTCCACCATCTCTACTACTGCCCTAGTCAGTCATTGTCCTCCCTAACTTGTAAGGGAGGCTGTCTCCTAACTGATCTCCCTGCTTCCACCTTTCCCTCCCTAGCAGTCAAGTTTGATTCTTTTGAAATCTGAATAACAAAAGATTATTACTCACTCATCTACTCATTTCATTGGGAGTCAAAGCCAAAGTTCTTATAATGGTCTTAGATGATTTCCCAGCCCTCCCCCTTTGACTTCATCTAGTTCCGTCCCTTCTTATTCTCTCTCTTCCAGCTACACCTGCATCCTTGCTGTTCCTGAACAAGCCAGCCAGGCACCCTCCCTCCCACTTTAGACTTGTTGCATTGGCTATTCACTCCACCTGGAATGTTCTACAAAGCTTATTCTCTCATTTCTTTTTTTTTTTTTTTTTTTTTTTAAGACAGGGGCTCACTCTGTCGCCCAGACTGGAGTGCAGTGATGCAATCTCCACTCACCGCAAACTCCACCTCCCAGGCTCGAGCAATTCTCCTGCCTCAGCCTCCTAAGTAGCTGGGATTACAGGAGTGTGCCACTACCGCCCAGCTAATTTTTGTATTTTTAGTAGAGACGGGGTTTCTACTCCTGACTTCAAATGATCCACCCACCTCGGCCTCCCAAGGTGCTGGGATTACAGACGTGCCACTGTGCCCAGCCCTACTGTCTTATTTCTTATAAGTCTACTTAAATATCAACTTCTCTATTGGACCTTCCCTGATAATCATCTAATGTGATGCCCTATAAGCATTTCCAATCTCCCTTTTCTTGTTCTACATTTGTTCTTTTTTATCATTTATCACCTTCTAACATACTATATTTATTTATTTATTTTATTTATTTATTTTGAGACAGAGTCTCGCTCTGTCACCTAGGCTGGAGTGCAGTGGCACCATCTCAGCTCACTGCAACCTCCACCACACGGGTTCAAGCGATTCACCTGCCTCAGCCTCCCGAGTAGCTGGGATTACAGGTGCCCGCCACCACGCCCAGCTAATTTTTGTGTTTTTAGTAGAGACAGGGTTTCACCATGTTGGTCAGGTTGGTCTGAACTCCTGACCTCAGGTGATCCACCCGCCTTGGCCTCCCAAAGTGCTGGGATTATAGGCATGAGCCACCATACCCAGCCTATAATTTATTATCTTAGTGGCTTATTGTCTTTCTCCCCTCATGACTAGAATATATCTACTTCACGAAGGCAAAGACCTGTATTTGCTTTGTTCACTAATATATCCCAAGCTCTTAACACAGTGCCTAGCCCATTGTAGGCACTCAATGATAATTATTTTGATGAAAAAATAACTGAAAATCTGGGCTGGAAAATCTGTAATCCCAGCACTTTGGGAGGCCAAGATGGTCGGATCACTTGAGATCAGGAGTCTGAAACCAGTCTGGCCAACATGGTAAAACCCCATCACTACTAAAAATACAAAAATTAGCCAGGCATGGTGGTGAGCATCTGGAATCCCAGCTACTCAGGAGGCTGACGCAGGAGAATCACTTGAACCCAGGAGGCAGAGGCTGCAGTGAGCCGAAATCACCCCACCGCACTCCACCCTGGGTGACAGAGCAAGACTCCATCTCAAAAAAAAAAAAAAAAAAAAAGGCCGGGCGTGCAATCCCAGCACTTTGGGAGGCCAAGGTGGGAGGATTACTTGAGGTCAGGAGTTCAAGACTAGCCTGGCCAACATGGTGAAACCCCATCTCTACTAAAAAAAATACAAAAATTAGGCCGGGCGTGGTAGCTCATGCCTGTAATCCCAGCACTTTGGGAGGCCGAAGCAGGAGTCCAGACTAGCCTGGCCAAGATGGTGAAACCCCGTCTCTACTAAAAATACAAAAAATTAGCCGGGCGCAGTGGCAGGCGCCTGTAATCCCAGCTACTCGGGAGGCTGAGGCAGGAGAATCGCTTGAACCCGGGGGCCAGAGGTTGCAGTGAGCTGAGATCACGCCACTGCACTCCAGCCTGGGCAACAGAGTGAGACTCCATCTCAAAAAAAAAAAAATACAAAAATTAGCTGGGTGTGGTGGTGGGCACCTGTAATCCCAGCTACTCGGAGGCTGAGGCAAGAGAATCACTTGAACCCAGGAGGCAGAGGTTGCAGTGAGCCGAGATCACGCCACTGCACTCTAGCCTGGGCGACAGAACGAGACTCCGTTAAAAAAAAAAAAAAAGAAAGAAAAAAAGAAATCACCCCTAGGAGTCTAAAAGCATTTTCCTTTAGGCCAGGAATCAGCAAACTTTTCCTTAAAGGGCCAGATATGGTCAGATGATCTTTGTCATAGCCGTTGGAGCTCTAGAGCAGCCAGAGACAATACATAAACAAAGGGGCATGGCTGAGTTCCAGTAAAACTGTGTATTTACAAAAAGCTGGCCAGGCTGTACAGCAGTCTGTACTTAGCTGATTCCTGCTTTAGACAAAGACACATCTTGGTAAATCAGCTCTCTTCATTGATAGGCCAGTCTCTATTCATCCCTTCTCCCAATTGCCAAAAACAAAATTCTAGAAGGGTGAATGCAAACCTAGCAAAATTATAGATCATTAGCTTCTCTGCCTGCATGCACACTGGGGGCATTCCTTACTCAATGTGGCCCTTGAGTAAGTTGTGATTTGGGGGGTGAGGTAGAGAGAGAAATCCTGCTATCAGGCGCTGTCTTGCTAATAAATCTTGAGCACATTATCTGAAGCTTTGGAGTATTCTCTAGAGGTTTCTAATAGGCAGAATGATCTACTTCTGAAGCCTCTTTTCTCTATGCCATTAAGTTCTTTGGCACTGATGATGAATTTCCTGCGGCAAGGAAACCATTTTTTACTTTTATCAGCTATTCTGAAAGTCAGTAGACTGACGCAGTTATCAAAATAACTGCCAATATTCTAAGGTCCAGGCCCTAATTTCCTGCCATCTAAAGCAATGATACTCAATTAGAGGTAGTTTGCCTGCTCTGGAGACATTTGGTTGTCATAACCAGGGGTTGGGGGTGCTACTGGCATCAGGTAAGCAGAGGCCAAGGATGTGGCCCAGAATCTTTCAGTACACAAGATAACCCCCTATAACAAAGAATTAGCCAGTCCAAAATATCAGTAGTGCTGAGGTTGAGAAACCATGATCTAGACTCTTCTACTGAACTTTTAATCCACCTTGTATTCTACTGAGAAACCAATATCGCTAAACGATCACTTTTCTCCTTCACTCCTAAACTGCAGTAGCTCCTCAGCCCGGGGAGACTAAGTCTGTCCTTGTCATCCTGGCACTTAGATCCTAGGGATTTTGCCCACATACATATTCAGACTCTGCTTCTTTCAAGTTTTTATCTGCACCGCCCTCAGCACTACCATACTTTAACTTATGTTACCCCGCAAACACACATTTTGGGAAGATCCTCCCCACCTCTCTCCTCAGATCCAAATCTTACTCATTCTTTGAGGCCCACGCATGCTTCATGCCCCTGTAACATTAAGTCTGCCCATACCACTGCCTTTTGCACTTACACGGATTCACCTGTCTTACACTGTTACATTGCTATTCTGTCTACCTCGCCTCCTCAGTTACTCCCTGAAGGGTTCCATATTGTATTTCTGGCCTATTGATCTCAGTTTACACAGTGTAAAGTGTGAAAACTGTATTAGTGTATTGAGATTCTCTTCAATGGGATAATGAGTATAAAAAGCACCCTATATAGTGCCTGGTACACAATCAAGTGCTCAGAAAATTATAGCGTCATAGTATCTATAGAAGCATACATTCAGGAGCCCATAGAAGGTGCTTAATAAATTGTTTAAATGTAGTTATATATTGGAGAGAGCATGCCACACAGACTAGTCTGGTATTTGGAAGTAACAGCAAAGAAAAACTTCCATAGAAATCCTACACCAATTAACACGCTTTCATGCTAGACTGAATCCAAGAGCAGGGGTGTCATGTTTTCCCAGAGTGGTGCCCAACCCAACCTTTCTGCATTTAGCAAGTTAATGAACAGCTTGTGAATAACTCTTTGCCAACTCTGGCCCAAAAGAAGGCTGCCAATAGGATATCAATATGCCACACTGTCTGCTTTCCTGGGGACCCTGCTGTCCTCTCCCTAAGTGCTTCTGCTTTCAGCCGGTGGAGAGTCTGATGTGTCTAGAGAAGCTGCACAGTGGGATGAGGCTGCAGCGAGGGCCTGGCCTTTCCCCAGGCGGAAGAGAGCCTTGTCTCAGATCCTGAGAGAGAAGTGAGTGGGGGCATGGCATTCCGAGCAGCCCAGGTTTGGCTTTGGGCCAGGCACTGAGTGGCAAACAAGAAGGAACACATTCCGGGAAGGCAAGGAGCCCTGCCAGCACGAAGGCAGCAGCAAAAGCAGGGCTCTGCTGGGTACCAGGTGTTCCTTGGCTCTGTGGAGGTCAGGCACGCAGGGGGATGAACTCAGGTTTCTCTAGAATATCATTTGAGAGGCTTAAATGCCTCCCACCCTCTCGCTGTCAGCGGACAGGGCATGTGGAACCGTTAAACGTTAAAACTCTCTGCTCTGGGGCCCAGCCCGTGCTCTCTAAATAAAGGTAGGAGCGGAAAGAGTGTTGTTGCCATCATGAAATCACACTTCACAGGAGCCAGATTTCGGTGATTCTGTGTCTAAGAGAAAATGCTACTCCAAACAAGGGCAGGTTGGAGAACAGCCTGGGATTTCTATGCCCTAGAAGCTGCACTGTCCACCCTTGCAGCCCAGAAACACACACACACACACACACACACTTGTTCTCCACACCTGCCTTCCTAGTGGCCAGAGCTGGGGGAAGTCTGGAGAGCCCTCGGAAACGCTGTCCTTTCAGAATCAGCGCTGGCCCTTCCCCAGGTGATTAGAGAAGAGGGAGAGGAGGACCAAAGCGGAAGCGGATAGAGCCATTGTTTTGGGGGGAAACGGCCACACAAGACTTCCTGAAGATTTTCTTCCTTTGGATAGGTAGGTGACCTGGACTGGACGGGCCCTGGGCCCGTTTTCCCCAGCAAGGGGACGGGTAGCTTTCTCTGAGGGGGGAGAATGAAGTCTTACTCACCCCTCTGCCTCCGGGTCTTTTTGCTGGACTTTGCTGCCGCCTAGTGGCTCAGTTGTCATCACTTCCTTCTCTGAGAGAGAGATAACCAGCCTTGGATTGAGTTTGAGGATCTAGCCTCTCAGTCTAGTCCTGAGACAACCCGGAGATCCTTCTCTGAGAAGTTTCTCTGCTCTAGGACTCCCTGGTTCTGTGGCCCAGCAGCTAGGAGAGAGGAGCACCATGGGCTTCCAGGCCTCACTCAGTCTGGCAGTCAGGTAGAGGGGCCATGGCTGGCTGGCTGGGCACCTGGGAGAGGGGGTGGGGGTAGTTTCTTATTCCCAGGACATCCCAGTGGGATGAAGTTGTCCCTGAGTCCCTCTCATTCCTGAATGCCTTTTTCGCTAATAATCCTGCCCCTCCTATGACCCTTCCTTTCTGCTAAGGCCCATGTTGCAAAACTGAGGCTCTGGCATAATGTATATTTCCCTTCTGTTTCCCCAAATTTAAGGCAGTTATTTCTCCCTGATAAAGTTAGCTCATTGCCATGATAAATATATGATTATATGCCTTCCCTGTGATGCTGCTGCTATGAATCAGTCCCTGGGAATAGTGAGGAGATTGGATTGGTTTCTCTAAGTCCCTGAAAAGCCTATAGATCATTAGCTATATTTTTCTGTGTATTATATCCAGGTGTTTATTTCCTCTAGCAAAGGAAAGCACTTGGTTTCAACAACCACTGAGCTGCCCTGCCAAACTTTCCGATCTGAGCTCTAGTACCCAGGGAATATATAAAATCCAAACTCTTCTGCTTATCCCACCAAACTCTTTTAACTTTTAAGAAATTGTGGTAAAATGACATAAAATTTACCATTTTAGCCATATTTAGCATGTAGTTCAGTAGTGTTAAGTACATTACACTATTGTGCAACCAATCTCCAGAATTCTTCATCTTGCAAAACTGCAACTCTATACCCATTAAACAATAGTTATCCATTTCCCCCTTCCCTCAGGCCCTGGCAGCCACCATTCTACTTTCTGTCTCTATGAATTTGACTACTCCACATACCACCTATAAGCCCAATCATACAGTATTTGTCTTTGTTTTTTAAGAGATGGCGTCTCGCTGTGTTGCCCAGGCTGGTCTCAAACTCCTGGCCTCAAGCGATCCTCCCTCCTATGTAGCTGGAATTACAGGCGTGAGCCAGCCACTACACCCTGCCCAGTATTTGTGAGGGGTTTTGATTTTTTTTCGTTTTACAAGCCTGGATGCCAGAAATTTTTTTTTTTGGACTGGATTATTTCACTTAGCTTAATGTCCACAAGGTTCATCAATGTTATAGCATGTGTCAGACTTTTTTTCCTTCTCAAGGCTGAATATTTTTTTGTGTGTATATATATATATTTATATATCCATGAATAGATGAATATACATATATATTTCATTGTGTGTGTATATATATTCTATATATAACATATATGTTATATATTTTATATATATATAACATATATATATGTTTATTCATCCATGGATGGACACTTGAGTTGCTTCTACTTTTCAGTTTGTACATAATGCTGCTAGAACATGTGTTCAAATATTTCTTCAGGTTGGGCCCTGGAGGTTGAGGCTGTAGTAAGCTGTGATCACACCACTGTACTTCAGTCTGGGTGACTGAGTGACAGAGTGAGACCGTGTCTTTAAAGAAAATAAAAAAGAAAAATTTCTTCAAGATTATTCTCTCAGTTCTTTTGGCTATATACTTAGAATTGCTGGATCATATGGTAATTCTATTTTTAATTTTTTGAGTAGCTGCTGTCCTGTTTTACACAGTAGTTAAACCACTTTACATTCCCACCAACAGTACAGTTCTCCATATTTTTACCAACCCAGCCCAAGTCATTCCCAGAGTTACTAATTCTCCACATCTTCACCAACACTTGTTATATTCTGTTTCTTTTCTGTCCTTTGAGAGTAGTCACTCTAATGAGTGTGAAGTGGTACTTCATTGTGGTTTTAACTGGTATTTCCCTAACGATTAGTGATGTTGAAGATCTTTTCATTGGTTATTGGCCATCTGTGTATCTTCTTTAGAGAAATGTCTATTCAAATCCTTTGACTTTTTTTTTTTTTAAGACAGTCTTGCTCTGTTACCAAGGCTGGAGTACAGTGGCATGATCTCGGCTCACTGCAACCTCCGCCTCCTGGGTTCAAGTGATTCTTCCACCTCAATCTCCTGAGTAGCTGGAACTATAGGTGCATACCACCATGCCTGGCTAATTTTTTTTTTTTTTTTTTTTTTTGAGATAGAATCTTGCTCTGTTACCCAGGCTAGAGTGCAGTGGCGCGATCTCGGCTCACTGCAACCTCCGCCTCCCGGGTTCAAGCGATTCTCCTGCCTCAGCCTCCTGAGTAGCTGGGATTACAGGCACCCGCCACCACACCCGGCTAATTTTTGTATTTTTAGTAGAGACGGGGTTTCACCATGTTGGTCAGGCTGGTCTTGAACTCCTGACCTCGTGATCCACCCACCTCGGCCTCCCAAAGTGCTGGGATTACAGGAGTGAGCCACCACACCTGGCCTAATTTTTGTATTTTTAGGGATACATAGGCCAACAGGGAGCCCATGTTGGCCAGGCTGGTCTCGAACTTCTGGGCTCAAAGTGATCTACCTGCCTCAGCCTCCCAAACTGTTGGGATTATAGGCATGAGCCACTGGGCCCAGCCTTTTGCCCATTTTTCAATCAGGTTTTTTTGTTGTGTTGACCTCTGTAACCTCTTTTCATGTCACTCTCCCACTTAGTATCCTAGGATACTAACATGCAGATAGTCTCTCTGCTCCTCAGAGACAAACATGTCCTTTCCTACCTTTTGCAGTTGCTGATCCTTCTTCCAGGAATGTGTTGTTCCCAGCTCCTCTCATGACTGACTTCTCATCCTTTAAGCACCAGCTTGTCACTTTGGAGAACTTAACCATTTCAACTAAAGCCATCTCCCACTTTATCACTGTTTATCACACTTCATCATGTCACTGTTTATTCTTGAAAATCACTATCTGCAATTATCTTGTTTGTTTACATATTTACTTGGGATCTACCTGTACATGGAATGTAAGTTAAGTTCCATGGACACAGACATGCTTGCCATGTTCATGGCTCCAGTGCCCAGCGTAGTACCTGGCATGTAGTCTTGGCTCAATAATATTTATTGAATGAATGAATCACTATTAGAGGGGGCATCAAAGGGAGAAAGAAGAAAGGCGATATGGCCCAAATTGGAATTTTACCTCCTTACGTAGGCTCTGGGTCATAGAAAAGACCACACGAGCTTTCTGGCTCTGAACTCCATACGTTAATTCCTGGATCAGAGGCACAGTCCTGTTTGAGCCAGGGATATTGCTTTGGAGTTGCTCAGAGAAAATGGGTAAGTATTCCTGGTGTCCACCCAACAGAGGCAGAGAGCTGTGGGGGTTTGCTGTGGCCACCCTCACTCTTCCCCATGTGCCAAGTCCTTTGAGATTTGCAGAGTACTTGGGATTATAGGAATGACTTGGGCTCCATCAGTCTCCTGGGGGCTGAGTATGTCAGTAAGAGTACCTGTAGTGAGTAGTCAGAGGATAAAAATGAACTTTCTATACCATAATACACTAGAAAAATCAAGTTTTTTATTTTAAAATATTGTCAAAGGCTAAGGCCATAGCAAAACAACCGAAAGCAGGTCTATATAAAATACACATCATTTATAAATGCACACAGCAGAAGGCACAGTGGCCCCAGAGGACCAGGCAGGGGGACAACAGGGAGAAACAGAGCGCCATCTGGAGGGACAGGCACACCCGCAACACTCAAAGTCCTGGGCCCCAAGTGCACCTCCAAAGTCACCTACCCTGCAGCATGGCTCTTGCCCTTTCTGAGACTGGGTATAGCTGAAGACCAAGTTCACCAGCATCTTGGCACATCCACCTATAACTGGCACCTCTCATGGCCTCTGACAACCAACCAAGGCTCAGAGAATGGATTTTTATCTCTGTCTTTCAGCAAGGACCAGGGAGAAGCACTGAAGCAAGAAGGGTTATTTTCCTAAAAAAGACGGATGAAAGGGTGAAAGGGGCTGGTTCCAAAAAAAAAAAGATGGCTGTTCATGGAACAGTGAGTTTCACCTGAGACATACAGATTTGGTGCAAAAGGCCAGGCTCTAAGTTTCATCCTAAAAACTGGGATGGGGAGAGCATGAAGAGACCACTACTGGCAGTCCCTCCAATCCTCATTTGGGTTTGTCATAAACAGGACAGACAGTCGTCTGCTCCACAATAAATAATTTCCACCTGGATTTCATTCCCTGATTAATCTCTCAGCATCTGAAGAGGGGAAAACAGTGGCTGTTTCTGACACTGCCCGCCCCATCACCAGCAACTTTCCCTGATACTTCTGGCCTCCTCACTAAGGCCCTTCCAGAACCTCCAAAGCCACTATCTTAGGAGATGGGAGTCCCAGGGCGATGAGGCCAGAGTTTTGGGGCACAGAGAAGAAGAGAAGGCCTTGACAGAGGAAGAGGAATATCCAAGGCAAAACCACCACCACGTCCAACCTCCTCATCCTCTACCTTTCCTGTCCCCAGAGGTATGAGATAGACCCCCTGGCCTGGTTCCTGCACTGTACTAGGCCCACAGTGGACACTTCCACCTTAATGGAGACTAGGCCCCATGGAGTGGAGGTCCCTCCTCCATGGCCTGCAACACAGTGACTACGGGGGTGACACAAGTGACCTCTGCCCTGTGATGGCTCAACACCATCACACGCAGCTGTCCGGACAGGCCCCCCTCAACGGGCTGCTGTTGGCCATGCCTGAGATCCGGGCAGGCAGGCAGGGAGTGGACAGCAAGACCTCAGATCCAAGCCTCCACCCTTCCCTTCCCTGTTTCCAGGGCTTGGGACACCTTAGAAATGTTTGAACACACGAGGGCAAAACCCAGTACCAGGTCTGTGACCACAGTGATCAAAGGCCCTGCTCCACCTGTCTCACCAGAAAGTGACAGCTGAGGACACAGAATTCGGGTACCTCTGTTCTTCACAGCTTCCCATCTCCGTCATGGGCAGCATCTCCCCATAATGCAGCCAGCCACCTCATGAGGGGCCGGCACAGAGCCCTGGCCCAGAGCATGGAAATTCATCTCTGGCTGGAATCCTGGCCGTGAGCCCTCCCCTCTGCATTCACAGCTTCTCAGCAGGCCCCTGCCGAAGCCTGACAGGTGCCTGGCTGCCCGCAGAGAAGCCCTGTGGGAACACAGAGTGTTGGGAGGGAGCAGAGCCCACATGGGTGGTTTGTGTTCTGACCTCTGACCCCACAATAGGAGTGAGCTGTGTGGCAGAGCCACATTCCAAATATGAAAGCATGGCCTCTGTCCCTTGAGGTGGCCTCCAGTGTTCTGCCTGTGTGCCAGAACTGTTTCCAAGGACCCAGTTTGTTTGTTTGTTTTTTCTCATTTAAGTGGTTGCTGAAGCTTTGTATACAGAATTCCTCAGTTGGTTCCAAAAAATCTAGCTTTTTGTTTGAGTCCAAAAATTGTAGAAGCCAGTTACTTTGTAAAAAGGTACTTCAGATCTCTCACAGAGGGAAGAGAAGAGCTGCAGGGAGGAGGAGGGATCTGGAATATTTTCCTTCATAGGCAGTCTTAGCACAGCAGCAGCATAAACCACAGGGATCATTGGTGGAAACTTAGCACCCAGAACATTCTTCTTGGAGAAGGAATGGGGACAAAGGCCAAGTGGCTGTTACCTGCACACAGGAAAGATGTCCACATCAGGGAAAGGGCCCAGAATGCAGACGGACATGGGCAGAAGGGCCAGTGATAACTTTACTTCCCCCAAGAGTGGGCCAGGATGGGACCGGTGTACCCTGCATGCTGCCCAACCTTGCTTAGGGTCAGAAGCCAGCTCAAAACAGGACCAAGTCCTGCCAGGCAGCCTGGCCTGAGGTTCTTGGCTCCTGTCCTCAACCCTCAATATCGAAGGCATTCGAAAGAGAAAAGGCCTCACCTGTGCCCAGGGACTGGGCCATCCCAACTCAAGGAGCATAACTGCTGCTCTAGCCGAGAAATACGGAACGCCAGATAGGATGAGGACATGACCAGGAAGCAGATCCTGAAGAAAGGGGCAATATGGAGTTAAATATTTCTTCCACAGAAAGAGCATTTCTGGAAGTTCACCAGAAATAGTGGGGACCAAGCTACCCCTGCAGTTGGAAGAATTAAAGAGCCCTTTGTCCTGCAGCCAGTTCAGGCCTCAGCATCTTTCTTCCCAGAGGCCATGTAGGGGTCTTGAGATTCGTCCCCATGGAAGCGTCCTCACAGCCCAGCTAGAGCTCTGGGCCCTTCAGCTGAGCCCTGGAGGGCGCTCTGGCCAGACAGCCAGAGCGTCATCCTACCCTCCCTCTCACCAGCCACCGTGGTCCTTCCTGTGCCTCCTCTGGGAGGCCATGATGATGACCCCCTAGGTGGTGGGCCCATTCCCCTAGCAGGTGCTGATGTTGATGGTCAAAACCTGGCCAGCAGAGCCAGAGGAGGCTGATGAGCTAAGGTGAGGGAAAGCAGGGGCTGGCTGTTCATGTCACTTCCCACGATGCTCCCTGCTCTACTGGTCCTTAGACAGAGGTAGAGACAAGTCAGGGGTTCCAGAAGCTGCCCTAGTGGTGGGCAGTAGCGAAGCCAAGCTTTTCCTTCCTCTGTCTCTCCAATTTTCCTGACCCTCCTTCTCCCAAATCCTTTTCCTCTTCTCAACATCTCCATATCCTGCCCCTCTCCACCAAATAGTCTTAACCCTAAATTACAGGGTTTCAAGAATAAAAACTGGAGATCCTTTCTCTTGCTACAGAAGGGTGTGCCACATGGCCTTCAGATACCACCCAAGAGCTTGAATTTGACTCAGAAACTTCCCCCTGGTTCGAATAGTGAACTCCCCACACTCCAAGGCCCTTGTTCCAAGCACCTAGACACTCAGGTGGGTCTGTCCCCCTCCCCAGTATAGTCACTTACAGCACAAAGAAGACCTTGAGGAGCCGGTAATCCCAGAGCCTCAACTCCCCAGTGCTCCTGGGCTCCTGCTCCAGCTCGTCCTCCTCATAGATAGCATTCTTTGCAGTGGGAGAGCAGTTCGGCATCTTCTTAGGGCAGGCAGGACCCCAGCCTGGCAAGGGCCATGCCCACCTCCCACCATTTTCTGAAGCTACTTGGGCTCTTGACTTTTCTTTATGGATTGGGAAAAAAAAAAAAAAAATCAGCTCTCAGAAGCCCTGCTGGCTGTGGTGAGCCCTTTTTATGGAACTGGGAAGACAGAAAGTCTGGCCTTTGCAAGTAGTTGCCATGGACAAGCACCCCCCGAACTTACCAGACATTGGAGGCTTCCTGGAGGGGAAGAAACTGTCTGTGGCGTCCATGGATGATGGAGGGATACAAGGGATGTTGTCTGGGAGAGACAGGGACCTGGAGGAAGGGCATACCTTTCTCCACTTCATCTCAGGGATGAGGACTTCCTGCAGTAAGACAGGAGAAGCTATCTTACCATGGCCCTTGGGATCTCACTTGCCCTAAGGAGCCCACACCAGGTTTATCAGAGTTTTCTCCAGATATTACCAAATATAGACGCCTAGCCAGGGATGGAAGCAGGTACAAGGGGGGAGGGCAGTTGCTATAGCAACCATATGCCTCTCCTCTCTGCTCCCTTGCTGTGACTAGCTATTCTGCCAGCAAACGATGTCTTTGAACACTGCTAGTGTAGAACCACAGTGGGATCTTAGATGTGAGCCAACCCAGATACATGCTCAGATCTGAGGCCAAGAAAGCTCAGCACAACATGTCTTAGGTAGGATAAGTTCTGGCTCCTATCCCAAGCCCTAACCTCGGCAGGGAGGACTTAGGGTCCCCATCCACAAAAATGGGAACTTCACCTTCTATCCGGCACGTGGTATTATGCATATCACATGCTTGGCTAAACACTAATTGTTACTAAAGGAGCCTTCAAACACCCTAGGGTCATCTCTACACCATCCCTGCCCTAGAAACTCAATTCTGCCTACCCAGGGCCCCAGCTGCCAAAGGAAACTTCTGGAACTTTGGCAAATCTAAAATAAGTCTGTCTGGGTTCTTCAGGGATAGTCTTTGGAGTTCTTCCCTAGGGACATCTTTTATTTTTTTTTTTGACAGGGTCTCCCTCTGTTGCCCAGGCTGGAATACAGTGCTGTGATCTTGGCTCACTGCAGCCTTAACCTCCCAGGCTCAAGTGATCCTCCCATCTCAGCCTCCTGGGTAGCTGAGACTACAGGTATGTGCCACCATGCCCTGCTAATTTTTGTATTTTTATTGAGACAGAGTCTCACTATGTTGCCCAGGCTGGTCTCGAACTCCTGGGCTCAAGCCATCCTCCTGCTTTGGCCTCCCAAAGTGCTGGGATTACAGGCGTGAGCCACCACACTCGGCTCCCAGGGACATCTTTATGCTCTTGAAGGCCCTCTTGACTCAGCTGAAGAAAAGAGGATGGGCCACTGGCCCTGCATCTGTACAGGTGTGCAATCCAACCTGGCCAGTGTTTTGGAGCTTGGACTTCTGTTCTACTCAGAAAGTCAGCCTATCAGTTGGGCATGGTGGCTCACGCCTATAATCCCAGCACTTTGGGAGGTGGAGGCCAGTGGATCACTTGAGGCCAGGAGTTTGAGATCAGCCTGGCCAACATGGTGAAACCCCATCTCTACTAAAAACACAAAAATTAGCTGGGTGTGATGGCAAGTGCCTGTAATCCCAGCTACTTGCGAGGGTGAGGCAGGAGAATCACTTGAACCCAGCAGGTGGAGGTTGCAGTGAGCTGAGATGGTGCCACTGCACTGCAGCATGGGCAACATAGCAAGACTCTGTCACCCAAAAAAAAAAAGAAAAGAAAAGAAAGCCTATCTGCTGAGGCCCTGGTGGCTCTGCATTATGGTGTGGCAGGTTTAGGAGATGCCCTGGCATAGCATGGCCACTGACTCTTGAGCCTGGTGCCCCAGTTCTGCATTGTGGGCCCCCCCCTGGGAGGCCCAGAAGCCTCAGAGCTCCAGGCACTGTCAGTCCAGCAGTCTTTGCTCCCAGCTTCAGCTCTCACCAGAGACTCAGGTTCCCCTGGAAATTCTCTTACACTCAGACTCTTCTTGCTGGAAGGCTGAGGAGGAAAGTGAACAGCAGTCACTTGTCCATCTGGAACAGGCAAGGTCAGGCAGGGGGAAGCATCAGCCCTCTCCAAGAGAGCTTTACCTCCAAATAAGCCACTTTGTGTCAGGTGAAGCCCAGCTCCCAGGGTCTATAGGGGGCACCCTATTTAATGCTGGAGCAGAGAAGCAAACCCCGGGCAATTTACTCTCCCACCTGCTGCCCCACCCCTCCCCTCTTCCTCACCATAGGCAAAGAGAGTCATAGGGCATATTGGGAAGCAGCTACGCACTCCTATCTGTGCATTAAGGAAGCACAAGTGAGGGCCTGGACATAGAGATGGTCCCTGACCTACGATGGTTCCACTTAGGATTTTTCAACTTTATGATGGTGCAAAAGTGATAGGCTTTCTGTAGAAACTGTACTTGAAGTACCTATACAGCCATTCTGGTTTTCGTTTTTTGTTTTTGGTTGAGATGGAGTCTTGCTCTTGTCATCCAGGCTGGAGGGCAATGGTGCAATCTCGACTCACTACAACCTTCTCCTCCCGGGTTGAAGTGATTCTCCTGCCTAAGCCTCCCAAATAGCTGGGACTACAGGTGCCTGCCACCACACCCGGCTAATTTTTGTATTTTTAGTAAAGACAGGGTTTCACTATGTTGGCCAGGCTGGTCTTGAACTCTTGACCTCAGGTGATCCACCTGCCTCGGCCTCCCAAAGTGCTGGGACCATACAGCCATTCTGTTTTTCACCTTCAGTACAGGATTCAATAAGTTATATAAGAAGTTCCACACTTCATTATAAAACAGGCTTTGCCTGAGATGATTTTGCCCAGCTCTAGGCTAATGAAAGCATTCTGAGGCGTTTAAGGGAGGTGAGGCTAAGCTATGATGTTCCGTAGGTGATGTGTACCTCTATTAAATACATTTTTGACTTACGATATTTTCAACTTTTGATGGGTTCATGGGACATAAGCCCATGAACAAGGAGCATCTGTATATGGGGACACACGGGGGCCCACTGGCCTCAAAGACATGCTTGCAAGCATAGACACACAATCCAAGTACTGTCTCTTGCACATTTAGCCTGAGCCTTTAACTCCCCTCTCCCTGCCCCATTCCTTGTGCTGGAGAGATGGGCGACCTCCCCCAACACCCTTGTGCAAGATTTGCATCCAGGCCTGAGCGACCTCCCTGGCCTTCCTGCTCCCAAGCTCCATACCTGTAGGTGGGTGCAGACTCTCCTCAGCAGGTCATATACACTGTCCCGGGAGAGCAGTGACACAAAGATATACTGGGACATGGAAAGAAAACAGACAGGGGTAGGGGGAGATGAGACTCCTTGCTATGCCAGCCAGCCCCCTTGTGGATTGGGCACAGGCCCACAGGGGTATCAGGCCGTGAGAGCCAGCAGGAGCTCTGCCTAGGAACTTCTCTTCCAGCTTGTTGTACGGCCTGAAATATGTACTGGAGAGCTGCAGGGTGGGGAGAAATAAAGACCTGGGAATGTGTCCGAGTCAGACTGTGGGCTGTCGGGGCTGGGAGTGGGAGACTGACAGGGGAGCACGGGCCCAGTGCACTGACCTTCTGGCTGGTGTTGGTGGTGATGGCCAGTCCATTGGGAAGGAGCCGTGCCATCTTGTGTTTTTTGATCATTTGCACAGACACCACAGGAATGACCACCTGAGAGGGAAAGGGATGCTTCTCTCAGGACTAACCCCCAAGGACATGGTCCCTTTGCTCCCTGCCTAGGGACCCAGCTGTGAGCTCAGCATAGCCACCATGGAGAAGCCTGGCCCCATGTGAGGAAGTCTCTGAACCTTCTACCTTTTCATCCAGGCTCCCCTTCCAGTTGTCCCCGCCACCCTGCCCCAGCCTTGGCAAGATATGTCACTCTTGGCTGTCACATAGGTATGATCCCTGTTATCCAGGAGGCCAAGGATGGTGGCTCTGGTAAATCTCATACTCTAGTAATGGAGCTCCCTAGGCTACTTCTTGGCCACAACTAGGGCTCCGCCTAAATGTGACATCCCACTCTGATTCTCAAAGCATTTCTGAAATACCCAGAGGCAGAATGATTTGGCTGTGAACTGTTCAGGCCAGCTCAGGCCAGATGTGGGGTCCAGATTGGGGCCCCTGTTTTTGAAGGGGCAGGACTACTTTCCTGGACACTGGATGAGATGCCTCGAAGCTGAGCATCCAACCAGCAAGGGGCTTCACCTGGGGCCCAGCATGCAGAGAGATAGGCATGACTTTGAGGCATGCCTGTGGGGCAGGAGGCTGGCTCTCCCCTCACAGGGTCATGGCAGCCCTTACCACTCATTACTACCTTGATATCCTTGCCAAAGAGGCTGGCATGGAAGCAGAGCCAGTTGGGGGAGATGTAGAGCCGGCCCTGGAGGAGGAGGTCCCTCTGGAGGGCACAGGAGCACACTAGGATGTCACAGGAGAGAAAATGGCCATAAGCAAGGTCAGCCCAGGAAGCCCCAGGACCTGGGTCCTCACGCTGTGGAGTCCAGAGTCCTGCCTCAGGACCTGTCCTCCTCAGACTCCCCCTTCCCCACCGCAGGCCCCAAACCCCAAACAGTCCATTCCCCCGCATCAAAGGGTCCTTCTCCTGACTGCTCCTCCACTCCACCAGCCTGCTGGATGTTTCTTCCTTCTCCACCCATGCTCCAGGGGGTCCAGGCAAGTTCTTGCCCTGATCTCCGAGCCTGCATTCTCACAACCTCAGGCAGAATCCCTGACCTTTCCCTGCTCTGCTCTGCCCCAAGGGCCTTGATTGTGCAAATGCCCCCACATGCTCAGTGAGAGGCCAGAGCAGGTAAGAAGTCACCGATAAGAGCAGAACAGACACAAGATTCCAAAGCTCTGACGTTTCCCCCAAGAAAACCTTCAAAAATGCAATGCTATGTCCAAACCAGCCCAGTCTTCTCACATTCTAGGGGAGTGGTCCACATCTTAAGGACAGCCAGTTCCCATTTCTAAGTCATGCTTTGGAGGCTCCAGAGCAGAGGCCCATGGCCCCAGGCATTCTGGGTGCCTAACCAGCTATACCAGGGAGACAGCTCACCTTTGAGAACCACTTCCTCCAAGGGAACATCCTTAAACAGCTTGTGGTATTGCTGGTTGTATTTATTCAGTGTTATCTGCAAATACACGGGCTGCGTCTGAGAAGCCCTGGGAGGTGAGACCGCCAAAGGGGCCCTGCTCCAGCCAACAGGAAATGCCACAGCCCCCTGGCCCATGCTAGGGACTTAGCATGAGGCAGCTAGTAAGCAGCCAGTGAGTACGGAGGGCTGTGTGCCAAGCACAGCTTGTCTCCTGGTGCTGCTAGGTCCTGACAGGCAGTTTGTACTAGCAGAGGGGGACACGCTACTCCCACCCAGGAAGGGATACCCACTCAGGTCTCCTGATTTCCTGATAACAGGCCTGGTGGCCAAGGAGCCAAAAGTCACTGAATTCTGGCAGCCCAGGACCCCTTCCTGGGTGAATAGTGAGAAGTCAGCCTCCAGACTTACCCCTTCTCGGCCACACTTCTTTATCTCTTCACTCTTCAAGCCTTCTGGCCAGTGCAGACTGCAAAGGAGACATTCCATTTTGGGGACAAGGAACCCCAGTCCTGCCCATGCGTCCTCAGTGCCAATTCTGCCCTGGCCTTGAGCCAGAAGCTTGAGGCAGAGTTCAGAGACTAGGACCCTTCTCTAGGGGACACAGCAAAATGACAAGTACAGCGAGCACACAGCTATACAGCTCATCCCTGGGGGAGGGCACTGCAGGAGGCAGGGAGTGGTCGCCAAGGGACCACCTTCCCCGATGCGGGTGAGCAGCATCTCCTGGAGGTGCACCTGGTCTCCCAGAGATGCTGAGGAGCTGCCCACCTGGGTGTCAAAGACCCTGTCCCATTTCTCTGGCCAAGGGGTAAGCAGGGGAGCAGGCAGTGCTGGAATAGGGTCCAGTTTGGGGTGTGGGTGAGGTGAAGGTGTCAGACTCACAGCTCCGGGGCCTGGCCGCAGGCCATGATGCTAGCAGGACTGCCCTCCCTGCTGCCTCCTCCCTGTGGCCTGAGCTCTGCTGCGGGGAGCTTGGCACAGACTCACCTGACCTGGCTGAGGCTACCACACTGGGAGAGGCGGATGGCACTGAGAAAAAAAGGTAAACCTTTGCCTTGGCCAGGTTGGCCCAGAGCACAGGTGAGCAGGGAGGAGGCTGGAAACCCAAGAAGCATGGACTCTGCTAGGTCCCAGTGCACTGGGACAGGCCTGAGGGGCGGGAGGAAGAAGCCTGGGGCAGCCTCTGCCCGACCTCACAGACCTGCAAAGGGGCCCCGGCTCAGCCTTGAGGTCCTCTTACAAACTGGTCATCTCCTGACGGCTCTCCACCCCCTAGTCTATGTGTATCTCTGACTGGGAAAGGGGTCCTCACCTGTAGTCCAGGGGCTCCTCAACTCTGTCTGGTTTCTCTTTGCAAGACACAGGACTGTTCAGAGAAGCTGTCTTTCCGTGCATTTGTTGGTTGCTAGGGAAAAACAGTCCCGTATCAGGAAGGGGGCTTCATGAGGACACCTTTCCCTAACAGCCCCACCATGCCCAGGGCTGCTGCCTCTGTCCCCCACCCAAGACTGGCCCTGATATCGAGGGTGACACTGAAGACATCACAGTTCAGAGGCAGCAGCGCAGGCAGAGGTTCTGGGATGGCTGACAGAGTAGGAGGGGTCTCACACGGTGTCTTTCCCGAAAGCCAGAAGTTCTGCTTATGCCTGGGCTGGGAGGAAAATCAACCTGTCTACCTCATCTCGTAGGCCAGGCTGAGTGAGGCCTCTAGCCCCACCCTAGAGGAGGCACACTGAGAGGGAGGACCCTGAGACTTGCTTATGCCGAGAACAAAAGTGTCCAAAGTACCCGCGCGGCGTGACTGTAAACTATCAGGTTCCGGGAAAGGAGGCTGAGCATAGGAGGCCTTTATCAAAGCTCAGGAGCTGATGCGCTGAAGGTGTGGGAGGTGGACGCCCGTCAGCCTACAGGTGAGTGTGGCCAGGAGGGGAGGAGCCGTCTTATACCAGGAAGTGGCCTCAGTCACCTCGGACAGTCAGGACAGCTTGGTGATGAGAGCCAAACCATCTCAAAAATGTCCCTGAGGGACAGCGTGGGAGGCAACAGATCCTCTCTCCCTGGGCAGGTGGGGCTCTCCAATGGCCTTTGAGTTCCTGCCTCCACTAATCGCTCCAAAGAATCGTTACCCTGTTCCTGCTCCTCCAGGCTACACATCAATAAAGCCTGAGCCATCAAACCAGCCCCAACCAAGTGGGCTGAGGGGCTGACCAAGAAAGAGAGGGTGGCCAAGAAGCAGGGCCATGCTGGGGCAGTGTGGTGGCCAGGAACAGGTAACAAGGTCACGTGCAGTGGTCCCGCAGCAGATTAGGGGCTGGAGCCTGGCACCTACAAACCTCAATGCTCAGTCACACTCCGCTCTGTGACTGAGGCTAGCCAAAGTTCTCTTCTTCAAGAACAGAGTTTTCGCCTCAGCCCGAGATCTGCCAGGACCCTCAGAGATTTATTCAGCCTCACCCCCTCCCACCATACCATTGTACAGATTACGAAACCGAGACCTGCCAAGGGACAGGCTGTGTCCAGTACTACAGTGAACAGCCAGTGACCTCACCCACAAAATCAGCCCAGCCATGGCCATGTGGCCTGGTTACCTCTGTCCTCAACCTTAGAGAGGATTTTGCCACACATATCAACATATACCTACACAATCTTGTGAAGTGAGATTTTGCTAAAGATTTGACTCTCAAAGTTGATTTCTGGATTTATTTGGTTCCATCATGTCACATTTCACAGAGGTTTTTTTTTTTTCCCTTGATTTTTAAAGATTATAGAAAATATGAAAAATATGTATAAGATCAAAATCACCTAAAAGAAAGATTCCCCAAAAATCACCCAAAGAAAAAATGTGTGATAAACATATAACCTATGTAAATCGTTATATAATCTATCATTTGTGTACCCTACTTCTGTGGCTTAACCTGATTTCATGAGAAATTTTCCATGTCACTCACTATTCCTAGGATAGATTCTCAGAAGTGGAATTAGTGGATTGAGAATGAACAGATGCTATTTCAGTTAACCCAGCCATCAGCACGATATGAGGGTGCCTGTTTCCCCATATTCAGTCCCTTCTCTGGATATTGTCTCTCGCTCACCTTTGCAAATCTGATAGGTGAAAATACATTTTCTTCATTTGTATTTCCGCTTACTGGTAGGTTGAACACTTTTTTCCAAATAATTATTAACCACTGGAATTTCATTTTCTTATAGACAATTCATAGGTGAAATTCTTTCTTCATTTGTATTGAAGTTCTTTCTTCATTTGTATAAATTTTTTCTGGCTTTTTTTATTTTTTTGAGGTGGAGTCTCTCTCTGTCACCCAGGCTGGAGTCCAGTGGTGTGATCTTGGCTCACTGAAACCTCCGCCTCCTGGGTTCCAGCGATTCTCCTGCCTCAGCCTCCCAAGTAGCTGGGACTACAGGCATGCGTCACTGTGCCTGACTAATTTTTGTATTTTTTAGTAGAGACGGGGTTTCACCATATTGGCCAAGCTAGTCTTGAACTCCTGACCTTGTAATCCCCCTGCCTCGGTCTCCCAGAGTGCTGGAATTACAGGCTTGAGCCACCACGCCTGGCTTTTTTTTTTTTTTTTTTTTTTTTTTGAGACAGGGTTTCACTCTGTTGCCCAGGCTAGAGTACAGTGGCGCAATCTTGGCTCACTGCAGCCTCAACCTCCCGAGCTCATGTGATCCTCCCACCTCAGCTTCCCGAGAAGCTGGGACTACAGGCATGCACCACCGTGCTGGGCTAAGTTTTTAATTGTTTTTTTTAGAGAGGGGGGTCTCACTGTGTTGTCCAGGCTGGTCCTAAACTCCTGAGCTCAGTCGTCCCACCTCAGCTTCCCAAAGTGCAGGGATTACAGGTGTGAGCCACCATGCCTAGCTTTTTTTTTTTTTTTTTTGGAGACAGAGTCTTGCTCTGTCACCCAAGCTGGAGTGCAGTGGCGTGATCTCAGCTCACTGCAACCTCCACCTCCCAGGTTCAAGTGATTCTCATGCCTCAGCCTCCCGAGTAGCTGGGATTACAGGTACCTGCTACCACGTCTAGCTAATTTATATATATATATATAAATTTTTTAGTAGAGATGGGGTTTCACCATATTGACCAGTCTGGTCTTGAACTCCTGATCTCAGGTGATTCACCTGTCTTGTCCTCTCCAAAGTGCTGGGATTACAGGCGTGAGCCACCATGCCCGGCCTGTAAATTCTTTATTGAGAACGTTAATCCTTAGTTTATCATTTTTGTGATGTTTTCACCAGTGTGTCATTTCTCTTTTGTCTGTGGTATTTCTGCTGTGCCTGTGTGTAATTACTGCATGGGAGATTCCATCTGTTTCTTCCATGTATGTTTCTCGCTTGGTCTAAGTCCTCTCACAGGGCAGGCCTCGGAGGAGTAGCATATGCAAGTCAGACCACTGAGCCATTACAACGTGAGCCTGGCAGTGAATCCATTGGGCCGCCAGGGGAAAATCCTGTGGGCTCAGCTCTGAAGAACCTGCACTCCAGCCTGAAGGATGGATGAGGGATAGAATGGGATGACAATGGGAAGGAGCTTGGACAGTGCTTTCAAAGGGAGGGAGCCTGTTGCTTGAGAGTGTGACTCAAATTCTCAGGACTGCAGGAGCTCACAGGATGCACAGATCCCTGGGAACTGAAATACAGTGGGGTTCCTAGAGAAAAGGAAGCTGAGCCTTAGAAACTGGGTATAATTATAATCTTGCATGGATTATCTAATCTTGCATAGATAATCATATCTTTGCATGCATTCTAAACCAAACATATCCTTAGGTTCAAATGTGACTTTCTCAGGGAGAGAAGCCTTCCCTCAGCCCTCCCCCAGCCTAGGTGAGGAGTCCCTGCTTCAGATACTCACTCACAGCACCCTGATCGGAAGTCTCCGCTCAGCATCTGTCACACTGTGTCCGTGTGCCATGACTGTGCATCTCCAGGGGCTCACAGACTCTGCCTGGTCCTTCACTGAATCCCCTGAGTCCAGTGCTGAGCATGCAGCAGGTGCTCACGACAGCTCTGGGGAGGAGCTTTCCTGCCTTCAGACCAGGCTCAGCCACCAAGCCCAGCCAACTTTCAAGTCTCTTTAAATTAAAAGCCAACTCCTGGCTGGGTGTGGTGGCTTATGCCTGTAATCCCAGCACTTTGGGAGGCTGAGGCAGGTGGATCACCCAAGGTCAGGAGTTCAAGACCAGCCTGGCCAACATGGTGAAACCCCGTCTCTACTAAAAATATATAAATTAGCTAGGCACGGTGGCGGGCACCTGTAATCCCAGCTACTCAAGGGGCTGAGGCAGCAAAATCGCTTGAACCCAGGAGGTGGAGGTTTCAGTGAGCCGAGATCACACCATTGCACTCCAGTCCAGCCTGGGCGACAAGAGTGAAATTCTGTCTTAAAAAAAAAAAAAAAAAAGCCAACTCCTTTACACATGATCAAGAGGATGGTTGCAAGCCACTCCTTTATGTTTGCCCACTGAAGCCAGTTCCTCCTGTCTCTCTGCTGATAATGCTCTTGGCTCAGAGACCCTGCCTACGGCCAAAATGAGTAAACCTGCCGCGCTCTCAAAACGATCTTCAGTTCACTTTCCACTCGACAGTAGTGTCTTCTCCCCTGTAGTGTTTATTTTGACGAATGAAAATAAAGAAATGAGAGCAGTGCCGCACGAAGAAGTACAGGGCAGACTGGTCACTGAGCATTCACCAGCAGAACCAGTCAGGCAGGGGACACCCAGTGACCAGCTGGGCCCCGACCCAGAGGGCCAAGAAGGAGGCTTCAAGAGCACAGGGCTCAGCCTGGTCCCCCACCCTGCAGGCAGCCGCTGCAGACTCTACTCACAGACTTTTTCTCGCGCTAGGTGTTCATGCCCTGTGGGTTGTGAACCTCATCTCCTCCCGCTCTGTCCCATCCAGTCCCATCCCTTCCCCACGCCCCAGCTGTGGAATTCATGTCAGGAGTCCTGGAAGCCATAAAAAACTCTAACTTCTGTCAGGAGAGGTATGGAGCAGGGGAGTGGCAGTATTTTGACATTAAAGGGGGTACAAAAGATTGGAAACCCTCCGATGAGGCCCTTCCCCTGGCTGAGCATGGTCTGAAGGCAGGAAGGCCCCTCCCTAGAGGGCACAGGAGGTGTCTGCCTGCTCTCCAGCCCCATGCAGCAAAAAATACTCCCTGAGCTTTTCACATCATGAGGCGGGTAGGGAGCTCCCCAGCCTGAGAAGCTGCCAGAGGGCAGGGATGGCACCAGCACAGGGAGATGTCAAGAATGGGGAGACAGGGCAGGAGAGGAGGGGGCAGTGAGTGGAGCCCAGATACACAGGAGTCTAGGGGCCTCATGGTGCACCTGACACAGGCACTCTGCTCTGCACACCTCCCCCAGGCTCCAAATACCCACACCAGGCAGTCACTCCCAAGTCTACCTCTGTAACCTTGACACCCACACCCTCCCGAGCTTCACACCCTGCCATCTAGACCTGTCCATGCATGTAATCTTAGTAGCGGCCCCCCAAACCCGCTTCCTCCTTGGCATCCAATGTCTGTGAAAGACTCTATCTCCCCACAGTTACCCAGGCCAGAATACCCCACTCATTCTTCTCCTCACCTCCACAGCCAATCAAGCCCTCAGGTCTCCCCGAGAACCCATGAAACCATCTGTCATTCCCGCTACACCACGCAAGCCCAGGCCATGATCCTTTTCCCAGATGCTGGCAACAGCTCCCTGACCAAAACTGCCTCCGGCTGTGCGGGTACACACTGCCTCTCTCCCATATGCACACTGCCCAGAGGGCCAGCTGGGGCCCGGGTCTGATCCTGCCACTCTCCTGCTGATGCTCCTTCTTCACTTCCCGTCACTTCTTCAGCTGGCCTCCCAGACCTTCCTGCTTTCCAGCCTCACCCCCGTCATTGCCTCCTCTGCAGTGCAGCCCAGCACCTTCACTTCCATGCCACAGCAGCCCTTCACACCTGCGTGCTTTGCCCGCTTACCTGCCTACCCTTCTCATGCTTATCTACCTGGGGAGTTCCGGTCATCTTTCAAGCCCCAGGTGAAATGTCACCACCTCTGTGAAGCCTTCCTCAGTTTCCCCCAGCAGAGGGGCTCATCCCTCTTCTGTGGTCCACAGTCGCTTCTTGCAGGCTGCTGCCCCAGCACTTACCACACCAGAGTGTGCTTGTCTGTTTACACATCTGTGTCCCCCAGTTGACTCTGAGCTCCAGCAAGGGCGTGTCCCGTACATCTCTGTATCCCCAGCATACAGCCAGCACCCAGTGTTTGCTGAACGAATGAAGGACAGGGAAAAAGAGATAACACCCCAAGAGGGAGAAGGAGAGGAAAAAGCAAGGCAGTAAGAGTGAGAGGGCACAGAGAATGACACACCCAGCAGGAACGGAGGGGAGAGGCTGGACAGGAGCTGATGGGGTCCCCCACACCAGGGCCCTTTCCTCCAGGAGCTCTGGTTCGGTACCTCAAGGCACTCAGCCCAGGATGGTTGACTGATCAAAGAGGAACTCAGGTGGGAGGTAGGAGGCCCAAGCAAAGAATAAAGGACCTGGGCAGGATGGGGTATTTGGGTGAAAGCACAGGCTGGGCCCCTCCTGTCTCCCGTGGGCTGCACGCCCCTGGGCGGGCCATGCCCTGGCAACACTCCCCCAGCTTTCCCAGCCCTTCCTAACCACAGGACAAACCTCCCTCCAGTACTCATCCAAGCCTCTGGTAGTGGCCAAGCCTGTGGCTGATGCTGAAGCACAAACCTCAGCTGGGCCTGCGTGGTCACAGGCAGGGCCTTCCCCACAGCTGGGGTGGGGTGGTCCCCTTGGGCACGTCCTCCTCCAAGGAGGTGACCACACTCTCCCAAGCTGACTTCTTGCGGACCCTGTGGGTCCTGCCAACTCTTCTCAAGGCCAGGCCAAAGACAGCTCCACCCTCCTGTGCAGCCAGCCAGGACGCTCGGCCCCAGTGAGCTCCAAGCAGAGACCTGAAAACACCACTGCTCTCTTCCAAACAAAAACACATCATGGCAACAGGCCCTGACGGTACAAACCCAGAAACCAGGGAAATAGCCATCCAAGGACAGGAAGCTTCGTGGACATCTGTCCTGGATAGAACTTCGCAAACTGGGGCTCAGTAGGCTGGACCTGGGACTCTTCCCCGCAGTGGCTGCTCCAGATTCCCCAACAAGGTCTCCTCACTCCACCCGCACCTCTCACTCAGCTCACCTCCTACTTCAGGGGGAAAAGACACTCTCCTTTTAACTGTAAAGTGTTGCCGGCTGGGTGCATATTAGAATCACCTGCAGTGCTTTTTTTTTTTTTTTTTTTTTTCTCTTTTAAGAGATGGAGTCTTGCTCTGTTGCCCAGGCTGGAACACAGTGGTGCAATCATAGCTCACCACGGCCTCAAATTCCTGGGGCTCAAGTGATCCTCCTGCCTAAGCCTCCCAAAGTAGGTGAAACTACAGGTGTATGCCACCATGCCCAGCTATTTTTTTTTTTTAATTTTTTTATAGAGATAAGGTCTTGCTATGTTGCCCAGGCTGGTCTGGAACTCCTGGCCTCAAGCAATTCTCCCACCTTGGCTTTCTAAAGTGCTCGGATTACAGGCATGAGCCACTGTGCGCAGCCTGCAGTCCTTTAAAAAAAAAATGATGCCCGAGCTCTGTCTCAAACCAGTTAAATCAGAATATCTGGGAATAGCATTTAAATAACTATAGATTTCTTAAATTGTTGTTGAAGTATCATTTACATATAGGAAAGCACGTGTTAAGTAAATGTACAATTCAATGCATTTCACAAATGAGTACACATCCGGGAACCAGGCCCCCAGAACTACCCGCTGCTTCCTCTAGTTTCACTGGCCACACCCTTCTGGCCATGGATAGCCATCATCCTGACTTCCAGCACCACAGAGTGCTTTTGCTGCTTTTGGGACTTTACATGAACGGAATCATACCATACATACTCGTATATATGTCTGCTTTTACTCAGCAATGTGTTTGAAATATGGATAGACCACAATTTATTCATTTTACTACTGATGGACATTTAGGCAGTTTCCAGTTTTTGCCTCTTATGAAAGTGCTATGAAAATTCTAGTACCAGTCTTGTGCACACAAGTATTCACTTCTGTGGGTAAACACTTAGGATTAGAAGTGCTAGGTCATAAGGCAGGTTTATGTTCAGCTTCTTTTTTTTCTTTTTGAGACAGTCTCACTCTTTCACCCAGGTTGGAGGGCAGTGGCATAATCTCGGCTCACTGCAGCCTCGACCTCCCAGGTTCAAGAGATTCTCATGTCTCAGCCCCCTGAGTAGCTGGGATTACAGGCATGTGCCAACATGCCCAGCTAATTACTGTATTTTTAGCAGAGACGGGGTTTCACCATGTTGGCCAGGCTGGTCTCAAACTCCTCACTTCAAGTGATCCACCTGCCTCGGCCTCCCAAAGTGCTGGGATTATAGGTGTGAGCCACCGCACCTGGCCGGCTTTAGCTTTTAAAGGCTCCCAGCTGATTGTAAGCCCCCAGCCAACTAAGAAACCACGGGAAGAATCCTGCCCTCACCCCGCCTTTCTTTGTGGCTTCTCTCCAAGGCCAATCCGCCTGCCTGGGCTCTGAGACTGGGGTCCTGACCCTCCTGAGCCTTCTTCACCCTGGCCCTCTTGAGTTTCAGGAACTTCCTTGGCAAGGCAGGGAACTCCACTGTCAATAAGATTTCCTTCATCTGTTTAAGGCCTGGGGGCCCATTTCCTAGGTTGTACCATGGAAGTCACGAGACCAGCTTTTCCAGGTGGCAGAGGCCGGCTCTGAACCACACACTGTGTCCTTCCCGAGAGACTCCCTATGTGCTCTCAGGGCCACAGTCCTCACACACAGTCAGAAACTGGGTGACAAGACCTTTCCTGATGGCAAACTAGGATTCTGTGGAGAGAGGCAGGCTGATCGTCAACGTGCTGAAACTTGAAGATAAAAGGTAATTTCCTTCTTTTGCAAAAGTAATGTCATTATTGCTTTATTGCTGTCTTGCACTTTCATAGAAGCTGCACCTCCCTTTTTATTTTCTCAGGTGACATTCCATATCTAGGACAACTGCTTTGTCCTTTCCACTGACTGGAGGAGGGGAGGAAAATCCCATAATCGAGTCTCATACTGAGTGTAAGGGGGTGAGGCTTAGTGACTTGGGGTCCCACTCAGCTCCCCTGGCAGCGGGCTCCAGAGGGGCAGGAATCAACCTCATCACAATCCCTTATTCCAGGAAGGGTTCTGAGAACACCCAGGCCAGGAACGGGCTTGCTCTCCCATCACTGCCTGTAGCAGCTTTGAGATGAAGGGGGGATGTGGAGGGCCAGAGGCCTATCTTCCCAAGACCTACCAAGTGACCCTGGCCACAGCCAGCGGAACCATGGTGTGCTCCAGGCCCAGGAAAAGCCATCGCAAGCTGACCAGCAGCCTCTTTAGAGTGAAAAGATGAGCCGGCCTGTCAGATTCCCTTCCTAAGGAATCCTAACTGGGAAATCCGAGATGTGGAGATGTGCGGCAAGGAGGGAACAGGTGAAAGAGAGCCGGGCAGGTGCGAGCTGCAGCTACACTAGAGCAGAACCTCTGGGTGCCCCTGGAGACTGGCTCTAGAGCGAGGGAAGAGGGGGCAGGAGGCAGAGAGAAGCAGGGGGCCATGGGCCAGGCCTCCAGTCTAGGAGAGCACGAAGAGGGTCTGCTCCCCTAAGATGCCCATTAACTCCTTCTGCGTTTGTGTCTCTACAAATTGGCAAACAGAGAAAAAAAATAATCCCCTCTGTGACGTGCAGATCGTCAGGGCTACTGTGAGGATCTGCAAGAGGTCTTGACTCAGTCTGGGGTGGGGCTGGGGACACCCACAACCCTGCCCATTGAGCAGCACGTCCCCGACTAGCACCGCTGAGTGCTGTGTTAGCCTCTGTCCCATCACATCCTTGAAGGATACCTAGAGGGGCATCTACCCACGGCAAGTGAAGATGGGGGCACCACTGGGCCTCAAAGGCACTCAGAAAGCTCCATACATGTCCTCCATGCCTGAATCTTTCCACTGGGACTACAGTCCAAGGAACCGGCCGCAGCATGGCCCTCTCTCCACCTGGGCCACACCCAGCGACTGCCTCCCACCACCATGGGCTCGGAGGCACCACCCGACTGCAGCTCAGGCCCAGCCACGGTCAGGGTTCCTCCCTTTCTTCTCCTCCCTCCACCAGAGGTTAGAGGCCAGCAATTGCTGCCCCCTCCTGCCCAGAGCTCAAAGGCCTGTGCAGTGAGAACAGTTGCCACGGAGACAGACAGGGACAAACAGCTAAAACCGGGAAGCTTTCCTCCTGGGGATATCCAGGATTTCCTACAAAGCACAGGCCAAATAACAGAGCCGGCTCTGCAGAGAGTGCCCTGCCGGCTGCTGGCTTCATCCCATCATGCCCGAAGCTGCAGCAGCATCTATTTGAGCTGGCACCCCCGGGTCTGCTCATAGACCACTTTTTCTTGGCAGGCCACTTCAGGCTTGGCCATTTCCAGACAAAAAGCTGGTCATTCAGGTCTAAAAACAGACTTGCATTCATTAAGGAACAGAACGCCCCTGTGCTCTTGGTGGCCGCCCTCCGGCCAGGCCTGCTAAGTGGGGGGCCCGCAGACAGGCTGAGCCGCTCATACGCCCCCACTCAGGGCTACCAGGGGCTGTGGCTACTCTGGGGACAAGTCAGTTCTGTCCATCCATGGATACTGTCCAGACAGCCCACCCCAACCACCCTGGGATACCCACCTCAGAATTACTCTGGCTTTGTGGGTCCATCAGGCTCTTCTCAGGACCACAGACAGGTGTGAAGGGTCTTGGGGTCCTGAAAGAGCCTGGGGCTGGGGACAGGAAGACAGGAATGCAGGCCTGGAACTGCTTCTCACTGCTGAGGGGCCTTGAGTAAGCCACTCTTCCTTTCTGGGCCTCAGTGACTCCTCTGCAAAGTGGCGAGAAAGTCACAGCCCAGGAGGGACGACAAATGTTGTCTGAGGGAAAAAAGCAGAGGCCAGGAACTGTATAAACTGCAGATGGCCACTGGCCCTCTGTGGTCAGATGAACCCCCATCCCAGGAGGGACCTCTATCAGGGCGTCCTGACTCAACCATGGAGGGCAAGGAAGACTTTTCTGAAGACGCACAGCATTGGAGCTCATCTCCAAGGGATGCTAGCCAAATGGAGAAGAGGGATGCTGGGCGGAGAGGGTCACCGTAGAGGGGTTGCCATATACAAAGGCCTCAAGGCCAGAAGTGTGCAGCGTGTGTGAGAAAGCTAAATAGAGCCTTTGGGTCTGGAGGGCAGAGGTGAGCAGCGAAGTGGTAAGCAACAAGGCTGGAGGGGTTGGCAGGGCCAGATCATGCAGGGCCCATGGGCCTCTACAATGGTTTTGGTTCATTATCTTAAAAGCAATGGGGAACCAATGTAGAGACTTAAACAGGAAAGTATACTATCAGCTTTGTGTGTTAATAATTTGCTTCAAAGTAATCCCATGGAAGTGGGGCAGGGGAGTGGAGGGTGAATATTGGTGAAACAGGAATGACTCGTGTTGTTGGTTATTGTAGCTGGGTGATGGATACGTGGGGATCCACTGGACAACTCTCTCGTCCTTTGTTATGTTTACAGTTTTCCATGGAGAGAGCTCAGGTGAAAGGCTGTAGCTCAGCAGAGAGATAATGTCTTGGACTGGGTGGCAGTGGTGATGGAGGGCCAGGGATGGATTCAGAATATGTATTTCCAAATAGAATCGATCTGACATGGTGATGAATTGGATGAGAGGTAAAAAGAAGAAGGTGTCAAGTATGACTCTAGATTTCTGGCGTAAGCAAGTAGGATAGTGGGCTCTTTTGCTGAGACTAAATGAGGTAAAAATGGACTCGAAGAAAAGCCTAGTTGGAAGAAACAGTCATGAGTTCAGCCTTGAACATGTGTGAGAGACAGTTAAGTGGAGATGTCAAACTATATATGACTAAGAAGCTCAGAAGAAAGGTTTAGGCAGGAGGGATAAATTTCTGAGTTACTGGCCCATAAGTGAGAAGAGGAGCTAGTAAGACTGTGCCAGGGAAAGTGGGTACACAAAGAACAGAAGCTATCAACAAGGATGCCAAGACTTAGGGGGAAATAAAAGTCTTTTCAACAAATCATGCTGGGACAAACTGAATATCCACATGGAAAAGAATAACATGACCTTTAGCTCACACTGTATACAAAAATTAGCCAAAATTCAGCCAGGCGCAGTGGCTCATGCCTGTAATCCCAGCACTTTGGGAGGCCGAGGAGGGTGGATCACTTGAGGTCAGGAGTTTGAGACAAGCCTGGCCAACATGGTGAAACCCTGTTTCTACTAAAAATACAAAAATTAGCTGGGCGTGGTGGCGCACATCTGTAATCCCAGCTACTCAGGAGGCTGAGGCAAGAGAATTGTTTGAGCCCAGGAGGTGGAGGTTGCAGTGAGCCGAGATCACGCCACTGCACTCCAGCCTGGGCGACAAGAGTGAGACTGTCTCAAAAAAAAAAAAGCCAAAATTTGCTAAAACTATGAAACTCTTAAAGAAAACATCGGTGTAAATCTTTATGACCTATCAGGCAATGATCTCTTAGATATGACACCGAAAGCATAAGAAACAGAAGAAAAAAACAGATAAATTTGATCTCATCAAAATTAGAAATGTTTATGCTGTTAATATCATCAAGAAAGTGAAAAGACAATCCACAGAATGGGATAGAATATTTGCAAGTCATCTGTCTGATAAGGGATTAGTATCCCAAATATATAGAGAACCCTTATAATCTTGAGGACGTTATGTTAAGTGAAATAAGACAGTCTCGAAAACACAAACACATATGAATCCACTTAAATTAGGTATCTAGGGTAGTTGAATTCATAGAAACAAAGTAGAATGGTGGTTGCCAGGGCCTGGGGGCAAAGGGAATAATGAGTTGTTGTTCTTTGGGTATAGAGTTTCAGTTTTGCAAGAAGAAAAGTTCTGAAGATTGCACAACAACGTGAATATACTTAACACTACTGAACTGTGCACTCTATTGCCCAGGTTAGAGTACAGTGGCGCAATCATGGCTCACTGCAGCCTCAACCCCCATGGGCTTAGGTGATCCTCCCACCTCAGCCTCCTGAGTAGCTGGCACTACAAGCACATGCCACCATGCCCAGCAAATTTTTGTATTTTTTGTAGAGATAGGGTCTCTCTATGTTGTCCAGGCTGGTCTCAAACTTCTGGCCTCAAGGGATCCTTCTGCCTCAGCCTCCCAAAGTGTTGGGATTACAGGTGTGAGCCACTGTGCCCAGATGGTAGGGTTTTTTTTTTTTTTTTCTTAACTACAATTTAAAACTGTTCCAAAAGAACTCTTGGCCAGGTGCGGTGGCTCATGCCTGTAATCCCAGCACTTTGGAAGCCGAGGTGGGCAGATCACAAGGTCAGGAGATCGAGACCAGCCTGGCCAATAAGGTGAAATCCTATCTCTACTAAAAATACAAAAATTAGCCAGACATGGCGGTATGTGCCTGTCATCCCAGCTACTCAGGAGGCTGAGGCAGGAGAATGGCGTGAACCCGGGAGGTGGAGCTTGCAGTGAGCTGAGATCGCGCCACTGCACTCCAGCCTGGGCGACAGAGCAAGACCATGTCTCCATTAAAAACAACAACAACAACAACAACAAACCCGGGCGCGGTGGCTCACGCCTGTAATCCCAGCAGTTTGGGAGGCCGAGGCAGGTGAATAACCTGAGATCGGCAGTTTGAGACCAGTCCGGCCAACACAGTGAAATCCTGTCTCTATTAAAAAAAATAAAAATAAATAAATACAAAACAACAAAAAGTAGAAAACCAGGTGTAAGGCTGTCATGGAAGCCAAAGGAGTGTTTCAAAAGATGGAGGAGAACGCAATGCTGAAGTCTGCTGAAAGGCCAAGTAAGAGCAGGACGCAAAGGCAGTCCCTGAATTTAACACTGCAGATGAGTAACTTTGGTCAGGACAACTTTGGTGCAGTAGTGGGGTCTGCTCCTCCTCCTTTTCTCCTAGGCCGGTGACTGCATCCCAGGGATGGATGGTGAGGACAGGTCTCTGTCCACCAGCAAGGATGCTGCTGAGCACAGCTGGAAACCCGGTCCCAGCCCAGCTCAGCGCCACATCCCCTCTGAACCTGCCCTCCGCCCTCCCTCGCGGGAAGAGACCACGGAGATAGTGGGAACGGGTAGATAGGATTGCATCTTTCTCTCCTGGTTCCCCGAGGGGGTTGTTTGCAGTCGGGAAGGGAGAGGGACTGCCCTCGCCCCACGGCCTCACTGGCCGGTTCCCCAGTTCCCCAAGCCACCTTCACCTGCAGCACCTCCACCCCTCGGCTAGCACAGGCAAGAACCACAAGCCTATTTTCTGCGCCTGCCTTGGAAAGGGCTGGGAAGCTGGTGAGGCAGCCGCACCCAGCATTCCGGAGCCACACTTAGTGGCTCCAAAGCGGCGCCCGCGGCGGCACTGATGCCGCCCGGCTGGCCCCAGATGACCCTTTGCAGGAGGCTGGTGGTCACAGCCAGAGCTTGCGCAGGCCAGGGAGCTGTCAGGAGTGCCGCAGCCGTGCCCCCGGAGCGCGCGCCCCCTCTGAGCCCCTTCCTGGTGCGGTGCCTGTACGACGCATGGTAACTGGCCTGGCTGAGGACGCCCGCGCGGGGACTGGCTGCGCGCCCTGCCCAGGCTCCTGCCAACTCGGCTCCCCCAGGCTGGGGTCCAGCCGAGGGCTCAGATTCCTGACCAATGACCTCGTCTTGAGGGGCTTGCTGGGTCCTGGGACCTCCTCCTCCAAGGAGAACCCCAGATTGTCTAAATGCGGGAACGCTCCTTAGGAATGCCTGCTCTCGCCACTGTTATTCAACCTTGTCCTGGAGCTTCCAGCCACCGCACACAGGCGAGAAAAACAAATAAAAAGTTCACTTACGTGTTAAAAAGGGACAATTATCGTTTGAAGATGGTCAGATAAACTACCTAAACAACACATAATCAACCGATAAATCATAAAAACGTGGCACAGATATTTTTATATTTGGGCACCAAAATAGGCAGAACTGTGATGGGGTAGACACATAATTAACTCATGGAATTAATTACTACTTTAACGGTTACAAGATCAATAGATCTTGTCCAATAAATGGTATTGGGGCAATTGGCTACCTCCCAAACGATTGATTTTTTAACAACCGTGTTGGCCCGACTGGTCTCAAACTGCCGATCTCAGGTTATTCACCTGCCTCGGCCTCCCAAACTGCTGGGATTACAGGCGTGAGCCACCGCGCCCGGGTTTGTTGTTGTTGTTGTTGTTTTTAATGGAGACATGGTCTTGCTCTGTCGCCCAGGCTGGAGTGCAGTGGCGCGATCTCAGCTCACTGCAAGCTCCACCTCCCGGGTTTAACTTGTAAAAATCAATCGTTTTCCTGTAGACCTACAATACAGTTATAAAGTATATGTGGGAAAATAACTATATTCATATGACAACAAAAATATATTTTATTCCGGTTTTTTTTTTTTTTTTTGAGACGGAGTCTTGCTCTGTTGCCCAGGTCAGAGTGCAGTGGTGCAATCTCGGCTCACTGCAACCTCCACCTCCCAGGTTCAAGCAATTCTCCTGCCTCAGCCTCCTTAGTAGCTAGGACTACAGGCACATGCCACCATACCTGGCTAATTTTTGTATTTTTAATAGAGACAGGATTTCACCATGTTGGTCAGGCAGGTCTTCAACTCCCAACCTCAGGTGATCCACCTGCCTCAGCCTCCCAAAGTGCTGGGATTACAGGTGTGAGCCACCATTCCTGGCCTGAGTCAAAGTTTTAAATGAGCAAATTTACCCCAAATTAATTTGTAAATGTTCCAACAGGGTGCATGTGCACACATGTGAAAGACAGCAAGAAAATTTTGAAAAAGAAAATGATGCAAAGACTTTGCCTTACCAGATGTCAGAACAAATTACAAAGGTAGGATAATTAAGTAGTGAGGTATTAACTGGCCTAGGAAAGATTACTATAACAATGGAGCATAAGACAGTCCAGAAAATGACCTGTGAGTATATGAGAATTTAGTATATCATGAAGAACGTGTTTCACACAAGGAAGGAATGAGTTGTCCAATAAATGATATTGGGACAATTGGCTACCTCCCACCATTCACAAAAAGATAACCCAGGGAGATAAAACACCTAAATATTTTCTAAATCTATAAATAGCTAGAATAAAAGAGAATATTTTTAAATATCAGGAAAAGATTTTCTAAGCAAGATATAAAACCCAGAACACATGAAAGATTTAATTGCCTAAAGATTTAAAACTTCTGTATATCAAAATTTAAGTGGACAAAGGATTGGTATTCTTCATATGTAGGGAGCTCATCCAAGTCAATAAAAATAGGTAAACAACCAAATAGAAAAGTGAGCAAAGAATATGAACAAGCAATTTACAAAACAATGTATCTTACCTATCTTATGTAAACACTAAAATTATAGTGCTCAGTATTACCAAGGATGTGAAAAATAGTCATTCATTATTCCCCATTATAAGACTAAAGACTGAGCTAACCTTTCTAATATATATCAAATGCCTTAAGAAATACAAATTCTTTTTTTTTCTTATTTTATTTTATTTATTTATTTCTGAGACAGTCTCGCTCTGTCGCCCAGGCTGGAGTGCAGTGGCACGATCTCGGCTCACTGCAACCTCCGCCTTCTGGGTTCAAACGATTCTCCCGCCTCAGCCTCCTGAGTAGCTGGGACTACAGAAGCATGCCACCACGCCCGGCTAATTTTTGTATTTTTAGTAGAGACGGGGTTTCACTGTGTTAGCCAGGATGGTCTCAATCTCCTGACCTCGTGATCTGTCTGCCTTGGCCTCCCAAAGTGCTGGGATTACGGGCGTGAGCCACTGTGCCCAGCCAAGAAATACAAATTCTTTAACCCAACAATTCCCTTTAAGATACTTGATGTAAGGAAATAAATGGACAAAAATGTATATTCATATAATTAACAATTATGGGGAAAAATGTAGAAATACCAAAATGGTATTTTATCAATATAATGGATTCCTATGCAATTGATAAAAAAGAGTAAGTTAGAGCTCCTATATGTGCTAATATGGAAAAAAAGTCCAACATGTATTGTAAGTGATAAGTAGGTACAGACTGAATGCAGTGGCTCATGTCTGTAATCTCAGCACTTTGAGAAGCCAAGGCAGGTGGATCACCTGAGCTCAGGAGTTCGAGACCAGCCTGGCCAACATAGTGAAACCCCATCTCTACTAATAAAAATACAACAACAAAAAAATTAAGTGGGTATGGTGGTAGGCTCCTGTGATCCCAGTTACTTGGGAGGCTGAGGAAGGAAAATCGCTTGAACTCCAGAGGTAGAGGTAGAGTGAGCTGAGATAGCACCACTGCATTCCAGCCTGGGCAACAAGAGCAAAACTCCGTCTCAAAAAAAAAAAAAAAAGAAAAGAAAAATACAGATCAGTCTGATATAACCTATAACATAAAAAAACTATACTTAAGGGTATACATCAATCATGACTACATCCAGGAGAATAAAGGGATGATGTTCACTCTTTATATTCTTTGTTTTGTTTGAACTTATACTAACAGGTATAAGTTCCCATCTGCTACTTGGGAGGCTGAGGTGGGAGGATAACTTGAGTCTGGGATGTTGAGGCTGCAGTGAGCTATGATCATGTCGCTGTACTCCAGCCTGGGCAACAGAGCAAGACCCTGTCTCAAAAAAGAAAAAAAAAAAGAGAAAAAAGAAAAACTAAAAAAAAAAAAAATAGTAAATTAAAGATATAAGTTACATATATATTTTGAGACAGGGTATCACTCTGTTACCCAGGCTGGAGTGCAGTGGTGTGGTATAAACTCACTGCAACATCTGCCTGCTGGGCTCACGCAATTCTCCCACTCAGCCTCCAAAGTAGCTGGGACTACAGGCATGTGCCATCAAGCCTGGCTAATTTTTGCATTTTTTTATAGAAACAGGGTTCTCGCCATGTTGGCCAGGCTAGTCTCAAACTCCTGGGCTCAAGTGATCTGCCAGCCTCAGCCAGCCTCTGAAAGTGCTGGGATTACAGGTGTGAGTGAGTCACTGTGCCTGGCCATAATATCTTTTTTTTTTTTTTAACTTTTTAGATTTTAAAGCCTTAAAGTTAATACTATCTAATGTTGATCAACATATTGTGAATGAACAGTCTCACATACCTGTATGGTACGACAGTATGAAAAAGGTACATAAATTTTATATGTAGACACCTGTCACACCCATAAGTTCCATTTCTAACAATTTATTGCTAGGAAATAATTGAGCACAAATTACAATGTATAATAAGAATGCTCACTGGCTGGGTGTGGTGGTTCACGGCTGTAATCCTAGCACTTTGGGAGGCCAAAGCAGGCAGATCACGAGGTGAGGAGTTCCAGACCAGCCTGACCAATGTGGTGAAACTCTGTCTCTACTAAAAATACAAAAATTAGCTGGGTATGGTAGCGTGCACCTATAATCCCAGCTACTCAGGAGGCTAAGGCAGGAGAATCACTTGAACCCAGGAGGCGGAAGCTGCAGTGAGCTGAGATCCTCCTACTGCACTCTAGCCTGGGCAACAGAGCTAGACTTCGTCTCAAAGAAAAAAAAAAAAAGAATGCTCATTAAAGTGTAGTTAGAGGAGAAAAAAGGAAGTACTATAAATGTCCATCAATAAGGCACAAACTATGTTTTATTTGTAGACTAGAAGGCTATGTAACCATTAAAAATATTTATCAATATTTATTAAGACTTATTAAAAAGTCTATATGAACATGAAAGATAGCATTATATAACATTGGAAAAGCGTTCTATAGAACAGTGTGCCTAATAATATATATAGAAAGATGCTCACTAAAATTCTAACATTTTCCTCTATGAATTGGGATTTTACATGTTTTTTATTTTCTTCTTTATACTTTTCTGTATTTTTGGTATACTTTGCCTAAATTTTTTTTTTTTTTTTGAGACAGAGTCTTGCTCTGTCGCCCAAGGTGGAGTGCAGTGGCATGATCTTGGCTCACTGCAAACTCCCACCCCCAGGTTCAAGTGATTCTCCTGCCTCAGCCTCCCAAGTAGCTGGGATTACAGGTGCCCACCACCTCAGCCGGCTACATTTTTGTATATTTAGTAGAGATGGGGTTTTGCCATGTTGGCCAGGCTGGTCTCGAACTCCTGACCTCAGGTGATCTGCCCACCTCAGCTCCTGAAGTGCTGGGATTACAGGTGTGGGCCACCATGCCCAGCCTTTAAGATCTTTATTGGTTTTGATTTTAAAAGTATTATACACCTGTTAGAATAAGTTCAACAAAAAGTATTCAGGCCACTTTGCCTGAATTTTATAATTAGAATAAACATACTATTTTTATTTAGTAAAAGAATTTTTAAAAAGGAGGAGAAGGAGAAGGCAGGAAAAAGAATTGTTCCAAAGGCACTGCAATATTATTAATGAATAGACACCTCTGAAATTCAAAATTCCTAAAATCTCATTCTTCACTACATGGAAACTTTCAGAACCAACAGAAAAATAAAGCTTGGTTTTAAAAATGAACTTTGCCAAATCTACATGTGATAAAAATCACACAAGACTAAATATAGGTCCACACACATGCACAGACACAAATGAGTGCATGTAAAACTAGTGAAATCTGACTAAGGTAGATGGATTATAACAATGTCAATTTTCTGGTTGTGATACTGTTCTATTGCTATTCAGGATGTTACCATTGGGGTAAACTGGGTGAAGAACACATGAGATCTCTCTGTAGTATTTTATAAAATTGAATGTGAATTTACAATTCTCTCAAAACAAAAAGTGTATTTTAAAAAGTGAACTTTGTGCCTGGAAAAGTAAAACAGAGGTAGCTTTTCTTAGAGCTGTAGCTGCATTATCACTAAGAAGTCCCATTTCAGGTTCTCAAAGAGACACTGAAAGGAAAGTATGTTTTAGTGAGCACCTACTGTGTACTAGGCCATTACACAGCCAGAGTACCTCTGAAGCAGGTTAGATGCAAGTCTATTTTATAGATGGATAACGGGAGGCTCAGAGCCAGTAGTAACTCCGCAGTAACTTGTGGAGCAAGAATGTGAACCCAGGTCTGTCTGAAAGCTTAGGCTGTCCTATCACATCACATTGACTACATGGCTGGGAATGGCTTAAAAGACAAAACCAAACCAAACCCTTACTCAGTGTTATCCATATCAAGAAACTCCATGTAAAGAAATAAATATTCGAGTGGGTGGGGAAAAAAGATGCCTTGTAACTAGGCAACAGAAATTTCAAAATGTATGCCTATACATGAATATTATCTATTAGATCTGTCACTGCAGCCCTGACTATTAGAAAGTTCTAATAGTCAATTAGCTGGGCGAGGTGGCTCATGCCTGTAATCCCAGCACTTTGGGAGGTCAAGGCGGGAGGATCACCAGGTCAGGAGATTGAGACCATCCTGGCTAACATGGTGAAACCCTGTCTGTACTAAAACAATACAAAAAATTAGCCAGGCGTGGTGGTGGGCGCCTGTAGTCCCAGCTACTCAGGAGGCTGAGGCAGGAGAATGGCGTGAACCCGGGAGGCGGAGCTTGCAGTGAGCCAAGATTGCACCACTGCACTCCAGCCTGGGCGACAGAGCAAGATTCCGTCTCAAAAAAAAAAAAGTTCTTCCCAATACCTAAATGGACCTCCTTCTAGCTAATAATCCTTCACCAAGGAACAAACCTTTGTCCTCATGTTCCTTCCTTAATAAAACTGGATCTCCACTGCTGGTGTGACCAGGGCAAAGTCTGCTCCACAACTCTCTCTTCTCTTGCGTCTTCTTATATTGCAAGATTCATTAACTTTTCCAGTTTCTGTTTTCACAGGGGGACGCTTGGTTATTTCCCATTCTCCCAAGTCTTCCATCATTATGGACGCAGATTGACAATCTAATGTAAATTACATGCCTCTGAGGTCCAGGCAAGAGTTGGAGGGTGGATCTGTGAACTCCTGGAACTTTGGGCAAAATTGTTGGGTCTGAACAAAGGAGTATGTTTCTGGGAAGAGAGCATTTCACTTTTATTAGATTCTCAACGTAGCCTATGACCCCCAAATGATAGAAAATAATCCTCTAATTAAGCAGCTCCTTGAGGAAATGGCTGATTCCAGATCTGAGGAAATGCAAAAAGGAGCCTAAAACATCTACTAGAAACTAAGGAAGTCACTGAAGCCTGGAGTCATGGCTCAAGAACTCAGGAACCAACTTAAAGATGGGACCATTTGAACATCAATAAGAATGGATTGAAACACATCAAATATGTTTAAATCCATGAGATTATAATACACCAAAATGACTCACTGGCCACCTTTGGTGGCTACTAGAGCCCATACCACGATTTTGAAAACTAAGAAATAAGAGTCAAGTATTTATTCTGCCTTTCTAGTACTGGCTATACCTCAGGATAGGCAAATAGTTGAAGAGGGAACACACCTTTTTTTTTTTTTTTTGAGACGGAGTTTTGCTCTTGTTGCCCAGGCTGGAATGCAATGGTGTGATCTCAGCTCAATGCAACCTCCACCTCCCGAGTTCTAAGTGATTCTCCTGCCTCAGCCTCCTGAGTAGCTGGGATTACAGGTGCCACCACGCCCAGCTAATTTTTGTATTTTTTTTTAGTAGAGACGGGGTTTCACCATGTTGGCCAGTCTGGTCTCAAACTCCTGACCTCAGGTGATCCGCCTGCCTTGGCCTCCCAAAGTGCTAGGATTACAGGCAGGAGCCACCATGCCCGGCCGGGAACACATCTTTTTATAGAAAGCATCTCCTAATAAATGATGAAAAACTGGTAGGATTAGACTAATACCATTTTTCAGTCCCTAATGCAATAATGAGTCTGCATGAAATAATCATCAATGGCTGCTAACATTCTTCAAAGAGAAATAACTGATATTATACACTTCTTGAAGCACACAATACCATCAGAATCTGACCAAGACTGTAGGTCCAACTCCCAATTTATAGGAAATACATAAATCAAAGGAATGGTTTAAACAACATCAACAAATCAGAAAAAGTTATAGAAAACATAGCCTGTTTTTTTTCAACAAATAATTTGCAAGGAAAAAAGAAAAGGAATAAAAGAGGAAACCATAGATTAAAATAGATTACACAGATAAAGATATATAGATTCAAAATGTCAACTCTTTGACTTTAGTCAAAGTATAAACTTCATTTGAATCCTTATTAAATGGTACAAAGACATTTATGAGACAATGGAGGGAATGTAAATGCTGACTAGCTATCTGATTAAGGAGTTACTGTCATTTTTTAGATGTAATAATGATATTGTAGAAATATTTTTAAAGGCTCTTTTATAGATATACACGGAAATATTTTTGGATAAAATAATATAATAGCTACAATTTGCTTCAGAATAATCCAGGAGACAGGGAGAAGGAAGGTATATATGAAACAAACTTTACCCATGACTTGATTATTGCTAAAACCAAGAGATGGGTACATGCCACTTATTATACTATTCTCTCTCCTTTTGTATATGTTTGAAATTTTCCACAATAAAAAGTTAGCAATCAGAATATAAACATGTTTCAACTTGTCTGATAATGAAAGAAGCCCAATAGGAATACCAATTCTGAAGTATTGTCACTGGGTTATTTTAAAATAAAATTTCTAAGTAATCCTTCGAAAATTCAAAATTTATTTTAAAATAGCATTTTGTGTGGCCTGAGTGATTACTGGCAGGTTTTGAGTAATCTGGTTAATTCTAACACATATTAGAAATACCTAAACTTTTTTCCTACAGAAGAGAGAAAAAAAATCCTGATAATCAGTCACAGTTGTTTGGTCAGGCACACCGCCCACGCTGCTGTGTGGTGGGTAAGGCGATGAAATAAAATACCAGTGGGACCTCAACAATTAACTACTATACCATTGATGTGCCATGTATAGATGTTAGGAGGAAAAGCAATTCATGTTTGATTTAAACTAATTCTTCCTTTGATCTTTACTTTAGGTTAAAAAGAAATAGAGCCAGCCAAAAACTGCTTAAAAATTAACAATGTAATTACAAACATCACTGAGGAAACACTAATTTACGACAAGGCTTTAAAGGTTGGTTCAGTCAGCCAGGTGCAGTGGCTTATGCCTGTAATCCCAGCACTTTGGGAGGCCGAGGTGGGCGGATCACCTGAGGTCGAGAGTTCAAGACCAGTCTGACCAACATGGAGAAACCCCGTCTCTACTAAAAATACAAAAAATTAGTTGGGCATGGTGGCGCATGCCTGTGATCCCAGCTACTCGGAAGGCTGAGGCAGGAGAATCGCTTGAACCTGGGAGGCGGAGGTTGCAGTGAGCTGAGATCGTGCCATTGCACTCTAGCCTGGGCAACAAGAATGACAATTCGTCTCATAAATAAATAAATAAATAAATAAAGATTGGTTCAGTCCCCACAGGTTATTAAAACACGCCTCCAGTCCTAAATGATGACCAAGCATTTCTTTTTTTTTTTTTTTCACTCTTGTTGCCCAGGCTGGACTGCAATGGTGTGATCTTGGCTCACTGCAACCTCTGCCTCCCGGGTTCAAGCGATTTTCCTGCCTCAGCCTCCCTAGTAGCTGAAATTACAGGTGCCCACCACCACGCCCAGCAAATTTTTTGTATTTTTAGTAAAGACAGGGTTTCACTATGTTGGCCAGGCTGGTCTCAAACTCCTGACCTCAGGCGATCCACCCGCCTCAGCCCCCCAAAGTGCTGGGATTACAGGCGTGAGCCACCATGCCCGGCTTGTGCATTTCTTTTTTTTTTTCGAGACGAGTCTCACTCGGTCGCCCAGGCTGGAGTACAGTGGCGTGATCTCTGCTCACTGCAAGCTCCACCTCCCGGGTTCACTCCATTCTCCTGCCTCAGCCTCCAGAGTAGCTGGGACTACAGGCGCCCACCACCAACCCTGGCTAATTTTTTTTTTGTATTTTTAGTAGAGATGGGGTTTTGCGCTGTTAGCCAGGATGGTCTTGATCTCCTGACCTTGTGATCCGCCCGCCTCAGCCTCCCAATGTGCTGGGATTACAGGTGTGAGCCACCGTTCCAGGCCATGCATTTCTAAACTAATAAAAATGTATAGTAGTGGGAAGGAGGGGTGAGGAATCACTTTCTCCTACAGTGGCTTATATCCCTGAGAACAATGCCTGTCTTTTGGAATTTGTGCCGGAGCACGCAGGTGCACCTCGGGGAGCCTGTTACTTCTTAATTACACAGGAAGCTCCATTCCCAGGGGTTTCTGCCCTCCCCCTCCTCCTTCCTTTCCTACATTAGCAAATAGCTGGGGAATTAAAGCTTCAAAGATTGGTGATGACAGGTGGTGACAGACTGATGCCCTGAAGTCCAGGTGAATAGCAGCACAGTGGCCAAGGCCAACCTCAAGTGAAACTCACACTTGCATCAGAGATGGCTGCAGAATTGCGGGAAATCATTTTCACTTTCCTGGAAGGGAGAAAAATTATTTTCTGGTGTTCAGGCTCACACCAGATGTCAGAGTGGAATGCTACACCGTTCTTGACTTCAAGGGCTTTCCATGGGTAGCCACAGCAGAGGAGAAATTCTGAAAATAAGTGAAACATCTTCCGAAACTGGGAAGGAAATTGGAGGGATTTTTCTGGGGAGGAAAATAAGTTTTATTTTATTCTTTCTCCTAAGCTTATTATTTTAGTATTCCGAGACCTTATGCTTGAATTACTTAGCAAGAGGGCATGCTTACGCAGAAGACAGGGAAATGAAAAGAGCAGGCATATACAAAAGTGAAGGTTCCTTAACAGAGTTCATAGTGGAGATGGTAGACACTGGTGGAGTTTTTATCCAGAACTTAAAACTTAGGAAATACCTATGATGACGCTTTAGCTGGAAGTAATGGAGGTATCTGATTCCAAACTCTTATTTTTCTTTATTTATTATTTATTTATTTATTTTTTTTTTTTGAGACAGAGTCTCACTCTGTCGCCCAGGCTGGAATGCAGTGGCATGATCTCAGCTCACTACAGCCTCTGCCTCCCAGGTTCCAGAGATTCTCCAGCCTCAGCCTCCCAGGTAGCTGGGATTACAGGCACGCACCACCACGCCTAGCTAATTTTTGTATTTTTAGTAGAGATGGGCTTTTACCATGTTGGCCAGGCTGGTCTTGAACTCCTGACCTCAGGTGATCCACCTGCCTCAGCCTCCCAAAATGCTGGGATTAGAGGTGTGAGCTGCCGCGCCCGGCTCAAATTCATATTTTAAATGCCTATTTGCAATCAGCAAAGAGCCAGGTATGCTGCCTGCTGCTTGCTATAAGGATTTGGCTACGCTGGCTCAAATTTTTTCACTCTACCAAAAGATAAGGCACAGGCCCACTTGTCCAATCACGTTTGCTGAAAATACTGTAGCCTGAGTGTAGACAAACTTCCCCTGAAGTTGCTCGAAGTATCTAGTTAGCAGAATCACTGGATGACTGCACGCAGAAGGCCTTTAGGGAAGCTACAGTCCAATCTCCCTACCTTATGGTGTAAAGCAGGCCCAGAAAGCGGAAGTGACTTGTCCCAAGTCGCAGCAAAACAGGAACAGCCTGAGGCTTAGAACTCACTTCTGATTCCAGAGTGAGGCTCTTCCCTCCAGCTGATAAACATGGTCCATGGCAGGCAAGGACCAGAGCGAACCTAAGCAGGTTAGGGGCGGGGTGGAGCCACCCAGGAGGCACTAACAGTTCAGCAGCTCATGGGAGAGCTTCCAAGAGGCCAGCTGGCAGCAACCCATCTTGGGCACTGCCGACCTCAACCTCAGGGGGTCACGGGAGCACCCTAGGTGGATAAATTAGCATACAAGTCTCTCTGGTCTGTGCCAAAGCTTTGGGGCCTTGCTAAATTTAGAAATTTGAGGCTGGGTGCAGTGGCTCATACCTGTAATCCCAGCACTTTGAGAGGCTGAGGTGGGCAGATCACCTGAGGTCGAGAGTTGGAGACCAGCCTGACCAACATGGAGAAACCCCATCTCTACTAAAAAATACAAAATTAGCTGGGTGTGGTGGCACATGCCTGTCATCCCAGCTACTCGGGAGGCTGAGGCAGAAGAATCACTTGAACCCGGGAGGTGGAGATTGCGGTGAGCCGAGATCACGCCATTGCACTCCAGCCTGGGTAACAAGAGCAAAACTCCATCTCAAAAAAAAAAAAAAAAAAAGAAAGAAAGAAATTTGAAAGCAGCCAGCAACATCAAGGCACAGATGGAGTTTGAGCTACCCTCTTCAGGCTATTCAGAAAATTCTCCCAAGGGGAAGTTGGGAAGGAGAACTTCTATTTGGCCCCAGCCTAAACTCTCCTGGAAGCTCGATGGGGCCTCTGTCAGCTTTCCCCTCTGGACCTGCCCATTTGTCCCAGAGGTGCCCACTGAGGCTACCTCAATGCCTGTCAAACTAAAACTTACCTAAGAGTGTCTGCAGCATGGTCTCCAGCCAGCCTAATCAGAAGACTATGGAGGGGGCCAGGAACGTGGCTCACGCCTGTATTCTCTGTAATCCCAGCACTTTGGGAGGCTGAGGTAGGTGGATCACCTGAGGTCAGGAGTTCAAGACCAGCCTGGCCAACATGGTGAAACACCATCTCTACTAAAAATACAAAAATTAGCCGGGCATGGTGGTGGGCACCTGTAATCCCAGCTACTCAGGAGGCTGAGGCAGGAGGATCACTTGAACCTAGGAGGCAGAGGTTGCAGTGAGCCAAGATCACACCACGGCACTCCAGCCTGGGCGACAGAGTGAAACTCTGTCTCAAAAAAGAAAAAAAAAAAAAGAAAAAAGAAGCAGGGGCATACTGACTCCTCACTGAAGAATGGGATAGACACCCTCTATTCTACCTCTCCAAGCAAGGCCATAAGTCTTTGCTCTGAAAGGAGCCAGACTTTGGAACTGGCTACAGGTGTACATGGGGTGAAGACATCAGGTTGCCAGGGCACCCTCTCTCGTTCCCTAGGAGCCTGGCCCCTGCAAGGAGGGGCACCTTTAAACAATCAAGCATAGTGAGTGGGGCGGCAAGCAGAGCAGAGACACAAACGACAGCGAGGTGGAGCCCCACCAGTCCCTCTGAGGATAAGGCAGAGGGAGCCCCGCTGGGGTCCGCGTCCCTGTGTGTCTCGGGCTGATTTGGACACAAGGCTCGCACATTCATCCTACCTGCCCCAGTGCTAGCTGGCCGAGGATGCCAGGCTGGACCCGACCTCAGGCTGTGCGGCTTGGAACCTGGACCGGGGCAGGAATTGACAGGTTCCCCCAAACAATATCACCTCCAGGACCCCAAGACCTCAAGCAGCAGAAACCACAATTCTGGATGTTACGTGCAGCGCCATCTCCTGTCTGCCCTGCCTCCTTATCCCTTTCTCCCAGGGCGACTTTGGACCAGGTCTCGAGGCCGGGAGACCGGCCCCAGCCCGCCCGACCGGGATGGGCCTGGCGCCCGCGGGAGGCCGCGTCGTGCTGAGACAGCTCCGAGCTGCCTCCCCGCAGCCGCAGGCCGCTGCGAGTGCGGATTTGGCGGCGAGAGAAAAGAGTCTGGCCCTCCAGGGGACGCAGGGAAATCCAACCTTTGGGTCGGGGGCAATCAGGACTGGGAGTCGATATTGCGGGCAACGAATGATGAATGAATAAATGAAAGGATGAACAGAGTGGCGAGGCGGAGATGGGCCATGCGGGGCGTCCCGAGGAGGGTGCCCTTCCCTGCCCCGATGCTGCCAGGACCGTCCCTCATCCCCCAGGTCGCAGCAGACTCAGCCAGGACACCCGGTCCTAGCGCGAACACCTCGCGGGCCCCGGGAGGCGCCTGGGCGCGCGGCGCAGCTCTGGCCCGGAGCCCGCATTCCGGCGGCCGGGAAGTGCCTGCCCCGTGGGCAGAACGCGCCAAGTTGCTGCGGCCCCAGAAGCCGTCCTGCCCCGCGCGGCAGCAGCCCCTCGCGGCGGCCCCCGGGCCGCAACCCCTTACCTGCCCGCCTCGGCGGCCTCACTCCGGCTCAAAGCGGTCATCGCGGCGCCTGCACCCAGCGCCCGCTGGACCCCGCCCGCCCCGTCGAGAGCCCGCCCCGCCCGCCCATTGGCGGGTCGCGCGGGCCGGGCCCAGCCCATTGGCCGTTCCTCCCCCTCATTCCCCAGCTTCCCCAGCTTCTCTCCTTCCCCACCTTCCCCAGGTGGGGCCCCAAGCTCTGAGCATATCCTAGCGCTCGGTCCCCCGGACTGGAAGGTCCCGGAGGCCAGGGCCTGGCGCGGCACCTCCTGTCCCTCACGTCGAGGGTATTGTGTCCCCTCTGGACACTTCTGTCGTCCTAGTCTTGGAGCTTGGGTCCCTCTGCAGGAACCAATTCCGGCCCCTCTCCAACCTAACCCTTCCTAACATAGAGCTCCAGGAAAGTTTCAAGTTTACCGTGAGTGGGGAACACCAAAGGGGATATTGAACACGATGGTCTGACAGCCAAGTCACCACCACGAGCCCGGGAGCCAGGATGGTCCCACGCACTTTTGCCGGAGTTAACATTGCAGTTTCTCCAAGGAAATACACTTTTGGAGGAGTCTGCAAAGGGGCTGAAGGTGGACACAAATCAAAGGCAGGGAAGCAGAGGCACAGCTGTGTGTGACAATGAGCTTTTGCCTGACCTGCAGGCCCTTTCCTCTTCCATCCCCACCAGGTCACTTGGTCCTTGGGAGTGTGGTCAGGAGAGAGGAAAGGCGCAGGCCAGATTTGGCCCCATTCTCAACTCTCTCCCCCAGCCCCTTGGCACTATAGCATCATGGTGGGAGGGCACCAGCAAACAGGAGGGGTCCCAAGGGGAGCCTAGGTCCACAACTGAAGACCTGGGAGCCAAACCCAGTCTCAGGCGCCCAGAGCTGACACCTCCTACAGCCCCCGTAAGGGACACGCTATTGCAGGAGACCAAAGTGGAAGAACCATGGCCAGGGCCACTTTGCAATTTGGGTTTATCTGCCAGAGTGGGAGGGAGGAGGCCTTGTCCCTGCTCTTTCCCATCTTTGGTTCACATAAGCCATTAAAGTCTCCCCGCAGCACTGAAGGGGGCAACCTGTAACCCTAAGATAGTCAGCTACTGCTTTCCCAGCGCCTCTGCACCAGGAGGTGGGCAGGATGGCAGGTGACACCACCATAGCTCCCACCGCAGGGCACGAGGCTGCAGCCATTCCCAGCCTGCTCAGAGGGCAGGGTCCAACCACCTCCCCCTCCCCAGCAGAAAAGAGAGGAAACAGGTGCTTCAGCTGTTATTTATTGACATACAGGTAGGCTCTATAGCAACAGGCCTGGAGGTGCTGCAGCAGTGGGGGAAAATGGAAGGTGGAGGGTGGAGTGTTTGCTGCACGACAGCTGAGTGGAGGGCGGGGACAGGTGCGAACTGGAGAGGTCTAGGGAGTTGGAGAAGCAAGTAAGGGCCAGGGCCAGAGTCGGCTTCAATGGAACAACAGGCCGGTGCCCTAAGGCCCCTAACTCTAGCTGTTTCTTGACCCCAGGCCAGGGTTGGGAGTCCTCTGGGCATCCATTTTTTCTAAAGGAACTGGACAGAGTACACACAGGAAACGAAGCTGTCACCCTCTTGCCATCTGGCTCCAGGGGCCTCCAGTCCAGCATTCCTCCTCCTTCCCTTGATTGGGTGGGGCCACATGAAGGGCAGCCAGGCTCTGGGCTGTCCCACCAGAGCAGGCTGCAAACACAGCCATGTTTCAGTGAGGCATTATCTTCTTCAATGGTGTCCCAGCCCACCAGTGCAACATTACAGCCCAGAGTAAGTTCTACAAGCATTGCTGGCCTAATGGATGGGTTGGGGGAAGGGGGTGGGACGGGCTGGAGGAGGGGCTCTGGGGTCCATCACGGCACTGGAACAACACGCATGGTGTTGGTGAAGCCGGAGCCAGGGCGCCATCCGGTCAGCACAATGACCACATCTCCCTTCTTGAAGAAGCCTCGGGCCTTGCCTGGAGGAAGAGAAGGGAGGTTGGTGAGTAAAAGCCAAGCCAGGCAGGTCTGCACCTGGGCAGCTGCCCCATAGCCTCAACACTGAACTAGGCTGGCTGACCACTACTTCCTCACACCACAAGGTGGCACCAAACTCACAGCCCAGGCAAACAGGAGGGAGGCTCTGAAATGTCCTTATCACTCAGATGGCAGGGTTGGCAGAGACCTTTGGACATCATTCACTATCCTGGAGAGGGTGCAAAGCCTTGCCCAGGGTCAGAGCTAGCTGCTTCCTGTCATCTGATGATACCCTACCTTATACAGGGACAATGGCCACATCAGTACGTAATCTGTGTATGCCACCCCACAGCACAGGAGCTGTGGCCAATTTTATTTAAAAAAAAAAAAAAAACCCTCAGTAATGAGCAGATGCCAAAGAATGGACAATTTTGCTTTGAGCCCCAGACTAGAAGAGAAGAGGAACTGAACTGCTCGGCCCTACAACTCAAAGGACCCTTTTCCCTCCTGGCTCAGCTTAGGACTTCGGAGAATGAGAGATTCAGAACGAACATTCCCAATGAGGGAGAGGAACAGTTGGCTGGGCCTTTTGCCCCGCTAAGGTCTGCGTGTTCCCCTTTCTATTCCCCAAACTTTCAGGGTCCCACAGGCTTCTGACAAGGGTCCCACAAGCATCCCCAAGCTCCTCTAGGCTCTAGCCCCTGCTCCAGCCACATACCAACATTCATGGCAAAGTTCACCCGGAGGTCCACGTCCTCAGCCCAGGCCTCCTGGACTGGGTCCTTGCACAGCACAGGGAAGATGCCACGGTACAGGTGGGCCTGACGAGCTGTCTGGGGATTTCGGGTCACAGCAATGATGGGGGCACGTGGGCGGTATCTGGCCACCTGGTGAGCAGACCTGAGATGGGATGGGGGACACACAGAAGAGACCATTACACGAGGCCTCAGGAAGTACCTCAGGGTGTTCAAACAGCTCACCCTCTCATCCAGCTCACTGAGGGCTCTGGCCTCTTCAACATCTGCTCCCTAGGACCTCTCCCGAGGCTCGGGCAGCCCCTCATCCTATATCCCCCACAGCATGCTAGGCTACCATTTGCCCTCTACCCCCATTCCACAGGCCAAGGGCTCAGGATCATCTTGACCCAGCAAGGTCAGCCTCACCCACTTACCCCACACAGCCCATGGTTGGCAGAACCCCTCCTACACTCTGAACTCTGACAGAGAGAGGCAGCCCTGGCCCAATGTCACCAGCACCCATTCCTCTCGCTGCCAATGACAGCGACAAGCCAAGCAGCATGTGACTAGCACCTGACTCTTGACATCTGCAAGGAGCAGTAGCAGAGCTGACCAGCCCCCTGGGAATCAACATCAGGCTTCTCTACTTTTGTGCCCTCTCCCTGCCCCACATAGCCCCTAGCTCCTGAAACAGTCCCAGCAACTGGGCTATAAAGGCCCAGAATCAAATATGAGTATCTAGGTGAGGCTTAGAAATCTAGGCGCTACTCAGCAGGCAAGAACAGGAAATGGGAGTGTTGCTGCAGGAGCAGCTCTGCCTGCCAAAGCTCCTTTGGAAGGCAGGGGACCCTTCTGAAGCCCCTCTGCCAGGCACTTTCTTGAACACTGACACTGCACGCTTGTAGCTGCAGCTGTGTCTCAGGAGCTGAGGAGGGGCGCCAGAAGGGAAGTTATGAGGACACTCAACAGGTGTCAGGGAAACTTAAGCCACATCACAGCAGAGAAGTCCCTGCACTTCCACGCTTGGCCTCTATGCAAGGCCTTCAGAGGGAAGCAACTGCTGAAGCCAGGACCAGCTGAGTGAAACCCCAGAAGACTAGAGCTTAAAATAGCCAAACAGCAAGAACTGGACCTTTTAAGAAAGGTCAACCCTACAGGTTGGAGCTGTTCAGTGAAGAGTGGGAGGCTGGAGCCCTGTGCTGAGGGCATCTGCACAGAGCTTGTGTCGGTTCTCTGGGCTGCCCACACCCACCTGCTGCTCCTCAGTGCGTGGGCACTGCCTGTTTGCTCCTCTCTTCCAGGAAACCCTCGCTGCCCTGTGGGCAGGGACAAGGAGCATACTCCCTAACTAGGAGAGTGACGGACATTATTAACTCAATGTCCTGGGCCAAGGAAGGGATCCCAAGTTGGAGGCCCAGCATAGGCCACACAGTCCTCAGCCTGGCTGCCAGGCCCCATAGAATGTCAGCCAAGATAGCACAGCAACCTCTCCTGAGCTGGAACCCAATTTGTCTTTAGGGCTCGAAAACAGCAGGGGCTAGTGCTCCAAATGGAGGCACAGTAAACAGCACTTAAATAAATCCATTTCCCAACTGAAATTTTTAAAGAGCACGTAGTAACTGGAATAAGCAAAAGTGGTTATCTTTTACAATTTTAGAGGACTAAATTTTCAATATCAACCATTTGTAGTCAGCCTGTGCACTATTATGTAATAAATCTCCAGCATAAACTTGCTTTTGATCCAAATATTCTGACACTCCTTATGAGTGCTACCTAGAGTCCTTTGGGCCCAGGGAAGGGGCTCTGCTCAATCCTTCCCTGCAGGCCCAAGGTGGGAGGCAGAGGGGTCTTACCTTGGCTCAGTGCCACCTGAGCATTGTTCAATGGACTGCTCCCACGACCCCCAAGGAGAGGGGCCACTGAGCAGGGCATCCCAGGGAGCCGCTGCCGCCTCCTACCTGCCAGACTTGGTGAGGACGATTATGGCCCCACTGCAGCACTTGAAGGAGGCCTCCACGGCACCCACGGCGGTGGCTTCTGTGGGGTCGCTGGTAATGGGCGCCAGGCGGCGGAGTTCCTCAAATAATTGCAAGTGGTAGATGGCGGCCTCTGCCTCACGGGCAATCTAGGGGAGCAACATCCGTCCAGAGGGACGAGAAGGGGACAGAGCTTTGTCAGAGCTTTGTCACAAAAGGAGAGGGAGGGGAAGAGTCACCGGACAGCTGGTGAGGAACATGTTCCTGAGGACAAAGGCCAAGAGGGGCCCAATCACTGGAGATTCTGAGCTGAGCCAAGATCAAGACTCCACAGAAACCAGTCCTTCACCAAGTGCCTGTGACATCTACTGTGCCTACTGAGCCAAAGGACCCTTTGGTCCTGCCCTGACATGACCTCCCTGGCGGTGTTCTACAGACGAGAAGAGGCTCTGTGCCCAGGCGCCAGGTTGGGCCTGGAGGTCTTCTCCCAGAGCAGCTGGAGCAAGAGGCTGGTTATCCTAACAGTGTTACCTGCCCTTAGGGCCCTACCTGCCAGACTCCGTCAGAACTATCAAAGCTGCTGCTAAACACTTATAAGAAGCCTCCACGCTGCCCATGGCCATGGCTTCCATGAGGTCTGTGGAGTGACTTGAGGCTCGCACAAGTTCTTCAAACAGCTTGCGGTGGAACATGGCTGCCTCAGCCTCACGAGCTATCTGTAAGGTTTAGGGGAAGAGGGGGCAAGGAAGAGGGAAGGAGGAGGAAAAAAACGAGACACAACACATGGGAAGACAGAATGGGGAATTAATCAGAGAGGAAGGTAACCTTAGGTTAATTGGCTAAATCTGTCCTTCAGGCAGATGCAGAGGTAGGGTGATGAAAGTCCAACTGCTTCAGGAGGTGCTGCCACTTCCCCTCCAATACAGGGGAAATCGGCTCTTCCATTCTGGAAGGATTTTTTGATTGCGGGTGGAGGGAGACAATCTGGCAGTAGGCTCTAGCACCCTGGCATGAAAACATGCCCAGGCTGGGCCCAGGCCACTCCCTGGCAGAGGACTTGACCACGCTGCCTCATGACACAGCTTACAGGAAGGAACAGGCCCTCCCTCCTCACATGGCTGGCTGGTTAGGCAGACTCCTGCCCAGCCTCCATGCATGCACGGAGTGAGCGCTCACTTGGCTTCAGGCACGGGGATGCACTGAGCCTTTCCAATGGCCTGCCATGGCAACAGATTGAGCAGCGCTGGAAAGCTGGGATCAAAGCCAAAGCAAGGCAGCTCAACTGAGTTTGAAGCAGGAGAACAGAAAACTTGGGCTAACTTGTGAGAGGCACACTGAACAGCCATGTGAAGAGACAGATGCCTGTGGAAGCATGCAGATATATTTAATAAGACACTTGATTAAAATCTAATAATTAAAAGTCACGAGAAAGCCACTGAGTTATTTATAGATCACTTGCTCAGATAAGACCAAGAATCAGAAAGACAATGTAAGCTTTAGAGGATTATAATGCAATCACCAGCATCTTAGTAAATGATGGGTGAGGGAAGAATTGGTAATACCCCCTCATTAATTTCACAGTAGAAGCAGATGTGTGGCAGGATGTACTAGGTTAAAGGTATTCTTTCTGTAAGAATGGAATGCATGCAGCCCAGAGGACAGGGGACATGAACAGGAAACAGAGCCATACCTGGTACTGCTCTTAGTTATGGGTCATTAACTGCATCAGTTAGACACAGGAGAAAGCAGTGAACAGTTAATGGAAGGAACTGTTGGCCAGTGTTAACTGGTGACACAGAAAGGAAAGGTCTAGCCACCTGGAGGGGCAGCTACAGCCTAGCCCAGACCTGTAACTTATCTTCTGAGCAGTGCCATGCAGTCCAAGCCTTGCAGCTCTAAAGTATCTGTCTGTTCATAGGAAACACCAGGGTATGGAAGAAAGGATACGGAATTTAGAACCTGAGCCTGAATCTTAGTCTCTGACCCCACTGACAGGCTCCAAATGGAGACCTGTTCTCATCTCCTGCTAGACAGAGCATGATGTTGCAGGAGAGAAGACTGGCTTTGGAGTCAGTAGACCTAGATTCGAACCCAGGTTTTATTGGCCATATAACCCTCATCTATAAATGCAGGTAATGGGAGTTAGGAAGATTACATCCATGTACACAGAGACTTATCAGACACCTAATAATAACAGCAATGAATATTTAATGCTAAGGCTATAATTAAACATATCTAATCCATTTTACAGATGAGGTCTCGAGAGGTTAAATGACTTGCCCAAAGACACATTCAAGTCCCCACATTCTATGCAGTGATTTCATGGTTCAGTATATCTAAGTCAAGATCAGCCTCTGTCCCACCTTTGAGGCCATGAAGTCACACAATTAAGTAAGGGAATTAGAGAGGGGATGTGTGGAGAGACCCCAGAAAGGCAGCCACTTTAGTGGTGACTGGTTCAAGGTGCACTGTCTCCTGGGACACCTTCCTACCATGGGGGCAATAGTGAGACTGCGCCAAGAGTATCTAAGCATCAGAACAGCAATCACATCGCACGAACGGTGAGGTCAGCCAGGCCCAGGCTACATTAAGTGGGCCTGGGAGAGAAATCACTCTCTACCGATTTTTTGTGTTTTGTTTTTTTATGTTTGTTTGGTTTCTTTTTTGAGACAGGGTGTCACTTTGTCACCTAGGCTGGTACCATCTTGGCTCACTGCAACCTCAACCTCCTGGGTTCAAGCGATCCTGCTGCCCCAGCACCACCCCCTCTCCAAGTAGCTGGGACTACAGAAGTGCATCACTATGCCCAGCTAGCTAACTTTTGAATTTTTAGTACAGACAGGGTTTCGCCAGGTTGCCCAGGCTGGTCTTCTGAGCTCAAGCGATCTGCCTACCTTGGCCTCCCAAAGCACTGAGATTACAGGTGTGAGCCACCATCCCTGGCCTCTACCAATTTAAATATGGGGAAACCCACTAAGCATGCTGATGACAGTCCAGAAAATATCCTTAGTCAAGTGTGAACTCAGTTCGCTACTGAAAGAGCATTTAATAGAAACGACATCTCTCTCTGAAAGCTGTTTAAGCCCAGTAACAGGACACATCATGAATAAGGAAAGGAAGATACCCAGACCAGATGGGTGTTTCAGTTTTTTGTTTTGTTTTGTTTTTTTCTGGTGGCAGGGGGTGGCGTTTTAAACTTGGGGGCTTGGAGGGGCTGAGGTCAAAGGGCAGCGGGTCTTTCACTGGCTAGAAAGGGAATAGAAAGGCTGAAGGAAAACCATATCCGGATAAAGTTTAAGTTCACTGAGCATGACCTAAGACTACTGGGAGAAAGTTAATTTCCAGCACTCATTTTACCAAACCTATATAACCCTGATCAGGGATCCCTGAGTTAGCTCCAGAGCTGAACAGACAGTGCAAAGGGACTGGGCCTCCAACCCTGAGCAGTGGCCAGGCACTCGACATGACAAGCTGGAAGAGCCTGAAGGATGAGCTCTCAAAGGAGAAAGAAGGGAAAGCGCCTCCACGACTCCTCCAGACGCTCAGTCCAGGGCCACCAGGGTCAGCCACCCTCTCCGCTGTCTCTATCTGTGGCCCTGCCACCAGTCACTCAACCCAACTTTTTGGTCTAGAGTAAGAGCAGCAGCTGTACCCCAATGGCACAGCAAAGCAAATCCCTCTACAGGCACCATGCAAGGCCAGCACAGGCAGCTTAGTGCAGGCAACAGACTCCAGTGCAGGTCCACAAGGGCCCCCTGCGGGAGCGCCTGTCTGCAGGATGCGGGGCAGGGAGAACTGAATTGGAAGCCAAAGGAAGAGGGCAGCTGGGAGCAGGAGCCCCTAGCCCTTTTCAGAATAGGGCAAAGGTACTCAGAACTTCTGACTCTGAGGAAGAGGTACAAGACCTCCTTTCACTGCAGAAGTATCCCAGGACTTAAGCCATGGGAAGAATTCACAACCTTGAAGTCAGAAGTGAAATAAACTGTGTGGTATCCAATGAAGGAGGACGCCTCCAGAGCAGAAGGAAATGGAGAGGTGGGGGTGTGGGCAGGAATGCAGAACAGGAGAAAAAAAAAAGCCACCTCCACTTCCACCCCCACCCTCTTGCTGCTGTAACTTGGAGGATAATGAAAGGCTGTGCATAAGAGGATGGAGAAACCTAAAAAGCTCTGCACCAGAGCTTGCACCTATCCCAGGCCCAGTCCGAAGCCCAGGGGATGGGGCAGGCCCCAGAACTCACCAGGTGCTGCATGCGCACAGCCTCCAGAGGATAGTCCCCTTTGGCTGTTTCTCCAGACAGCATGATGCAGTCGGCTCCATCCAGGACTGCATTGGCCACATCACTGCCTTCAGCCCGAGTGGGGCGGGGCTTCTTGATCATGCTCTCCAGCATCTGGGAGGGGACAGAGCATTAGTGATACGTGTTTTGGGCTGTCTTCAGAGACAAATGACAGCAAGCTGATCCTCTGGATAGTGAGTAGGTGCACAGAGTATGGCTTTGTATAGGTGCATGGGGGAAGGGGATTATCTGTGTGTTACGTGCGACAATTCCATGGGAAGAGATCAGACAGCCTCCAGAGCTTTCCCATACAAACATGCCAGTGTGCACAGGAGAATGTGGGGAAGGGTGGGCACATGCCTGAGTAGCACAGATGACAGGCTTCCCAGCTCGGTTGCACCGTCCAATCATCATCTTCTGAGCAAGGAAGACCTTCTCTGCAGGAATCTCAATGCCTAGATCACCACGAGCCACCATGATCCCATCACTGGCCTCCAGGATTTCATCAAACCTGATGGACAAAGTTGGGGGGAGAGAAGTTATATAGAACAGGGGCCACAAGTATGGCAGTAGACAAGAAGTTTCCCTGGGATTCCCTAACTTAGATGTCCTTGTACCAGGACAGACATCCATGATATCATGGGTGCACACAGACGGCAAGGCAGTCCAGCTACCTTAGGCCCCCAGAGTGGGCCAACAATTCTGCCTGCTGGGCTTCAACACCAATATGGATGCTTCATTGACAGAAGAAAGGGGAGAGGGCAAATCCAAATGGGCTTATTCCCAAGGTCTCCTCTCCAAATCCCATGCATGTTAGGGGTCTCTCTAGGGCCTTCATTCTCCAATCAGCACTTCAAGACAGGGAACCCGAGGCCTGCTGACTGCTTCCACCACAAAGACCCATGGCCTCATCTAGTCAAGGACACTTGAGGACTGCCCTTTGAGGTGGCCCACTCCAACCTGCTGAAGGCAAGAGGGAATGTGGCTTTGCCTGGCCTAGGGCCAAGTTCAGCTAGCCTATGGCTTATCAGGATGGCAAAGGGGAGGGCCCCAAATTGCCTGGTACAGATGATATCTACACAAAGCTCAGACAGTAAGGCCACTACAGTGGGTGCACAGGGTTGCTCCCCCACCCTCCCCAAACACACTTCTAATCCACAAGAGTACGTGTAGCATCTTAGTTGTGCTGAGTTGTATTCCTAGCAGGATGCCAAAAATGGTGGCCATGACCACTGGGCTCTACCTTGTGAGTATTGGGGAGGGGGTAAGCTAAGTTGGGGCAATCTGAACCTGGAGAAGAACCACACATCTTCCTCTGAGAGTGGAATGGACCATACCAGAGTTAGCATGATCACTGAGCCAGCTGCATTCTAAGTGAAAACCAGGAGGCCATAAGCTTTAGCATGGACAACAGGCCCTGAAATTCCACATGGCTCCCCAGGAAGGGCCAAAAAGAGCCCCTTCTTAAGTGTCTGCTGTCATCTTTCCCCCTGGTCCCCCCATTCCAGCAAACACTGGTAGTGTTTCTGATCAGGAACAGATCACGGCCCCTGGTCCTGTGAGCAGTGACCCTGTTCTCTCAAATGTTGGTCCCCAGGCCCAGGGAACAATGTCAAGCTGCGAGTATCTCAATTACCTGGAAAGCTTTTAAAAAAAAAAAAAACAAAAAAAAAACAACCTTAATGCCTTCTACTCTGCTAAGATATTTTGATTCAGCAAGTTTGGAACTGGCTTGGGAGTCTACATTCTGATGGGCTAGGGGCTGGGAATCAGACATTCACAGGATGCACCATGCCCTTCAGAGAGCTGCACTGGGACTGGAGCAGGGACAACGGGGACTTGCCTCCGAACCCCCTCATGATTCTCGATTTTGCTGATTATCTTGATGTTCTTTCCCTTCTCTCCCAGGACCTTCCTAACTTCATGGACATCAGATGCCTTGCGGATGAATGACGCAAACACCATATCAACATCCTGCTCGACCCCAAACTTCAGATCCTGGATGTCCTTCTCCGACACAGCAGGCAAGTCCACAGCAGCCCCAGGAAGGTTCACACCCTTCTTGCTGCCCAAGGAGCCACCATTTTCTACCTCCGTCACCAGGAAGTCGGCACCTGTGTGAAAAAGGGTAGGTAGGGGAGGCAGAGCACCGACGGCACAGGTCAACAGGAAGCAGGCACCTTTCCCCCAAGTACAGTGAGCTGGGAAGTGGTGCATTATGGATGCTGGAGCTGTTTTACCAGAGTTGAAACCCTACTACACTAACTGTGTAATCCTGGGCAAGCCATTTAACCTCTCTGTACCTCACTTTCCTCACCCATAAATAAGGATAATTAAGACTGTTCTGACTTTGGGAGGCCGAGGCAGGCAGATCACCTGAGGTCAGGAGTTTGAGACCAGCCTGGCCAACATGGCGAAACCCCATCTCTACTAAAAATACAAAAAAATTAGCCGGGTGTGGTGGCGGGTGCCTGTAATCCAAGCTACTCGGGAGGCTGAGGTAGGAGAATCGCTAGAACCCGGGGACAGAGGTTGCAGTGAGCCAAGATCGTGCCACTGCACTCCAGCCTGGGCAAAAGAGTGAGACTCTGTCTCGAAAACAAAACAAAACACAACACAACAAGGAAAAAAAAAAAAAATATATATATATATATATATGTTCCTATGTTCTCCAGAACCAGAAGAATATAACTATGCTGGATTAAAGCCTGTCTTTGAGGATAAATGAGTTATAGAAGGGATTCCTGAGAACACACAGACTCAATCTCACTGCCAGGCAACCAACCTTCCCATCTTCCTTGTGTCAAGGAACTTTAGAGACAAAAGATGGTTTTAGACAATTGGACTCCAGCTCCCATACGTACCTTTCTGCTTCACCTGGAGAGAAATAAGCCCATCGTCCACATAGATCTTGCTGCCCACTTCCACCACCTTGCAGATGTTCTTGTAGTCCAGCCATAGGATGTTCTCGTCACACTTTTCCATGTAGGCATTATCCAGCGTGATTTTCAGAGTGGCTCCCTTCTTTAGCTCCACCTCTGCAGTGCCGCTCTAGGGACAAGAGAGTAAGCAAGGGTCCGAACTGGAGACCCTAGTAGCAGCATCACCTCAGAAGGAATGGAAAAGCTCTTTCCTCCAGGGAACAATGCTCAAGTCACTGCTAAAAGTAATACAGTTTTTTGCTCTTATTCTCTAACTCAGTATATACTTCACGGAAATAATCCAAGAATATAATGTTTCAGTTATGCTACTTAATGATGGGGAAAAAGATACAAAGAGATTGTTCCCCAAGTTAGAAAGCCTAAAGTTTAGGTTTTTAGGGTAAAAAAAAGGTTCCTTTGTGGTACCATTTCCTAGCAAAGTAGATCAAATCAATATTGTTAACAGTGATTAATAAATCCTCATTTGTAGACCTCAACTTCTCTGCAGTCCTTCATAGTGCTGGGAAGAAACACGGCAACCCAGCGCTTTGGAGGATATGTCTCTGGGGCATATTGCCTACTGAGCCTTCCCCTCGCTCTCCGCAGAATACTCACGCCCTTGATGAGCCCAGTTCGGATCTCAGGTCCTTTAGTGTCTAGAGCCACAGCAACGGGCCGGTATAGGATAGGGTCAGAAGCAAAGCTTTCCGTGGCTGTGCGCACATTCTTGATGGTCTCCGCGTGGTACTGGGGGAAAAGAAGGAAGATGACAAGCGTGCTCCCACACTAGAATCCAGCTCCAATTCCCCTGCCCAGGAGCCAAAGCTGATGACTCAGGAAAGGCCTGTGGATGTCTTAGAGCTCTATCTCCATCCTCAGCACGATCCATGCACTGAGAAATCCTCTGCCTGCTTAATCCAACCTCCTCAGCCTCCACCCACTTCTACTACAGCACTAATTCACCCTAAGGGCAAATCTTTGAAACATTGGTGGCAAATTTCAGAATATTGCCACCAAAACCCATTAAGGTATGGGTGCAAACATGTCTCATCATAAAAGCAGCTGTGTCCCCAGGGCTGTTCTTTTTTCCCTAAGACTCATCAAATACCCTCAGCATATAAAGCTGATAAACAGGGCAAAAAGCCTAGGACTTGTGTTTGGATAAGGCTGGTCTGGCAATCAATGTCACATTCTGATATATGTGGTAATGCTGAGAGCTTTTCCTCTATTGATTCCAACTACAATGCAAACTCGAAGTTGTTGACTTAAGCTAACGGTGGCCCAAGCTAAACAACTCATTGCTAAGGTCACACAGACCTGATTTTCTCAATCACTTTTTTTTTTTTTTTGAGACACAGTCTTGCTCTGTCGCCCAGGCTGGAGTGCAGTGGCACTATCTAGGCTCACTGCAAGCTCTGCCTCCCAGGTTCACGCCATTCTCCTGCCTCTCAGCCTCTCGAGTAGCTGGGACTGCAGGCGACCACCACCACGCCTGGCTAATTTTTTGGATTTTTAGTAGAGACGGGGTTTCACCATGCTAGCCAGGATGGTCTCAATCTCCTGATCTCGTGATCCGCCCACCTCGGCCTCCCAAAGAGCTGGGATTACAGGCGTGAGCCACCGCGCCCGGCCTCAATCACTTTCTAGATTCTGACTGGAGAGGGGGAAAGGTGGTCATATACCTTTCTCTAAATGAACTGCCCTTTATTACTCCTTGCTTACAACAAATCCTGGCTTCAATCTTTTTTCTTAAGCCTTTCCTCCTTTCCATTTACCATTTTGTTTGTTTAAAAGAGGGACTCAGGCTAAGCACAGTGGCTCATGCCTGTAAACCAAACACTTTGGGAGGCTAAGGTGGGAGGATAGTTTGGGCCAGGAGTTTGAGATGAGCCTGGGCAACATGGCGAAACCCCGTTTCTACAAAAAAACACAAAAATTAACTGTGCGTGATGGTGCGTGCCTGGGGTCCCAGCTACTTGTGAGGCTGAGGTGGGAGGATCACTTATGTCTAGGAGGTCAAGGCTACAGTGAGCCATGATCATACCACTGCACTCCAGCCTGGATAACAAAGCAACACCCTATCTCAAGGAAAAAAAAAAAAAAAAAAAGACGCAGAGCCAAGATGTCAAAAGAGCTCTAAGATAGTGTAATCAGTATGACATTACTGATAACAAGGGCACCTAATTCAGCACTTTCTGGGCCTTGTCCTTTAACCACCACTGTCCAGGAAAGCGGCACCTGCAAGTAAGCCTGCCTGTTATTCACAGGATGCTGGAGGGAGCTGGAGCCAGAGCTTAGCCTCTAAAGACAGTGTTGCCTGAAACCTGTATCTAAAAATCTTCAGCTTCTTATTCAGGCATACTCCCTAATGAGGGACCCTTGGCTTGTTTTTTATAGAGTTCTTTATAAATTATGATATTTTCTTGCTTACTGGCTTGTAATAGAAATAGAACAAAATAGAATAGAATAGAGGCTGGGTGCGGTGGCTCACACCTGTAATCCCGACACTTTGGAAGGCCAAGGCGGGTGGATCATGAGATCAAGAGATCAACAACATCCAGGCCAACATGGTGAAACCCCGTCTCAACTTAAAATACAAAAATTAGCTGGACGTCGTGGTGCGCACCTGTAGTCCCAGCTATTCAGGAGGCTGAGGCAAGAGAACCACTTGAACCTAGGAGGCAGAAGTTGCAGTGAGCCGAGATCGTGCCACTGCACTCCAGCCTGGGTGACAGAGTGAGATTCCGTCTCTAAAAAAAAAATAGAATAGAAATAGTTGTTTTCTTTTAAGGGGATAGGTGGTGCCTTTCCTTCAGAGTTGATGTGAGGAGTAAAAGAATACATGAAGTATTAGGACAAAGTACATGGTAATTATCTAATAAATGTTACCTATTATCATCTTATAATGATGAGACTCAGGTGTACTGAGTTCCACTACAGCTGTGGCTTTGTTGGGATGTTATCATGTGGATAAGAGTTCCACACATCAATGCTGTCCTGCAGAAGGCTCTACATTGAGCTATATTTAGTTGTTTAAAAGTCAACCTTAACTCAGGCCGGGCGCGGTGGCTCACACCTGTAATCCCAGCACTTTGGGAGGCCGAGGTGGGGGGATCACAAGGTCAGGAGATCGAGACCATCCTGGCTAACATGGTGAAACCCCGTCTCTACTAAAAATATGAAAACAAAATTAGCCGGGCGTGGTAGCAGGCGCCTGTAGTCCCAGCTACTCGGGAGGCTGAGGCAAGAGAATTGTGTGAACCCGGAAGGCAGAGCTTGCAGTGCGCCGAGATTGCGCCACTGCATTCCAGCCTGGGTGACAGAGCGAGACTCCCTCTCAGAAAAAAAAAAATGTCAGCCTTAACTCTACTTAGTCCCAATGTAGAATTTTGTTCTCCTAGAATAAAATCTACTTGGCCATGGATCAAGACATTCCTTTCAATCACTACTGGATTTGGATTATTAAATTTTATTTGTTTTCTGCATCTAAGTGAGACTGATCTAGCACACTAACTGTTAGTACCTGCCTGGTTTTGGTACTGTCCTTGTCTGATCTCAGTATCAGGGTATATTGGTTTCAAAGAACACAGTGGGAAGATTTCTATATTTCTCTAGGCTCTGGAACAGTTTAACAATGTAACTGAACTTTGAAGGGGAGACAATTCAGCCACTAAAACCATTTGGACTTAAGTGTTCTGAGGTGAACCAGATCTTAATGACTTTTTCAACTTTTTGGCTGGAGTGCAGTGGCGCGATCTTGGCTCACTGTAGCCTCCACCTCTCAGGTTCAAGCAATTCTCCTGCCTCAGGCTCCCAAGTAGCTGGGACTGCAGGCATGTGCCACCACGCCCGGCCAATTTTTGTATTTTTAGTAGAGACAGGGTTTCACCATGTTGGCCAGGCTGGTCTTGAACTCCTGACCTCAAGTGATCCCTCCGCCTTGGCCTCCCAAAGTGCTGGGATTGCAGGTGTGACCCACCGCACGCCCAGCCCACTTTTTCAACTTCTTATGGCCACTGGTCTATTCATATTTTCTATCTTTTGGATATTTTTCTTTTCTTGGAAAATAGCCAGAGTCATCTCTCTATATAGGAATTAAGTTATAAGCCTTTCTTGACTTTTAAAATCTCCAATGTGTAGGAAATATTCTCTTTTCTATTCATACTCTTATTTGCACATCCTTGCACTCTTCACCTGGCTTCTCAGAACTTTCTATTTTACTATTTTTTCCCCACAAAGAATCAGCTCTTAATCTGTCAAATTTATTTTCATTTCATTGAGCTACAATCTTACAAAATTATTTTCTTCACCCTTTTCAGGGTTTTCCTCCCCTAGTGTTCTGAGTTAAATATTTATTTCATCTACCTTGAGATCTTTGCTTTCTAAAGTAAGCACACTTCAGTTTTCCTGACTTTGTTCTTAATTTCCATTAAAAAATTTTATCAGAGAATGTGTCTGTATAATTTCTACTTTATGAAACTTGGGGTTTTTTTTGGTGGCCAAATATATTTTTGTAACCATGAGTGTTTCATGCAAACATCCATTTTTGGTCTTGGGGATGTAAAACCATATATTATAAACATACCAATTATTAGGTATATTATTCAAATCTATGTCATATATCATAATCTCTTAGAGCATCTCTGGGAGGTGTACTGAGTCTTCCACTACAGCTGTGGCTTTATTGGGATGTTATGTGGTAAAGCATCCATCAATGCTGTCCTGTGGAAGGCTCTACATTTAGGTTGTTTAAAAGTCATTATTTCTAGGCCAGGCGCAGTGGCTCACACCTGTAATCCCAGCACTTTGGGAGGCCAAGGCGGACGGATCACTTGAGGTCAGGAATTTGAGATGAGCCTGGCCAACAAGGTGAAACCCCGTCTCTACTAAAATACAAAGATTAGCCGGGTGTGGTGTCAGGTGCCTGTAATCCCAGCTACTTAGGAGGCTGAGGCAGAAGAATCTCTTGAACCTAGGAGGCGGAGGTTGCAGTGAGACAAGATCATGCCACTGTACTCCAGCCTGGATGACAGAGGGAGACTCTCTCTCTAAATAAATAAATAAATAAATCTGGAAAACATGGCATATGGAACCACATGTTCAGCAAGAATGCATCTTGCCCATGTGAACTGCCAAAAGTGAGGGCTGGAGACTAGTTGCCAAAGCTGTCAAATGACGGCTGGGCGTGATGGCTCACACCTTTGGGAGGCCGAGGCAGTCGGATCACCTGAGGTCACAAGTTCAAGACCAGCCTGGCCAACATGGCGAAACCCTGTCTCTACTAAAAATATAAAAAAATTAGCTGGGCGTGGTGGCACAAGTCTGTAATCCCAGCTACTCAGGAGGCTGAGGTATGAGAATCGCTTGAACCTGAGAGGCAGAGGTTGTGGTGAGCAGAGATTGTGCCAGTGCACTCCAGCCTGGGCAACAGAGCAAGATTGCTCTGTCTCAAAAAAAAGCTGTTAAAAGATCAGATGCAGACATCTGATGTCTCTCTGTCAGAGTGAGAGGGAAGACAGTAATCTCAACGTTCTGCTCAGAAGAGCATTTAAAATAGTCAGAAACTGGAAAAGTATGCCCCAGCCCCTAGTCAAAGGTGCATATGAAACAACAGCCCTGACGTATGGTAAGGCTGAAACTGTTTACATTACATTATATAAATTAGAATAATTTCAGATCAGTTTCCAAGCCAAGCCCACAGACAACCTCATCTTGGTCTAAAACTTCAAAATAAACACACAGGAGGGACGTCTTTAAAAAATAAATAGATAAAAAATAAAAAAAATCTTAATTATAATCTGGGAATAGGAGTGAAAGTAGAGATAATCTCCAAAAGCCTCTTAAAGTTTAAAAAACCAAAATCGGAGCCAGCTCTCATCCAGCAGGTGCGGCAGGTATCACTCGCCCTTGCCATGTAAGAGCTATGTGGTGTTATTCTACTGGATGAAGGAACCATAAAGCCTACTTAAAGGTCAACTTCTTCAAAATCTATTTCTGCTCCTTCCCCTGAACGCAGGAGCCCATGGCAGACTACAGCAGCAGGGATCAACAGCGAACAGACCTCCAGCATTGTCTTCAGCTCTCTCTTTACGCTAAACTAACACTTGTAGTAATTCTCGGTGACTCCTAAGGACCCCTTGCTTTTGGAAAACTACAGAATTTTCCAAAAGGTACAGGGACATGTTTTAACCTACATGGTATGTCTGCTGGACTTGGTCAGGTCCCCATGACATTTAGGGCCAGCCACTAGCCAGGCCATAGGCTGTTTATGAATACAGGTTAGGGGATCTATGATGAAGAGTCTCATGTTTCCCAAAAGGAGGAATTCACTCTTGGATTGCATTTCCTGAGGCTTTATTTTTAGTCCAAACTTAATACCAACTTCCAAATGCCAGAGGGCAACCTCTGTAAGGCACTTGGCCTTACAGGATAGCATTTTCTTTACTCTCAACAGGAAATACAGAAGCCAAGACAGGTGCAAAGTTTGCCTCTTCTGTAATTCCTCTTATCAATGCCATTATGAAATCCCATGATCTATGGGAAATCTATGGTTAAGTCTGAAGGTTTTAAAAAGGCACAATCCCAGGCTGGGCGTGGTAGCTCATTCCTGTAATCCCAACATTTGAGAGAATCACTTGAGCCCAGGAGTTTGAGACCAGCCGAGGCAATATAGTGAGACCTCATTTCCACAAAAAAATTTTTTTAATTAGTCAGGTGTGGTGGTGTATGCCTGTATTCCCAGCTACTCGGGAGGCTGAGGCAAGAGGATCACTTGAACCTGGGAGGTCAAGGATCCAGTGAGCCATGATCACACCACTGCAGTCCAGCCTGGATGACAGAGCAAAATTTTGTTTTATAAAATAAAAAAATAAGTAAGTCATGGTACCTCAGGGAACCCCAAGCTCCTCAGAATGGGTTTATTCTAAATCTGGCAATGGAGGCAGGAATGGAGCTATCCCAACAGCTGCTACACCTGGCTCCTGGGCAAGGCCTCTGTCCATAGGTAAAGCCAGCTAATAAAGAGCGCAGCACAAATACAGTCCTACTAGGCTCCTGAGGAAGAGTGCTAACTGGTGTTATTCTAATGTACCAGAACCCCTGGGAAGGCACAGGCTGGGAAGGCACAGGCTGGGAAGGCACAGTGCTGAGGAAGTGGTGTATTATACGCCAGATAGTGCTTGTGCATTAGGCTCAGTCCTTCAAAACTTAGTGGAAACTCTTCTCATGGACCTGCCCAGTTATTCTGGTTCTAAGCTAGGCCAGAATCAATCTGCTAGAAGGTTTACCATGGCAATACAAGCTGTAGCAGAAACCCTGGGACAGGAGAGTCAAGCGCTGTGGCCAGGACACCTAAGGCTTAAGAGGGTTTTCCAGTAGAACCTTTCCATATCTTCCTTTGTGAAAGCTAAGGGTAGGAGAGGTGTGTGGGAGAACCACGGCCAGCAACAAAGGGGGGCTTCTTTGCTAAAAGAGACTCAGCCAGTTGCTTTGTCAGGACAAGAGGGAAGGAGAGTAGGGATGGGCTAGTAAAGACAAACTTCACACTGGCTGTGAAACTCAGACTCATCCTTGTCTAGTCCACTGTGGCTAAATGAACACTGCACCCCCTCCCTGTTTCCTACAGGCCATCACAATGGCCACAGAGTCCAGCCACAGCTCACCTCATGAGTTCCATGGGAGAAGTTCAGACGAGCCACATTCATTCCAGACTTAATCATCTCCTTCAACGTCTCCACTGATCGGGAAGCTGGGCCTATTAGAAAAGTTTTAAAGACACAAGTATTAATTATTCAAAGAAGGAAAAACATTTAAGGTTGCTTAAGTTTAAAGAATTTTTTTCCCTGAAAACTTTCCCTCTCCCAAATAGCTCAAAAGTCTTTAAAAAGTGCATGGAAGGCTACTACCATGCCAGCTTACTTTCTTGATTTACTGGGACACTTCGACCATTTCCTTCAAATTCTGCAGGCTCCCACTGTACCAGAAAAGCCTAGGTTAAGACTTGGCCAGCCTTCTCCACCCTCATTGAAACCCAGCCAGATGTCCAACCACAGAATCTTGGTAGCACAAAACATGTTAAAAAGATTTTTCCTAGGTCTTTAAGTTGCTCCTACAAAGACCTGCTAAGGAAAACATCCTCTAAATTTTGCCTCTAGCATAAAACCTAAAGCATATGGATTCTTTTTGCAACAAATTATTTTTTATTATAAACTGGTAATTTATAATTTGGGTTACAAAGTTATGTAATCCAATACATACAGTTTGGATACAATGTGGAATAATTAAATCAGGTTAGTTAACATATCCATGACTTCAAATACTTAACATTTATGTGGTGAGAACATTTGAAATTTACTCTTAGCAATGTTTTTTTCTTTTTTCTTCCTTTTTTTTTTTTTTTTTTTTTGAGACAGTCTCGCTCTGTCGCCCAGGCTGGAGTGCAGTGGCACAATCTGGGCTCACTGCAAGCTCCGCCTCCCGGGTTCACGCCATTCTCCTGCCTCAGCCTCTCTGAGTAGCTGGGACTACAGGCGCCCGCCACCACGCCCGGCTAATTTTTTGTATTTTTAGTAGAAATGGGGTTTCACCGTGGTCTCAATCTCCTGACCTCGTGATCCGCCCACCTCAGCCTCCCAAAGTGCTGGGATTACAAGCGTGAGCCACCGCGCCCGGCCCTTTTTTTTTTTTTGAGACAGAGTTTCGTTCTTGTTGCCAAGGCTGGAGTGCAATGGTCAGATCTCTGCTCACTGCAACCTCCGCCTCCCAGGTTCAAGCGATTCTGCTGCCTCAGCCTCCCAAGTAGCCGGGATTATAGGCACCCGCCACCACCCCCGGCTAATTTTTTTGTATTTTTAGTAGAGACGGGATTTCACCATGTTGGCCAGGCTGGTCTCGAACTCCTGACCTCAGGTGATCCGCCTGCCTCAGCCTCCCAAAGTGCTGGGATTACAGGCATGTCCCACCGCGCCCGGACAATTTTTTTTTCTTAAGACAGGATCTTGCTCTGTTGCCCAGACTGGAGTGCAGTGGTGTGATCATGGCTCACTGCAACTTCAATCTCCTGGACTCAAGTGATCTTTGTCTCAGCCTCCCATGTAGCCAGAACTACAGGTGCATGCCAACATGCCCAGCTAATTTTTTTTTTTTTTTTTTTTTGGAGGACGCGGTCTAAGTTGCTCAGGCTGGTCTCAAATTTCTAGCCTCAGGCAATCCTCCCATGTTGGCCTCCCAAAGTGCTGGGAGCCACCATACCTGGCCATCTTAGCAATTTTGAAATGTCTAATACTCTCTTATTAACTGTGTTTCATCCTGCAACTTCCTATGACCTGAGTCCTTTCCTAAGAATCTGTGTAGTATCCCATGTAGCACCTAGGTTTGTTAGGACATTTAGTTACTCTTTTCAAGAAAGAAAGGTCACTGCCCATGAAGCCCTTTTTTGGGGGAAGGGGCACACCCACTCACCAATGGTACAGATGATGCCAGTGTTCCGGGCTGTGATGGGTGGTGAATCAATGTCCAGGCGGCACATGTGCTCCAGGAATGTGTCAGCCATGGCTGCGTGCAGCTGCTGGGTCTGAATGAAGGCAGTCCCGGCTTCACTATGGGGCTTCGACATGGCTGCTGAGGTCCTGGGTCCAGACAAATTGAAAGAGTGGTAAGACTGAGAAGTGGTTAATATACCATTTAGCACAGAAGGCTGTCTCCTGCTTACACATTAACTCAATAAGCACGTTTTGTACACAAGCCACAGGGAAGCCAGACATGATCTGGTTATGTGGTTGCTCCTCATGTTAGAAAAAGGGTTCACAAAAAAGGGTTCACAAGATTGTGAACAACGGAAAGGACCTTACTTGAACAAGTTAAAACCTCCCACCCACTCCACATAGTCCCAAGCACCCACAGTAAGCAGGTCTCTCTTACACTGGGCTGACATCTACCTAGACAGCTTTCCTACCACCCCATCTATAAATAACATCATTTAACATGCACTGAAGGAGCTTCCAATAAAGGAAGTTGTAACCAATCTTCCAGTGATACAAACAACTGACTCCTAGCTTAGTGCCTTGATAAGCCTAGATCTGTATGTCAGGCTGTCACAAAGCCACAAATAGCTGCTTTGTCATGGGGCACCCATATTGCCTCTTTTCAATCCTCACCCAAACCCAAAGTCATTCCCCTGAATGCAAAAGCTTCCATCCCAGGAGTCTAAACCTAAAACCACATCTACTGTTGGCCAGAAGGACGTTAGGACATGCAAAGCAATTTGCAAAGCAAGGATAACATAAGGGCACTGGTATAATTCTAAAATTATCACGGCCGGGCGCAGTGGCTCACGCTTGTAATCCCAGCACTTTGGGAGGCCGAGGCGGGCGGATCATGAGGTCGGGAGATCGAGACCACGGTGAAACCCCGTCTCTACTAAAAAAAATACAAAAAAAATTAGCCGGGCGCGGTGGCGGGCGCCTGTAGTCCCAGCTACTCGGAGAGGCTGAGGCAGGAGAATGGCGTGAACCCGGGAGGCAGAGCTTGCAGTGAGCCAAGATTGCACCACTGCACTCCAGCCTGGGCGACAGAGTGAGACTCCGTCTCAAAAAAAAAAAATAAAATAAAATAAAATAATCACAACTACATTAACAGGATAGTTGTTAACAGAGAAATTAAAGTTGCTGGTCAAATCTTTTCCCCAAATGATTTTTGATACACGTCCTCATTTCTTTTCTAAGCCTGACAAGTATACCGCCACTCTGTAACACAGACCATCAGTTCTAGGTAATTAACTAGCCCAGGTCACAATCCTGACAATGGCCCCGACCTTTGCTTTCTTCATTAATGACTTACAACTAAACTCACTCAGCCTGTTAGTTACCTGATTAGAGACAAAGACTCAGGAGAAGCTTCCAGGCAGTGTTTGAAGAACCATCAGGTAAGGATGTGAAGCAGACCAGGCAGTGTTTGAAGAACTATCAGATAAGGATGTGAACCAGAAGCTTGCTACATGTCTCATCAGAAAGCTGTTTCCTTGAGTTCTCAGACCAAGGGCTACTCTTTCTAAAACCCTTGAGCCTAAATGCTTCAGCCAAGCAAGGCTCAGGAACAAGCCCCTCTTTAGCCCTTCCCCACCTCATCCTAAATCTCAAAGTTCCAAATCAAGGCATCTCACACATATGACCCTTACTCCTTTACCCCGTTCCATCCCTGACTTTATGGGCTCTCTGGGTGGCTTGAGTAGAGTATGCATCTAAATCCATCTCTGCTATCTCCAAAGAAGGCCCATTAAAGTCCAAGGAGCTCTGAAGGCAGTAGTGAACAGTCTGTTGGCTATGGAAAACTGATGGCCACAAGTCCTCAACCACAGATTCTAAAACTTTTAAAATGGGGAAATAAGATACTGGCTAACTGTTCAACATGGCAAATGCACTCTTCATTTCGATGTGTATTTCCTAAGCCCCTAATATCTACTACATACCAAAATGAAAAAATCAATCCTCTCTTCCAGGACCTACATGGTTTTGTACCTCCTAGCACTTAGTATGTGGAAGCATTCCAGTGTTTGTTAAATGACCTTTCCGTCTCTCTGAATGCCTCTTTGTCAGAATCAAAGTTATGCCTCTGCTCCCCCTTCCCTAAATCTGAGGAACTTCTGCATTATTGACAGGAAAGCCTGGGGCCCCTGGTCCCTTTCCCTACACTCATGGTTGAGGGAGGGCTCGCATACCTTTAGAGCTCCCAGGTGGGCTTAGGGAAGTCTGGCTGTTAAGGGAACATTACTGAGAGATGGCACATCAGGCCAACTGGAACACAAAGGCTTTGCTGTGGCCTCCAATGGGCCTACAATCTAGGGACTGTATTGTGAACAAAATAAGATCTGAATAAGTGGGTTGGAGTAACTAATTCCACTCTTTTTAAAAACCATCAGCTGGCTCTTCTTAGACCTGTGATACCAGGGTCTTCCTGTGAAGACCTGGCTGGGGCCACTGAATATCAGGTCATACCTTTGGTTCTCTGGGCTTGAGCTTCCGGTGACATAATGCTCCCCTTTTGGCTCAGGGTGGCTCCTTGGCCTCACTTGCAAAGACCGCTCAGAGCTGAATAAGGTGTGCCCTGGAGAGCTGTACAAGGATTAAGGTAAAAGCTGAGTGTAACTACAGCTCTTTGGGGTAATGGAAAAATTACCTTAATAACCAGGTATCCAGATGGCAGCTGCTCTAGAGATTCCGCTGTTATGTCTCTTTAAACCTGTGATTTACTAACATTCCACTATTCTATACAAGAACCTGGTCCCTCCCCTTTTGGGAGTGGGGAAAGGACACCAAATTAAACATAACTAAAAGACCTGGGAGGATATATACTGAAATTTTAATAGGATGTCATTGGGGTGGTAGGATTACAGAAAAAAAAATCCTCTTTATTAACAAATTTACTGATATAAATATAAAAATACTTTTATAGTAAGAAATTATGTGTACCTCTTTTGGAAATATTTATATACATCCTATAAAATTGTTGGGAGGAAGTAAATGAAATGTGAAGATACCAATTCATTAATCAATTGCTGCTCTATGCACTTCAAGAATAATCTGCTTTTAAAAGGTGGCAGAGAAAAGATGCATGTCTCAAGTTCTGTACACTGGGTTGTGATTAAAAAAAAAGATACATGTCTTAGGCCCTACATCCCAAATGTACTGCAGGACAGTTTCAATGGCTTAAGAAGGTTAACCTTAATACATTCAGAACCTCAAAGTGAAAAAAAAAAAAGTCCACAGGATAATCCCATGCCTCAAACCTGTTAGTTACATGCCCAAATCCAGCAAACTAGTTTGTTCTCAAGCTTTACAGTAAAAGCTTTTGACAATGTTCTGGTACAGAAGGGCTGCCTCCAAGTCCAGGAGATGCCATTAGCAGATAAAATTATATTGGCCTCAAACACAAACCCTATTTCAACTATCTCAAATTAAATCTGATGCCTATAAGCTCTAATTTTTTGCCAATAAGCACAAAAATGACAAATGAAAATTTCTATAGTGGATTTACACATTAGCAGTCAAAAAAAAGCTTGCTTGTCAGCAAGTTCATCCAGACTCCAGATCTCATGTGTCCTTCATGCTCTCTACCGAGCCAGAGACCTCATATCTCATGCCCAGGTCTTTCCTCAGGCTCTGACCTGAAGCCTCCCTTGCAGGGAGGGCCAGAGCTCTCCTGCCTTCTCCAAAATCCTCCACAAGCCTCTTCCCAGCACAAACTGCCCATCCCACCAACCACCTACCGAGAGTTGTATGTAAAACACTCACTGGACTCCCCTGGCTCTAGGAGAGCAGCCCAGCCTTGGTTTCTCAGGGAGGACTTCTGGGAAAGACTCCTCTCCCTCATGCCAGCTGCCTGGACAGTGCTTGCCAGGACATGTGGCCCCACCCATGCCAGTCTGACTCACTATTGCATCCTCCTCCTAGGAAGGCACAGACATGCAGAGCCAACCTCCAGCCAGTAGTGGAAGCCTGGCGTATCCACTGGTAGCAGCACACACCACCAGGTCCAGAAGCCTTATTCTTGAGCCTGAGCCCCTGCAGTAAGATCTTCCTCAGAGCCATGTCTCCTCTGTGAGAAAGGAGACACCATCTCTAAGAGGCCTTAGTCTGGAGTGATAGGTTGGAACAGGCACAATCACAGCTCAGCTCCAAGTGCCCTATTCTCCCTTTCCTTTCTCATCTCAGACAGCTCCTGGCTTTTTATATTAGTTTCCTTTGTGTCAGACACAATTTTTGGGGGCCATTCTTCAGAAACCAGGAGACAAAAATCATAAAAAATACCCAACACTCCTCCCTCCAATCTTTTTTTTTTTTTTTTTGAGACAGGGTCTCACTCTGTCACCCAGGCTGGAGTGCAGTGGTGTGATTATATTATATTATAGCTCACTGCACCCTCAAACGATCCTCCAGCCTCAGCATCCCAAGTAGCTGGGACTACAGGCACGAACTACACCCAGCTCCCATGCTCCACTTCTTAGGGCCAGGACTGTTGTTGGGTTGTGCTGGGAAAGATTCACGCTTCACTCCACCAATTCTTTCACAAAGGACCAAATCATTCTGCCCTAATAAACTAGCCTGGCCCATGAGTCTGCATCTGCCTAAGTCATTCTTCCTTTGTACCAATTATGGTCCAATACTAACCTCATCACATAGATCAACTATAAAATGATGGCACCTGATGCTCACTTTCTCCCTCCAACGTTGCCAGTAGGTACCCAAGATTGTGTTCCTTCCTGTGACGTCAGTTTGCTACCTACACCTCCAAGCCATCATGAAGGCCTTTCAATCCTCAACTCTTCTGAACACCTGCATCCGTTAGAAAGTTTGCATCATGATATGTTGGCATTCAGGTCAGCCTGCTCTCTAGCTCTCTTCCTCAACAATGGAAATGGAATTTCTAAGATTTGCCCTAATCAAACTAGGCCAGCAACATGATCAAAACGGGTGATGGGCCAGCAGAACCTAGTAAGGTCTAGAGTAGGCACTGTTCGTCTTCATCTACAGTTAAGGGTAATGACAATAATGTATTTGCATATGGGTGCAGGATACAGAGGATAAGATATCTTCTAGCTAAGAGACCTGGGTCTGAAGGCCAAACTTTAACCCCAGGAGGCCCCATAGCAGAAAGCAGTATGGTGGTACCAGGCTACACAGAACAAAACGAGCCCACTTGTAGGTTCTAGTAAAATTCCCTGGCTTTAAAAAAAAAAAATCTTGGCTCTTTTATTTCTTCGGGGCTAAAAGTAAATGACTTGTCAAAAGGAACCTAAGGTCCTATTTTCAACTCGAGTGTGGAATAGGGAAGAGCAGCTGATGCTAAATGGGCCTACTTCCCTCAAAGACCACTCAACTTCAGGTGAAGAAGTCCTAAGTCAGAGAACCCTCAATGTCCCCAGATGCCGAGGATTTCCTGGTTCCATCCCAGCTGCTCAGTGCAGAGAACTGGTTTCAGCCTGAAGGAGGTGGTTTGGGGGAAGCATTAGTTGCCCTGGGACATGGTGCCTCCTTACTAGGATTAAAAGTAGGGTGGTGTTTCTGGGTATGATATCCACACTCTAAAATCAGCAAGGGACCTGGGACCCTGATTTAGGGTCCTCTTAAGTGCAACTAAGGTGGGTGATGGCCTCAGCAAAGTGAGGCACTGGCTCAACATTTACTGGAAGGGTGGCCCTGCATTCTAGTCGGGGGGGAGAAAGGAGGAAAGGCAGTGCCAACTCTCCAAGAGCACTGAACTAGTTAGTGTGACTGGTCTTCCTACCGCAGCCTTTATAGGTTTGCTTCTATTTTGTTATGAATTAAAGAAAAAAAAAGTTTTAACATCTGCATCTCTACCACCCAGAACTGACCATTAACACTGAGCCACGGCTGGCTGTGGTGGCTCACGCCTGTAATCCCAACAGTTTGAAAGGCTGAGGCAGCAGATCACTTGAGGCTAGGAGTTCAAGACCAGCCTGGCTAATATGGTGAAACACTGTCACTACTAAACATACAAAAATTAGCCAGGCGCACACCTGTAATAATCCCAGCTACTTGGGTGGCTGAGACACAGAATTGCTTGAATCCAGGAAGTGGAGGCTGCAGTGAATGGAGATCGCACCACTGCCCTCCAGCCTGGGCAACAGAGTGAAAAACTCTGTCTCAGAAAAAAAGGAAAAAAAAAAAAAAACACACACACAAATAAAGGCTGAGCTGTATTTTCTTTAACTTTTTTTTTTTTTTTTTTGAGATGGAGTCTCGCTCTGTTGCCCAGACTGCAGTGCAGTGGCGCGATCTCAGCTCACTGCAAGCTCCACCTCCCAGGTTCAGGCCATTCTCCTGCCTCAGCCTCCTGAGTAGCTGCAACTACAGGCGCCCGCCACCATGCCCGGCTAATTTTTTTTTGTTTGTTTTGTATTTTTAGTACAGACGGGGTTTCACCGTGTTAGCCAGGATGGTCTCGATCTCCTGACCTCGTGATCCGCCCGCCTCGGCCTCCCAAAGTGCTGGGATTACAGGCATGAGCCACTGTGCCCAGCCCTCTTTACTTTCTAAAAATAAAAACAAGAATTGTAATTTTATACAGTTCATTTTTTCTCCATCCCCAAGCTTCTCCAACCCTTTCCACTGCCATCATAAACTTTTTTTCTATTTTATTTATTTAAATAGAGATGAGAATCTTGCAATGTTGCCCAGGCTGGTCTCGACCTCCTGGCCTCAAGTGATCCTCCTGCATCAGCCTCCCAAAGTGCTGGGATTACAGGTGTGAACCACTGCTCCCAGCCACATCATGCATTTGGACACCCAATCACTGTCACGAACTCTGTATCCTTCCAGTTCACTGAAGTCTATGTACAGTGTATCTATATCTATACTGAACCCTATAAATATTGTGGTTTTCTTAATGCCCTAAGTGGTATACTGTATATATCACTGAGTAACTTGTTTTTCACTCAGCAGCACATTTAAGATCCATCCAGTGGGTATATGGATCTAGCTAATTCATTTGAACTGTTACACTAGTCCACTGTACAACAGGCCATTTTATTTATGGACTGCCTTACTGGTGGCCACTCTCCCTCCCCGTGTAAACTAAGTTTCTTCTACTAATCAATACTCTTGTAGTACATGTCTCCCTGTACTTTGTGAGTTTCTATATATCCAGAATTTGAAGTCTTAGGTCATGCAGTATGTTTATTTCTATTTTTACTAAATATGGCTGAATTGCTCTCCAAAGTGGCTATATCAATGAACACTGAGTTGCTACCTTCCACACCTTTTTCCACACTTGGTACTGCCAGACTTTTTAAATGTTTGCCCATCGGTGACATTTGTTTTTCTGCTCATCTAATGTTAATAACCAAAGAGGGATACTCAGATAGTTTCAACGTTTACAACATCTCTATTTCCCCGCTTAACTCGATCGAATCTCCTCTGAAATGGCATGGTGGTCTTATGTGCCCTGACTCCAATGATGGGCAGTTCTTTTTTTTTTTCGAGACACAAGTCTCATTCTGTCGCCCAGGCTGGAGTGCAGTGGCACGATCTCAGCTCACTGCAACCACCACCTTCCAGGCTCAAGCGATTCTCCTGCCTCAGCCTCCCAAGTAGCTGGGATTATAGGTGCTTGCCACCACACCCAGCTAATTTTTTGTATTTTTAGTAGAGACGGGGTTTCGCCATGTTGGCCAGGCTGGTCTCGAACTCCTGACCTCAGGTGATCTGTCCATCTCGGCCTCCCAAAGTGCTGGGATTATAGGCATGAGCCACTGCGCGCGGCCTGATGGGCAGTTCTTTTTCGTTCATGGCCAAGGGAGATATCAGTTGTCTAAAATTGAAGAAACATGGCCAGACGCGGTGGCTGACGCCAGTAATCCCAGCACTTTGGGAGGCCGAGATGGGTGGATCATGAGGTCAGCAGATCGAGATCATCCTGGCTAACACAGTGAAACCCCATCTCTACTAAAAAATACAAAAAAATTAGCCAGGCGTGGTGGCGGGCGCCTGTAGTCCCAGCTACTCAGGAGGCTGAGGCAGGAGAATGGCGTGAACCCGGGAGGTGGAGCTTGCAGTGAGCTAGGCTTGCACCACTGCACTCCAGCCTGGGTCATGGTGAGAGACTCCGTCTCAAAAAAAAATAAAATAAAATAAAATAAAATAATATAATATAAAATAAAAAATGAAGAAACATTATCTGCAAGTAAACTGAAGATGTTTGGAAGGGATAGGACTCCCTTCAGAGAATCTTGACTGCAGTGTTTAGCCAGCAGCTGTGCTGGTCCACAGTCTGAAATGCTAGGACTGGCAACCTCACTGCCCTTGAATAACTGGTCTTGGCATCTCTCCCACCGCAGCCCCAGCCTGCTTCCAAGACTGCTTGCTGGCATGAGGAAAGAGGCTTAGGGCTCCCCAGGAGCTTTGTCTATGGACAGAAGTGGGGGAAGTGAGTCTCAGAGGCCAACGAAGGTACTGCAGCCGACTTGTTCCCTCCTACGTGCAGACAAGCACAAACCACTGCAGGGGCGGGGCTTCACCGCACTGCATGGTAGGGGCCCTAAAGCCCCCAACTCCTGAGCTGAGCAGTCATACCAAGAGGCCGGAAGGCCCAGCAGATGCTGCACATCACCTTCCACCACTCACCCAGGCTCACCTTCCCCCAACAGCTTCTTTAACAAAGCCCCAAGTATTCAAATTATTCAATTATCCAGTCTGACCCTTGGTAAAAAAAATGCAAGCTCCCCGCAAGTATGGTGGTATCAAAAATGGTCTTCATATATCTGGTTGTTTAGCTTTATTCCCATCTGTATCAGAACTGATGCTTAAAGGGACAACTTAAAATCCTTAAGACCTCATACCAAATAAACCAATCTCACAAAGACCCTTGAAGTTGGAATAAAACTCTGCTCGCAGGGGCAACGCATTCTTGTGTTATACCAGCTAATTGAGATTTGACTGTGGACTTTTAGAGTGATTCAGAAAGAAGGGTAATGTCAAATGAGTCATTTTCCTCTACTCCGGTCTCATTCTTAGCTCTTGGCCAAGATAACACATCCTGACTTGCCTTCATAAAAGCTGAAACAGGCCAGGTGCAGTGGCTCATGCCTGTAATCCTGGCACTTCAGGAGGCCGAGGCCGGTGGATCACCTAAGTCAGGAGTTCAAGACCAGCCTGGCCAACATGGTGAAACCCCATCTCTACTAAAAATACAAAAATATTAGCTGGGCGTGGTGGCAAGTGCCTGTAATTCCAGCTACTTCGGGAGGCTGAGGCAGGAGAATTGCTTGAACCCAGGAGGTGGAGGTTGCAGTGAGCCGAGATTGCACCACTGCACTCCAGACTGGGCAACAAGAACAAAACTGTCTCAAAAAAAAAAAACAAAACAAAACGAAAAAAAAAAAAACTGAAGCAAAATAAACTAAAACCCAAGTAAAATGAGTTTGTAATGTAAGTGCTGCATTTTTTTCTACCTTCCTGCCCATGGCCATTTCCTCATTTCTTCCATTGCCTCAATATTAAGAAATAAACAGCTTCAGGAAATAAAATGGGTTTTCCTGTGACCCCACATCAGTGTCACAACATTCAAGGCACAGAAGCAACTCCCATAAAGTGCTAGCTGTTTAGAGGCACAGCCACCAAATTTGCTAGGTCACTGGGGGTACGGTTCTTAAAGAGCTAATGATGCTCTTTGCTAAAATATGAATACAACATTATTTCTTTTTTTTTTTTTTTTTTTTTTTTTTGAGACGGAGTCTCACTCTGTCGCCCAGGCTGGAGTGCAGTGGCGCAATCTCGGCTCACTGCAAGCTCCGCCTCCCAGGTTCACGCCATTCTCCTGCCTCAGCCTCTCCGAGTAGCTGGGACTACAGGCGCCCGCCACCGCGCCCGGCTAATTTTTTGTATTTTTAGTAGAGACGGGGTTTCACCGTGGTCTCGATCTCCTGACCTCGTGATCCACCCGCCTCGGCCTCCCAAAGTGCTGGGATTACAAGCGTGAGCCACCGCGCCCGGCCAAATACAACATTATTTCTAATGCAATGCTTAAAATGAAAGCAGCTGTGCTAGACAGGATACCAACATCCATACATTTTGGCTCAAGTCAGTAACTGAGAAATGAGTTCAAGAACCTTCTTTAAGTCATCATTAATCAAGTCCCAGGAGAGGCGGCTGTGCCCGCTACAAAAGGGCCAAGAATGAAGCTGCACAGACTGCATTAGCTGGGGACCGGGCTCTGCCACTCTGCACTTAAGCTCTTAAGGCAGTACAGAGAACCAGGCGACCCGGACCAATCATTTTTTAATTAGTTGTGGCTTTTTTTTTTTTTTGAGACGGAGTCTCGCTCTGTCGCCCAGGCTGGAGTGCAGTGGCGCGATCTCGACTCACTGCAAGCTCCGTAGTTGAGGCATTTTTAATTAGGGGAAATGCATGCTTCATTACTTGACTCACTAAAAGGGGAGAAGGGACTTTTTAAGCCTGCAATAACCACAATGTAGTTTCCCCACTCACCCAGCGAAGATAATTCTCTCAAAAGCAGAATAATTGAAAGGTTGAGTCATCTTCCCCACAGAGCCCCACTCCCCCACAGATTTGGTGATACGTTACATTTCCCTTCCCCACAAGACAGCCCACTCCTGCCCCCACAGCACCTCAGGCCACCAAAGGGCAAATTATTTGCTAACAATGCTGCAGCAGGGGAGTCCTGACCTCCATCTCCTCTGTGGCCTAGGGAGTGGCCACACCCTCAAGACGGCCAACTGGGGGCTACTGACCCTGGCTCCAATCCTAATCTCACCAGCAGGCAGAGCAAGTCAAGGGCTGGAATGTTCCTGTTAAGTAGTATTCCACTTACAGGGGAACACCAAAGGCTTAATTCAGCCCCTCCTTGCCTGCCTTTGTCTAGAGTTCCCAATCTCAGATGACCAAAAAGCATCTGCTCCAAGCAGAGAGTTGGAAAGTTACATTATCAGTTACTTTGTCAATATTAAACCAGATCCCTGAGGGGACTGGTTTCCAGGAGACATGTGGTTATTCAGAGAGCTTGATTCCCCACGATTAGCTGTAGGCGTTTGGGGACAGTAGGAAGATAATGAATCAAGGCCCTTATGCTCAATTGTGGACTAAGTAATTGTGCTCAAAAATAATATATTCAGTCACAGGCTTTTCTTCTGGGTATTTCGCCAGAGATTAGACACTTAACTTGAGTGCAACATCCACGTAAGCATGAATCCTTTCTTTTTTTCTTTTTTTTTTTTTCTTGAGACGAGTCTCGCTCTGTCGCCCAGGCTGGAGTGCAGTGGCGCAATCTCGGCTCACTGCAAGCTCCGCCTCCCCGGTTCACGCCATTCTCCTGCCTCAGCCTCTCCGAGTAGCTGGGACTACAGGCGCCCGCCACCATGCCCGGCTAATTTTTTGTATTTTTAGTAGAGACGGGGTTTCACCGTGGTCTCGATCTCCTGACCTCGTGATCCGCCTGCCTCGGCCTCCCAAAGTGCTGGGATTACAAGCGTGACCGCGCCCGGCCAGCATGAATCCTTTCAACCATCATGAGGAAAATGTTACTCCCAGTTTTCCCAGGGGAAACTGAGGTGTAGAGGCTGAACTCCTTCAGAGTCTCAGGAAATTAATGAGTCAAACCTGATTCTAAACGCCTTTTTGACAACTTCCCAATGTCTCTCTCCACGTGGACCTTCACTGTCGGCCTCACTTTAACCCGTACCAGCAAAGGTCCAAGCCATGAGTCTGGAGTACGTAGATTAAGAAGCCAAGGGATGTCTTTACATGACTGAGTCTTTAAATGACCTTCAGACTGGAAGGTGCTTTCCTGCATCTTCTAATCCAGTGTGCTTACCACCTGGTGAGACCTTACGAGGCTTCCTGTCCCCCTCCCTCCCACAGCAGGAAGCTCATACCCCACTCCCAGCATTACAGGGGATACATTTTAAGATTGTGAACTCGGTGGGGTATGACTCGTCTAGTCATCCTGGTCTCTAACTCCGACCCCCAAACAGCCTTTGACCCACACCGTTTGCGTTCAGTGAACGCGACAGATTTCCTGCCCCCTCCGTAACCAGACCCCCACCCCACCCCGCGGCCTCCGCGTTCCACAATCAGGACGCATTTGTTAAAAAACGTGCCGGATAATTTAAAAAAAAAAAAAGAAAGAAAGAAAGAAAGAAAATAAAAAAAAAAAAGAAACGTGCCGGAGAGGCGCGGGACGGGCGAGGGCCAGGAGGCCCCAGCAAAGCCTGCAGAGGTTTATCCGGCCCGTTACGCGGCCCAAGGCCATCGCCCGGTGAAGCGGGGTGGGCCCTGGGCGCGGCCGCTACGTGCAGCCCGGCCGCGGCGAGATGGAGCGTGGTTCCTGGCGGCCACCCGGCAAGGGCTGGGCGAGCTCTCGGGCCCCGAGCCATTCCCAGGCCCTCGCAGGCCGCCCATCTAATCCCGGCCACATGGGACGGCACCCCGCCGCAGGGGCAGCCGCCCTGCCTCCCGGCCGCGGGGCAGGCCAACGTTACGTAAGCCTCCAGCTGCCCCCGGGCCGCCGCATCCCGCCCGCCGCGCGGGGCACCCAGCCCAGCCCTCCGCCCGCCCGCCCCGGACACGGGGCCCCAGCACCGCCCGAGCCTGCTGGGAGCTGGGAGGCGGTGATGGAAAAAGGGCGCGGGACCGCGCTCGGAGACCAGAGCAAGGGGGCGGGCGCGACCAGAGCAGAGAGGGAGGGAGGGAGCGGACACGCTAGGCGAGGAAGGGGATGCGGGAGAGCGGACGTGACCAGCGAGCAGGGGGAGGGGCGGCGAGAGGGAACTGGGGCGCGGGAAGGGCGGTCGCGCATGAATGGAGAATGGACGCGGGAGGGGAACCAGAACGCAGTTTCAATGAGTTACAAGGAAAGTTAGAATCAGGGGACACGCACAGGGTGAAGAGGAGGGGGTGGAAGGACCGGACTTAAGGAGGAAGAGGGGGAAACGAGCACGGAACAGGCGGCGCGGAGAAAGGGGAGGCAAGGGTGGAATCAATCACGAGGGACCGAGAGAAGGCAGGCGAGGATGGAGGCGAATTGAGGATTGGGGCAGGAGGAAGAGGATGGGACCAGAATGAGGGGGTAGGGCTGGGGCGGGAAAGGAGCCGGCGGACCCGCCTGATCTGCAAGGAACGGCGCTGGGGACTTGAGGCGCAGGCCCCAGGCGTGAGGAGCCGTTCTCTCTCTGAGCTCCACCGCATCCCAGACGCCCCGGATCCTGCACCGCCTCGCCTGCGTGCCCGGGGCCGGCCTGCGAGCCGGGATTCCGCACTAGCCGGGCGCACTGGTCCTTGGTGGGGACGGATGGCCAGCCTCCTACACCGCTCACCTTCGGCGCTGACCGACTCGAGATAGGCTGGAAAGACGAAGAGATCTAGAGCCACGGGGCGTGCAGCTGCTGTGCGAGGAGCCGCTGCCTCAGCCTCAAGGTTATCCCGCTGCGGGCCGCCGCAATCCCTCCGCCGCCCCGCCCTCTGCCCAATCCCGGCTCTGGGCGACCCGGGCCCCGCCCCCTGCGTCCTCGCGGGCGCAGTCACCTTCAGGAGGAAGCGCGGCGGCGGCGGCGGAACGCGCGGGCAGGTTGCCCTTTCGGTGGGACTAAATTCTGCGGCGGAAGGACACAGATTCGAAGTCACAGTTTAAGAAACCTGATGGCCAATGGGGACGCGGCGGGGCAACGGGGCCCGCCCCCGGAGCGACTTCCCTCGCAGACCCCCGGAGCGACTTCCCTCGCAGACCACCGGGCGCCGGGCCACCTGTTGCCGCCAAGTTGGGCTGACAGATGGGGTCTCTTTTCTTGGCTCTCGGCCCAGGCCACCCCAGCTGTCCCGGCCTACCTGGGCAGGGCCCAGATTTATGGGTTCCGGGGCAGCATTCTCCCGGCCCCGCCCTGCCACTCCCCACTCCTCCGGGTGTCTGCCCTGGCGCACCCTCGGAGACTGAGCTGAACGGGAAGTTGGGGAAAGCTGCAGACTCGTGCGTGGTTGGAGGTCCTGGCCGCCTTCGGAGGTGCTCTGGCACTGGAGCGGCAGGAGGGAGAACTAGGGACTACGAAGTGGTCATGGAGCGGGAGCGCGAGGCCGTTTTCCTCTTAGGACCATTCATTGTCTTAGGACCGCGGAACAAGGAAGGACAGGTTGGGGCCATGTGAATAATTTAGTAGGGTCTGGAATCCTGCAGAGCGAATGTCTGAGAGTAGAAAGCAAATAGACGGTGTTGATATTAGCTGGGCATCTGGAAATACCAAGTCAGAACATTAGAGCCGATAACCTATGCAGGAGTCAGCATTTCTGTTTTCACCCTTGTCGTGAATTTAAGTCAGTATTGTTGGAACTTTTGTTACATTTTTCTACAAGACATTTTCTGATTTCCCGATTGTTAGCCAGCAACCAATGATGCGAGCAGTTATCAATTAAACAGCTGTTAACTCTTGCCTTCATTCACAGATACAATGTTGCGCATTCAAAATGTGAAGACAGTTCTCTTAGGTTCTTTTTTTCTTTTCCTGGTAAAAGAGACCAAATGAGTGTGACCTGCTCAGGCATACCCGCTGCCTGCAGCTGAATCACAGGCCTTCATTCGCTTCCTGTTAGCTCAGATAAGCTGGGAGGAGACAGTGACAGCCTAAAAGTAAATTTCTGTTTGAAGTCAGATAAAAATCTTTCACTTTCTTCTGTAAGCCTTTCCTGGTCCCTTTAGTTGTTACTGGGAAGGAAATGCTTGATTATTAAGGTGGTGAAAGAACATGAAGTTGTTGAGAAGGAAAAAAGACATGCCCCCCTAGGGAGGGTTAGATTCCTCCCTATCAGAGAAGAGAGGGATGGCATAAAAGGCCCTCCCTGGCCCCTGAGCTGAGGACAAACTAAGAACAGTGGTGGACAACACTGGGATGGCAAGGATCTGGCCGATGCTGGACTATATTGTATTTTAAAGTTCTAAATTGTCTGGGTGCAGTGGCTCACGCCTGTAATCCCAACACTTTGGGAAGCCGAGGCCGGCGAATCACATGAGGCCAGGAGTTGAGACCATCCTGGCCAACGTGGCGAAACCCCGTCTTTACTAAAAATACAAAAACTAGCTGGGCATGATGGTGCACGTCTATAATCTCAGCTACTCGGGAAGCTGAGGCAGAATCGCTTGAATCCGAGAGGTGGAGGTTGTAGTGAGCAGAGATCACTCCACTGCACTCCAGCCTCCGTGACAGAGCCAGAACTTGTCTCAAAAACAAACAAACGAAAAAGTTCTAAATCTAGATATGTTCCCAAGACTGAAATGCACATGTAGAATTGATGGCAAACTGTAACTCCTCAGTTGCAGATTTTGATCTGACAGTTCTAGAAATACTGTCCACGAGCCTCTGGCAGAGACAAATCCAGCGAATCCTTGCTCACGTTAGATGCAGAGTAGGCCGGGTGCGGTGGCTCAGGCCTGTAATCCCAGCACTTGAAGGCAAAGGCGGGCGGATCACGAGGTCAGGAGATTGAGAGCATCCTGGCCAACGTGGTGAAACCCCATCTCTACTAAAAATACAAAAATTAGCCGGGCATGGTGGCGGGCGCCTGTAGTCCCAGCTACTCAGGAGGCTGAGGCAGGAGAATCGCTTGAACCCAGGAGGCAGAGGTTGCAGTGAGCCGAGATCGCGCCACTGCACTCCAGCCTTGGCAACAGAGCGAGACTGCCTCTCAAATAAATAAATAAATAAGTGCATAGTAAAAATTTGTCACACTGAAGGTAATTTTCTTTTTGCCTATAAGTAGCACAGTATAGAAGATCAAGCTTGGAGGCCAGGTGCCAACCGTTGGCTCACGCCTGTAATCCCAGAACTTTGGTTGGCCGAGGCAGGCAGATCACGAGGTCAGAAGATCGAGACCATCCTGGCTAACACAGTGAAACCCCATCTCTACTAAAAATACAAAAAATTAGCTGGGCGTGGTGGCACGCACCTGTAATCCCAGCTACTCGGGAGGCTGAGGCAGGAGAATCGCTTGAACTCGAGAGGCGGAGGTTGCAGTGAGCCGAGATTGTGCCACTGCACTCCAGCCTGGCTAACAGCGAGACTCTGTCTCAAAAAAAAAAAAATCAAGCTTGGGTTCCATCACACCTTAGTTCCAGTTCCCTATGACCAAATACTGTAATTTAATGTGTAGAAGTCCAGTTCCTCAAAAGTAAATTGAGGACAATTTACTTTTATGGTGGGGTTTGATGATGTATGTGAATGATTCCAACACTGCCCAATAGGCATCCTCTTTCTTTGGGAATTGACTAGTCCTGGAGGGCTGTCCTTGTGACACACACACACACACACACACACACAGAGGTTTTCATCCAAAGTTCCTTGCTTATAACTCCCACAGCTCTTGTTAGTCTTTTGTTTATAATGTTGGGGGCACTTTAGGCTGAGAAGCAGGCCTCAGAGAACAGAATTCTCTCTCTCTCCCTCTCTGACCTTCTTCTGCCTTCCTTTCACTTGTTCCTTTTCCCCCAAGGCAGAAATCTTCCCCCAACTTTGTGTCTTGGAGCTGGCTATAAATAAGTTATTTGTCCTACCTTTTCTGATTGTAGGTTGTAAGACCCCTATTTCAGAAGGGGTCCTGCCCTGTACCTTGGAGGAAGGGATGCTGCACAGAGGCCAAGACAAATCTCGACAGGCCTTGCTGGGTTCCCTCACTCAGTCTAGAGTATCACTATGAGATCATACCTTATGGTCCAAGCACATCTCTACATGATTATCAATCATGCCTATCCAAGGAAGTTTCCATAAAAGGCCTACGAGGACATGATTTGGAGGGCTTTCAGATAGGAGGTTCCTGGAGGGTGCCACTCCCAGGGAGGGCATGGAGCTTCCATGCCCCTTCCCCCATACCTGGCCCTGTGCATCTCTTCATCTTTATTCATTATAATATCCTTTGTAATAAACCAGTAAATGTGTTTTCCTGAGTTCTGTGAGCCTCTGTAGCAAATTGATTGAACCCAAAAAGGGGATCATGGGAATCCCAAATTGAAGTTGGTCGGACAGAAGTTCTGGAGGCCCATACTAACTACTGATGTCCAAACCAGGGGCATTCTTGGGGACTGGGACCTCAACCTGTGGGATCTGATATTATCTCCAGGTACAGTGCCAGAATTGAATTGGAGGACACCCAGATGATGCCTGCAGCAGAACTGATTGCCTGTTTGGCGCGAGGGCAAATCCACCACATATTTGGTTACAGAAGTCTGTGTTGATTGTTGTAGTGGTGATGAGAGAACAAAGGAAAAATACAGTCTGAGTTGGCTTTTCCACAAACACCTTCTGACCACAGCCAGAATGTCTTCCTGAATTTAAGCTTGCCCTTCTCTGGGCCATCACTCCTTTGACCTAGTAACAGGTCGAGACTACAGGAAACTGAGGTTGCTGAAGCAGGACACAGGCTTCTCCCCCTAGAGCCAGCCCTTCCACTGTGTTCCTGGACTTGACCACGATGGGAGGGGAAACTGCTAGGTTCACTGGATTTGGGTGTGAGTAAAGGTGGAAATTGGTATGTTTTCTGTTTGGATTCTTGACCACAGAATCTGCAGTTTAATCGTTTAACTCTCTAAAATCATTTGGAGTCCTTGGAGAAGGGGTGGTAAGTGTGTCAACAAACTGTAATGAACCTAATCCTGGAGCCTAAAGACAAGCTTTGGCCCTGATGAAGAGGGTGAGATTACAGGCTTTACATCAATTATGTGACATCTTAGCCTCTATCTGAAATGGCAGTGTTCTCTCAGGACAATACAATTTCCAGGGCAGCCTACCACGCCCGGCCTCTATGTGAAATTTAAAAATTAGCCAGGGCCAGGCTTGGTGGCCCACGCCTGTAATCCCAGCACTTTGGGAGGCTGAAGAGGGCGGATCAACTGAGGTCAGGAGTTCGAGACCAGCCTGGACAACATGGCGAAACCCCGTCTCTACTAGAAATAGAAAAAATTAGCCAGGCGTGGTGGCAGCCGCCTGTAATCCCAGCTACTCAGGAGGCTAAGGCAGGAGAATCGCTTGAACCCAGAAGGCGGAGGTTGCAGTGAGCTGAGATTGTGCCATTGCACTCCAGGCAGGGCGACAAGAGGGAGACTCCATCTCTAAATAAATAGTACGTAGAGGTGGGGTCTCACTGTTGCCCAGACTGGTCTCAGACTCCTAGGCTCAAGTGATCTGCTTGCCTCCGCCTCCCAAAGTGCTGGGATTACAGGTGTGGGTCACTGCACTGAGCCCAGGTGAACTTTTTTTTTTTATCTTTGAGACGGAGTCTTTCTCTGTCCCCCAGGCTGGAGTGCAGTGGCGCGATCTCGACTCACTGCAAGCTCCACCTCCCAGGTTCACGCCATTCTCCTGCCTTCGCCTCCCGAGTAGCTGGGACTACAGGTGCCCGCCAACACGCCCAGCTAATTTTTTTTTTTTTTTTGTATTTTTAGTAGAGACGGGGTTTCACCGTGTTAGCCAGGATGGTCTCGATCTCCTGACCTCGTGATCCGCCCGCCTTGGCCTCCCAAAGTGCTGGGATTACAGGCTTGAGCCACCGCGCCCGGCAACTTTTTTGTTTTTTTGAGATAGAGTCTTGCTCTGTCGCCCAGGCTGGAGTGCAATGGCGTGATCTCAGCTCACTGCAACTTCCGCCTCCGGGGTTCAAGTGATTCTCTTGCCTCAGCCTCCTAAGTAGCTGGGATTACATGCACCCGCCACCATGCCCAGCTAAATTTTTGATTTTTGGTACAGACGGGGTTTCGCCATGTTGGTCAGGCTGGTCTTGAACTCCTGTCCTCAGGTGATCCACCTGCCTCGGCCTCCCAAAGTGCTGGGATTACAAGCATGAGCCACTGCACCCGGCCTGAACTTTTTTTCTAGGTCTTCCTTCAAACTCCTACGATTTCTTCAGGCCTATGAGGGTGGCATATCAGTTTCCCCAGACAAATCCTGGAACATAAAGTTAGACTTTGGAGTTAGGGATAAAGAGAACAGGCTGTCTGTGTGGAAAGGGCATGCTTCATGGAGGAGACATTCAAGCTAGACATGGAAAATTGGTTAGAATAGAGATGGGTATGGGAAGGCCATGGTGTGGGGGGCGGCCATGGGGAGGGACAGTAAACAAATACTGTTTTCTGAATGCAACTGTGTATCTAGGTTTCCCCAGGCTCCTGCCACCTCATCAGTGCTTAGAATGGAAGGGAGAAACTTAAGGAGTCCTTGGTCACTCTGATGGAAGTATAGTCTTAGCCAAGGTGACCCTGTCAGCCAATGTGACCTCCAGTAATCTTTCTCCAGCCCAGAAATGCTGGGCTCGCTGGACAAAGCCTCCTTGGAGTGATCTAATCCTATCCACCAAGCAACTCCCTTGGAGGCCCTGTGCTCTTTTTTTCCCTGTAAGTGTAGCCAGAGCTCAGGTCCCCAAAGATGCAAGTGGCACTATAAACAGACCCTATCCCCCAAAAGTAATCTGCCTGGGTATACTTTGGCACTTTCCATCCCAAGGAGAGGCAGAGACTGGAGCATCCTGACACACGGCATGTGGGGATGAGATGGGGCATCAATCAAGATTTGGAAGAACAAGAAGGCATCAGTGAAGCCCTGATCAAGTGACTCCCTCCGAAGGGGCCCTCTGGCTTCAGTTCCACCAGTCTGCTTTTTCCCTGACACACTTCACTCTCCACCTGTGTCTGCCCTTGCTCATTGGCTGCCAGCTAATCTGACCTACTTATCCCAGGAAGGACAGCTAGGACTGAGGAGACTTTGGGTCTTCTCCTAAGCAAAATAATTTTTAACTTAAAGAGTGGCATTTCTGGCTCACTGTGAGAGGAGGAGAGGTCTGATGCATTTGTGGCAAGTCCTGTGCTCCAAAGGAGCCAATGAATCTTCAAATGAGCTGCAGCCTACCTTATTCCCATTTCTCCTGGGGTAGGAGGGCTCTAAGAGGAATTACACGACCCATAGAACTTCCTCTACACCACTCCTGAATCAGTCCCAGAAGCTGTGGCATCCCTCAGACCTCCATCTCAGAATCCATCCTGTGAGAAGCTGGTAAGAAACCCAGTAATGACTCAGCACGAGACTCTTCTCCCCTCTCCCCAACAGCCAGAATGAAAGGCAGAATCGAGCAGGCTCCTCCCCAATGGATGGCCACATCCTCACCACAAACTGAGTCATGGTCACACCCTGCCTGATGGAAAATTACCAGGAGGAGGGAAACAGAAGGTTAAACTCCAGGGATTTGTAATTTCTCAACCTAAAAATCAGATAAATGTTTGAGGTGATGGATACCCCATTTACCCTGATGTGATTATTGTGCATTCCATGCCCGTATCAAAATAACTCAAGTAACCCATAAATATATATACCCTACTATGTACCCACAAAAATAAAAAATAAAAATAAAAATAGCCATCTACTCTGTACCCGGAACTAACGAAGAAAATAGTTCTTTTCCTGACCCTAGTCCTAACTAAGCATGTCCAGGTCTATGAAGTGAGACTGCGTGAGCCCAGGACTACCTGAAAAGTAGGAGGCCGCTGTCAACCTGTATGTATGGTATTTGTAATAGGCTTGGCCCTGTGGAGGATGATGCCTTGTTGCTCACACCTGGGTTTCACAGGCTCCAGCTTCCCCACCTCCAGAAGAACCAGGCCTGGGTGAGAAAAGGGGCAACTTTACCTCAATCCCCCCTCCAGGCTGTGGGAGGATTCCTCTCCAGAAACTCGGGGTCCCACCCAAGTTTCCTTACAATGAAGGCATTCTTGTGTTTGTGGGGTTTTAATTATATTTGTTTTACCTCATGTATATTAAGATATTATCATCTGTGGCTTCTAAACTTCTTAGATCCAAAAAGTCCTACTACTTTTCTGTGGCACTATGAAATGATGTATTTAACTTTATTACAATTTTATTGGCATAAAAAGATTATTATACAGATTTTTAAGTGACACCCATAAGGCTAGCTCAGCTATTTGAGTTTTTCTGGTAATATACACCATTTGTTCCTTCTCATTCCATCATTTGCTAGTACTGCTATATTGGATGTCAGTGATACAGAGAAACTATAAGAAATGCTTACAACTGAGAAAATTCTATTAACAATCTTTGAAATTGAACAGAAATGTTGTTATACCATTTGAGTAGCCACACACCAAAGTTCAGTTGCTGGAACATCAGTGAGAACAGTTGGAGACCATCTAGGATAACAGTGGTTAAAAGAACTCAGGTTCTGGAGTTGGGCAGATCTAGTTAAAAACAGCACTGGCTGCACACGGTAGCTCATGCCTGTAATCCTAGCACTTTGAGAGGACTGCTTGAGGCTAGCGGTTCAAGACCAGTCTGGGCAACATAGCAAGATCCCATTTCTACAAAAAAGTTTTTTAAAATTAGCCAGGCATGGTGGCACATGCCTGTAGTAATAGCTACTTGGGAGGCTGAGGCAAGAGGATCACTTGAACTCAGGAGTTGAAAGTTACATGAGTGCCGGGTGCGGTGGCTCACGCTTGTAATCCCAGCACTTTGGGAGGCCAAGGCGGGCGGATCATGAGGTCAGGAGATCGAGACCACGGTGAAATCCCGTCTCTGCTAAAAATACAAAAAATTAGCCGGGTGTGGTGGCGGCCGCCTGTAGTCCCAGCTACTCGGAGAGGCTGAGGCAGGAGAATGGCGTGAACCCGGGGGGCAGAGCTTGCAGTGAGCCGAGATTGCGCCACTGCACTCCAGCCTGGGCAACAGAGCGAGACTCCATCTCAAAAAAAAAAAAAAAAAGAAAGTTACATGAGCTATGATCACGCCACTGCACTCCAGCCTGGGTGACAATGAGACCAAGTCTCAAAAAAAACCAAAAAGCAAAACTTAACATTGCCACTAACCAGCTGTGTGACCTTAAATACATTATTTAAGATCTCTAAAGAAAACCTATCTTCCAGCTTTGTTGTCAGGATTAAATGACAAAATATTTGTGAAGTTTGACACTTTTCAGCATAGAACCAGAACAGCAGTCTGGAGTCAGGCTGCCTGTCACTAGCTGTGGAATATAAGTTACTTATGCTCTGTGCCTCTGCTTTCTCATCTACAAAATAGGAATAATCACGCCTACTTTATAGGCTTGTTCTGAGAATTACGAGTAAATATATGTAGAAAATTTGTAATACTGGCTGGGCGCAGTGGCTCACACCTGTAATCCCACTACTTTGGGAGGCCAAGGTGGGTGGATCATCTGAGGTCAGGAGTTCAAGACCTGCCTGACCAACATGGTAAAACCCCGTCTCTACTAAAAATACAAAAAATTAGCTGGATGTAGTGGTGCATGCCTATAATTCCAGCTACTCAGGAGGCTGAGGCAGGAGAATCACTTGAACTCAGGAGGCAGAGGTTGTAGTGAGCCGAGATCGTACCACTGCACTCCAGCCTGGGCAAAAAGAGTGAAGCTCCATCTCAAAAAAAAAAAAAAAAAAGAAAGAAAGAAAAAAGAAAAGAAAACTTTTAATACCGAGCACACAATAAGTAATCCAAAGTGTTAGCAAATTATTAAAGTGCTTAGCATAATGTCAGCACCTTCTTAGTAAAAACTAAAAATGTCAGCTATCTCTAATACTACAGAGATGGGCACAAAGTCCTCTCAGGAGGCAGGTATTTCAGTTAGAGTGGGCTCAGTGATGAGGTCATTTACTTGGTGAAGAGGTTATTTCCTAGACTTGAAACCAGAATGGGAGAAGAGGGCTTAGGAGACTTGTAAATTAGAATGTATTAGTGTTGATCAAGAATGAGCAAAGTTTACGAAACAGCTTCTAGAGGGATGGACCTTAAGAATGGTACTTGCTGGCCGGGCTCGGTGGCTCACGCTTGTAATCCCAGCACTTTGGAAGGCCGAGGCGGGCGGATCACGAGGTCAGGAGATCGAGACCGCGGTGAAACCCCGTCTCTACTAAAAATACAAAAAATTAGCCGGGTGTAGTGGCGGGCACCTGTAGTCCCAGCTACTCGGAGAGGCTGAGGCAGGAGAATGGCGTGAACCTGGGAGGCGGAGCTTGCAGTGAGCCGAGATTGCGCCACTGCACTCCAGCCTGGGTGACAGAGCGAGACTCCGTCTCAAAAAAAAAAAAAAAAAAAAATGGTACTTGCATGTTAAAGCAGGTCAGGAACTGAAAACCAGGGTAAGGTACCCAGGCAAGAAGGTACCTCTAAAGTACAGTGAAGGTAATGAAAGACAACAGGTAGTCTAGAGTGTGCTTTGTAAAATCAAACTACAACAGATTAAAAAACCCTGTCCTTGAAATGCCAGGCTTATTTAATGCTTTTTGTATTCTCTGTGCTTATATTCCTGTTTTTCTTCATTAATATTTCATAAAGTATGTAATCCCAGCACTTTGAGAGGCCGACACAGGCGGATGGCTTGAGCCCAGGAGTTGGAGGCCAGCCTGGGCAACATGGTGAAACGCCATCTCTCCAAAAAGTATGGAAATTATCCATGCGTGGTGGCACCCGCCTGTGGTCCCAGCTACTTGGGAGGCTGAGGTGGGAGGATCACCTGAGCTTGGGAGGTCAAGGCAACAGAGTAAGACCCTGTCTAAAAAAAAATTTTTTTTCACAAAATATTTGGAAATGTCCAACTGACTCAGCTATGCGTATAACTAAGGATTTGGGGTACATGAAGCACAGCCTGAAAGGCCAGCAAAAGGCTGAAATGGGAATTTCAACAGGGAGAAGAAAAAATTCACTAAAACAATTAGGTTTCCTAGAAAGAGCTGCCTTCCTTTACCACCTTGCTAACCTTGGTGAAATTGCATTGTTTCATTAAGTGAAGCTGCATTCCCTTAGGATGTCTTCATAGATTTCGACTTAGAGACAAACCCCACTTCCCGCTCCCACCAGTTCTCCCCTAACCTCACTTACCCTGAAGAAATAGGTTGGAGGAGAAAGAGAGTAGGGGCCCAGTTCCTGAGATATAGAGCAAGGGAGACTGGGCAGGTTTGTGCAGAAAGCAATAGGCCCTAAAGGCAGTAAATCTTAGCTGCTCTGGCCTCAAGGGCCCTTTTAAAGTTTGACTAATAGTCATTAGTGGTATTCTATATTCTCGGTTTGTTTCATCTGCACAACTGATAAGTTTCCCTTTAATCCACTGATTAAAAAGCTGACACATCTGTAGTATACTACAATAAATGGACACAAGTTTGATACCATGCAACATAAACAGTCCCAACCCACAGGATATTCCAGTCTCCCCCCCCCACCGCCCCTTGTGAGGGCTTGGGGCAGGTGCTGCTCCAAGGCTAGTCAAACCACAGTGATCATATCCAGTCCACAGCACCTTCCATTTTATTGTTTTATTTACAAACAGGGTGAAGTCAAAGGGAAAGTCGGGGATGGAGTCAGTCTGGGCCATCCAAATGTGGAGTAGTTCTTGGGTCAGGCTCCACCATGAAGGCCACCTCTTACATATCCTTTTCCTGCCCCTTGGTAATGGCCCCTTGATTCCTCAGGGCAGCCTCAGCTGCTGTACCTGAACACTTTTATGAGGGCAGATGGATCCTGGGGTAACAGGGGTGGTACGAGGGCTGGGGCCCCCTCAGTTTGTGTAAACCTGAGTTCCGATCACACGCATGATTTCCTTCTGTATCTTGGGGTCCTGAGTATTAATGTTGGCATCGCCCACCTGACCATCCTCATATCTGCCAAAGATAGGGCAAGTGTGAGCATAAGAGGGAGAACAATACCAGAATAACATCAATCAGTGGAACTGTATTTCAAGGCATGGCCATCCCATCCCAGAAGTCAAAGCACTTTCTCACTGCTCTTCATAGTGGAAGATATTCAGCTTATCTGGTTTCCTCTAGATAGATCCCAACAATCTATACCCATTCCCATCCTCCAATGGTAAAGTCCCAGTGACAGCTCCACTCAGGTAGCCAAGGACATGTCTCAGATAACAGAAATAGACTTTTCCCAGTAGCCACGCACCATCATACCCCCAACCTCACTCCTCAAGTAATCCTCAGAGTCCCTCCGAGACTTACACAAAGAAGAACCTTGTGCAGACATGGTCGGATACAGGGCACACCCAGATGTTCCCATGCTTCTGGAGGTCCTTAGATGTAATCACTGGGAGAAAGAGGGCCAGAAATCATAGCTACAATACTTAAGGCACGGAGTCCAGGCAAGAGAAGGAAGCCATGCCACTTCAACATCACTCTTGGCCAGATCATGTGCCAAAATTACATCAGAAACAAAGGTTAGAGACCCAGAAAAACAGGACATGGGCAAGCTACCTACCTTCACAAAGTGCTATACAGTTTAGATTCCGACTCTGCAGGAACCTTGACTGAATGGATCGGGTCTGGAAGAGAAGGAGGCAAAGGAGACCAGAGCCAGGTAGATGGGTACAGCTTTCCCTAGAGAGGCTGGTTAGCTGATGATTGGGAGTGGGGATCAGAGATATCCTGGGCTCCCCGCAACTCCCCACCACCCCCGAAAATTCTGCTTTCCCATAATCAGTCTGGATAGGGTCACAGCTTCCATCTTTACATTTTCATCTAAACTCAGCCTCTGCTTTTATACTCATGACTTCAGCTACATATGACTCCAGACATGTGTTCACTTTAGAACATACCTGATTCCTTTAAATGATCTTCAAATCACTCCCCAACCCATTCTCACCCCACTGTTTCCCTGTCCAGCTCTGGAGCCTAAATTAGCCCCAGGGAAAGGTCCTGCCTCATTAGAACAGTTCCAATACCTGGGGGATGGTATTCATCCTGTTGTATCTCTGGACCAGCTCATCCTTGGAGGGCATCCTGTGCTGTCCTTTTCCCATTCCTGTCACAGAACAATACACCCACTTCATTTATCAAAAATTTACTAAAGTGCCTACTATGTCCCAGCACTGAGCTAGATGCTCATCAAAACAGCAGAGAATAAAATAAACAAGGTATTTTCCCCCACAGAATTTAGTCTGCTGGAAATTACAAGCAAGAACAAGTAATTACAACACAGTATGGTAAGAGGTTGTGATGCAGATTATAGAGCATGGTGTGAGCCTAGAGGAGGGCAACTAGCCTAGCCTAAGAGTTTAAAGAAGTCATGTGGTGACAGCTAGACTGAGAACTGCAGGATTAGGAAGAGTTAATTAAATAAACAGCGGGGAAGTGTCTGGGCAGAAGTAATAGGATACAGAAGGCCTGAAGGAAAGATAAGGTAGTGTGTGTTAGTTGCATAGAGAATAGTGAATTGCAGAGGAGTGGCGAGAAATGATGTAGAAGAGGCAAGCTAGGATCAGATCAAGCAGGCTTTGCAGGCCATGTTAAGGCAACTAAAGTCTATCCTCAGAACATTAGGGAACCACTGCAGGGTTCTAAGATAGGGGAGTAGCACATGAAATCAGCCAGGAATGAGGGGCCCAGGAGAGTGGGACATCAATACCTTGGTGTCAAGTGCCTGGATGAGTGACATGAACGGAAAGGAAGCAAGCAGAACAAGTCAGACTTGCTCTAGTCTCAAAGTTACATTAAAAATCTGACCAGTCATTCAAGAGAAAAGCATCAGCAGTTAAGTGATGAATAATTTTGTACAGGAAATCACAATGGCAACTACCTTGAAGAATCCTACTTCAAAGTCTTCCCAGGCTTGAGAAAGAAGTACCCATTCCTTCTAGTTTCCACATTATCTAAACTCTCTACCTTCCTTACCCCTGTTTATAACATTTATAGACTCAATTTGGACTTTTCTTATTTAGATATGAAAATGTGCTTGTGTACTCCCACTCCTCACTCTTTTTGGTTTGAGGATAGGATGTTAAGTCTCTGGACTCAGCTTTATCATAGGCCCAATCTTACCACAGTTAGGGATAAAAGCGTGTACACGTGTGTGGACACACGTGCCTGTGTGTGTGTGTGTCCACCAGAGAGAGAAATGAAGATGGAGATGATGCTAACATTACAGGTCATAAGCACTCTCACCACTCTACCCTGGAACTTTCTATTATTATTAACTCCACTCTGATCAGTTCTTGGTTTTCTGATAGCCATGGTGTAGAAACAGAGTGATAGCTGTTGAACTGACATTCTGCACTGCTCAGGCTGTCAATTCATCATGTATTTACACTCAAGTCTCATGACAGATTTAGGTGGGGCCTGAACAAAACTCAGGACACCAAGAGCCTCAAGGCTTGAATTACCAATTTCTTCCTTATACAGGACAGGTACTCATAACCCCTGTTTACACCTTCCCCATTAGCCTTAACTAGGTTCAGCTCTCCATCCAAACATCATGACCTTCTCTCAAATTGGGTATGTCAGTGACAAAAAGTAAAATTCCCATTCAGGTTATACTCCAGAGGAGGCAGATAAGAAGATAATAAAGAACAATCTCATTTCTCTGGCAGGTCTTAGAGATGGCCCTTATGATATAACCCAAATCTTGTCCCACCTCAATCCTGTTGTACACTGTCCTTTCCATACTGATCCAATGATTGTCCATTTCCTGAGCCCAGACCCTGAGATCATGGTGGCTAGAATAATCCCTAGAAGTTTTGTGTCCGGAGTATGCACTTAACAGAAGTCCCTAAACAAGACTAAACAAACAGATGGAGTATATCACCTCCTTTTTCATTGTCCCCTATTTTCAACATGAACTTTATAGCCAAGTCACTGGAACCTCTACTAGATACATGAACCCTATTTACACCAACCCCCACTTCCAGAGGGCACCCAATGCCATTAGGCTAAAGATAGTGTGAGAAAGAAAAAACAGAAAACCAGAGCATAATAGCGTAGAAGAAAACATACAAGACAGTTGGTCAAATGCTGGAGTAACTACAGTAAGTGGAACATTTGCACACATCTCCCCCAACATCCCATTATATGTACTCACGTATCTATAGGGCCCTCAGAGACCCATCATTCAAGCAAGGCCTACTCTGTCAGTCTAATATAGTGTATTAGTCCATTTTCACACTGCTGATAAAGACATATCCAAGACTTGGTAATTTATTTACATAGAAAAAAGGGTTTAATGGACTTACAGTTCCACATGGCTGGGGAGGCCTCACAATCATGATGGAAGGCAAGGAGGAGCAAGTCACATCTTAAATGGATGGTGGCAGCCAAAGAGAGAGCTTGTGCAGCGAAACTCCCCCCTTATAGAACTATCAGATCTCATGAGACTTATTCACTATTACAAGAACAGCACTGGAAAAACCTGCCCCCATGGGCCAGGCACGGTGGCTCACGCCTGTAATCCCAGCACTTTGGGAGGCCAAGGCAGGTGGATCACGAGGTCAGGAGATCGAGACCATCCTGGCTAACATGGTGAAACCCCATCTCTACTAAAAATACAAAAAAAAATCAGCTAGGTGTGGTGGTGGGCACCTGTAGTCCCAGCTACTCGGGAGGCTGAGGCAGGAGAATGGCGTGAACCCGGGAGGTAGACCTTGCAGTGAGCTGAGACTGCGCCACTGCACTCCAGCCTGGGCGATAGAGTGAGACTCTGTCTCAAAAAAAACAAAATAAAAATAAAAAAATAAAAACCTGCCCCCATGATTCAGTTACCTCCCACTGGGTCCCTTCCACAACACATGGGAATTCAAGATGAGATCTGGGTGGAGACACAGCCAAACCGTATCATATAGTGATAACAATGGCCTAGAAATTAGGAGACCTGGATCGCAGCCCTATCTCTGCTACTCATAGCTGTGTGATCATGAGAAAACCATTTAACTTTTCTGTATATCAGCTTTCTTATTTGTAAAGTAATAAGGGATTAGATGATCTGTAACTCCAATGGTAAAATTCAATTGCATTTTGTATCTATAATCAATTGCCCTTTGAGAGAGGGAGATGAAAGGTGTCTATGATATCTTTATGTAATCGGTTAAGTGATGAAGAAAGACAAGAGGTCAACAGAGATTTCTGGCTTCATCTGGTAACTAAAGGTATTTAGGCACTTGGTAGTAAACAAAGGCCAGGGGGAGAAAAGAGAAAGAAAGGGAGGGCATAGGGAGAAAACAAAAGAAGAATCCCAGTGGGCACCAAGAACCATGAGAATCTCACTACTTGGAAAGACAAAAGAACTTAATCAGAGGGATGCTTAGGCTGAGACAAAGATAAAAAGTGAAGAATCCAGATAAATCAAAAAGACTATTCCAACCCTAACCCCACTTTGGATGCCAGGCACACAGAGTAAGATCCACTCATATATTCAACAAATATGTGTTGGTCACTTGCCCTGTGTGGATTAATTATAATCTTTGTTTCATGACACATTATTATTTTGTTTTGTTTTTTTGAGACGGAGTCTCACTCTGTTGCCCAGGCTAGAGTGCAGTGGCACGATCTCACCTCACTGCAACCTCCACCTCCCAGGTTCAAGCGATTCTTCTGCCTCAGCCTCCTGAGTAGCTGGGACTACAGGTGTGTGCCACCACGCCCAGCTAATTTTTCTATTTTTAGTAGAGACAGAGTTTCACCATGTTGGTCAGGCTGGTCTCGAACTCTCGACCTCGTGATCTGCCTGCTTTGGCCTCCCAAAGTGCTGGGATTACAGGCGTGAGCCACCATGCCCAGTCTCATTATTATTTTTTAATAAGACAATGAATACCCAGAGACCCAATCAAAGAACTAAATTCTAAATCTAAAACATTACCAGTGACTTACATCTAACTATCTGCCTCCCTTTGGAGGTAATCACTATCCTGCAATTTGAGTTATTATTCTTTTGTTTTTCCTTTTTCCTTTAGTTTTCACACACACACACATAATACACATATATATGCCTAAACAATGTTTAATTTTGATTTTGAACAATATAAAAAAGGCATCACAGTCTCACTCTGTCTTCTGGGACTTCCCTCTTCTTATTGAACATATTTATTATTATTATTTTTTTTTGAGATGGAGTCTTGCTCTGTCACCCAGGCTGGAGTGCAATGGCGCAGTCTCACCTCACTGCAACCTCTGCCTCCCGGATTCAAACGATTCTCCTGCCTCAGCCTCCTGAGTATCTAGGATTACAAGCATGTGCCACCACACCTGGCTAATTTTTTTTGTATTTTTAGTAGAGATGGGGTTTCTCCCTGTTGGTCAGGCTGGTCTCAAACTCCCAACCTCAGGTGATCTGCCTGCCTTAGCCTCCCAAAGTGCTGGGACTACAGGCGTGAGCCACCGCACCCAGCCAAAAAATACATTTTTATTACTAATCTTTTGTGGTTGTATGTGCCGCAAATGTCTTCTGTCGGTTTGTAGCCTGTCTCTTCACTTTCTTTAGGGTGTCTTCTGAAGAATGTAAGTTTTAAATTTTTTTTCTTTTTTGAGACAGGGTCTCGCTCTACTGCCCAAGCTGGAAGTACAGTGGCATGATCATGGCTCACTGCAGCTTCAACCTCCTGGGCTCAGTGATCTTCCTGCCTCAGCCTCCTGACTAGCTAGGACTTACAGGCACGTACTACCAGACCTGGTTATTTTTATTTTTTTGCAGAGATGGGGTATTGCCTGTTGCCCAGGCTGGTCTTGAACTCCTGAGCTCATGCAATCCTCCCACGTCAGCCTCCCAAAGTGTTGGGATTACAGGTGTGAGCCACTGTGCCCAGCCAGAAGTTTTTAATTTTAATATAGTCAAATTTATCAATCTTTTATGATTTGTAATTCCATTTTTTCTGTTCTCTGGAAGACTTTGGATAAAACTAAAATAATTTGTTCCTTGAAAGTTTAAGATTAATTTGTAAAACTATCTGGGCTTGGTGAGGTTTATTTTGTGTGTGGAAATTTTTAAACAATTTCTATTTCTTTTATAGTATTATGACTATACAGGCTATTTCTTGTCAGATTTGTTATCTTTTTCTAGGAATTTATCCATTTTATCAAAGTTTTTAAATTATTAGCATAGTGTAGAGAACTCTCTTATTACTTTTTATTTATTTTTTTTTTTTAGGCAGAGTCTTGCTTTGTTGTCTAGGCTGGAGTGCACTGGTTTGATCTTGGCTGACTGCAGCCTCTGCCTCCTGGGTTCAAGTGATTCTACTGCCTCAGCCTCTCAAGTAGCTGGGATTATAGGTGCATGCCACCATGCCTGGCTAATTTTTCTATTTTTAGTAGAGACAGGATTTCACCATGTTGGCCAGGCTGGTCTTGAACTCCTGACCTCAAGTGATCTGCCCACATCAGCCTCCCAAAGTACTGGGATTACAGGTGTGAGCCACCATGCCCCGCCTTATTACCTTTTTAAATTCTGCTGTATCTATAGTTGTACTGCTTTTTTTGGTGATTATATTATTTGTGTCCTTTTTCTCTTAATCTAACCAGGGTTTATCTGTTTTGTTAGTTCTTTGAAATCATCTTTGGACTTTTTTGGTACTATGTATTGTACCTATTTTTATTTCACAGGTGTTAGTTCTTACCTGTATTATCTCCTTTCTTCTATTTTGTTTGGTTTATTCTGTTGTTAGAGATGTTTTTAGGCCTCTGATTCTGGCACTTTCTTTTTTCTTTTTTTTTTGAGACGGGGTCTCCCTCTGTCAACCAGACTGGTGTGCAGTGGCGCAATCTCAGCTCACTGCAACCTCCGCCTCCCAGGTTCAAGCGATTCTCCTGCCTCAGCTTCCTGATGACACTACATTTTCTGATCTTTGTAACAGTTACAAATTACAACAGGATATCAAGTAATAATCTATTAAGAATCTAGCACAATCCCCTTCATGTGGTGAACATGCAACTACATGGTGACTATACCTTGTAAAGAGATTACATCAAACAAGCACAAAAGCAGACTGAAAAGGAACTAAGACATGAGCCAGGAAGACTGAGAGAACTCTAAATCAGATTTCCTTTTCTGAGCTGGACTGATCTCCTGATTAGAATCTGGACCTCACCTTTAGAATAAAATGCTTTATCTTGCATTCAATGTGACTAATATAATAGTGTAAGATTATAGACAGTTTAAATTTTAAAAGACGGTTGAGAATAGAGAAGAACAATGTCTCTAGAAATATAAGCCAATGGAAAGGACGCAAGCCTTCAGATGTTTTCACATGTAAACTTATATGTACAAGTATACACAAACACAATCTATAATTGCCAACACCAAACATGTGTTCTACAAAAAGCCTTGTTATGTCCCTGTTATTCCTCCACCCATTCCCAGGGCCAAGCCCCTGCTATGAATAAAACCATCATTTTTAACAATAACTGGCCTCACCTTGTAAAGAATCTAAATTTCTAATAAGAAAATGTAGAGAGAGAGAGAGAATATGTATCCATGATCGGGGAGAGCTGACACAGACCAAGTATCCATAATGAGGGAGGAACAGACAGCACAAATCATGTATTCACAAACGGAGGCAATGTAAATAGAGTCAAGGTGGCCACAGAATATTTCTTACCTGAGTATCCAAAGGAAATACTGGAGATGGGGCTCAGGTAGATGCCTTTGCCATAGGCTGCTCCATGCAGCTTGCAGGGAAACACCAGGATGAGTAATATGAGCCTGGGCCCTCCCATGGCTATTTATTAGGCAGCAGCAAGGCTTATCCAGCCCTCTGTCCCTCCTTCTACCTTCTCATTCAAGTAACCCTAAGCACCTATTCTCAGAAAGCCAACTGGCTGAAAAGCGGATGCAGGTTAACCTGCTTGCCTATGAAGTGCTACATAACTGACGCATTGGAGAGTGGGAAATGGTAGAACCACTGAGTCAGTCCCTCAGCATTCATTTTCCTGTCTCCAGGCCTTGGTACATATGCAGATTCCAAAAAAGAGGAACTACAGAATGGGTAGCCAGAAGGAGGGCCAATACACACTCCCTGGAGTCTCTCAGGGCATAGAAACAAGTCTCCCATATGTACTCCTTGAATGAATAGCCACATAAATTGAAAAGCTCTAATAGATTAATTCATCACAGTGGCTACAATCAGCAATTCCATAGTCCTGCTTACAAGTACATTCCCATTCCCCAAACCACCAAAAAAACGCAGCCTGAGATCAAATACACAACAGCCACGTTCTCTATTCATACAGTTCTAACTTCCTCTCTAGGGAACTCCACAAGACAGGTTAGGCTTGAGGACACTGAGGCAAAAACAGCTTACTCTAGAGCAGCCTTCCACAGAACTGAGTAGGGAAGGGAGTGGGTAGAAATATAGGAGAAAGGGGCACAGCCTCACCTGCAGTTTGGTGTAGGATGCATTGACCAGCCCATTGCGCAGGATCGAATGCCAGTTCTCAATGTGGGACCCACTGTAAGGCAGGGTAGAATCCATGTCTCCTTCTGATATGAGGTTCCCAGGAACACTCCCAAGACTGCCATTCCCACCCATTCTCACCCACACAGGACATGAAGATGGACAGGTACACCTAGTGATGGACATGCACATGGATACGGTCACTGGCACGCAAGATGTGTGTGTGTGGTTAAACTCTACGTCTCTGTTTCCAGTCCCATCCTCTCTTTGGTGCTTCAGCTACTCCCATCCTAAATCCTCAACTGCTGGTTCAGTATTTTTATTTGCCTATTCTCCTGACACTTCAAATTCAATAAATTCATCTGAAAATGAACAAATTTATCACTGACCCCAAATATGGCTTCCAGTTCTGACTTCATGTTCTATTTTAAGAAAAGGGTGCTACCACTCCCTATAAGTTCTCTTTAATACCTCTCTTTCTTTCTTTTTCCCTCCTCTCAAAATCAGGCATAAATAGTGGATTTTTCCATCAAAGTAGCTTTCAGATCTGTTCTCTCCAATCTATTTCTTCAGCCACATCTTTTCACATGTAAATGTCATTTTTCCTCAACTACATCATAAATAGTTTGAGAATAAAGACCACGTTGTATGTACCTTTTTGTCCTTTATAGCACCTACCACAATAGCATTTAGTAAGTATCTGCTGACTGGTTGATGGACACATGTAACACAAACTCATATCTCAAGCGCATTCTTCTTGCTCATCCCCGCCCCCTCACCACCCCCACTGCCCAGCCCCCAGCCTCCTCACTGGAAGGCAAAGGTGCTGCCATAGAGCTTCTTGGCGGTCCGGAACCGAGCCTCCTTGGCAGGAGGGCTGCTCAGCAGGAGGAACTGGTGTGAGGTGTGCATGAACTTCAGCTGCTGCCCAGGGTGGGGGTGGAATCAGGAAAACAGAGCAGAAATCGAGATCAGGGAGGGAAGGGTTGGGGATAGGGGAAAAAATCAGGCTTGCATTAACCCCACACAAGGGAAATATGCTAAGGCCCAAAGACTAAATTGATGGACAGAGCAAAGTAGGCAGATCTAGGACCAATATGGTTAGCTGGCTTACAGCCCCTCCCTGCCCCTCACCAGAAATTTAAAGCATTTAGAGGGAGAATGGTCACTTACCCTGCTGAGAGGTAGTTTGACAATGTGTGACCTGTTGCTAGAGATGATCCTGGGAAGAAACAGAGAAAAAAATAAAAAGGATAGAATAATTATGTATTTAAGCTATCCTTCCTGAACAAGCCAGTCTTCCTCTGCCTTTAGGAGGATAAACAAGGATTACTGGGCTGTCCAAATTGTGTGAAACGTCAAGGTCACTATCTGGATATTCTTGTGGGTGATAATGCTTGTGAATAAAAAAGTAAAAATGAAGGTAGTGACCAGACACAAGCTAATTATTGGGGAGTTAAACAATGGATGAAAAAAAAAGGGGTGGGAGGAGGGCTGCTACAAGTAGGGAGTAAAAAGGGTAGAACAAAAGGAAGAGCACAGAGGTCACCTACAAAAAAAGAAAAGACAAAACAGAAAGAAGAGGTCTGAATTAGAATGGTGACAACTTATACCTGGGATTTAGACTCAGATTCAGACCTGGGCTCAGCAGCCATCCTTCCTGAGCTTAAGAGAAAACATGAAAGCTCTCAGGAATGGAGAGAAATGGAGAGAAAGTTACTGTCTAGGCTGGAAAAAGAAACAGAAGAAACTAGAATGAACTTCCTTAGGAGTCAAGGACAGACTAAGCTCTATACAGGCTGAACGAAGAAGATAGAAGAGAACAGATATAAAACACTGAGGGCTCAGCAAGAGAGCACTATCTCCCATGTGGATACAGTTTGCTGTTGTCTTTGTTTTTTGTGCCTCATCTATGTACCTGTGATGCCACCACAGATGGTCTATGCCTAGTTATTCCTCAGGCTAAGAGGGAGAAAGCTGTTGCACTGAGGAAGTACTGAAGGCTGACTAGGAAGAGGGAGGCAAACTAGAAAGGGAAAGCTATGTCAGGAAAACAACAGAAATTGAGATCAGGAACAGATGGCAGCAGGGACAGTAAAAATCTTGGCTAGGAGAAGAGCACAGCAGTAGTGCCTCAAGGCTCTGGACATTCTATATCATCAAGGAGGCCCAGAGACAGGGCAAGGGGATAGCAGGAAGAGACAGACCTCTCTGGATGCAAAGAAAACTTAGTTAAAATTAACAGTGTTAATTTCTACATGCAAAGGACACAAAAACCTATTGGTGGTGACTATAGTTAGTAACAATGTGTACTATTCTTGAAAATCACTGTGGTAATAGATTTTAAGTGTTCTCACCACAAAAAATACATATGTGAGATAACGCATATGCTTATTAGCTCTACTGAACCATTTTGCAATGTACACATATTTCAAAACATCATGTTGTACACAATATATGTAATTTTTTTTTTTTTTTTTTGAGACAGAGTTTGGCTCTTGTTGCCCAGGCTGGAGTGTAATGGCACAATCTCAGCTCATGGCAACCTCCACCTCCCGGGTTCAAGCGATTCTCCTGCCTCAGCCTCCCGAGTAGCTGGGACTACAGCCATGGGCCACCATGCCCGGCTGATTTTGTATTTTTAGTAGAAATGGGGTTTCATCATGTTGGTCAGGCTGGTCTCGAACTCCCAACCTCAGGTGATCCGCCCGCCTTGGCCTCCCAAAGTATTGGGATCACAGGTGTGAGCCACCGTGCTCGGCCCTATAATTTCTATTTGTCAATTTAAAAAATAAATTAACAAACCAAAAAAGGAAACAAACAACAAAACCTACTGCGAAACACGGAACACCTAAAGAGAACTTGAAAAATCATGTCAGCTGCACATTGTGGCTCACGGCCGTAATCCCAGCACTTTGGGAAGCCAATCAGGAGGATCACTTGAACCCAAGAGTTCAAGACTGGCTTGGGCAACACAGGGAGACTCCATCTCTATTAAAAAAAAAAAAAAAATTAGCTGGGTGTGGTGGCGCATGCCTGTGGTCCCAGCTACTGGGGAGGCTGAGGTGGATCACTTGAGCACTGAAGGGCAAGGCTACAGTGAACCATGATCGCACCACTGCACTCTAGCCTGGGCAACAGAGTGAGACCCTATCTCAAAAAAAAAAAAAAAAAGAAACAATTAAAACAAGATTAAAAATAAATTTTTTAAAAGAAAAATCATGTCAGAATTTGTGGGCTTTTTGTAGGATGTGTTATTTTCAAGGCAAGGTATATCAACAAACTCCAAGAAAAAGCAGCCATTACCGCCTATAACCTTGGGAAGGATGTTGAAACCACCACTAAAAGAAGGTACAGGTTCCATGTCCGATAACTCCCTCCCTCCTCATAACCCAAGAAGGATGAGCCATTCTATCCATACCACTGCAGGAGAGGATGGGCCAGGGGATCCAACTTGTCCATCTGTTTCTTGATTTCCAAATATGAGCCCTGAAAGACAATGGCCATAACGTTATCTCCCTGGAGAGGTGGGAGCCTACCTGCTTTCTGCTTTTCACAGAGTGACTATTTGGGTCCAGGGCAAGGTAGGCACCAAAGGCCACATAGAGGAAAAAGGAGATAAGGTTCCCACCCTCAAGGAGCCCTAGTCAGGCTGGGAAGACTCATAAATAAATATGAAAATGACTGAAGATGCTTACAAAACAACATGCAGGTGGGTCTCCCTCATTTTATGCAATTCCTACAGCCCTAAAAAGTTGATTGTAAATCAAAAAATTAATAAAATCAATGTCCCAAGAAGATTAGGCTAAAGAATCCTGTGGTAAATCTTTAAATAAAGCAAAGCGTCCTCCTGACAAGTAAATCATTCCTCCTAGGTGTATCTTATGTGTAAGTCTCAACTGTGATATACAGGATTTGCTGAGAAGAGGCCCACCTGTAAATGAGTACAAATGAATGTCTATTCATGCAGAGATTGCAGACGAGGGGTGGGGAAGTCTGGTGAGGGACAGCCTTGAGTCAAAGGATGGTCACTGCTCCATGTGGCTGCCCCACCCCTAGAAGGATAGAAGATGTAGGCCCCTGTGTCTAGTTCCTTACCTTCAAGCCCCCCTCCTCCTCACCCTCCCAACCCTGGGCAGAGGTCTTTCCTTCACTTCTTAACTCCCTAAGAATTATGGCAAAACATTAAATATGAACAACTTGTAAAGGAATTAACAGCAAAGGTAAAGATTGAGACACAAAGACTAAAGAGAATAAAGAAGAGTAACAGAGCTAACAAAACGGAGAACAGGAATTGGGAAGGTTAAAGAGAAAAGACTGAAAAAAAAAACACAGTGAGTAGCATCTCTAAATCTTCATCCCACTCCCACAAATTACAAACAGAACAGGACACTTGAACTGGGCAGGCAGAGGAGAGGGGACAGAGAAGGCAGAATACCTGGGTCATCTCCCGAATAGACATCACACTATCCAGAGCTTTCTGAAGCCGCTCATAATTCTTCTTCTGTGGAGAATCAATGGGAAGAGAAGAACCAAATAAAGAAAAGTGGAGGAAAGTAAGATGTGATGAAAAGGGGCTAGATGTACCAAAAAAGTCTAGGCCCAAGGAAACAATAGTATGTCATGGAAAGAGCATTAATGTCAGACAGTTCTGGGGTCACATGCTAGTTCTCTTTTATCAGCTGGGAGTAATAGGGTAAGTTATTTGGCCTCTTAGAACCTTTAGCATCCCTTTATGCAAGTGAAGATTAACTCCTATCACCCCCATAGAGACGTTCTGAGGACTAAATAACATATATACTCTGTATAGTAATGACAGTAATAGTGAGGTACTATGCTGGGTACTTGTGATGGTTAATTTTGTGTGTCAACTTGACTGGGCCATGAGGTACCCACTCATCTGGTCAACCATTATTTCTGGGTGTGTTTGTGAGGGTGTTTCTGGTTGAGATTAACATGTGAATCAGCAGACTGAGTAAAGCAAATTGTCCTCCCTAACGTGGAAGGGCCTTATCCAATCGATCAATGACCAGAATAAAACAAAAAGGCTGACTCCTCTGCCCCACCCCGCCATGAGTTTGTAGAGTTTGTGGGTATTCCTCCTGCCTGATTGCTCAAGTTGGATTATCAGTCTTTTCCAGTCTTTGGATTTGAACTAAAAAAAAAATGGACTCTTCTTGGATGTTGAGCCTTCAGGCTTTCAGGCTAGAACTTACACCATTGGCTCTGATTTTTTGGTTTTGTTTGTTTTTTTGAGGCAGAGTCTCTCTCTGTCACCCAGCCTGGAGTGCAGTGGTGCGATCCCGGCTCACTGCAACCTCTGCCTCCTGGGTTCAAGCGATTCTCATGCCTCAGCCTCCCAAGTAGCTGAGATTACAGGCACCCACCAACATGCCTGGCTAATTTTTTGTATTTTCAGTAGAGACGGGGTTTCACCATGTTGGCCAGGCTGGTCTTTGACTCCTCACTCCAGTCAAGTGATCCGCCTGCCTTGGCCTCCCAAAGTGCTAGGATTACAGGCAGAAGCCACTGCGCCCAGCCCACTCTCTGATTTTCAAGCCTTGGGACTGGGACTACAACTATACCACTGGCTCTCCTGGGTCTGCAACCTGCTAACTGTAAGATGTTGGGACTTCTCAGCCTCCATAATTATGTGAGGCAATTCCTTATAATAAACCTCTTTCTCCTTCTCTCTCCATATATATCTCCTACTGGCTGTTTCTCTGGAAAACCCTAAAACAGTACTTTACATATATTACTTCTCTTTTTCTTTTTTTTTTTTTTTTTTTTTTTTTTTTGAGACAGAGTCTCACTCTGTCGCCCAGGCTGGAGTGCAGTAGTATGATCTCAGCTCACTGCAAGCTCCGCCTCCCGAGTTCACGCCATTCTCCTGCCTCAGCCTCCCGAGTAGCTGGGACTACAGGCGCCTACCACCACACCTGGCTAATTTTTTGTATTTTTTAGTAGAGATGGGGCTTCACCATGTTAGCCAGGATGGTCTCAATCTCCTGACCTTGTGATCCGCCCGCCTCGGCCTCCCAAAGTGCTGGGATTACAGGCGTGAGCCACCGCACCCAGCCTACTTCTCATTTTTTTATTTTTTATTTTTTGAGACGGAGTCTCGCTCTGTCACTCAGGCTGGAGTGCAGTGGCGCAATCTCGGCTCACTGCAAGCTCCGCCTCCCGGGTTCACACCATTCTCCTGCCTCAGCCTCTCCGAATAGCTGGGACTACAGGCGCCCGCCACTACGCCCGGCTAATTTTTTTGTATTTTTAGTAGAGACGGGGTTTCACCATGGTCTCGGTCTCGATCTCCTGACCTCGTGATCCGCCCGCCTCGGCCTCCCAAAGTGCTGGGATTACAAGCGTGAGCCACCGCGCCCGGCCCTACTTCTCATTTTTATAATCATCTGCAAAATAAATATTATCCCTTTTTACAAGATAAGGAGATTGAAGTTTAGAAAGGTTAAGTGACTTGCCTAATACCCTTCAAATGGGGAGTAGCAGAATCTCAAATGGAATCCAGGTCTGTCTGGCTCCAAAAGCCCTTTTTCCCTAACATAATGTAACTAATATTAATTCTTCTCCCTTTTCTGTGTCAAACTTGGCTATTTATTTACTGAAAGAGCTAAATCACAGAGTTTAAGAATTCTGTCCCTATTCCAAGCCCTGTATATACCAGAATGTCAGCCCATAGTCTCCCACTATCTTTTACCATTTCTGTTCCTTAGCCCTGACTTTCTCAAGTAACATACCTTAGGGTTAAAGGCCAGAGTCTTGGGATCAGTGGGGTCCACCACAGAGGGATAAGGCTCAAAGATGATGCTCTTTCTAGGGGACTCTAAAGCTGCCCTACACATGGCCACCAGCAGATCCACCACCTTAGGGGAAAGGAAAAAAACAGGGCAGAAGCTAAATGACTTCCCAGTACTGGGAGTCACAGAGTATCCAGTATTTCTCTCTGATGTTCTTTTAAAAAGCAAATATGTTTAAGGCTTTTAAAATAGAAAATACAAGCTCATAAAAATTGAAGTAATACCAAAGTAATTAAAGATAAAAAAACCATCTTCCTGCCCTTAATCTCAATCTTCACAGCTAAGTACTAGTGAGTCTGATGTATATCCTTCCAGATAATTTTCCTACGGAAGTATTTTTTCTTTCTCTCTCATTCGTTTTTAAAGAGACAGGGGCTCACTCTGTTACCCAGGCTGGAGTGCAGTGGCGTGATCATGGCCCACTGCAGCCTCGACCTCCTGAGCTCAAGCCATCCTCCCATCTCAGCCTCCCAAAGTACTGGGATTACAGGTGTGAGCCATTGTGCTTGGCCCTTTATTTTCTTACATGGACAATTTTACTACATATACTGTTGTATTTGCTTTTTTATATAACTATGTTAAAATTTTCTGTCCATAAATAATACCTATATACTATGTCTACTCTAAGGATATCCCATAATTTCTTTAACTGGAGCCCCTACAGATGGGGTTGTATCCATTTTTTATTTTATAAACAATACTACAGTGTATATCTTATATACAAAAGCATTTTTGGAAGTTAAATTCCAAGAATGAAATTGCTAGGTTCCTCTGTCTTTCTTGATCCCAATTCCCCAGCCACGTTTCCCTCCCCCATACCTCTGCTCCAGTGGCCACCTCCTCTGCAGCTCCAGACATGACACCCAGTGTGTAGAAGGAGAAGACGCATAGTTCACGAGTACAGACAGCTGGCTGAAAGGGTATATTAAACAGATGGTGGTGGGATGGGGTGTGCAATAAGGTGTAGGCAGAGAGGGAGTCTTGACCTCAGACAACTCTAAAACAGGGTAGGAATTTGAGGCCCTCTATATCAGGAGAAAACTACCAATAAAGTCTTAATTAAAATGCCTTACTGATAAGTTTGGAAGTTAACACTGTCTCCCCTATGAAGCCTTCCTTGATCTTCCTATGAAGTCAGATGTTCTCTCACCTGATTTTTAACAATGCTAATATCTCTTCTATAAACTTAATATACATTGTGATTTGTCTGTCTCCCATCTGGACTTAGAGTCCTTGAGGACAGCATCATATCCAATCATCTTGGTCAATATCTGATCCCCATTTTTAAATGTCAGGTGGACTCTATCCTAAATAAATATTCTCGTATCTTCATTTCTCTAAACAGTACTGCTGAGATTTGTTTTCTGAGAAAAATCAACAATTTCTAGAGTATCAGGGTGTACAGACAGAATTTTACCTTGACCACAGACCAAGGAAGAAGGAAATGAAGTGAAGGGGACCTGGTTAAGGAAGACGGTCATAGAGTAGGGACCTATACCTTCAGCATAGATCCATTTTGGAAGACATGCTGCTCATCACACACCACACAGTACTCATTCAATGTTGGAATCCTCTGTTCTGCATACTTCATGATCTGGGAAAAGAACAGATTCTAAGTCTTTTGGAAGTACTGGCACACACAGATATGGGAAATAATTTCAGCTTTTTTTTCCAGCTACCCTCCATCCTCCCAGCCCCATGCCTAAGGTAGGATATATTCTTAGGCTGTGTACTTAAACTGATGGCCTGACTGCAGAGCTAAGATTGTATGGTATAGTAAAAATAAGAACATGATGTTTGATTGAGAAGACCTGGGTTAACATCCTACTTCTAATACTTAATGGCATATATAATTTTAAGCAAGTCAGTTAACCTGAGCCTTGGTTTCTTTGTTTATATAGCAGAGCATTATTCGCCTCATAGGGGTATTGCAAGAAATGAGATGATGTCCATGAAAGCATTTTAAAAATATAAAATGGGTGCTAATCAAACTATTAAAATTACTTGTAATTATAGGCTGTCCCTCTGGGATAGGAAAGCATTCAATCAATTAGATGGCAGAAGGTCCTGAGAAGCCATTTCAACTACCTAGAACACTTAGCCAGTCCACTGGTCAAAACTACAGACAATTCTGTGCTAGGAAGATAGGAAAATTCAGAACTAATGCAGCAATATCCTACAACGTTTTTTTTTTTTTTAATGACACCCTGTCTTAACACAGCTTTTGTGCATCAGTCAAGTTTTTCCCATTTCACATGATTTTAGGCTGGTAATGGGACATGCAAGAGACTTTATTCATTTAATGCAGATTTACTGAAAGCCCATTATGTCCCCAGCTCTGTGAAAGGTCTTCTTGATTATGAAATAAAATTAAAGGTTGTTTTCTCAGAAGCTGAACTTCAATAGGAGAGATGTGGCATGTTTATAAATTAATAACAATTCAAGGCAGCCCATAGTATGCAACACATAGGTGCCATACGAAACAAAAAAAATCGTAACAGTTCAGTGAGGGGAGACATCACTTCTAGGTAATGCATTGGCGTAATGGCAATTTTATGGAAAAGGTGCCAACTGACTCTTGATGGCAAGAGGAAGATAGGAAGAATTACATGAACAAAGGTTAACAGAGATGCAAAAGTGAAAGCATGAATGCCCAGGGAATAAAGAGATTTTAAAAAGCAAATGACCAGTAGTAGCTGCGCAGTGAAAGGGGTCTGTGAAGAATACTAAAGATCATTTGAGCAAGGGCTATTGGGAATCATTAAGGAAATTAGTGTCAATCTCACTCTCAACTCATGTCATATGAGTCTTGACACCCATACACTTAAAATTGGCAGTGCCTCATTGGCACTTGATCGTAAGTGGTAAGTATTGTCTTTCCAGTAATGCTGTCAGGTTCTTGAAGATGGGAACAATGCCTTCTTTCCTTCTACCATTAGTTCTGGAAGCAAAGCAATTCAGGAAGTATTTCATTGAGGAGCTGGGAGGTGTTAGCAGACCAAATGGGTCAGACAACAGGGAAGGGCTTTGGAGTGACAATTTTGACTTGATTACCTGAACGAGGAATCCATACTCCAGAGTGGGAATGTTCTTGCAGTGACCACTGACCTGGTGAGAGTAAAAAGGCAGACCCCATGAACCTCCTATGAAGCTGGGGCCTAGATAGACCTGACTCTTGCCCATCACCTAGGACTCTCCTAAAGCAGCTAAACCCTAGCTCAGAATCCCGAAGCTGGAAAGGAGACTTTTAGACATTTTTGCCAAAGGTTCTGGAAAGGGGCTCACCTGTCCTTAACCCTCCTTCAAAGTAGATGGAATAGGTTAGTACAGCAGCTACAGTTAACTACAGTCCTACTCACAAACTAATAAAATCACACATGACTTCTCCTTGAGATTCCCATCTCCAGACTCTCTGCTTCATGGCCTATCAGAGAAGCTTGCCAGACAGTTTAGACGTAAGTTTTCTACTGTTAAAAAATGTTTTCCAGCTGGGATGGTGGCTCATGCCTGTAATCCCAGCACTTTGGGAGCCGAAGGAAGGTGGATCACTTGAGCTCAGGAGTTCAAGACTACCCTGGCCAACATGGCAAAAGCCCGTCTCTACAAAAATATGAAAAATTAGTCAGTCGTGGCATGTGCCTATAGTCCCAGCTACTTGACAGGCTGAGGTAGGAGGATCATGAGCTTGGGAGGCAGAGACTGCAGTGAGCAGAGATCACCACTGCCCTCCAGCCTGGATGACAGAGTGAGACCCTGTCTCAAAAAAAAGAAGTGTTCCATTCTACTCACTCATGGTACATACCTAGGTTTGATTTATGATGCCTAGACAACCATACCCCCACCCCATTTTGAGAAACTACACTCCCACATTTCCACTCCCACCCTCCTGATAGCCAAGTCAAACCCTCCCCAGCCCATGTACCAAAGGAGAGGTCCGTGCTGGGGGAGGGAGGCCCACGTGCTGAGGGCACAGGAGACCTGCCTGGGGGCTGGGAGGGTAGCCAAACACTTCCACTTTGGGGTTCTTCATGGTACAGGAGATGGAACGATTCATGAGGCGCCCAACCCGAAGCTCTGGTACACCTAGTTTGCCTTTCAGCATGGAGTCCTGTATGATAGGGAAACTGGGAGACCTGGAGAGAGAGAGAGCAAAGAGAAGTGATAAAACTGGGGATTTCATAGGAGCCCTAGAGGGGACTGGAGATAAGTGAGCCCTAAGTCAAAAGTTCTAAACCAAAGAAAGACAAACTCATATCTGAGGAAAGTTGCACTGTATCTTAAATACTATTAAAACAAGTAAATCACGCATCTGAATTAAAATTTTTATGTCATCATCTGTGGGTTCTTCACATTGGGACACTGAGGGTGGGCAGAGGCAGAGGATAGGTTATTATGTTTCTAAGCCAAGTATGGAATAATCCCTTGGAAAGGCTGCCTGTTTTTCTTACTGAGAAAGAGAGAAAAAAAAAAATAGAGAGAGAGATTGTTAAACATTGCGCTAGGCAAGAAGTAGTTGCATCCTAAAGGGCCTAATATTGACTATCTGACTGTCAACAATGATTCCTGGGAAGCTACAAATCTGGGTTTGTGTTTGCCTTTGGGAATATCAGAAGACACCACAAGGGGAAAATGTAGACCTGGGGTCAAAGAATGGAGCAATATTTATTTCCAGAACCTAGCAAGGAATTACTGCCTGTTCTCTGACACTTTCTTCTTAGGATGGGGAAACGGATCAGGGCAAAAGAACAGAAAGATGGAAGATTCGGCATACATTTCTCAAAATACATATCACGAGCTAGGTATTCTGTTTTACATAAAGGATTAGGTATTAACCTTGGGTAGGGAGTAGAAAGGTAAGGACACATAGTGAACAGGATCATGTGAGTGGTGTCAGTAGTTAAAGAGACAGAATTCAGGGAAGAGAGGGGATAGAAAAGTTTATGTAATCAAGAAGGTGGGGGTGGGGACTATCACAAGGTATTTACAGATGATCAGCTTTAGGGAGCACTTACTTGGGGATGGGTGAAAAGATGCTGAGGCCAGCTCGGAACTTCTTGATGGTACCACTTGCCTTGAACCAACTGTGCCTCTTCTCCTGCTGGGTCTTCAAGAAATCGTTGCTCAGATGTTTCCATTGTTGGGATGTAAACATACCCAGGATCCTGAGGGATCAAAAAGAATGAGCTTAGGCAAGATGAGGCAGGGTCAAGAAATAAGGACTAAAGAGAGGCAAATAATCTAAAATTCAGACGCAGGGACTGCAAAGCTAGTTGTGGTAGGGGAATGTGTATCTGAAGACCCCTTAAAATGACCTTAGTAAATAAAAAAATCACCATCCCAGAGCACCCCTTCACCCTAGAGGGTACCTAGCCTAATGGCCAGAAAAATTCAGAGATGCTTTGCCTTTGGAGTGAGATTTCAAAGGTGAGCCTTCAAAGGCTGCAAACCTTGAAATCTATTGCCAAGAATGACTATACTGTTGACAGGGAAACAGAAGTGGTAGGATGGAGGTGAGTACCACTCTGTTCCTTGTGAGTCATGAAGAAAAGGAGTAGGGACATAAGGGGTACTGACATTGTTAGGTGAAAAATTATATTCCCAAATTTATGGTTTCCAATTTGAGCTGCGCCCTTAGCTAGATTTGTCAATCCTTTCACTTGTCCTTGATCAATTCTCTCTAGCATTACTCTAAGGTATTGTTCTAAATCCTTATTACCTTCTTTAAGTTACTAACTTCATCTACAACCAATAACCTCTCTTCCTTCCTAAGCCATCAGATATCGGTTCCCTTAATTTTCCAACCCTACTATAAAATCTACTTATATTTCCACCCTACCTTGATCCCTCCATTTTCTGGAGGTAAAGTGACCCTTCTACCTAAGATCAATCCTTCGATTTGTGCTCTAGATCTCAGCCCTGACTTGCCTTTTTAGGGACCTTGATGTGTCAATCATTCCCTTTTCCTGTCAGTTCCTTTCCCAAAGTCAACAAAAAATGTCAATTTTCTGCACCTTAGTCTAGTTAACCTCTCCCTGTTGCCTTCCCATCCCCACCCAAATTTCTCAACCCATACTCATTGTTTCTATGTTGTTGCCAACCACTCACCTCTCAACTTTCTGTATTCTGGTTCCTACCTTCACCACTAAAATTGTTCTCCTCCTGATGCTAAATCCGATGGAAACTCCCAGGTTCTTCCCTTATCTTCTCTGGCATCTGGCCCTCCTTGCAGAACCTGCCCTCCTTTGTCTTCTGTGCCACCATTCTCTTCCTATTCTTCTCTGACCTACCTGCAGTGTTTCTTCTTCCTCTGCCTACCCTGCTGGTTTCTTCAGGATTTCGTCTGAGAGTTTAATGGTATTTAGTCCTTGATCCTATCTTCTTTTCCCACTATCATGCCCTCCTTCGGCAATCTCATATTCACTGGCTGTAACTTCTTCCCACACACATTGATGCATATCTTCAACCCTAACCTCTCCTGTAAGTAGCAACTTGACATATACTCCGGTAAGTGGCAAATTGACATTTCGGACAAGCATCTCTACCTGCATATCTGAAAGTTACCTTTAAATAACATCTCAAAAATGGAACTAATTACCTATCCTCATCCTACAAACCTGCTCCGTTCTCATATCCCTATTTACACTGGTGGTATCACAATTTACCCAGACATCTAGGCTGGAAACTTAAATGTATTTTCCACTACTCTTTGGCCCTTATGGCTATATTCAATATATCTAAATCAGTCTTCAAGTCTTATTGATTTTACACCTCACAAATCTTTCTAATCTGTCTCATCTCCATTCTCACTTAATCACACTTTAGCTCACTATAATCTCAGTATAATCACACTTTAGCTCAGGCCTTTAGCATCTCTTGTCTTGACTTTTACAAAAGCACCCTACTACACTAGTTCTGGTCTCTTGTCTCATTCCCTCCTACCCATTTTGTATAATGCTACCAGAATGGTTTTTAAAAATAAATCTGACCACATCATTTCTTTGCCTAAACCCTTCAATGTTCACACTGCCTACAGGATAAAAGTCTAAGATCCTCTCTAACTTGAACCCTTCCCTATTCTCTGGCTTTGGCTCCTACACCCCCAGCTTGTATTTTATCAGCAATATTTAACTACCTGAAGCTCCCTACACACATACTGCTTTATGTGACTAAGCCCCTGCAAATGTTATTCACCCTCAGAATCTGTCTACATGGACAACTCTTATCCATCCTTGAAAATTACTAATCACTGGCTGGGTGCGGTGGTTCACACCTGTAATCTCAGCACTTTGGGAGGCTGAGGCAGGTGGATCACTTGAGGCCAGGAGTTTGGGACCAAACTGGCCAACATGGAGAAACCCCATCTCTACTAAAAATACAAAAATTAGCCGGCCATGGTGGTGGGTGCCTGTAATCCCAGCTACTTAGGAGGCTGAGGCACAGGAATCACTTGAACTCAGGAGGCAGAAGTTGCAGTGAGCCCAGATCATGCCACTGCACTCCAGCCTGGGTGAGAGCAAGACTCTGTCTCAAAAAACAAAACAAAACAAAACAAAAAACAAAGGAAATTATTAATCATCACCCTTTCAACAGACTGAGTCACTCTTCAGTGTCCTTTCTAAACCTTACATATTCACCTGTATTAGAATACGTATCCAGTGGACTCTATTTGAAACTTCACTGAGAGTGGAAAATATGCTTCATTTCTTTGTATACCAAATACTTAGCTTAATGCTCAACACATTCAATAAACTAAAATTGAGTTCCTAGAGACTTACTCTGAAGAAACCACTAGAGAAATATGAATAGCATGACTCTGATTCCAGGGTAGTAAAAATGCTAAGTAGTGATGAGCCTCTTTTATCTCTAGAAAGTCTCAGGTTCTGACACCCAAGAACCATATACTCTCTCTCCACAACCTTAAATCTGGCTCCCTAAATTTATTTTAGCTTTTCCTCGGCATATTTCAGAAAGACATTTTTGGAAGGAGGCATTCCATCCAAGGCTCTGCCTGTCCATCCATATATTTCCATCTCTCTTTCCTTCCTTCACATGTCCATGACCAGAAAAGACCAAAGTTCTTACTTTTTCAACTGAAGACCCAGCCCAAATCCTTCCTTATTTGATGGCTGGAAAACCTCAATTGATGGTTCTGCAAAGAGAAGAGAAGGCTACTAGTAAGTACATATCTCTTGTCTTCCTGGAGTCCAAAGCTCAGTGGAATAGCTTCTGTACATTCTAAAGATCATAGCTGTTGGGTATTCTAAACAGTAATGGTGGAAGAAAAAAACATCTGAGGCAGAGGGCAGATTCTAGAAGCTGTCATATGAATCTGAAATATCCTCAGGAAGATGTTGAGAAAAGGAGGAGAAAGAAATTTTATCTTGGAACCAGAGAAAACAACGTCATTAGGCAAGAAGGCCTTTAGGGAATGGTTATTAGGCGACAGGGGATGAAGATACCAATTACAGGGGACTAAAAAGCCCCTACCAATAGCCTGCAGATTGAGCCCAAGGGCCTTGTTCCTAATTTTTTTCTACCTCAGTTAACTTAGGGCTTTGGATTAGACCACACTCAGACCACCCACTCGCCCAAAGTCACTGCCTTTACCTGGTCCATCTAGGTACTGGGAGAGAGAAAATCGCAGCCTCAACACAATAGGTTCTGTCCGGAGGACCTTCCAGGCTGTAGAGACTTCCTCCTAAAAGAAGAAGGGAAATAGTTTCCAGTTTAGAAACATAGAAGAATGGACCTGAAATTTCCCCTATATGACACACACATGCACATGACAGTACACACCACTGTCTGGTGATGGTCTAGGAAAGACAGAGATGAGGAATATGTGCTCCAAATACAGCACTCGGGAACAAGACTCCTGGCTTACATGACAAATTCCACAAGTCCAGCTAGACATGTTGTTGGCAGGTACTAGCCCCACTTACATCGAGGAAGCTGATGTTGATGTGGAGGTCAATGTCCACGTCATCGATAGTTCCATATTCTCTATAGAGACACAGGTGACAACAGGTGAGACTCATTAAGGGAGAAAGAAGGGAACAGAAACTGAGGTGGAAAGAGAACTGAGCCTGGGGACAGGGGAAAGGGAAGAGGGGACGACAGCTTTGTACCTAGGGTCTTAGCTACAGCCTTACACCACTTACATGATCAGGATCTTCTCCCAGGCCAAAAGCATTTCTTACCTGAAAGGTGAAACTACTGGCCCAGAGGGGTCTCGGATAAGAGGGAATTCCTAAGAAAAGTGGCCTTACTCTCTACTCTCTACTCTCAGCCAAGCTCATTTATTCTGAGCATCTTCTATCATTAAGTTCATAATTTACCCCACTATCACCATAAAAAGAAAAACTTCTAGCCTTTTAACAACTCAGAAAGAAGTGACTTGCTCCCCTGTCACCCATGAAGTAGAGTCCCACCTGATGGATACAGAGTTCTCACTGTAGATCTCCTTCACGGCTTCAATGTCTGCATCAAGCTGTGGGTGTCGATACAGGTCAGCTGCACAGCTCCCCTGAGATAGCAGCAAAAATGGTGGTGGAGAGAGGTGGAAAAAGATGAGGGAAAGAGAGATAATAAAAAGAATATGAAGAGACACCAGGAACAGGAGAAATCAGACAGCAGTATAGGGGAAGTAAAAGCCACTTATGTGAAGGGGTTATCAGTGGTGACCCTAGCAAGGGATTTCATTAACAGAGGTCTCCATCTCATCATGACTTTAAAAAGGTTCAGCAGACCAAATGTAGGCTTTTGCTTGGAGTTCACTTCCTTAAATCTCCAGCTTTTCTCTCAGACCTTGACCAGGATACCTTCTATGACAACTCAGAACAGGCTGAAGAGTTAAAAGGTTTCCTAAGATTAGTTCTAAGTGAAGAACATTCTGAGAGTCTGGGTATTTCTGCTCAGGACTGTGCCCTGGGTAGTGATGGCATTAAGCAATCGCTGGCAGAGTAATCTTTTAAGATGTGACCCTAATGAATGAAACTACCCCCAATGGCTAGTGTTATAAAAGTCAGAAAATAATTATGTCTAATTAAGATCATATGGGGAGTCTCCACATACAGAGGATGTAGTTTACTTGGGAACAGGTATGACTCCAAAGAAAGAGCAAGGGCATGAGATCAGCTCTGACAAGACCATGCTCAGACCACATCAACATTATAACCTCATCTCATCTGTGCTGCAGAACCTATTTCACTCCTGATGTATCCAAAAAGCGGCACATATCTAGACCATCCAACGTGGGGGTCTTGGGAGATGTAACCTCACCTGAACTCCATAGAGAAATTCCTCTGATTCATTATCTCCCTCCGAGTCGTCATCATTCCAGAACTGGCCTTTGATGTCCTGGTGACGAGAAATAAGGATATCATGCTTTGTTAGGTCCCTATTATCCCATGGAAAGGCGTGGGATGATATGATGGGGAACAGATTCCCACAAAGATTGGGAAAAGATAGGAAAACTGAAGCCCTGATCCCTTTACACCTTTCATGTCACCCTTTGGGAAGAGTGTCGGTCTCTTCCTGATATGATCATATCCATAGACTAGCTCTTAGCGGGACAGAGGAAGACATCTAGGGAATTTTGGCCTTCTGAAGTTTCAGTATGATGACTGAGAGGCTCTGGTAGCCAGTAGGAGAGAAATGCAAATGACTTCAATGTCAAGGTTGACTCCTAAGCACATCTGGGTTCCAGTACAAGCTGGCCTCTTCCAGGATCGTTACCTAAGACAGTTCTCAAGCACACCTAAGCTCTCCCGTCTCATTATTTTCTTTCTATCCTTTAAAGTACTTAATTCTCCTCTCCCTCCCCAAAAAAACCCACCTACACAAACACATCAAGTAATACTGTTTCTGTGCCCCTTCCCTTTCCTTTAACTTCAAATAGCCACTCTATCTTCCAAAAGGGTAGAAAGGAAAATACCAAGAAAGGGTGAGATCTGCACTTTGTCTCCTCTACCCTTTGAACAATCAGTTGGAGAGGTGGGCAGTCAGTTCTCACCATTGGGTCAGTGGGTCACACACACTCTCAGGTCAGTGCTAGGCAGCACCCCTCCATACCACCAGCCGAACCAAGGCCAACGAGATGGGCATTTAGGAAACCACAAAGAGACAAGGTAGGGCACGATGTCAGGGACAACTGGTGATCTGTTGGGGATGGCAGGCTCTGCTGTTGCAGTGGTTAACAAGTCACTGTCCTGTGGAAAGTAGATAATAATGAGTTTCATCACCACTTAATAGCTGGGTGGTGTATATATACAGGAACACGTATTTACCAATACACTTTTTTTTTTTGAGATGGAGTTTTGCTCTTGTCGCCCAGGCTGGAGTGCAATGGTGCGATCTTGGCTCACTGCAACCTCTGCCTCCTGGGTTCAAGCAATTCTCATGCCTCAGCCTCCCAAGTAGCTGGGATTACAGGTGCCTGCTGCCACGCCCAGCTAATTTTAATATTTTCAGTAGAGATGGGGTTTCACCATGTTGGCCAGGCTGGTCTCGAACTCCCGACTTCAGGTGATCTACCGGCCTCGGCCTCCCAAATTGCTGGGAATACATGTGTGAGCCATTGCACCTGGCCATTAATGCACTTTTATTATACATACAGATACCTGCATATAAAAAGACACGCTTGCGTGCATATACATGCACACTTGCACATGCAGTTCTTTATAGATAATGAAACACAAAAGCACTATATGCAAGATACTGCTGTTCTACTTAAACTGGAGAGCTGGGATTAGAGCAAGACCCTGCTCTAGCTCATAATGTTACAACTCCTAAAGCCAAAAGTGATGGTGGCAGGACAAGATGCTTATGTTTACTCTGTCAGTTAATTCTTCAGAGTACCAACTCACACCAGAGTTAAGATTCAGAATCGGATTACTTCTACTCTTTATTGTTAGTTATTTCTCCATATTAGCCATTATCTCTCTTTAAACATCAGTATTACTAGCTATTATATGGCAACGATAGCTAACTTAAAAAGTCCTCAACGGCCAGATCACCTGAGGTCAGGAGTTCAAGATCAGCCTGACCAACATGGTGAAACCCCGTCTCTACTAAAAATACAAAAATTAGCTGGGTGTGGTGGTGCGTGCCTATGATCCCAGCTACTCAGGAGGCTGAGGCAGGAGAATTGCTTGAATCTAGGAGGCGGAGATTGCAGTGAGCCGAGATCATGCCATTGCACTCCAGCCTGGGCAGTAAGAGCAAAAACTCCGTCTCAAAATAAAAAGTCCTCAACAACACTGAACATCTTTTGGCAGTTATGATCTCAGTTGTCATTGCCAAAATAATGCCCTAAAGTCATCTTGGAACCTGCTTCCCAAATAAAAATGCAATAATTATCCCAAAAAATGCTTAGAAAAACTTTTACTTAACCCAGAGCCCTTTCATACACAATTCCCTGCTCGCTTCTAATTCCACAGACTCCTAATCCTATACTAGCAACTTTTAGCTCCATTAAAACCTCCACATATAGCAGAAAAACAAAACAAAACAAAAAACTCATCTGTGAAATTATGAAGGCTTTAATGGCTGAAGATGGCAAAGCTACCCTAAGAGCAGGCTAAAAAAGCTTTCTGTTGCTCTCTAGACCAGCAAGTCACTGGCTTTGCACATATCTCAGCTGAAGCTACTCCAACCTCAGAGGTGTCTTGGTCTCTAATATAGTTCTTCTTTTTTTTTTTTTTTTTTTGTTTTCTGACAGAGTTTCACTGTGTTGCCCAGGCTGGAGTGCAATGGCGTGATCTCGGCTCACTGCAACCTCTGCCTCCTGGGTCCAAGCAATTCTCCTGTCTTGGCCTCCCAAGTAGCTGGGATTACAGGTGCCCGCCACCATGCCCAGCTAATTTTTGTATTTTTAGTAGAAACGGGGTTTCACCAGGTTGGCCAGGCTGGTCTCGAACTCCTGACCTCAGGTGATCCACCCGCCTCAGCCTCCCAAAGTGTTGGGATTATATGTGTGAGCCACTGTGCCTGGCTGGTCTCTAACACAGTTCTACTGAATGTCAGGTTTCCAGATTAGTGATTCTCTGACTGGGGTTGGTGGACCTGCAGCATCAGTATCATCTAGGAACTTGTTAGAAGTGCAAATTCTCAGACTCCTCCTAAGACCTACTGAATTAGAAACTCCAGAAATGGCCAGGCACTGAGGCTCACGCCTGTAATCCTAGCACTTTGTGAGGCCCAGGCGGGCAGGACACCTGAGGTCAGGAGTTCGAGACCAGCATGGCCAACATGGTGAAACTCCATCTCTACTAAAATAAAAACATTAGCCAGGCATGGTGGTGCACGCCTGTAATCCCAGCTACTCGGGAGGCTGAGGCAGGAGAATCATTTGACCCGGGGAGGCAGAGGTTGCAGTGAGCTGAGACTGCGCCATTGCACTCCAGTCTGGGGGGCAACAGCAAAACTCTGTCTCAAAAAAAAAAAAAAAAAAAAAAAAAAAAGAAAAAAAGAAATCCCAGAAATTGGACCCAGTAATCTGTGTTTTAACACACCCTCCAAGTTGTTCTGATGCATAAAATTTGAGAACCACTGTTCTAGTTCTAGATCCTTGTGTGTTCTAAGGACCTGTGGTTCATTCCTTAGATACCAACTTAAGTCTGGTAACTAAGCCAGGATGGGGACAAAAGACACAATGCCAGAGCAGAGCCAGCATAGGAGTCTTCCAGTTGATAGTGTTCCTTGATCCTTCAGAAACAACATGCAAAAGGAAAGTATAACTGAAGTTCTTAGAGATGGAATGACCCGATTACTGAGATTTGTTTAAAATACTACCCTGGCACACACATAAAAAAAGGAGGGAGGATAATAGATGAAATAAATATAGCAAATAGCAAAATGTTGATTACTGATGAAGCTATGAGATGTACATGATGATTTTCTGGTAATCCCTACCTCCCTACTTTTGTGTAAAGTTGAGAAGTTTCAAAATAAAAAGTTTTAAAAAAAATCAGAAGCTACTCGAATGGGCTCTCCTCAGAGTCAGGTCTAAATGTTAACAGGAAGATTAACCAAGACTCCACAATTGCCTCATTGCTGTTCTTCAAACTCATCAAGCATATTCCCTCCATACAGCCTTCATATTCCCACCATATTCCCAAGCATATTCCTGCCATAGAGCCTTTGTCCCTGCTGTTCCCCTTTCTTGGAATGCTTTCCACCCAGATATCCACATGGCTTGTTCCTTCACTCTTCCAGATCTCTGCTCAAAGGCCACCTTGACCATCCTATTTATTAAAACAGCAACAACTCAACACCCACATACTAGCACTCTCTATCCCCCTTCCCAGCTTTATTTTTTTTCCACTTACCATGTTCTAACATATAAAATGTTTATCAGAATGTAACCTCTGGTGGCAGAGGCTTTGACTGTTTTCAATCTACATTCTTCAGCCCTTAACACATTTCTTGAATGAGTGAATGAATGAATGAACCCTCTGCTGGATACTTAAGTCAAATGGGAGATATATACAATAACCTGCATGTTTCTACATATAGACGAAATCACACAAAAAATGATTTTAAAAAGCAAAACTTCACCTTCAAGAGCAGCTGAGATCCAGAATGTGAAGATCTTGGGGTGAGGTTCGTGAGATTTGAAAATGAACAGTCAAGTGCTGATCTGGATGATCACAGAGCAGTAAAGAGGGAGGCACTAAATGTCCAGCCTGGGTTGCCCTGGGGTGAGGGGTAGGATGACGGCAGCGTTAGGCCAGAAGTGCCAGCTTTTCACGGTCTTTGTTGCTGCAGAAGTCAAGAAAAATTTAGCCTCTTTCCAAGGGCTGTTGCTGCTTGGTTTCTGTTGCTATCACAAGGAGAAAAAGGTATTTCAGAGGGAGTTTTTCTTGTTCAAGCAAGAGACAGTTCAGAGATTACTGGCTTTTTCAAACCAGGCTGCTTTAGTGAAAGGGACTTGCTCCCTCTACTCTCAACGCCCTTTCCTCTGGAGAGATGGAAAGTGGATTTAAAAGGTGAAGAGTTGGAAAAGGAAGGTGGTGGGTTATGGAATTCACAGGATCACAAACACTTTTTTAAAAATTAGCCGGAAATGTGGCCTAATTCAAAGCTTTCATGTTACACATAGAATACTTAGACCTACAGAGGTGGAGCAATTTGCTTAAGGTTAGGAGTACAGAAGGACTGGGATGTAAAGACATTGGACAGGTTCTAATTACATCTAATCTTCATGTGACGTGGTTACAATTAATTGAGTTGTTAATGAGTTAAGCAAGAAAGACCTATCTGATTTATTTAAATGAGGTAAAGAATGGGCCCTTTCAAAAGAAGTTGGGCCAAAAATAGACTATATGACGAGTGTCCAGAGAAGGTGTTAAAACTCAGCTGCTAATATAGAACGCTTTATGAATTTCCACGGGAATAAGTCAAATGTAAACGAGCCTCAAGTCTGGATCACAAAGTTCTTTCCCTAGGTCCATGGGCGCTTCTCTGGGTGTGACAACTTCACGTCTAGTCAAAGCAGCTACAGAGCTCAATGTTTAAATTGTAGGTTGGGCTCCCGGCTTTGTGGTCCTGGAAGAGGTTACTCCACTCCACCCCGTGTGCTCCCTTCTCAGGACTAGGCCACTAAACAAAGACTACTAGGAAGAATCACCGAGGGGCGATTCCCGCAGGTTAGCGCTATCTCGGGCACCCCGCAGGGAGAGAGGACACGGCTGCCCCCCGAAAACACTCTCTGGCACCCGTGCTTCCAGGACAGGCCCTGAGGCCTCTCCCGGGGAAGCAGTTACACCTGTTCTCCGGGGTTCCCCTGAAGATCCCAAAAACACCCAACACCTGCCTCCCCAGGGAAGACGCTCTGGGCCCGATCTCTGCCGCCCGGCCGCCGGGCCTGAGTGAAGCCTGTCCAGCCTAGGAGGGGCCCTCAGAACCTCCCGGTCCAAGCCCTTCACTTCGTCCACCCCTGCGGAGATGGGGCGAGCCCCGCACCCTTCCCGCGGCCCGGCCGCACCGCCCCGTGCCCGTGGTGGCGGCCCCACAGGCCAGCCTCGCGAGTACTCACGGCGACCCCGGGCCGCGCGCGGCCGCAGCCGACGGGACGAGCGGCCCGGGACGCCCCGCGGGGGCGGAGCGGCAGGCCAAGGGGCGGGGGCCGGGCCTGGCGGGCGAGGTCGCGCACCCCACGCCTCGTCGTTCCGTCACGGGCGCGCTTAGCCACTCTGCGCACGCTCGCGCGGTGACACCATGGCACGTGGCCCGCTCCTGACCAACAGCCTGACGGCCTGCTCCTGGGCGCGCCTCAGCAGCCGACGCCAGCCTGAGACGCCTGCGCGGCGGTCGCTAGTCGGGAAAGGGTGCGGATCGGGGGGTGGCGCCTGCGCCGTGGGTAGCGGAGGCAGTGGAGAAGGAAGAGGGACTCTGGGGGCGTGCGGGGAGCCTTCCAAAGGAGAATGCTTGCATTTGGCGCCCCGAGTGGTTGGGAGGAACAAGCAGGGAGGGCAACCCAGGTTGCTTGTAGGCTGGGAGGGAGTCCCCTCGCTGGAGGTTGTGGCCGGCAGGTAGAGACTGAGGGAAGTCCTGAGGCCTTGCTGACTGCAGGATTCTCTGGTTCGATAGTGGAAGTCGAACACCTCGGGCTTTTAAAAATTCCGGCATTTAACTCATTTGTTCCCCGGTAGCTGCAGCGTGATGGAAAGCACCCTGGCCTTCTAGTCAATCTGGGTCTGAAGCTTGGGTTCGGCACTTATTGATGGTGCAGGCTTAAGCGATGACTTTCACTTTGTGAGTCTGACTTCTCTTTGAGGTGGAGACAGTAATATGTGTTTCATGGAGCCGTTGTGGTGAGGATGAACTGAGATAGTGTTAGGTTGAACCGTACGAAATTGCTATTTTTGTAGTTTATAAACAGTCAAATACCTTCAATTTCATATGATTCCAACTAATCCATGTAAAGTAACCAGCAGAGTACCTGGGACTAGGAAGTAGTCCATACATGGAAGCTGTAATTGTGGTTATTGTGGTTATTAGCCCTAGACATGGCCAGACCTCCTTCATCCTTATTAGTCTTGGGGCTTCCACGTGACCCTCTTTTCCATCAACACTAATGGGAAAAGGCTTATCTTAGACCTTCTCTGTTTCCTCACTCCCTCTTTGTAGCTGGACACAGTACACACAAAGAAGGCTTTGGCCCTGAATGATATAAACATGTCATGTCTATCCCTCCTAAGCTGGCCTCAGAAGTTTCCCAGTTAACTTTTTGTTGTTGGTTGATTTACATTTGCACATTCTCAGCCTCTCCTTTCTAACTCCTTTCCCTTTTGATGTCCCCCTCTGCTCACCTTGCCACTCAGCCTGGGCCACAACACCGTCTCGGTATGGGTTTGTTACACCTATTGCTTATAGTAACTGAAAAAAGTGAGGGATCAATATAACCTCGGTTTCAGAGTGCGAAAGTTCAGAGTAGTAGGGGAAGGAGTCGGGCCGGCTCTCTAAAACAACTCACCGTCAAGGGCCCCATAATAGCTTTTGAGAACCAAGTATGTATGGGAGTGTTTGAACATAAGCACTGTGCCCATGAGTGACAAGTCCAACTCCAGTATTCAATAACCTTTAGGATTCCCCATTTCCAGCATACCACCAGCTCTTCTATTCATCATGAATCTCAGCCACCTCATAGTTTTATCAGTATCTTCCAGGCTTCACCTCTTTTCCTACCCAGTCCAGATCCTTGGTCAGTCATTTTAATCACATTTTTGTTAATATGCTTGCACTTACTCTGTAAAAATCACACTCCTGGGTCATGCCAGCTATCTACCTTCTCTACTTTCCCATCCTAAACCAGGATAAAGGAAGTCAGCTAATCCTGCACACTTAAGCTCGTGAGTGGACACCATTTAGGTTAGTCTAGCCCATGAACACTATTCTGTGGGAATTATAGTTTCCACACCCACACTATGGATCCACAGGCCCCAGGGCCATGTTCGTCTTGTGTGACCCCTAGCACTTTAACTGCAGTTTATTGAACTGTGAGTGGATTCCTGGTCTAAGCTGTGTTAAGCAGATGTTCTCCTGAAAATCTGGGATTAGAGCTGACAGATTATGATTCTAACTGGACTGGTTTCTTAAGCAAAAGAGACATAGACTTAGGAGCTATGGTACATCTACCTCCCACCTACTATGATGAATGAGAAAAGGAAAAAGACCATCTGGGGACACAGAATGAAGCATGGAGAGGCAGAGACCAGAAATGGTGAGACTACTCTCTGCTTCCTGGCAGCTTCCTAGGCACCCCTCCCTTCCTTCCTTCCTTTTTTTTTTTTTTTTTTGAGACAGGGTCTCACTCTGTTACTCAGGCTGGAGTACAGCAGTGTGATCATAGCTTACTGCAGCCTCCAAGGCTTAAGCATGCACTAACATATCTGGCTAATTAATTTTTGTGTGTGGAGATGGGGTCTCCCTATGTTGCCCCGGCTGATCTTGAACTCCTGGGCCCAAGCAGTCCTCCATCTTGTCCTCCCAAAGTACTGGGATTACAGGTGTGAGCCACTATTCCCTGCCCCAGGCACTTTCTGAGGCCCTCTGATCTTGGGGGACTAGGAGTCAGCTTTTATCTAGAATAAATGGCTTAAGCTAACTTAATGTGCACTCAGTACAGAGCTCCTACAAATTCATTGTCTCCTCAGCAGAGCCCTCAGTGTACCCAACAACCCTTTCACATGTCAGCCTCTCCCACCATCCCGCATTCTGCTTCACAGAAAAAATAAAGGCTATGAGTGCCAGGTACTTGGGTGGCTGAGGGAGGAGGATCTCTGGAGCCCAGGAGTTCAAGGCTACAGTGAACTGTGGTTATGCCACTGCACTCCAGCCTCAGCAATGGAGTGAGACTCCCCATCTCTTTAAAAATAAACAAATAAATAAAAGGCCATGGGGGAACTGCCTCAATTTTCTGTCCCCTCCAAACATTTGAATCTCTCCCAACCTTTCTGTTTCAGAAGTGGAGAGGTCGCTCTTCAAATACAAAGTTAATCCTTTCACTGTGATCTGTATTTCATTCCTTTTAGCCTCCTTGGGAAATTTGCTCCTTACCTCTCTTTTTCATTTATATTCAACTTTTTCCTCTCCCCTACTCGTTGATCTCAGTATATAAGCTTGATCAACTAGCCCAACCTTAAAAAGAAAATCCAATTTGAATCCTATATGCCATGCTACTGATTTTTCTTGCCTTGAACCAAACTTCTAGGAGTAGCCTATACTCTCCCTCTCCACTTCCTTGTCTTCAATTGTTCCTTAAATCTGGTGTCATCTGACCTCTCCCCAAAATTTCTACTGAAAATACTTTCACCAAAGTGACACATGACTTACAAATGGACAAATCCATTGGGAATTTTCAGGCTTCATTTATATGACCACACAGTGTCATTTGGCATTGTCAATCGTCTTGCCCCTGCAATCGACTGCATGGTGTCATTTGGCATTGTTGATCATCCTGCCCCTGCAACCCTTTCCTCTGTTGGCTCTTATGGGCTACACTCTTCCAGTTTCTTGCTACACCTCATATGACTCCTTCACAGTATCCTTATTATACTCCCTTTCCTTCATTCCCTACTTAAGTATAAAAGCAGTTCAGCCCATGCCCATTTCTCCTATTACTCTTCCTGGTGGCCTCCATGGCCACTTGAAGGAGATTTTGAGAATTTGGGGTTGCCCAGAAACAGAATCTCCTTCTTATGTTACAAGTTTTAGAAGTAAGCAGAGCCCATCTTTCATGACAGACACTAAAAAGGTTGAATCTTTGCTTTCCCAGCTCTCTAGCTAAGACAGAGGCATGTGACCTTGGCCTGGCCAAACATCTTCCAGAAATGTAGATTCTGGAGTGATTCAGAGAAATAGAATCATAGAGAATTCATGCCAGTGGCAATGGTGACAGGAGAGCAGGGTCAGCTTTACCCCATGCCCAGGGACTTTCATGGTGTGGGTACTGGTAGTGGTGACATCCCATGTCCAATAATGATGACAGCAGCAATGGTCTTGTGGGGCTGGTTCTGGCATCTGAATTTGGCCCGTGCTCTGGTGGACTGGCCTCTCATTGTTCCTGCCTATTTTCCAAGTTTGGGTCTTTCGCCTGGCAATCCTGTGACCCACCTAGTGCCCTTTCAACAAATGGCTCGTTTAAATCCTCCTGAGTGACACACAGTTATAGACTGGAACTCCCAAATCTATATTTCCATCCTGTACTTCTTCTTTTTCTTCTTCTTCTTTTTTTTTTTTTGATGGAGTCTCACTCTGTTGCCAGGCTGGAGTGTGGTGGCGTGATCTTGGCTCACTGCAACCTCTGCCTCCCAGGTTCAAGCGATTCTCCTGCCTCAGCCTCCTGAGTAGCTGGGACTACAGACACATGCCAACACGCCTGGCTAATTTTTGTATTTTTAGTAGAGACGGGGTTTCACCACGTTGGCCAGGTGGTCTCAATCTCTTGACCTTGTGATCCACCCACCTCAGCCTCCCAAAGTGCTGGGATTACAGGCCTGAGCCACCGCGCCCGGCTTCCATCCTGTACTTCTTGAGTTTCAAGTTGACTTTGGTCAAGTTGTCTTTAGGACAACTCCACTTGGATGTCACATAGGCAAACATCTTCTCACTGTATTTCTTTCATGTTCCTAACTTAGTAAATCTCACCTATGACTTATTCAGACTGAACCCTGAGAAGAAAGCATCTTAGACTTCTCCCATCCTTATTTAAATGGAACCAATTTTGCCTCATAAACATTCTAAATTTTACATCTTAATACATCTTCTTCTTCTTTTTCTTTTTTTCCAAACTCTGGCCTCCTGCCCTCTTGCTGCCTAAAAGCACAGAGACTCAGAAGGCAGAACAGGCCACAAGCCTGGATCTGGCTTTTCCCAAGGGATATCTTAGCTGCTCAGCAGAAAATGCAAGAAACTGAAAAGAAAGCCTGTGGAATGAGCCTCAGCCTCCTGGGGAGTAGTAGACAGGGTCTCAATATGTGGCCCAGGCTGGTCTCAAACTCCTGGCCTAAAGTTATCCTCCCACCTCGACCTCCAAAGTGCTAGGATTACAAGCATGAGCAAATTAATACATCTTAAATCAATTCCTCCTTTATATTCCTGTTCCTCCCTACCAGAACTATCACATTTGCCTCCTAATAGACTCCTCATCCAGTATCTACTCCTGCAATCTATTCTCCACTTAGCTGCTTAGGGGATCTTTCTAAAACTCAAATCTGATCATGTCATTCCTCTATTAAAACCCTTCAACGGGCTGGGCCCGGTGGCTCATGCTTGTAATCCCAGCACTTTGGGAGGCCAAGGCGGGTGGATCACTTGAGGTCAGGCTTCGAGACCAGCCTGGCCAACATGGTGAAACCCCGTCTCTACTAAAAATACAAAAATTAGCCGGGTGTGGTGGCAGACGCCTGTAATCCCAGCTACTCAGGAGGCTAAGGCAAGAGAACCACTTGAACCTGGGAGGTGGAGGTTGCAGTGAGCTGAGATCACGCCATTGCACTCCAGCCTGGGTGAAAGAGCAAGACTCCATCTCAAAAAATAAAATAAGATAAAAATAAAACCCTTCAATGTCTCTCTACTACTCTCAGGATAAATACACCCTTTCTATAGATATAACCCTATTTGACTCTCACCAGCCTCTCACATGCATCCTACACTCCAGCCTGGCCAGATTATACATTCTTATAGGACATGCAGGACATACTTTGTTTTTGTTTGAGATGGAGTTTCGCTCTTGTTGCCCAGGCTGAAGTGCAATGGCTCGATCTCTGCTCACTGCAACCTCCGCCTCCTGGGTTCAAGTGATTCTCCTGCCTCAGCCTCCCAAGTAGCTGGGATTACAGGCATGCGCCACCATGCCCAGCTAACTTTGTATTTTTATTAGAGATGGGGTTTCTCCACGTTGGTCAGGCTGGTCTCGAACTCCCAACCTCAGGTGATCCACCCGCCTCGACCTCCCAAAGTGCTGGGATTACAGGCGTGAGCCACCGCGCCCAGCTGCATACTTTTATACTTTGTAAGTATTAGTACTTAGTGGAGCTGACAATCACAATGCTACCTCCTGTCCCCTTCTACCCCACACAAATGGATGCATGACCCCTCAGGCCAGGCAAAGGACTCCATCATCCTGACCAAAGTGATTAGTTCAGGTGTGGGTTTGTGACCTAAGCAAAGCCAATCATAATCTTCTGCTCAAAGCTCTCTTGCTTTTGAGGTTAATGTGCTAAGAGGATATGAGATTGAAGCTGCTGGCACCCAGCTCTCCCTGCCACAGGACAGAGAATGGGGCCAAGGCATAAAGAGAAGCAGAGCTCTGAGAAATGGAATGAGAGAGACCTGATGACATTGTTTGAGCCCCTGAGATCAGCCTTGCTTGAGGTCAGTAATACCACCACATTTCTCAGTTCTCATCTTGCTTAAGCTGGTTTGTCTTGGTTCCTATAACTTGCTACTAAATCAGACCTAATACAGAAGTGGAATGAGGTATGGAATTGATGGCACTGAAATGAAGTTGAGGCAGTGGAGATCCCCACTTGGCTGGGGAACTGGAAACCCCTGCTATTTGGTATCAAACCAGCTGGTTAAATGATCATCTATTTTATCTTGAGATTCAAGTCATGTATCCATCAAAGTGGAGATTTCCGGCGTGCCCTGGAAAAAAAAGTTTGGATGTTGGAATATGTTGACCTCTTCTTGAGATTTTCAATAAGGTCCTCCAGTTTGACTTTCCTCCATGCTGGCAGAATCAGAACAGTACACAGCTTTGTTTAGAGTTGACTTTTCTGCTTTTTTTTTTTTTTGAGACAGAGTCTCCCTCTGTCACCCAGGCTGGAATGCAATGGTGCAATCTTGGCTCACTGCAAGCTCTGCCTCCCAGGTTCAAGCTATTCTCCTGCCTCAGCCTCCTGAGTAGCTGGGATTACAGGCACACACCACCATACCTGGCTAATTTTTGTATTTTTACTAGAGACAGGCTTTCACTATGTTGGTCAGGCTGGTCTTGAACTCCTGACCTCAGGTGATCTGCCTGCCTTGGCCTCCCAAACTGATGGGATTACAGGCATGAGCCACCGTGCCCGGCCGCCTTTTCTGCTTTTGACCAGCAATCCAGGGTGCTAAAGGTCAGATAATCATGCATCTTGTAGACTATGAAGGCAAATCCTTTTCCCCAAACTGAAGTGAATAAGAACAAAGGCCTAGAGGTAGAAAATCCAGTAGGAGATATTGGAGTGAGTTTAGGGTCTGGGAAGTTCCAGAAAAAAAAGGGAGAATCCTGATCCTCCAAGCTATACCTGAATGCTTCCCTTTCCACCCCCCCACCCAAATTAAATAAGATGTATTTGGCTTGGAATTCAGACAGTGTTGGGGGTTCTGGTGCCTGGGGACTTTGGCTGCGAATCCTGTGGGAGAGAATTGGATGTCTTGGGCACGAACTTCATGCACCTTCTTGGATTCCCTAAGCCACCTCCTTCTTTCTCTCTCTTGGTTGGCACCCTGCCTGTGCTAAGTAGCCCTTCTACTTCCACGTCTATAGTAGAAATGCCATACAGCAGACCATGGGAGCTGACTTCCCAATAGCCATCCAGGGAGCAAATGATGCAACTGAGAAGTGCGGGGAGTTAGCTCCTTGTGGGGTGGAATCTTGGCCAACAGAAAACAGGAGAAGATGGTGGAACAGAAGCATTAATTCCCTCTCATATCTCCCCTTGGTGAACTGCTCCAAGGTGCCATTTCTCCTTTCAAACACCATGTGCTTGTCAAACAAGCCTGACAAGGGACGTGCTCTCTCCTAATGGCTTATATGAAGTGGCGGCCAGCACAGTACTGCGTCATCTTGCATTGCCTTCATCTCTTCTCCCTTTCACCATCCTGGACTTCCACCTCCCTGCAAAATGTCGGCACTTGCCTCAGAGTCTGCTTTCTAGAGTGCTTGGGTTAAGATATGGAGATAAAATCAAAGCCCCCATCTCTACATTAAGTCCCCATCTAACATAAAGGTCCTGAGGACACAGTTGAGTTTTCCCACTCAAATGCAGGGAATCCAGCCCAGACTGCTGGCTTCCTCTCGGGAATCCAGTGTCAGGTCACTGGGTCAGGCCATCTCGGGACTACTCCCCAGGAGGCTGAGGCTTATTCCACAGGCTTTCTTTTTACCCTCTTGCATTTTCTGCTGGTCACTTAAGATATCCCTTGGGAAAAGCCAGACCCAGGCTTGTGGCCTGTTCTGCCTTCTGAGTTTCTGTGCTTTTAGGTAACTAGAGGGCAGGAGGCCAGAGTCTGGAAGTTCAAAATCCCCTCTACAGATGGCCAGCTAAAGGCTTTGGTCAGCCCAGGCTTCTAGAGGGCAGAGGTTGCCATAATAGCTGTGTCTGGAGTTGGGGCTAGGGAGACAAAGAGTGGCCCTCTGCCCCTTCTTAGTTTGCACTTGGCACAGACTTGGCCACCTCTTTGCAGATCCCAGATGGCTCAGGCTGCAGGCTGGAAGGGCAGCTGAATGGCCCACATTGCCTCTTAGCTCCCTGAACTCTTGCAATTTCTTCCAAATAATACAGGGCTGTGTAACATAATTGTGCAAATATACTGGCCATGAATGAGGCCCAGAGGCCAGAAACAGCCTGTGAGTCCCTGCTGGGTTTGGCTATGTCATGATGGAGGCAAGTGCAATCAGGACAGTGGTTGCTCAAAGATTAGAGCCCAAGCTGGAAAGGATCAAGTGAGATTCTGTGATCTCCACATCATAGCACCCTCTTTTGGAAGGTATTACATGCATGTTCTGCTCCACTGAGGCCGGGGTGAGCCCCTAGGTCTGGTCAGAGGACATAACAGAACCAGAGCTGCTTCAAGGTCAGAGGTCACCAGTCCTATCTCAGACCAGAGGACTTTTCTCCCTACATCCAAGACACCCAGATTGCATCCAGCGAGAGAAATTCATTTTAGGGGATCTGCTGGAGGCTGAAGACTCTGCCCAGAGCCCCCAAGTTCTAGAGGTTGTCAGAGGGCCCCCAAAATTCAGTGTCAACTGAGAGACTCCCCTGAGGAGTCTTTTGATAATGTGGCCTCAGTGTAATAATGGGCCATGGCCAGAGTTGGAGGAGTAGAGCAAGCTGCAGGTTGCTGGCCCAAGAGTGCTTGACTGGTTGCTTCCATCCTGTCCTATGCATCTCCTTGGGGCTTGAGGCCTAGGAGCCAGTACTGCTCATGGATTTTGACTATCTGGTCAAGACCAAGGTCACTGGAGCGTGAGTTGGCCAAGTGTTGAATGAGTAATCTCTCTTTGGGGGTAGTGAGCAGATTAAGGTTGACTTACCACCATAGACAGACCATTATGGAAGCCACAAAGCTGAGAGGTAGGGGAATGGCTAAAGTGTGACCTGTTGCTAAGATGAAGAAATCACAAGAGCTAGGATTGAGACTCATGGAGCAGGACATTATCAAGGATTCCTCATGATGGTTACCAGCTCAAAGAAAGCCCACGAATCAGAGAATCCTCACAACTGACAAACAAGGATCTGGGAATGCTCAATCTCTACGGCAATCTTTAAACCCCAAACTGGCTGGGCACGGTGGCTCACACCTGTAATCCCAGCACTTTGGGAGGTCAAGGGAGGTGTATCACTTGAGGCCAGGAGTTCAAGACCAGCCTGACCAACATGGCGAAACCCTATCTCTACTAAAAATATAAAAATTAGCCAGGTGTGGTGGTGGGCATCTGTAATCCCAGCTACTCAGGACACTGAGGCATGAGAATCACTTGAACCCAGGAGGCAGAGGTTGTAGTGAGCTGAGATCGCGCCACTGCACTCCAGCCTGGGCAATAGAGGAAGACTGTCTCAATAAGTAACTCAAAACCATGTCAAAAGGGAAGTGGGATGCTTCACTTCCAAAGGTCCATCCTCTCAGGGATGTCCAGAAAGAACAATGGAAAAAGGAGACATTTCCCAGTGGAAAGGACCAAAAATAATAAGTTTTGTTGGCCAAGAAATTCACTCCACTGTCCAGAAGGATGTGTTATATGCTGTAGATTAGTGACCATTGTATTCTCTTCTCCCCTCTTCCAAATAGAAGGTTTTTAAATTACTGTTATAGCGAGGTGCAGTGACATTCACTTGTAGTCCCAGCTAGTCAGGAGGCTGAAGTGAGAGGATCGCTTGAGCCTAGGAGTTCAAATCTAGCCTGGGCAACATAGCAAGACCCCATCTTAATTAAAAAAAAAAGAATTAAAAATTATTCGGTGGTGTGTATCTGTATTCTCAGCTTCTCAGGAGGCTGAGGCAGGAGAATTGCTTGAGCCCAGCAGTTCAGGTGCAGCCTGGACAACATTAGCAAGGCCCCATCTCTTTAAAACAAATTGTGATCTTCTTCTCCTTATTTCACATTGGTTATAGGGCAAGTATGGGGTAGCTAGGTTTATCTTTTACCCATAGACGGCAAAATCTTAAGAAGTCATAGCCAGACCTGAGCAAGAATTGCCCATCACCAAGGGACCCTGGACTGAGGACTCAATAAAGCACCTGGATGTGATTCTGTTTTATCTACCATTGGGAAATGGGCGAATGTGGTTTTTGTTGGGTCTATGATTATTGCATTGCCAGGCAGGCACATTTTTGAAATTGTATGTTTGTCAAGAAAAGTATAGGTGGATGCAATAAAGGGTGGGATATAGTGGATGCATATCATTTATCTGCCCATCATCTCTTCCTTAGGGACCCATTTCTCCCCCTCCACACAGTCCTGATGAAGTTGTCAATTATGGTGGCCTACTCTTCTATCCTAGTGGTGGGCATGTGTCCAAAGCTGGCCAAAGTCCTCCCTGGGATTTTAGAACTAGAACTAATAAGGCCAACATATGGGAGGAAGCAGAGCCAAGAGATGGAGACATCATCCTTTGAACCCCTAGATCCAGCCATGCTTCAAGGCAGATAAATGCTTTGATTTATCAGTTATGTAAACCAATTAATTTCCAATTGGCCTAAACATGTTTGAGTTGGGTTTTTGACACTTGCAACTGAAAAGGTCCAGACTAATACATGCACACAGAGACACAAAAACACCATATTGTTCAAGCTCATCAGACATTATATAAGTCTTCCATGATCTTACCAGGGGTCAGCAAACTTTTTGTCTAAAGGACAAGATAGATATTTTAGGCTGTGTGGGCCATATATGGTCTCTGTTTCACTTTCTTGTTTTGTTTTGACGACCCTTCAAAAATGTAAAAAAAATTCTTAGTTTGGTAGGTCATATAAAAATAGGCCACGGGCCAGATTTGGCCCACAAGCCATAGTTTGCCAACCCCTGATCTAGACCTTGTCAACCCCTGAAGCTTTGGAATCACACAGTCTGCCAGTCCTTAGCCCGTACTCTAAAGTATGAAGCCAGATATTTTAAATGTCATTTTGGTTCAAGTGTCTTGACATGACTTGGTAATGGTAAGGTTCAGGGTAGAGTTAGGAACGGGAAAAGGGTCTTATCTTGTGCCCATTATCTGCCACATAACAGGTACTGAATAAATGGTAATTATTACTATTTCTTGGTAATAAAGATAATTTTTCAAAATGATGCAGCTGTGTAAATGGTGTTGTCCAAATGTCCCAGTTCATCCTTGAAGACTTTTCCCCTTCTTAATCTCCTTCAGAAAGTATTTCACAGGCCTCCCCCACCAATAAAGTCTGAATTAGGTACTCTCATTCTTGCTAGCACAGACCTTCTATGGCCCTCCATTGTAACTGGATTATTTGTCTCTCTTTCCCCTAAACTCTGAGTGCTTGGAACATGCCTGAGCCCCAACACGTAGCACAGTGCTTAGCACCTAGCCTGAGGGGACTCTCTGCCTCCATGTGAATATTAGTTTGAGGGTGCAGGTACTGTGTGTCTCTATTTGTGTCTAGGGTGGTCACTCTAGGTGTCAGCATTGTGCTGGTGCACATATACCCTCTGGTTCTTCCTTCAGTTGGAAAATATTTGTGGATGTCCATCACACCTTACCTGGAAATATTACTGCCAGATCTGTGTTTCATTCCCATTCCCTCCAAAAATGAGTCAAAGACAGAGGAACAGGTGGGAACAAGTTTTCTTAGAAACTGTTATGAAGGAGGAGCCCTCCAACCCCACCCCCACATCTTTTACTATCTGACATTTTATCAGATCAGAGGCCTTCAGCCTCAGCAACATCTGGGGATTAGAGGGACCCCACACAGCTAGGGCCTCAGACTAAGCTGATCCATGTCTGTGGGGTGGAGGGGAAATCCTCCTGGGAAAAATATGTGCAAGGCCCTACAGGCCCAGGAAAGGCTGACCAAGGCAAGGTGAGTCATAGTGTTCTAAGCTGAATCTTTTGCCCATCTCACAGAAGCAGGCAGGAAGCACCACCATTGATCAGCTTTATATGGCACCCACTGTATACAACAGACAGACAAAGACAGACAGAGCACACACCACTTCTAAGCTCAACACTGCTCACCAACTAGAAGCACCTTGGTTAAGCACATGTGAGAGACTCTTGCATAGGAAAGATGTACTTTCTAAAGGAATGAAGAAGTATTTTGGCAAAACATCTACTTCCCTCCCAGGTCCGGGGTAAAGAGGGACCTCTAATTCTGAAGCTTCTACATATTGAAAAATTTCCCCTTCTCAATGGCAGTATATACAGTAGCAAACCTTCCAAGTCTGTTGTCACAGCCCTCTACAGATATCCTGAATCTACTTTACAGGTGGGCAAACTTAGACTAAGAGACAGAAGGTAGCCTGGAGCAAGGCGACACTGGGACTGGTTCAAGGGGAAGGGAAACAGGAGGTGTCTCCGCTCAGCCAAAGGCAGGGCCTCTGTCTACCTGGATTGGCAAGGGAAAGGCTCAGGTGGTCAGAACTCCCTCTTTCTTCCTGCCTGGGGAAGCAGGGTTCCCTAGGAAAGGCAGTCCCACTCTTGCTGGCTAGGGGGCCTCCCGGGATGGCAAAGGCCAGGGCCGACCTGAGCTCCACCTGGGGCCTCTTCTGGGATGCACTCTGAGTTTGGGGATTGTGGATTGTGGGTTCACTGCTTCCATAACGTTCTCATTACCTGCATGTGAGCCTAGACCTCAAATCCTTAATTATTTTTAAAAGGGAAGGGTGGGGGTGTGGCTTAAGAGGGAATGAGACACAGAACAATCTTTCCACAGCCCTCCGCTGCCTAGGCTGGGGCTGTCAAGGGTCTCCTTCACCCTGTCTCCTAGGGATATTTAAAGGCAGCTTTTACGAGACTCTATACTGTCTTTTTTTGTTGTTGTTTGTCTTGTTTTTTTGTTTGTTTGTTTCTTTGTTTTAATTTATATAGATATATATATTCTTAAAAAAGCAATAGTCCTTTGGTCCCTAAACTCTAAGGAATGATATGATTTTGAAAGAAGTAAATCTGGGCTTCCCTTGCGGAGAAGCCCTTGGCACCCCCAACGCCCTCTGCTGGTTCCCCTGGACAGTCACTCCTCACCAGCCCTAGTTGCTCTGCCAGCCTGCGCTCTATGCTGCAGGCACAGAACAACCCACTTGATAAAAATAATCCTTAGAGTGGCCTTAGCCCCAGGCACCAGCCTTGGGTCCGATCCACCTCCGTCCGCAGCTGCTCCTTCGGGAAGGGCTGCTCAAGCGTTTCTGTGCTTTTCCTCTCCTTTCTTCTCACTCTTCTGTTTCTGTTGTTGTGTATTAATTGATAAGGAGAGAGGGGGGGGAAAGGCAAAAATCACCTTGGAGGGCAAGACCAGAAGAGCAGCTTGCCCCCATCAGTGACATCTCAGGTGAGTGGCTGGACCTCTCTTCCTGAGGAGCAGGGCTTCAGCAAGACCCAGGCAGCAGCCCTGTCCACTGAAGCCAGACTTGAGGCCTGAGCAAAAGACCCCAACCCCACATCCCCTCCAGAAGGTTCCTGGAGTAGCTCAAAGTGAGGCAGGGCCATGTGGGCCTTCTGAGGCAGAAAATCTCTAAAAGTTGCAGGCAGCATCCTATGGACCCACGACCTTGCCAAAAATGTAGAAGAACTTGGCCCATCTTTCTCCCCATCACCCACCAGGCCCTGCAGATTCTACCTCTGAAGCATGTTTGCTTCTCTTCCTCCATCTCCATGTTCACTGCCATTATCTCAGCCCTTACTTCTAGTCCTTTCTCTGCTTAAGCTCCTCAATGGTTCTTTCTCATTTTCAGGAAAAAGTCCAAACTCATGGCCTGAAGACCCTTGAAAACTGGCCCAAAGCTACTTTTCTAGTTGCATTTTCCAGTCTCCTGGACCCTCCCCGCACACAGGTTCTCTCTCTCATTGGCTATCTCTGGAGTAGAACTGCTTCTCCAGGCAGAAAGACTCTGATTGTCTCTCCTAGACTGCGGGGCAGGAATGTTGTCCAACTGATCTCCTTGGATTGAAGGAAAAGCAAAGTCTCCATCTGAGGATTCCTCCTAGCTCCTGGCTCTTCTCTCTATCCCAGACTTTCTCAGAGGTGGCTGCCTCCAAGGTCCCAAAAGGAGGACCATCAAAGCTGGGAGGGCCTCATCACTCAGGCCTCATCTACCTGGGGTCCATCAGGGACTCACCTTTCTGTGGCTGGTCGGTGAAAGCAGGTCAGTAAGGCCGGTTGGCATCCTTGGGCCGCTTTAGCTGGACCTTGAGCCTCTTCATGCCAATTTGAAAGCCATTCATCGCCTGAATAGCAGTCTGGGCACTAGTTGGATTGTCAAAACTAACAAACCCTGGAGGGTGTGGGCAAAGAGATTAGCTGGGGACTCTGCCTAGCAGGGTCTCCTTTCTCTCTGACCAGCCCCCTCCTCTTCCAGCCCCCTCAGGCCAGTTTCATCAAACACATACCCCTCCACTGTTCGTGTGGATACAGGGTCATAGGCAGATGGCCTGAGATTCCTAAAGGTGTGATTCTTGGAAGGATAGGAAGCAACTCTGAGTGTGTGTGCAGGGTCAGTGTGTTGATTCGGATGTTTCCGTGTTTTTCCTGGCATGGATTGGCTGTCTCCCTCCATAGCTCCCATTCTAGTCCTCAGAACCATAGTTGGAGTTGGAGGGGATCTTTGGTCTCAGAACCAGACTCCTCCTGCCCTGGTCAGACTCCAAAGCTCTGACCTAGCTGGCCACATTCCTGGTGGACACCTGATCATCCCAGGTAAACCTGAAATAAAGCTCGTTCTTTTTTTTTTTTTTTTTTTGAGATGGAGTCTTGCTCTGGGGCCCAGGCTGGAGTGCAGTGGTGCCATCACAGTTCACTGCAAACTCTCCCTCCCGGATTCAAGAAATTCTCCTGCCTCAGCCTCCTGAGTAGCTGGGATTACAGGCACCCATCACCACACCCAGCTAATTTTTGTATTTTTAGTAGAGACGGGGTTTCGCCATGTTGGCCAGGCTAGTCCCAAACTCCTGACCTCAAGTGATTCACCTGCCCTGGCCTCCCAAAGTGCTGTGATTACAGGCGTGAGCCACCATGCCCAGCCAAGGCTTGTTGTTGGCCTAAGCTTAGCCCCATCACTGGTTTGTGACCCCGTTTTGTGCCATACATTCAATCTCAGGAAATCACTGCATTATAGAAGGGCAATCTTAGGGTCTGTAGGGAATCCTTTATAGTCAGAGGTGGGAGAGGCCTAGGGCTAGGTTCTCAGCTCACCAAAACACTTGCTCTGGTTGGTGGCTCGATCCACAAAGACTTTAGCAGAGACAACGGCTCCAAAGGGCAGGAATGTCTGTATGAGTTCCGCATCACCAAACTCCTGAGGCAGGTGATAGATGAAGAGGTTACAGCCTTCGGGGCCTGGAGGAACAGTAGCAGGCTGGTTCAGGGGAAGGACCCTGAGTCCAGCCCCACCAGGCTCTGCTCTCCAGCCCCCAGTCCCTCACCTTCTCTCTGCTGCTGGGGCAGGGCTGAAGGCTGCTGGGGAAAAGCTGTGCTCACTGGGGCATAGGCCGACGGATAGGCTGCTGGAGACAGAGGTGGGAGTGGACAGTGGTCCCCAGGAGCCCTTCCCCAATCAGGGCCCCAACTGCCTGGCCGCTTTTGACCAATTCAGCCCGGTCCACCATAACCCTCACCCCAAGAGAGGTCGTTCTGGGGGTAGGAGGGGATGGGAGGATCAACTCCTTGGAACAGAGCCTAAATCCCCCACAACTCTCCCTATTTCTTTCTAGGGCCCTTCAACCTCCCCCAGGCCGCGTAGCGCCAAGTGAAACCTGCGTAGTGGTGCATCCCAGCGTAGGCCTGCTGCAGGGGGTCAGCCACGCCGGGGCTCTGGGCTGGGGAGAGAGGGGCGCAAGGCCCACGGTGAAGGCAAGCGGGCGAGCGGAGTGGGTGAGAAGCTCAGGGAGTGTGAGAGGTGGACGGCGGCTGTGAGAGGGAGCAGGGAAGGAGGGGGATCTCTTCCCAGGGAGGCCAGGCCCTACCCCCCCCCACCCCCCGCTCCCCACTCCATTTCGGGGGGATTTGGGCGGAGCGGGGGGCCCACCTGGGTAAGGGGAGAGCCCGTTATTGTAGAGCGTGTCGGAGCCCGGCTGGCCATTGGTCTGGGGGGTCAGAGGGCCGAATCCATTGACCCCGATGGGCGCCGGCAGACCTGGGAGGGCGCCAGGGCCGCTGCCGGGCGGAGAGTTGGCTGCTCATGGCGGAAGAGGTCGAAGAGTCAGGCCGCCGCCCCGCCCCGCCCCGCCCGGCCCCTCCCAGGCGCACCCCAGTCCCTGGGCGCTGTACCTGCCGCGGGCAACAGAGGCGCAGCCACCAGGCTGAAGGCTGCCACGTGTTGCATCTGGGCCGCCACTGCCGCCACCGGGCCTAGGCCTGGGCCCTGTGCCGCCGCCAGCAGGGCCGCCTGGTGCTGCAGGATCTTTGAGAGGAAAGATGGGCGAGAGTGGAGGGCCAAGGGGCAGGCAGCTGCCCGTGCTCCCAGCCCCAGGCCTGGCCCACCCACCTGCGCACCCTCGTACGCAGGTGCCCGGTACCTACCGCCGTGGTGTAGGCGCCGCAGGCCCCTAGCGGCAGTGGCGCGGGGTGGAAGGCGCCCAGGTGGCCGGCCATCTGCTGCATCCGCCGCAGCGCGCGCTCCCGGTCGGTGTCCGCCAGCTTGACCACGAGGCTGGACGAGGCGCCCTGGGCACGGCAGGGAAAGCCGTGGTGACCGGTCCTGACCGTGGCCCCGGCGCGGGGCCGAGCGCCTTTCCCATCAGGTCCTTTCGCGGAGCACCGAGCACACTCGGGGAGGAGACGCCCGTCCCCACCCCACTGGCCTCACCCTCAGCCCGGGGAACCCGCCCTCACCGCCATGGTCCGGCTGCCGTGCAGACCCTGGATGGCCGCCTGAGCTTCCCCTTGACTCCCGAACTTCACAAAGGCACAGCCTGGGGCAGGACAGAGGGAGCGGGTGGCTCAGGCCACAGGGGCCAAAGAGTTATGTGGCCCAGAGTGAGGAAAGGTCACCAGGAAATCCCGGGGTCAGCTCAGGTCACCTTTACTGGTGCCGTCAGGACTCCGCAGGACCGTGCACTCCTCGATGTGGCCAAAGGGCTGGAACAGGCGTCTGACGTCCTCCTCACCCTGCTGCTTGCCCAGCATCCCCACAAACAGCTTTCGGTCCTCTGGGGACAAAGCCAGGAATGACCTGGGGACCCCAAGTCTTCCTGGACCCCCAAGAGTAGTAGCCTGAGGAACTTAGGAAGGCAGCTCACCAGTCTCACTCTGGGAAGCAGAGGAAGTGAGAAAGCCCTGGGCTTCCAGGGTTGGTTTTCATTGAGGGGCAGGATCTGGGGAAGGGATCTGGAGAAGGGAGCTCAGCTCAGCTTTCCATCAGGAAAACCTGGGTCCTGGGGAAACCCAGAGAGGCTCAGGGCTGCTCTTGTGGGGAGTGATGCAGTCTTGATATCTTTGGCTGGGTAGAGCCCTATATGCATTGTTTCACGTTTGATCTTTCTGTTCTTAGAGGTTGGGAAACACTGTTTCGGATCGTTTCTGTAGTATTAAGGAAGGCAGTGCTCAGAGAAAGCCTTTCTATTCAGACTGGGTCCAGAGAAGAGAAGTACATCCTTGCTGGTCAGCCTGATAGTGCTGGCTAGAATCAATGCCCCTTCCTGCTCATATCAAGGAGGGTTCTGGATTTAGAAACAGCACAGAAAATAGTCCTGTCATCCTACTGCCTCATCTTTAGGCACCGGGCACTGACATGATGAATCCTTACCCTCTGCACCACATCCAACCTGGATGCCCCTCCCAAAGGCCTACAGAGAGCAGGACCTTGGTTTCCTGAGCCTCCAACATTAGCATTTTCCCTACTACAGTTGCTGAACCCCTGACCCCTTTCCTTAACTCCCACCTCCACCACCCTGTCCCTTCAGCAAACTTCTTGTGCCCTCTCTGTATCCTTCCCTTTGATTCCCCTGTCCTCTTGCCCTGATGCCTCCCAAAATGTTCATGCTATGAGAGAACAAGTTCTGCCTGTAGACCTGGATTACCACCAGAGAACCAGCCTGATTCCTCCCTGTATCCACCCTTTCTATGGGAGTGGCAGAAATGCAGGAAAGGGGCTGTGAGCTGGGCCTGTGTCCCTTGAAGAAAGCTGGAGAGCTGGGGCTGGAAACAAGGGTTTTGTTGCACATCCAGCAAGTTAGGCCTCAGGAACACTCTCTGGGAGCTTGGGGTAGAGGGGTCCAACCTGCTGTTAAAGTCTGGCTCTTCTCTGCACCAAGGTAAATCTCTGAATTTGGAATGGGGCTTGACCATGTAGGGGACAATACAAGTTGGGAGAGAAGGGGTGGGTAGGAAACTGGCTTCAGGCTTCATCTTCAAGAGCTTGGAGTGCAGGAAAACCCATCCTAAATGGTTCTACTCCTTGACCAGCTTGGCTAGGCAGATGGGGGTCCTTGGATTCTGAGTGCAGGGGAAACAAGGCTAGTGGGGGGTCATAGACTGAAGCCTGGGTGACAGTGAAGGAAGAACAGACTGTTCAAAACTGAACAAAGTTAGCAGGGGAGAACTCTCCAACAAGACTATGTGTGTGTCCGTATGTCACCCAGGTGGTGTGGGGTTTGGACTAGGCTGCCTTGGGGATCTTGAAGTGTCTGTCTGTCTGACGATGCTATGTCTGTGTGGAGGGCAGGGGCTGCAGTTCATAAGGGGCAGGCAGAATGTGTTTTAGCAAAATTCTGCCCTCTGTCTGGAGAGATACCACCCAATGATCCTTGGGGAGGGGATGCATAATGGACTTGTGGCTGGAATTCTGATGGAGGAAAGAAGGTCTCACCACTGACCTTCTGTGGTGAGAGGTGTGCTTTGCTTCTGGGGGTGTCAGCCACAGAATAGTGGCCTTGGAACAGATCACTGGTTTCCCAACCTTTTGAAAAATCAGTGGAATACATTGTTCTAACATAAATATTAGGATGAAGCTCAAAATGTAAGGGAAAAGTAGAGCTGCTGTGACTGAAGCCAGATAAGGAGGGGTGGAGTTCGTCTTGCTTGATCCTCCCCTAATACTCCCTAGAGGAGCTCCAAGGAAAGCCCTTTGAAATTACTGACCTAGAAGATAGAGAACAGAGTTCCAGCTGTTGTATGAGGGGGGATCTGAGATCATCCTGTTCAGGAGCCTGAGAAGACAGGAAAGGTCTTTCATGAGTCTCTCGACCAATCTGATGGCTTTGCCTTGACATTGAAGAATGGGCTCATTTGGCCAGAGAATCAAACCCCAAAAGACCATGCCATTGTTCTAAGTTATTTTGGGCTGCAGAAGGCCTGGGAGAGGCTGGAGAAGAGTCTAGGGCCTCCATAGTCCCAACGGGGGCTTCATAATGCCCTAATTTGTGGTGGAGCTGTGTCATTGGTTAGGGTCTAAAAAATGGTGATGGCACCCCGATAAGATGTCATACCACATGGACCAGAATCCAGGTAGCCCTGTGTAGGAAGAGAGACATCACAGGCTGAGATAGAGCCCATAAGACAGAAAAGAAGTTTGTACTGACAGTGGTGATCTGATCCTTCATCTGCTCTGCCTCTTGTTGCTTTTTCTGCTGATGGTGGTCAGTTCAAACTCATGTCATGGCCCATGAAATTTTCCAATCCTCTTTTCCAGTGAGAATCTCACAAGTTGAGAATTTTCAGCAGGGCGCAGTGGCTCACGCCTATAATCCCAGTGCTTTGGGAGGCCAAGGTGGGCTGATCACTTGAGGTCGGGTGTTTGAGACCAGCCTGGCCAACATGGTAAAACCCCATCTCTACTAAAAATACAAAAATAGCCAGGCGTGGTGGCACACGCCTATAATCCCAGCTATTCAGGAGACTGAGGTGGGAAAATGGCTTGGACCCGGGAGGTGGAGGTTACAGTGAGCCAAGATTGTACCACTGCACTCCAGCCTGGGTGACAGGGTGAGACTCCAACTAAAAAAATTTTTTTTTCCATTTCCCTGTCAGGGCACTGACCCTGTGGATCTGGACTACTGAGATATACAGAGTTTGGAATGGAAATGAGTATCTACCATGGGGTGCGCTCTAGGCTCCTGTTTCCCAGGTATCACCTTAAATCCTGGTATCCTCTTTGTCACTTTACAGGGACCTTGATTGTGTTTGACAGGAGGATAAGCTGGATCACAGTGGTCATGAGCCTCAGGTGACCCAGAAATGGTGGGATAAGTTTCTTAAGGGACCTGGCCAAAGAGAAGTACATGCTGGACCCCTAAGAGTAGCCCCCCAAACCCACAGATCTGAACATTCTGATGGCTGATCATTGCCTCCAAAGAGAGATGATGATGGGATGTAGCCCAAATAATTTAGCTTCCTCTAGATCAAATTCTATCATTTGGGTAAAAAGTGGATGCTACAAGAGGCAAGTCAGAAATGTCTGAATAAAAGTATCCCATGAGTGGTGGGTAGGATCCTAGAAAGATGGGAGTATCAAACATGGACGCTCAACCTTCTTGGAGTGGAAAGAATTAGAAGGCAGCATCAGCACAGAGTTGAGACATAGTTGGAAAGCCATATGGTTGAATGGTATAACTGCATTTTCCTGTTGGCAACCGATGTGTACTTCTTGATCTTCTATCAAATGCTTTTTTCTTTTCTTTTTTTTTTTTTTGAGACTGAGTCTTGCTCTGTCACCCAGGCTGGAGAGCAATGGTGCGATCTCAGCTCACTGCAATCTCCTCCTCCCAAGTTCAAGCGATTCTCCTGCCTCAGCCTCCTGAGTAGCTGGATTATAGGTGCACACCACCATGCCCGGCTAATTTTTGTATTTTTAGTAGAGACGGGGTTTCACCATGTTGGCCAGGCTGGTCTCAAACTCCTGACCTCAGGTGATCCGCCCGCCTAGGCCTCCCACAGTGCTGGGATTACATGTGTGAGCCACCATGCCCAGTCTCAAATGCTTTTTGAATCCAAAACAAGTGGCTTAGGCTCCCAGAGGCCCATCTCCATGAAGCTGCCTTGTGCAGCTGGTCATATAGGTCAGGGATTCGAATGCAGCAAATAATGGGGTTGACATCCCAGTAATCATAGCAGAATCAGTCCAGACTACTTCAGAAAGGGCACCAGGATGCTGTTCAAGGAAGGAGCGTCTGCCTCATGTTGCTCCACAGAAATTCCTGAGGTGTTCAAGTTTCTGGTTTCTAGGCCACTCACACCAAATCACCTCCATGTTGGTGAAATGTAATGATTGTAGGGACAGTGTAGGGAAAGGTCCAGCCTTGGGGTACCAACTACCAGACACATCCTAAAAATACTGGTCCATTTTTCAGTGTAAATGCCAAACCAGAAAGTCTTGCTGGAGGCAGTAGTTGTATTATAGCAAAGCGACTCACTCCTGAGACTCTTAGTGATAACTGCAGCATAAGAAGCACAGGGAAAGTGACGGAAGGAAGTAGCCAGGACGAGAAGAGTCTCCTGGCCAGATGTGACAGGCATCAGGAGGGACTTAAATTCCACACACAAAAAAACTGTTAGAACAAATAACCCAATTCAGCAAAGTTGCAAGAAATAAAATTGACACACAAAAATCAGTTGCGTTGGCCGGGCGCAGTGGCTCACGCCTGTAATCCCAGCACTTTGGGAGGCCTAGGCAGGCTGATCATGAGGTCAGGAGATCGTGACCATCCTGGCTAACACGGTGAAACCGCGTCTCTACTAAAAATACAAAAAAATTAGCTGGGCGTGATGGCGGGTGCCTGTAGTCCCAGCTATGCGGGAGGTTGAGGCAGGAGAATGGCGTGAACCCGGGAGGCGGAGCTTGCAGTGAGCCGAGATCGCATCACTGCACTCCAGCCTGGGCGACAGAGCGAGACTCCGTCTCAAAAAAATAAAAATAAAAATAAATAAATAAATAAAATCAGTTGCGTTTCTACACACTAGCAATGAACAATCTGAAAATGAAATGAAATGAAAGCAAAACCCAGCACGGTGGCTCACGCCTGTAATCCCAGCACTTTGGGAGGCCAAGGTGGGCGGATCACATGAGGTCAGGAGTTTGAGACCAGCCTGGCCAACATAGTGAAACCCCATCTCTACTAAAAATACAAAAAATTAGCTGGGCGTGGTGGTGGGTGCCTGTAATCCCAGCTACTCAGGAGGCTGAGGCAGAATTGCTTGAACCCAGGATGCAGAGATTGCAGCGAGCCAAGATCACGCCACTGCACTCCAGCCCGGGTGATAGTGCAAGACTCTGTCTCAAAAAAAAAAAAAAAATAATTAAGAAGACACAAATAAATGAAAAGACAATCCGTGTTTATGGATTAGAAGACTTAATATTGCTAAGATGTCAATACTACTCCAAGTGATCTACAGATTTAATGTAATCTCTATAAACTCCCAATGGCATTTTTCGCAGGAATAGAAAAATCCACCCTAAAATTCATGTGGAATCTCAAGGGACTCCAAATACCCAGCAATCTTGAAGAAGAAGACGAACTCCCTGTTTTCAAAACGTATTACACAGCTATAGTAATCAGCACTATGGTACTGGCATAAAGATAAAGATATAGACCAATGGAATAGAACAGAAATCCCAGAAATAAACTCTCTTACATATGGTCAAATGATTGATTTTCAACAAGGGAGGCAAGATCATTCAATAAGGAAAGGACAGTCTTTTCAACAAATGGGGTTGGGAAAAATGGATATCTACAAAAGAATGAAGTTAGACTCTTACCTTTCACCATATACACAAGATTAACTGAAAATGGATGAGTCCTAAATGTAAGAGCTAAAACAGTAGATGTCTTAGAAAACTGAGGGGAAAAAGGCTTCATGACTGGATTTGGCAATGATTTCTTGGATATGACATCAAAAGCACAGGCAACGAAAGGAAAAATGAATAAACTGGACTGACTACATCAAAATTAAAAACTTTAACAAGGATCTATTGGAGGGCAAAAATAAAAAACTAAAAAACTTCTGTCCATCAAAGGACACAACCCACAGAATGAAAAAGCAACCTCTGGAATGGGAGAACACATTTGCAAACAATATATCAAGATAAGAGGTTAACATCCAGAATATATAAAGAACTCGTACAAGTAAATAGTAACAACAACAACAACAAAAAACACCAAACCTTCTATTTAATAATGGGCAAAGGATTTGTATAGATGTTTCTGCAAAGAAGAAATACAAATGGGCAACAAGCATAAGAAAAGATGCTCAAAATGACTAATTGTTAAGGAAATGCAAATCAAAACTACAAGGAGATATCACCCACCTCACACCGATTAGGATGACTGCTATCAAAGAAACAGAAAATCACAGCGTTGGCGAGGATGTGGAGAAATTGGAACTCTTGCACACTGTTGATAGGAATGTAAAATAGTGTCGCTGCTATGGAAAGCAGTATGGCAGTTCCTTAAAAAATTAAAAATAGAATTACCATATGATCTAGCAATACCTTTTCTGGGACTATATCCAAAAACATTGAAAGCAGGGTCTTTTCAAAAATTAATCTATAATTTTATTTCAATTGACCAATAATAATTGTATATATTTATGGGGTACAATGTGATGCTTTGATATATGTAGACATTGTGAAATGATTAAATGGAGCTAATTAACATATTCTTCACCTTGCCTACTTATCACTTTTTTATGGTGAAAATGATTGAACTCTATTAGCAATTTTGAAATGCATATTGCATTATTATTAACTACAGTCTCCATGCTGTGCAATAGATCACTAAAACTTCATCCTTCTGTTTAACTACAACTTTGTATCCTTTGACTAACATCTCCCCTTTCTCCATACTGTAACCCCCCCACCGCCCCTAACTTCTGCCAACCACCATCCTACTCTCTGCTTCTACGAGCTCCACTTTTTTAGGTTCCACACGTAAGTGAGATAATGCAGTGTTTGTCTTTCTGTGCCTGGGAAAACAAGATCTTGAAGAAATATTTTGTACACCCATATTCATAACGACATTAGTTACAATAGCCAAAAGGTTGAAGGTACCCAAATATCCAACAGATAAATGGATAAACAAAATGTGGCATATACATACAAAGAACTATTATTCTGTCTTAAAAAGGAAGGAAATTCTGACACATCCTACAACATGAATGAACCTTGAAGATAGGCTAAGTGAAATAAGCCAGTCACAAAAGGACAAATACTGTATGATTCCACTTACGTAAGGTATCTAGAGTAGTCAAACTCACAGAAATAAACAGAATGATGGTTGCCAGGCTGAGGGAAAGGGGGAAATGGAGAATCATTTAATGGATACAGAGTTACTGTTTTTGCAAGAAGAAGAAGTTCTGAGGATTGGTTATACAATGTGAATGCACTTAGCTCTAGTAACTGCACACCTAAAAGTGTTATGACAATCAGCTTTGGGTGGTCTGCTCTGAGCCAAGCCTAAGGAAGCACCTCTCATTACCTTTGTGGGTAGAATGCATTTCAGGAAGTGAAGAGTTAATGTGAGGAAAGTGTCAAGTAGTATGGGTGAAATCTATCCAATCTTAGTTGGAAAATACTTTTTAGAATTAAATTCATCTAAGGACCAATAACAGGTATGACTGTCAACTGACTGTGACAGAACAGTTGTTGCTAAGGTCTATTTCTGATTCAGGCCACAGAATATGTCCCAGTACTACGAAATTCTGAAAATTCTACCTCAGAATTCAATTTTAACTCAAAGATTAGTTGTTAAACACTGAATAAAGTGGAATCCTAGAAAGAACTTGGAAAAGATGGCTCTGCTGGTGAGATAGTCATATATGCATATATGTTTATACTCAAAATCCAGGCTGACATCTAATCAAACCCTTGCAAATTCAGGCAGAAATTACTTAAGCAATTATAGGATAGTGATCGGAGGGTTAATTGGATAACAGATAATTGGCTTTTGAGTTGAACCAAATTGCAAGATTGAAAAATGAGATGCCTCAAAATATATTTTAAAATCCTCAGAGAATGTTTTAAATTTGAACGTTAAAAGAAAATAACTGAAGTGGGAAGAGTGCATGGATTGATTACCTAACCTATTTCTGTACCTTAGGCATCTTGCATACATAAATATTTGCTGAGTAAAGGATACAGCCAAGTTGAGAAGTGGAACAAGTAGAGCAATCACCATTGTGATTTATGTATTGATTCTATGCTATGAAATTTGAAAGAGGAAAGAATATACAATTCAATAATTTTTAATATTTTGCTTTAGGACTAAAAAATACTTTTCCTATGAGATCAGTACTTACAGTTTAACTTATTGGTGTTTCCAAAGTAGAGAAAATGTAAGTGAGGAAAAATCAACTACAGTCCCTATGCTGAACAGCAAATATAACAGACTTACTTAGTTACCATTGTCTGAGGGATTTGGGGATCCTTATTTCTGACCCCATATAATTTGTGGTTAACATTTTAAAAATACATGAACCTAGGCCGGGCGCAGTGGATCATGCCTGTAATCTCAGTACTTTGGGAGGCTGAGGCCGGTAAATCACTTGAAGTCAGGAGTTCAAGACCAGCCTGGGCAACATGGTGAAACCCCATTTCTACTAAAAATGCAAAAATTGGCAGGGTGCGGTGGCAGGCGCCTGTAGTCCCAGCTACTCGGGAGGGTGAGGCAGGAGAATCTCTTGAACCCGGGAGGTGGAGTTGTACCTTGCAGTGAGCCGAGTTGTACCTTGCAGTGAGCCAAGATCATGCCACTGCACTCCAGCCTGGGCAACAGAGCGAGACTCCATCTCAAAAACAAAACAAAACAACAACAAAAATACATGAACCTTGGATTTTTACCCATACAAACATTTTAATGTTCATGTTCAAATGCACACAAATGCTGAGGGAAAAGGTTTTTTTGTTTGTTTGTTTGTTTGTTTTGAGATGGAATCTCGCTCTGTTGTTCAGGCTGGAGTGCAGTGGCATGATCTCGGCTCACTGCAACCTCCGCCTCCCAGGTTCAAGCAATTCTCCTGCCTTAGCCTCCCAAGTAGCTGGGATTATAGGCACACACCGCCAAGCCCGGCTAATTTTTTTGTATTTTAGTAGAGACAGGGTTTCACCGTGTTGCCCAGGCTGGTCTCGAACTCCTGAGCTCAGCCAATCCACCCGCCTCGGCCTCCCAAAATGCTAGGATTACAGGCGTGAGCCACCACACCCAGCCCTGAGGAAAAAGTTTTTGACGCTATGTGTATTTAATGTATGTTAGGAGATAGTTTCATTTTAGAAAGTTAGATGCATTTTCCTTTAATAGTGTACTGCTCAATGTGTAGCTGCCACAGGATGTAAAATATAGGCCTGGAGTGTGGAGTATAGGAACAGCGTGGAACTTAGCTACAGAATTTATGCAAACTCACTGGAATGCATTAAAAGGCTGCTATAATATATCCACAAAGACCAAGATGCACCTCTGGTACTCTGAGAAAAGTGTCACCAAGGCTGCGGGGGATGGCCATGACAGAAAAGGACCTTGACATCTTCCATCAGGCAAATCCTGGTGTATTGCTAATATTAATTGTATTGTAGGCATCGAATTAACAAGTGTTACCAATAACTATTAAAAGTAATACAACAGGGGCCGGGCACGGTGGTTCTTGCCTGTAATCCCAACGTTTTGGGAGGTCAATGTGGGAGGATCATTTGAAGCCAGGAGTTTGAGACCAGCCAGGGCAACAAAGTGAGACCCCGTCCCTACAAAAAATAAAAATACAAAAATTAGCTGGGCATAGTGGCATGCACCTGTAGTCCCAGCTACTCAGTGGGCTGAGGCAGTGGGATCACTTGAGCCTAGGAGTTCAAGGCTGCAGTGAGCTATGATGGTGCCACTGCATTCTAGCCTGGGCAACAGAGTGAAACACTGTCTCTAAAAAAAAAAATAAGTAAATAAACAGACAAATCAGTAAATAAATAAAAATCATAAAATATACAATATGTATGTTTCAACCACAAACCTCATGTTTATTGACTAAAAGTAAAACTACTACTACACCCTTCCATCAAAAGTCAAGTGACAGAAGATAAAGTGGCTATTTTTGTTAAAAAGCTAGGCCGGGCATGGTGGCTTACACCTGTAATCCCAGCACTTTGGGAGGCCGAGGCGGACAGATAACTTGTGGTCAGGAGTTCAAGACCAGCCTGGCCAACATGGCGAAACCCCGTCTCTACTAAAAATACAAAAATTAGCTGGGCGTGCTAGTGGGCATCTGTAATCCCAGCTACTCAGGAGGCTGAGGCAGGAGAATCGCTTAAACCCAGGAGGCAGAGGTTGCGTTGAGTGGAGATAGCGCCACCGCACTCCAGCCTGGGCGACAGAGCGAAACTCCATCTCAAAAAAAAAAAAAGAAAAAAAGCTCATGTGTGCACAATGTAATCCTCCTTTATGGCAGATGGAAAAAGAAGCAATTATGATAGGTTTGGTAGGCTCTCACAGTGCTGGTCTATTTTTAAAATTTGAATTAGTTGCCAACATTTAATATAATTAAAATGAATTTTTTTTTTTTAAGACAGGGTCTCATTCATTCACCTAGGCTGGAATGCAGTGGTGCCATCTTAGCTCACTGCAGCCTCGAACTCCTGGGCTCAAGTGATCCTCCTGCCTCAGCCTCCCAAGTAGCTGGGACTAAAGATGTATGCCACCACACCCAGCTAATTTTTGTATAGTTTTTGCAGAGACAGGGTTTCACCATGTTGCCCAGGCTGGTCTCAAACTTGTGAGCTCAAGTCATCCTCCCGCCTTGGCCTCCTAAAGTGCTGGGATTACAGGCACCAGCCCACATGCCCAGCTGTAAATTATTTTATTAAATCATGGGAGTCTCATCCATTTAAGGTTACCTACCTGGGCTCCTGTAGTATTTGAGCTGATGATCCCTACTTGATGGGAAGAAAAATCATGCATAATCCCTTCCGGAAGAAAGTGGAAGGTTTTGGAAGAATATGTTGGCCTTGATATCCCTTAGATTGTTTTCATTGACATCAGTACTCTTATCAGATATAGAAACCATTATTAACCAATGGAAAACTAAGCGATTTAATTTCAGGAATAATTTTAGAAGACACAGGCTCACTGGTGTAAATATATCTGGTCAGGTGTGACCATTGACTCTGAAGGTTTATAGAATGTTTGAGGTCACAGATATAAGACTTAAATGGGACAGGCTCTTCCACATTGTTGCCAAATGTTACATTTTAAAAGCAAAATCCAATACAATTTTAAAAAGTTGACTTTCATTTTTTTTTTTTTTTTGAGACGGAGTCTCGCTCTGTCGCCCAGGCTGGAGTGCAGTGGCGCAATCTTGGCTCACTGCAAGCTCCGCCTCCCGGGTTCACGCCATTCTCCCACCTCAGCCTCCTGAGTAGATGGGACTACATGTGCCCGCCACCACGCCTGGCTAATTATTGTATTTTTAGTAGAGATGGGGTTTCACCGTGTTAACCAGGATGGTCTTGATCTCCTGACCTCGTGATCCGCCCGCCTCGGCCTCCCAAAGTGCTGGGATTGCAGGTGTGAGCCACTGCTCCCAGCCAAAAAGTTGACTTTCTAAAGCATTAGGTTGTGTTAAAATTCAGCAGAGGGTTGAACTCACTTTAGAAGAGATATATGATAGCATTGAAGAAAATACATTTTGATTAGTAATGATTATCTAACACAGATCTGTTAGTATTAAAATACTTATAAATTGTAAAGGCCCAACTGTTCTCCAAGACTGGGTACATATGCCTCTTCTCTCCTGAATATATAGTAGGGAGCAGGGAGGAATTGAGAGATCTGGTTGTCCAAACCTGCAAGAAGGATTATTCATGGATGCATTTGGAGTGTATGCTTCTTGAGAGCCACCACTTGTCCAGAAATATCTGTGTAACATAACTGCTAAATTATGAGTTCTGCTGCCAGGCAAACCTCTTTTTCAGCTAGATTTGCTTTTCCTGCTCTTTTGAACAGGTGTATAGGTGGAAATGCCATATGTACGGAATTTGTCAATGACGTGACACCTGCAAAGTTTATACAAAAATGTGGAAAGAAAATTCTACAACTCAAGCTGATGTCACTGCTTAGAGCCCAGACCACCAGAACACATCGACCAGGCCAAGCAAAAGCACTATCAGCATGGAGGCCTCCTTTGTGCGGCTGCCCAAACACTGAAAAGATGTAGTGGACTCCATACAGCAGGAGTGCCCTAGCATTGTGGACTTTGTTCCTGAACAAGACTCCAAATTGCACCACGTTCTTCTGAGCTCTGGGGCCTGCGGACATGCTCTTTCTCTGCCCAACATGCTTGCTCCCTCTCTCCTTTTTTCTCTGACTACTTCCTATTCATCCTTGAGGTCTCAGCTTAAATATTACTCCTCTGGGAACCCACTTTGACCTCCCAGACTGGGTTAGGTGCCCCTTGTTTGTGTCCCCACGATTCCCCTGGACTTCCCCTTGAAAGCAGTGATCACACTGAATTGTGTTCCCTTGTTTACTTGTCCATATCCTCTCATAGCATCTGTGCTTCATGAGGCCAGGTACCAGGCCTGCTTTGCTCACATCTGTATTCCTGCTGTGGAGTAAGTTGCTCAGAAGATGTTGGTTGTGTGGTTGAACCTGTCTGCTTCACAGCTCACTCACATACTCTTAGTTGGCTTCTCAGCTGTGGGACTGGCTCATGGTTGTGGGCAGGGCTTAGTAGATGGCCAACAATGGCCTTGATGCATAAAAGAGTTTCCCAAGAGGCAGAAATTCTTGGGTTACATGAACCTGAAGTTTTGCATGCAGCCTGGAACATCTCAAAAACCTGACTGGAAAGAATAAAAAGGGAAAGGAGAATGTGTGTGTGGATGGAGGAGGAAACTTGGAAATATCTCTCCAAGACAAGGTGGAGGTGATAACATCTTGACCAGAAATTAAGAATCAGAGACCAGAGGTCAGAGAATCTAAAAGGATAATGGAAGTATTTCTTGGAGCAACGAACTTCACAATGGAAACACAAAGTCACCAGAACTCTGTGTGTGGGTTCTCAGACTGAGCATGAAGTCTGAGAGGGGTACAGAATTAGTAGGACTCAATACATGTTTATATCAATTGGGTCCCATTCTGTTCCTGAACTCGGGCAGCTTCTTTCAGCTAGCAAAGCCATGGCTGATCTTGGGTAAGACAGGAAAAGAGTCTTACCCAAGATAAAGAGTCAGCAGACATCAGGGAGGGCTATAGGCTGATACACTGGAAGGATCTAAGATCCAAGGGTGAGAAAAACACCAAGAACTGACACCAGAAGCCAGCCTTGCCTTTACAGCATGGAAGCTGGCCAGAACCCAGCTGGCTGGAAGAAAGCACAGGCTCTCTACCCGTCCTATGTGGTTTTTGTTTTTGTTTTTGTTTTGATACAGAGTCATGCTCTGTTGCCCAGGCTGGAGTGCAGTGGCATGATCTCGGCTCACTACAACCTCCGCCTCCCAGGTTTAAGCAATTCTCCTGCCTCAGCCTCCCTGTCTTAGCCTCCCGAGTAGCTGGGATTACAGGCAACCACTACCACACCCGGCTAATTTTCCTATTTGTAGCAGAGACGAGGTTTCACCATTTGCCCAGGCTGGTCTCGAAATCTTGGCCTCAAATGATCCACCCACCTCAGCCTCCCAAAGTGCTGGGATTACAGGTATGAGCCACCGTGCCCTGCCCACCTCCTGTTCTTAAGGAGCTCTGGTTTTTCTCTACCAGGAAACAGTGTAGCTATCAGAGCTTTCCATGGTCCTCAGCATAGAAGATTTACTATGGCTCATAAAGTCTGTTGTACCAGCCTTATCTTTTACCATGAGCAACCAGGCAATTACAATGAAGGAATGGCCTCAATCCAAAACAGACTGTGTTCTCTGATATCAGAAGGATATAGAGAAGGAGAACAACTCCCACCTGATTCTTAAAAACAATAGCCAAATAATTTTTAAAAAGAAAAAAAAAAAACAATAGCAACAACAACGAAACCCTGAAAGTTCCATGTGGCAAAACAGGAATGATCTCTCTCCAAGGGTAAGTGACAAGAACCTCCTTTCTCTATCACTGGCATCTGTTTAGGCCCTTCTTGCCTCTTCTGGGTCTGGGCTCCCCAGAACCCCAGCCCTGCTCAATCTGAGCAGGGAAGGCTGAGCTATTTATGGGGCTCAGCAACTCAGAGCCCCACCTGTCCCCTTGACCCAGGGAGGCTCTCATACTAGGTCATGGGTAGGACTGACTCCAGGTGTGGGCCCGCCCTCCCTTACACGGGTCGCAGCCTGAGGTTGGTCACACAGGGAAGTTACCTCCTCGGCCCTCACTGGCAGCTGGCTTCACTTGGATCGGACGATTCATCTGAAAGACATCGGACCAACACACCCATTCAGCGTGACTGCCTGGTCCTGGATCCCCCAGCTTCTCGACCCGTGGACGCCTCAGGATCTGAGCCCTAGCTCCTTTGAACTCCGCACTCCACCACTTCCAAACTAGGATTACAGATTTTCTCCAAGATTCCTTCCTTAAACCCAGGAATTTAGAAGGTGCTGAAACTGGCAGGGATGGGTGACAGGAACTTAGTGGCAAGCACAAGGTGGAATGAAGCAGCTAAAGAGACTTTTCTGCCTGGGGCTCTGGGCAGGGGCGATGTGAGGCCTGTCCCTTTGGCTTCTGGACTTACTTAAAGGCTTTGCATGAGAGGATTGGGAAGGAGGGTAGAATTGATACTGCAGATTTGTGTTTTATGTCTAAAATGGAGAATATCATGCTATGTGTCATTTAGATGAAAGAGTCTGGGAATCAGACTCAGTGCTATCTGCCCTCAACTCTTGTCATTTAATGGTTGTATGACTTTAAGTAAGCCACCCTTTCTCAGATTCAATTTTTCTTTTTCTCCTGTGTAGCTGAAATTACAGGCATGTGCCACCAGGCCCGGCTGATTTTTGTATTTTTAGTAGAGACAGGGTTTCTCCATGTTGGCTAAGTTAGTCTCGAACTCCTGACCTCAAGTGATTCGCCTGCCTCAGCCTCCCAAAGTGCTGGGATTACAGGCATGAGCCACTGCGCCCAGCCAGATTCAATTTTTCAAATGAGGAAAACATTTCCCAAGCTGCTGTATCACTAGAGTCTCCACACTCACCTGCTCCATCCCCTCCCTAGGGTCCCCTTCCCTGAGGATGCTGGAGTTTTCCAAGGTGCCATTCTCAGCCCTTTTTGTCTGGCTCTTCCTACTTTTCTTGGATAGTCTCATCCACACTCACAGCCTCAGCTCCTCTCCACACAGGGATGACTTAGAGCTCTGTGTCTCCAGCCTGCATTCTCCTCTGAGCTTCAGAGCCATGTTACCAGCTGCCTGCTGGATATCCCCACTAGAAAGTCCCACGGGCGCCTTCACTCAACACACTCAAACAAGAGCTCATTTTTTTTTTTTTTTGCCCCAACCTGATCCTCCCAGTCGCCCAAGCTATAAGCCTGGAAAGCAGCTTGACTTCTCCTTCCATCCCTTCCCCGCTCCCACCAACTTCATCTTTTAATTCAGGGGTTCCTGATGAGGTGTAGGTAAAAATCACCCAGGAACCGGACAAGGCTCTTAAGTTGGGGTATTGTATAATTTGAAAACGCTCCTAGGTGATTTCAATATATCCCCCCCACATTCCCATCCCCCAACCACCCTGAGTGAATTCATGATTGAATCCCCATCTCACCTTCCTCTCAGGGGTGTTGTGGGGATCACATGAGGTAATGGGGACGCAAAAGGTCTTTGTAAACTGCCAAGAGCTGGGTGCGTGGGAGGTGAGGAATTATTGTTGGGGGGCAGGGAGCTGAGTGCCGGGAGGAAAAAACAGCGGCCTTCCCGTTCATGGAGGAAGGGGTACTGATGCCCATCTGGCCTGAGAAGGTGATGATCTGACCCCCTCCCCTCAGGAAATGCTCTGCTTCTGCACCAATCAGGGACCACTCCATCCCTTACCAATATGCTCGTTGCCGAGACAACAGGCAGCTTCCTGTTACCATAGCCACAAGTGCTACCCAGTAACCATGGTAACGCCCTGGCAGTCACAGTTGAGCAATTTCCTTTGGATCAAATTTGGGGGTGGGAGGGGCAGGGAGGGCTTACTAAAAAAAAAAAAAGGAAAGGAGAACAGGCCAAGCCTGAACCAGTGCAACTCCCCCCTCCCACCCAGGGCTCTGACACACCCACCCGCTGGTGGTGGAGCACCTGCAGTGTACCAGGCTGTGGGTGGGGGCCGAGACACCGACAGGACTCAGGTTGCAGTCTAGAGGGGATGACAGATCAATCCAAGCAGAGCAGGGCGAGCTTGACAGGTCTGGACTGGCCTGGACCAGGGACCAGGAGGACGGGACCCGTCCCTGGGCATGGCCACCTGTGATTGTGGAGGAGAGACCAAGAGACAGAGCCATGGAGAGCAGAGACACAGGGAGAGATGAAGAAACACTGGCAGACAGAAATGATGTGAGAGAAAGACAGTCCTAGAAAGGGACAAGGAAAGAGAGTTACTGGTGGAGAGGGGAAGGAAATGAGAAGATGAAGGGTCAGGAAGCAGGTGCAGGAGAGGCAGGGAGGAGCCTGGTAGGGAAGAAGGCCAGAAGAGTAGAAGCCTGGGGTGGGGGGCAGTGAGGGTGAGCAAGACCATCATTATTTCATTAGTGCTTAAATAGATCCTGAGAATTTCTCTCTGGAGCCTAAAGTGACGAGCACACGTGACAGCAGCAGTTTCCATGGCAGCTGCCTCCCTGGCTGGGTTTCCTGGGAGATGGTGCTCTGGGGGACACCCCCTTCTCTCCTCCCACCCACTTCACCACCCTTCAACAGAGAGTGGGCATCAGGTGGTACACACGTGTTCCCCCCTGGACCTGACCTAGGCCTTCCACCACCCAGGCATGCTGCCAGCATTTCCTGAACTCTATGATGAGCCCCAGGCAGCCTTTCATGGGAGACAGTGATGATCTGTTTGGGGATCCTCTCTTCATAGGCTCACAGAGGGAAAGATAATGTCACCATTTTCTGAGAGCCCACTCTGTGCCAAGCCCTTCCTGGGACACTTTACATACATTGTCTCTAAATCCTTCCAACCACTCTGCAAGGGAATATAAGTGTGCCCATATCATAGATGAGAAAGCCGAGGCTGAGGGAGGTGAAGTCACTTGTCTAAGATCCCATGGTGGGTAAGTGGTTGAGCTGGGATTTATCCCCAGGTCTGTCTGAGGCTGAAGCCCATGATTTTTGCACTGGAGTGCTGCTCAACTCCATTCTTAAGGCATGAACACAAATAGTGAGGCACAGAGGGACCAGGGCCTCGGGGGAGTGCAAGGTCAAGAGCTGTAGAAGGGGCAGACTCCAGCTGAAGAGGTTGACTCAGGAAAGCTGCATAGTAAGAGGCAGTGTTTGACCTGAGCCTTGAAGTACTGGGGTCATTGGCCATGTAGACATAATAGGAGAGGTAGGAGTGGTGGCTGAGCATGCTGAATGGCTAGGGTACCGACAGAGAGCTGCAAGCCTGAAGGAGCAAAGTTTCTGGTGAGCACATGGCATGGGAGTAGCCAGGGTTGAGCAAATTGCTTCCTAGCAGATAGATGTGGATTTCAATCCTGGCTAGACACTTGCTTCTCTAAGGTCTCTGAGCCTCAATATCCACACTAGTGAAGGGGGAATCATGATCTTACCTTGCAGCCTTGTGATGAAAATGATAATTGCTAGATCTCAGTAGATACCTCAGATATAAAAAGTTATTGTTTTTTTGTTTGTTTTTTGAGACAGAGTTTCGCTCTTGTTGCCCAGGCTGGAGTGGAATGGCATAATCTCGCCTCACCGAAACCTCTGCCTCCCAATTCAAGCAAGTCTCCTGCCTCAGCCTCCCAGGTAGCTGGGATTACAGGCATGCGCCACCATGCCTGGCTAATTTTGTATTTTTAGTAACGACGGGGTTTCTTCATGTTGGTCAGGTTGGTCTTGAACTCCCGACCTCAGGTGATCCACCCACCTCGGCCTCCCAAAGTGCTGGGATTACAGGCGTGAGCCACCGCGCCTGGCCGTTTTTTGTTGTTGTTGTTGTTATCGTTGTCAAAGATATGAAACTGAGAGGTAGGCAACGGCCAGATTAGGGAAGGCTGTGAAAACCACATCAAGGAATTTTGACTTGGACTTTGTTGTATTTCAAAGGCAATGAGGATCCAGGGAAGGGAAGGATTTTTAAATGTTTTTTTTTAATTTTTATTTATTTATTTATTTTGGAGACTGAGTCTTACTCTATCACCCAGGTTGGAGTGCAGTGGCGTGATCTCAGCGCACTGCAATCTCCGCCTCCCAGGTTCAAGCAATTCTCCTGCCTCTGCCTCCTGAGTAGCTGGGATTACAGACACCTGCCACCACGCCCAGCTAATTTTTGTATTTTTAGTAGAGACAGGGTTTCACCATGTTGGCCAGACTGGTCTCAAACTCCTGACCTGTGGTCTTACTCTGCTGCCCAGGCTGGAGTACAGTGGCGCCATCATAGCTTACTGCAAACTCCAAATCTTGGTCTAAGCTATTATTCTACTTTAGCCTCCCAAATAGCTAGGAATACAGGTACATGCCACCATGCCCAGCTAATTTTTAAATTTTTTGTAGAGACTGGGTCTCACTATATTGCCCAGGATGGTCTCGAACTCCTGGGCTCAAGCGATCCTTGGACTTCATCCTTTCAAAGTGCTGGGATTACAGGTGTGAGCCGCTATGCCCAGCCAGGAAAGGGTTTTAAGTAGAGGAATCTTCTAGTTAGTTTTGTCTTATGAAGGATCCCATAAGCTGTCACTATGTGGAGAAAGGACTGGAAAAGGAGTGATTAGAGGCAAGAAGATCAGTGGCACAGGTGAGAGGTGAGTGTGACCTGGGTAGAAGGAAATGCACAGATTTAACAGATGTGTAGGAAGAATTAACTGGACTATAGTTCTATTGGATATGTGGACCTGGGAAGAAGAGGGCATATTGGCTGAGTCTCAGGTTCATAGCTTGGGAGTTGGGGAAGGTGGGAGTTTGGGAGTTTGGGAGTACAAGGAAGTCCCCAGGGGAGGAACCCAAGAGAATAAGAACAGAGTTGGGGAGAGCAGGGCTCTGAGCCTTCAGTCTCCACAGAGCAGTGGTGGAGGACACCTGGGATTTAGGTATGTTATGTGTGGCTGGAGGAGAAAGAGAGCTGCCCCCATGAGCTTCCTGGGCAACCTATTATATATATCTTGTTCCTGCCATGGGCAGAGGAGGGACATGGCAGTGGGATGAGGTAATCAGGAGTCCCCCTTGAGGAAAAGAGGACATTGCCTCCCGGGCCAAAAACTTGTCCTGGGACTTCAGGTGAGCTATTGCCCTGGCTGAGCACCTGTTCCCTTAAGAATTTCCCAGGTGGAGTCCAGGCCCATGTCTGCTTCAGAGCCCAGCCCTGGAGGGAATTCAAGGGATAGAATGTCAGAGAGAACAACCTATTCCAGGCAACGGAGTGGGGAAGGTCAGAGGCCGCACAGACACGCACAGGGCCCTGGACCTTCTGCGCCAGTGAGCAGAAGGGAGAGCAAGACCCTACCTAACTCTCTGCCCTGACTTGTCTAAAATTTCCTCCCTTTGGGCTCAGCATCGCCCTTTTCAGATTCTTCTGCCCTGATGCCAACTATTCTTTTCACTTAGCACTCATACCCTCAGCACTCCCCATTCCATGGGAAGAGTTTATCAGAACCTTCTCGAGGAAGGGAACACTGGTAGGTCTGGGAAAGGTGTCAGGAGGTACAGGGCAGAGTGGGACAGAAAAAAAACAAATTTCATAATTTTTAGTACTTTGTTTTACCTCACCCCTCTCCTCTAATTCAACCCACTGTCAAGTCCCATTGGTTCTAGAATCTATGTGGATATCCTAAACAGCTCTGAAGTCTAACCTCTTCTCTCCTTTCCTGGCCTATCTCCAGCTCTAGGCCAGCATCATCATTCATCTGCACTCAAGCAACACTGCACTAAAGGGTCATCCAGCCTCCAGTGTTGCTTCCTTTCCAACCCAACCTTCTTCACACCATAGCCAGAGTAAGCTCTCTTTTTTTTTTTTGAGACAGCCTCAACCTCCAGGGCTCAAGCAACCCTCCCACCTCAGCCTCCCAAGTAGCTGGGACTACAGGTGCACACCACCACACCCGGCTGATTTTTAAAAAACTTTTGTAGAGACGGGGTCTCACTGTGTTGTCCAGGCTGGTCTCAAACTTCTGGGCTCAGTGATCCTCCAGCCTCAGCCTCCCAAAGTGCTGGGATTACAGGCATGAGCCACTATGCCTGGCCCAGAGTAATCTTTTGAAACTAGTCTCTTACTCTTCTCTGCTTAAAATCCACCTCTGTTCCCCCATTGCAAGCCTCCTGTTAAAGCCCAAGATTCTAAGACTGGCTGTCAAAACTTGTGAGTCTTGCTTCCACTGCTGCCCAACATGCACGATTCTCTAGAGGGAGCCTTAGCCATCTTTGCTAGACACCTTCCCTGCCATTGTTCACACTGTCCCCAGAATTTCTTGTCTTTTAGGTTTCTAGATCCTCAAATATGATAAAATATGATCATGATTCAGCTCAGATAATATCTCCTCTGCAAAGCATCTACTCCCTCCCCATTTCTTTTTATTCTTTTCTTTATTCCTTTATTTATTTATTTTTATTTTGTATTTTTGTATTTTTAGTAGAGACGGGGTTTCACCATGTTGGCCAGGCTGGTCTCAAACTCCTGACCTCAAGTGATCCACCCGCCTTGGCCTTGCAAAGTACTGGGATTACAGGTGTGAACCACCGCACCTGGCCTTTTCCTTTATGGTTTGACTCTGGGACTCCCTCACCAATTCTGGTCTCTCTTTTACTTGCCCAGATGTATGCCTGAGTGAGATGCAATGAGGCTTTTTCTTTTTTTTTTTTTTTTTGAGACGGAGTCTCGCTCTGTCACCCAGGCTAGAGTGCAGCGACACGATCTCGGCTCACTGCAAGCTCCGCCTCCCAGGTTCACGCCATTCTCCTGCCTCAGCCTCCCGAGTAGCTGGGACTACAGGTGCCTGCCACCACGCCCTGCTAATTTTTTGTATTTTTAGTAGAGATGGGATTTCACCGTGTTAGCCAGGATGGTCTCAATCTCCTGACCTCGTGATCCGCCCGCCTCAGCCTCCCAAAGTGCTGGGATTACAGGTGTGAGCCACCGCGCCCGGCCAATGAGGCTCATTTTTAAGAAGCATCTTGAGGGAAAAGACTCAGACTCATTCATGAAGTGGTTGCTAGCACATACAGTGCCTTTCTGTAAATTATAAAAAGGCACTCCCCAACCCTGGGATGAATGAGAAAAAATGTGCCCTTTCTCTGGGCTGACAAAGCCTTGAAATAATGTGCATGACTTGGTCAATAGAGCATGGCTAGATTTTTGCCCCCATCTGCCCTCTCCACCCAAGCTGTTTTGTGCAGGGCACAACTTGCAAAAGCAAATGCACTCCCCTACTTAGTAACATCTGCCTCCTTCACAATGTTTGAAGGGATGGCTTCCCAAAGGAAGGGAAGTCAGGAACAGGGAGATAAACAAATAGGGAGGCACCTTCTGCATCCCAGAAGTGGGGCTGAGGCTAGGCCTCACCCTCTTCAGGTGGATTCTAGAGCATAAAGTGAGGCTAAAAGAAGGAATTCTGGCTTCATCAGGAAGAGGCTGCAGGAGGTGGGAGCCAGGTGGGACAGACCAACCGAGGTTTGAAGGAGTTCTCGAATAGGGGCTTTCATAGGGGACAGAAATTGACAGGGGACAAATGGAGATGAGCCAAGCAAGAGAAGGTCTTAGTCCATCAGAATCCATGAAATTCTTGGCCAGGAGTGGTGGCTCACGCCTGTAATCCTAGCACTTTGAGAGGCTGAGGCAGGCAGATCGCTTGAAGTCAGAAGTTCAAAACCAGCCTGACCAACATGGTGAAACCCCATCTCTACTAAAAATACAAAAAAATTAGCTGGACGTGGTGGCGGGTGCCTGTAATCCCAGCTACTTCGGAGGCTGAGGCAGGAGAATCACTTGAACCCTGGAGGTGGAGGTTGCAGTGAGCTGAGATGGCACCACTGCACTCCAGCCTGGGTGACAGAATGAGGCTGTGTCTCAAAAAAACACAAAAAAACAAAAAAAACAAACCATGAAATTCCCCCTGGGGTTTCAGACTTTTCTCTCTGGGGGCTGACCTAGCCTTTTCTGGTGCCATGGTGACAGTCCTGCCTGATGCCATTAGGAATTCAGATTAAAGCCTTGTCCCTGCTTCTCCAGCAGGTGGCAGCTGTGCTCAGGACCCAGTGGCAGCAGAGAGCTGGGCACTCCTGCCTCCATGCTGGTGGGCCTAAGACCAGGTGACTAAAGTTGCTGCTGTCCCTGGCAGGCCCAGAGGAAAGATTGATGGCACAGGCATTGCTGGGGCTGGACAACACAGCCATTGATTTTCATTTAGGAGAATAATTAAATATTAATTTTCACTTTGTTAAGCTGGAGAGGGTGAATAAAGCCAATCTTGACAGTATCAGAGGAAGCCAGGCCATGTTGGAGACCTGCAGATGAAACAGTGGGAGGGGGAAGATGTCCCCAGTCACCATTCTCTCCAGAACCTAAGACCCCTGTCTGCTACCTGGTTGTCTCAGGTCACAGTACAGTGGTTAAGTGAATGAGTTCTAGGGCCAGATTAGCTGGGCCCAAAGTCCAGATCTTCCCATTATTAACTATATGACCTTGGGCAAGTCACTTGATTCTTATGACTTAGTTTTCTCACCTGTAAAATGGGAATGCCAATAACAATATCTTATTTAGGCCTGGCGCGGTGGCTCATGCCTGTAATCCCAGCATTTTGGGAAGCCAAGGTGGGTGGATCACTTGAGGCCAGAAGTTCAAGACTAGCCTGGCCAACATGGTGAAACCTCATCTCTACTAAAATTACAAAAATTAGTTGGGCAGAGCCCTGTGTCTTGTGGAGAAGAGATTTTTTTCCTCCTAAAGTTTATCTTAATTTTTTGGGGGGGACCTCCCATTTCCTTTCAGGGTAAAGCCTGGCATTCAAAGCTTCATCTTCAACTGCTGCCCTCTGTAGATCTTCCCTCCAGCTTCCCTCCATGCTCACGTGGGCCTCCCCCACAGTGCCAGCCGCATTTCACACCCACCTGTTCCTTCTGTGTCTGCACCTTTACCATGCTGTTTCCCACATGGAATGTTACAGCTTGTCTCATTGACTCTCAGTTCTAGCAGCAGAAGTCATTTGCTCCTATGGTTAGATGAATGAAGAGTTCTACTCCTACTCCTACTAATGCTGCTGTTACTATTACTGTTACTATCACTACTACCACCAGCTAACTCGTATCGAGTGCTTATTTTCTGCCAAGAACAGCATTGAGTACTTTAGTTCACTTAATGACTTAGCTCATTTAACCATGACAACAACTCTATTAGTTTAACTTTACAGATGAGGAAACTTAGGCTTAGCAGTAAAGACTTGCCCAAAGTCACAAAGCTAGTGAGTGGTGGGGCCTGGATCCACACCCAGGTCTCTCTGACTCAGGAGCTTGCATACAGAGGATCAGTGATGGTGACAAATTGGTGTTACTTGGCACTTAGTCCCCAAAAGTGAGGCTCAAGGTGCTTCAGTTACTGTGATTGGTTCTAGGAGCTGTCACCCCATTAACAGCTTGATGAGTTCTTGGAGAAGCTTGCTCCATTGCTTGGCAGCTCCAATGCAGAGAAGTGACTTCTTTATATGAGCTGAAATCAGCATCTATTTCTTATTATATTAACTGACCTGAATCTTGCCTTCTGGGACCACTCATAGAAAACCAAACCCCTCTTCTAGAATCTGAAGGTAGTTACCCCAACCCCAACAGTAGTACTTATTGAGATCTTACTCTGTGCCAGGCACTTGCTAAGCCTCAAGTAATCCTCACTACAGCCAAGTGAGCTAGGTGTTAGTATAATTCACTCCTCATATCTAAATAAACCGAAGCTCAGGAGTCCAAGTAACATACCCAGAGACACAGAACTGATAAATGGCAGAGCTGGGATTCAAATCCAGGTCTGTGAGACTCAAAACCTAGTGGTTTTTTTTTTTTTTTTTTTTGAGACTGAGTCTCACTTTGTTGCCCAAGCTGGAGTGCAGTGGCATGATCTCGTCTCACTGCAACTCTGCCTCCCAGGTTCAAGCGATTCTCTTGCCTCAGCCTCCCAAGTAGCTGGGACTACAGGCATCTGCCACCATGTCCAGCCAGTTTTTGTATTTTTAGTAGAGGCGGGGTTTCACCATTTTGGCCAGGCTGGTCTCGAACTTCTGACCTCAGGTGATCTGCCCGCCTTGTCCTCCCAAAGTGCTAGGATTACAGGCGTGAGCCACCACACTCGGCCTCAAAAACCAGTATTTTTAATTATTAGCTTATGATGCCTCCTTATTAAAGTCCCTCTAAGCCTTATCTCCTCCAGTTAAATTATCCCAACTCCTCCAAACTATTATTCCAAATATATCTTGTGTCTTTACCTCATCCTCGTCTCTTTCTTGTAGGCAAACGACTCTCTTAAATTTGAGAGGCCTAGAACTGGACATAGCCCCAAGTTTGGCCTGTGAATGGCATTTAAACAGTGCTCTGTTCTAGACACACCACTTCTTGGACAAGAAAAAACAAGGCTGTATAGTATGACTTGCTCTTGGTACACCCATGCTAATTACTAACGATCACCCCTTCATTCTGCCATATGGTCAGTAGGTCCCACCTTGCCTTTTGTTGAGTGATTATCCATTAGCCAAGACCAGACCAGGTACCATTGGTGCCTACAAGCCTAGCTGCCTGTAGAATCAGGTCTCCCCTAACTTTAGCCAAGTGTTTGTAGTGTGGAGGGAAGAGAATCTTAGTGAGTCAAGGCACCAAAAATAACCATTACAGGAAAAGGACTAGAGGGAAGTTCCAGCAAGGACCTTAGGACTAGAGAAAATGGGCTACCAGTCCAGCAGAACCTCTACCCCATGTATCTGCATACCTGCTCACACCAGTGACAAGTGACACCCAAAGCCATAATTTTAGCCAAGGTGAATAAATTCTAGCTTATCCCTCAACACTGATGCCTCTCCTAAAAGATGGGTGGAACGCCTGGCCCAAGGATCTTGAGCCCCTTTTTTGAGCCAGAAGATTGGATGTAACAAAGAATTTGTTGCTGTTCAGGGTATAGGAAGCCCTCTCCTAGAAAGATGACTCTGCTTCTAGTTCTCGGTCCCAACCCAGCCCCCACACGCTGCTTTGGCATGCACACAGGGCACTGTCCCCAGCCTGAGGTGATTCCCACCCCCCAACCTGGAGGACTTACCCCTGGCAGGGTCTTCTGCTCGTGCAGTGCACTCTGGGCCTTGAGAGCAGAGTCCCGGGCGCAGTAGGTGAGGAAGGCACAGCCTGAGGAGGAAGAGGCTGGCTCAGGGGGTTTCCTGAAACCCCCAACTATTCTTCTTCGAAATACCCCACTAAGTTGACAAACTTAAGGCCACTCTCCTTTAAACAAGGACTCTGCATTCTGAGAAGCCCTCTCTGCCTCCCACCTCTGGAGGGAGGGGCTTCTTGTGCCTGGGGACCAGTGTCCCAGGCTCTGGCTCCCTTTCATTTGCTCCTGGCATCCTGCCCAGAGAACATATGTACCCACACCCAGTCACATGTGCATACAATCCCACATCTCCCCTCCCCACTCCAGTCACAAGTCCTGTTGGGGTTAAACCTCCCCCTAAGCAGCTTTATCATCATCTTTAACCCAGACTTCCCCTTCCTTTTTGGATTCAGACTCATGGAGTCTCCCAGGATCAGCCTCAATTCCTTCCCAACTCAGTTTCAAATGGGAGGAGGCAAAAGAGTAAAAGAAGGCTTGGGAGCCAACCTCAGGAGCCCCCAGCTCTTTTCCGTATCTCCCTCCCCTAAGTTTGAAGCTGGGGAATGGATTGATTTGAGCCTTAGAAGATGGGATTGGTTTAAGGGCTCCCCATAGGTGGGAGTTTCCAGGGACCTCCTAATCCTGTTCAAGGATCTTGATCTGTCAACCCTTCTAGGGCTTTGAGTTAGGGCCTCTTAAAGAGTTATTGTGCCCCAAATCTGGCTCCTCTAAAAGGGCCAGCATATATGGGTCAGCGAAGAGGTCTAGGTTGAGCCAAAGGGTCAAGTTTAGCCCTCTCTTTGTTCAGCCTCAGGACCGTAGCCTGCTAAGAAGCACTGAAGCAGCACTCTCCTCCTTTCCAACATCCATTGAGCGCTCATTCATTCAAAAAATATTTATTGAACAATTACTTATTATGGTGGGGCATTTTGATGAGCTTGGGGATAGAGTGGCAACAAGACAGACACATTCCCTGCCCTCATGGGGATTAGGCAAATCATGAGGGGCCCCTAAATGAGTCCAAAGGGTTGAGTAATTTCTCAAAGAAGGCATTGAGTCCCCAAGAATAAGAACACTGAATCCTTAACAATCAGGTGATGAAAAGGACAGTGATTATTTCAGACAGAGGGAAAAGCATATATGAAGACTGAATCAAGAATTTGGTGTGTTGGGGAAATGGATACAAGGTTAGTGTGCCTGGAGGCTGGTGCATGGGGGCAGAGTGGCTAGTGAGGTATGCAGGAATCAAGTCATATGTAGCCTTGTGGGTCTCAGTTGGATTTTGAACTTTTTCCTAAGAGCAATAGAGAGCCACTTTAAAGGGTTTTAAGCAGATCTGTGAGATGATAAGATCTGTTTGCAAAAGGAGCCTTCTGAGTGTAGGAGGGAGAAGGACTGAAGGAGGAGAAAGTGGATATGGTGAGCCATTAGGAACTTGGGGCAGATTTCCACTTAGACCTCAGCAGATTAGAAAGGCAAATGGGAGCATTTTTTTTCTGGCCTTTTCTACAGGGCTGCCCCCTTAAGATGGGTTTATTGTCGGACATTCATTGAGTTAAAGGGAACTTAGAGAACTGAGCAAAACTCTTATCATATCAACAGGGAAACTGAAGCCCAGAGAGTGGGTCAGTGGCAGGGCAGGATTTGGAATGTCTTAACTCCCAAGCTGGGGTTGTTTTCAAAGCACTGTGGCTGCCTGCCTGGGTACCTAGCCATCAAAAGGAAAATGAGTCACTGTTGCTGGGGAGAGGATGAGGAAGATGTTGACTTGGAGACCCTCCACAATCATCTTGGAAGGCAACACTTGCCTTGGACAGTTGTGATTTAGTTTGGAAATAAATCACCAAACACCTGATTCCACTTACATCCCTGCTCTGTGTTTTGCCACAAACCCTTATCACTTGACGTCCAAACCGGGCAGCGTTGCCTGTCTGAAAGGCTCAGGGGCCCAGTTTCTGCCTAAAGAAGCCCCATGTGGACTAGCCAGGATAGAGGGTGGAAGAATGAAGGGAAGAAAAGACAGAGAAGCATGGTTTGAGAGACAGATGAATGAAAATAACAGGCAGAATTAGAGCTAAATGAAAAGAGAGAGGATGAGGGAACAGTTCAGAGACTCTGATAGTGAGAAGAGTGAGATTTAAGGGTATTCTATACACTTCCCTTTGTACAGATGGCCTACAAAGATTGGGTTTGTACTTACATACTGAAATCAATGTCTAAAAATAAGAAAATGAGTTGCTATAGAGGGATGGACAGACAGGCAGGTAGTGAGAGTGCAATAGAAGGACTCTAGATGGTGTGGTATTGTCCTTTCATACACCCATTAACACAACCCTACCCCAAAGGGTGGAAGCTGTACTCCTAGCCAGATGGTCCTAGCCCTTCTATTGGCATTTTCTCGAAGTGCCTACATTAGTGTGCCAAGGAACCCTACAAGGCCTCCCAGTTGAAGAGGTGGCAGTCTGATTCCAGCTCTCAGTCCTTAGGAATGTACCTTTAGCTGTTACCCAAGGCCCACCACTCCTCTCTTAGGAAGACCATGGAGGATAGTTGGTGACTCTTTACCAGCAAAAACGTGAAACCACAGCATGGTGGTGGTGGTGGCGGGGAGGAGATAAGAGTGTTTCTTCTCAAATCATCTCCCCTTCTCCTGCCCATGTATGACATGTGACTCTGGCTCTCTTACTCCAGCTCTGCCTGGACAGACTTTTCTGCTTGTAAACAAGCCTCCTCTCTCTCTCTACAGGAAGAAAGGGGTGTGGCCGAAAGGACCGTGGTGCCTGTATCTCTCTAGAAAGGGCAGGGAGAAGATCTCCTTCTGTCTCTTCAGCCTGACTCACCCTGAGAATGGGTCTGGACTGGGACCAGCCTGTGAGGGAGGGAAAGAAAGAGGCCATAAAGAGGATTGGGGAGGAGCAAAGAAGAGGCACAGGAGTGAGGGGATTAGAGAAGGAAAGAAGTGTGGATTTAGCTGAGAGAAATCCAAGAAGAAAGGGACACAGGGTGGCAGGAGTTCCCAGCTGAGGTCAGGGTTCTGAACTGAAATCAGAAGAGGTAGAGTGCATTGGGATTCTGGGGAAGGGCAGGAGAGATTGGGGCTGTTGTTGAACATGAGGGGGGGTATTTGGAACTGAGAGCCTCCTGGGAACTGAATTGGATTTTGTGTTAGACAGGTCTGGGTTCTGAAAAAGGGGAGGGTTTGGGTCTGCGGTGTTTCAGGTTGGCAGTCTGAGTCAAAAGAAGGCTCTTGAGGGGGATGGCTGGACTAGGAGCCCAGAAGGAGGGGTGCAAGTCCAAGATATGCATGTGGGTGGTTAGGCCTGAGTGAGGTGCTACCAGATGGAGGATTCAGGAATGCTTGGGTTCAGGGTTTGGGAAATTGAGGGTATTCGAGATCTAGAAGGTGGAATAAGTTTTCAAATTCCAGAATTTTAGGTCTGATGGGAGAGGTGGTGGAAAGGTCCAGCTGAAAGGCAAGGACTGCTGGGATGTGAGAGGTGGAGGCCAGGAATTTGGAGGTTAGAGTGGAGAACATGTTAGGGGACCACAGTGATAATCAGAGGGAGGACGTCAAAGAGAAAATTCTGTGATCTGGGAAGGGGGATGGGCTGAGGTGGGGCTGATATTGGACTGGTGCTGGACTGGCTCTCGGCAGGGTTAGGGCTGGGGCTGGGCTGGGGTCGGGCCACGCTCTAATCGGATTGGGGCTGGGCTGGGCTGGGCTGACCCCGCGCACCTTTGTGGAGGCCGGTGAGCCGGTCCTTCAGCACCGTCAGCTCGTAGATGCGGCCGAACTCCTCGAACAGCGGCTTGAGGTCCTGCTCGTCCAAGCCCCGCGGGATCTGCCCCACGAAGAGCTTGATGGCGTCGTGGTCCTTCATGGGTACGGCGGGACCGGGGTTTAGCCCGCTCATGCCGACGCCGCTGTCCGCGGTGCTGAAACCCAGGCGCGGGCCGGGGCCGGCGGGCTGCGCTGACCCTCCCGGCGCCGCGGCCATGTCCCCGCCCTGTCCGCCCTCCCGCCGGTCCCACCGGTCCCGCCTGTCCCGCCGTCCCCTCCCTGGACCGGAGGCGAGGGCCAGGGGGAGGGGGCGGGGCCCGGGCGGAGAGGGCGGGGGGCTGCCCAGGGGGCGGGGTCCGGGTGGAGGGGCGTAGAGGGGGTGGGGCGGGCAGGAAAGGGGCGGGGCCGAGGCGGGGCGGGCCCGGGCCGAGGTGGCGGCGGGACGCTGGGGTCTGGCTTGAGGTCCCCGTGCGGCTCTCTCTGGGCTCCCGCCCGAGCTCTCCCAGAGCCGAGCCCCGAGCCCCAGCCCCCGTGCTTGGTGACGTCAGGCAGCTGGCCGCCGAGTCTACGCAAATGATTTGCATAATGAGGAAGCAGCGGCCAATCAGAGTGGGAGTTGACTGGGCTCGCCGGGGGCGGGAGGGGCGGCTGGGCTCACGCGCTCCTGCTCGCCATGGCAACCGGACCCTCGAATGCCCTGTGTGTGTGTCGAGTGTGTGCGGGCGTGGCCGTGGATAGCGCGTGTGCGCCTTGGGCCGCGTGAGGGGAAGCAGCTTCGTCATGCGTGATGGTGTCTGCCGGAGTTGGAGCTAATCCTCACCGCACACACAGACACACATAGGCACACGCTGGCACACACACCTCCAAACGCTGGAGCGTTTCCTGCGGGGGTGGATGGGGATTCCTCTTCTCCATTCCCACTATCGAGCCAGTCCCTCGGAGCCAATCCCACCCCGCCCCATCACACATCTCTGTCTTCGGTGTCTTGAACCACTTTCTTACCCCTGAGCCTCAGACACGTTCGTCTCCCTTGCAGCCTTAAAAAGAAAGAAAGAATAAAATAAAAAAACCCTTAAAGACTCCTTGAACACGGATTCTTCCTTATGAGAGTGAGGGAACTTAGCCGTATTTACTCAGAACCCATTATGCACCAGGTGCCCGGTTCATCCCCGTTCTGTGAACTCAGAAGTGTTCTCTTTTTCCGGAAAAGGAAGCTGAGGTTCTGAGGGTCGAGGAGTTTAGGGCCAGGCCCACCCCAACATTTGTTGGGCCCAGCGCAAAAGAAGAAATGGAAATCGACATACTGTGTGTCTGAATATTTAAAAGATACAAATCAAATTACAATTTCTTAAATATGTTCCCCTCTTATTTTCACAAATACAGGTTCAGAATTACGAAAATGAAAGACATATGTACAGCTACGCTTTTTATATGACTGCAAGTTGGCAAAATATCAGAGCTGATGGAATTTTATTACTCTTGCACATGTCTAGGTATTGTCTTGATGGACCAGTGATGTTTGCACAAAGTAGTAATACAATGTTTGGACAAAGATACATACTTCATAAGTTATATATTTATTCCATAATATATTTTTCATGCCTCTTTCAGTAAAATTGCTAATTATTTTAATAGAGATTTCCTTTTTTTTTTTGATAGGTTATCATTCTGTCACCCAGGCTGGAGTGCAGTGGTGCGATCTAAGATCACTGCAGCCTCAACCTCCTGGGTTCAAGCTATCCTCCCATCTAAGCCTCCCGAGTAGCTGGGATGACAGGTGCAGGCTACCATGCCCGAATAATTTTTTTTCTTTTTTTTCTTTCTTTTTTTTTTGTAGAGATGGGGGTTTCACCATTCTGCCCAGGCTTGTCTAGAACTCCTGAGCTCAAGTGATCCACCCACCTTGGTGCCTCAGAGTGCTGGGATTACAGGAGTGTGCCACTGCACCTGGCCTAATAGAGATTTTAACATAACTTGTGTCCATTGACTATTCTAAGAAACTGCTCGAGACCAGCAGTAGCAACTGGAATCATCAAAAAGTTCTTAAAACAATATTCAATTCAGAAGCAAATCATGATTTTTAAATTATTTATTTTTCTGGCTGAGCGTGGTGACTCACACCTGTAATCCCAGCCCTTTGGGAGGCCAAGGCGGGCAGATCACTTGAGGTCAGGAGTTTGAGACCAGCCTGGCCAACATGACAATATCCCGTCTCTACTAAAAATACAAAAATTAGCCAGGCATGGTGGCAGGCTCCTGCTACTCTGGAGGCTGAGGCAGGAGAATTGCTTGAACCCAGGAGGTGGAGGTTGCAATGAGCCGAGATCGTGTCACTAAACTCCAGCCTGGGTGACAGAGTGAGACTCCATCTCAAAAAAAATGCAGCAGCAAATTATGATTTTCAAAAATTATTTTTCTGGCGGGATGCAGTGGCTCACACCAATAATCCCAGCACTTAAGGAAGCCGAGGTGGGTGGATTGCTTGAGACCAGGAGTTTGAGACGAGCCTGGCCAACATGGCAAAGCCCCATTTTTACTAAATGAATAAATAAATAAAATAAATTATTTTTCTCCTTTAATAGAAAGTGACTCCTTGTAATAAGTTGACCATGAAATGGGTTACTGGAACATTTCAATTTCATTCAGTCCTATGTAATTTTTTTTTTTTTTTGAGACGGAGTCTTGCTCTGTCGCCCAGGTTGGAGTGCAGTGGCCTGATCTCAGCTCACTGCAAGCTTCGCCTCCCAGGTTCACGCCGTTCTCCTGCCTCAGCCTCCTGAGTAGCTGGGACTACAGGCACCCGCCACCAAGCCCAGCTAATTTTTTTGTATTTTTAGTAGAGATGGCATTTCACCATGTTAGCCAGGATGGTCTCGATTTCCTGACCTCATGATCCACTTGCCTAGGCCTCCCAAAGTGCTGAGATTACAGGTGTGAGCCACTGTGCCCGGCCCAGTCCTATGTATTTTTTAAAATTTTCACCCCAAAAGTAGTAAAAACAATTTAAAAATCAGAACAAAGTTCTCTGCAGAAAAAGAAAAATACAGTAAAAAATTTCCCTGAGGCTTCCTCTTTGATCCATATATTATTTATAAATGTATTGTTCAGTCTCTAAGTGTTTCTCCAAACACTTTGAGAGAGAGAATTTGCCTATTATTTTTGTTATTGATTTCTAGTTTGAGTCCATTGTGGTCAGAACACACTGTGTATAATTTCAATTTTTTTTTTTTTTTGAGATGGAGTCTCACTTTTGTCACCCAGGCTGGAGTGCAGTGGCACGATCTCAGCTCACTGCAACCTCTGCTTCCCGGGTTCAAGCAATTCTCCTGCCTCAGCCTCCTGAGTAGCTGGGATTGCAGGCACCTGCCACCATGCCCGGCTAATTTTTGTATTTTTAGTAGAGATGGGGTTTCACCATGTAGTCCAGTCTGGTCTCCAACTCCTGACCTCAGGTGATCCACCTGCCTCAGCCTCCCAAAGTGCTGGGATTACAGGTGTGAGCCACTGAGCCTGGCCTCAATTCTTTTGCATTTGAGGTTTGTTTTGCTACCCTCAGAATATGGTCTATCTTGGTAAATATTTTGTTGATGTTTGAAAAGAATGTGTATTCTGCTGTTCTTGAGTGGAGTGTTCTATAAATGCTGATTACATTCTGTTAGTTAATGGTGTTACTGAGTTCTTCTACACGCTTGCTGAAGTTTTGTTGTTGTTGTTGAGACTGAGTATCACTCTGTCGCCCAGGCTGGAGTGCAGTGGTGCAATCTCGGCTCACTGCAACCTCCGCCTCCCAGGTTCAAGTGATTCTCTTGCCTCAGCCTCCTGAGTAGCTGGGACTATAGGCATGCACCCCCACACCCAGCTACTTTTTTTTTTTCTTGAGACGGAGTCTTGCTCTGTTGTCCAGGCTGCAGTGCAGTGGCACTATCTCAGCTCACTGCAACCTCCGCCTCCTGAGTTCAAGCAATTCTCTTACCTCAGCCTCCCAAGTAGCTGGGACTACAGGAGCCCGCCACCACATTCAGCTATTTTTTTTGTATTTTTAGTAGAGATAGGGTTTCACCATGTTGGCCAGGCTGGTCTCAAACTCCTGACCTCAAGTGATCCGCTCCCCTTGGCCTCCCAAAGTGCTGGGATTAAAGGTGTGAGCCACTGCGCTCAGCCTTGCATTTTTAGTAGAGAAGCGGTTTCACCATGTTGGCCAGGCTGGTCTTGACCTCCTGACCTCAAGTGATCTGCCCACCTCAGCCTCCCAAAGTGCTGGGATTACAAGTGAGAGCCACTGTGCCTGGCCTTATATGCTTGCTGATTTTGTCTAGTTGTTTTATCAATTGTTGAGAGAAAGGTGTTGAAGTCTTCGATTGTAATTGTGGATTTGTCTATTTCTCCTTTCAGTTCCATTAGTTTTTGCCTCACATATTCTGTAGCTGTCTTTTGGGGCATAAACATTAAAAACTGTGATGCTGGCCAGGTGCGGTGGCTCACGCTTGTAATCCCAGCACTTTGGGAGGCCGAGGCGGGCGGATCATGAGGTCAGGAGATCGAGACCATGGTGAAACCCCGTCTCTACTAAAAATACAAAAAAAAAAAAAATTAGCCGGGCATGGTGGCGGGCGCCTGTAGTCCCAGCTACTCGGAGAGGCTGAGGCAGGAGAATGGCGTGAACCCGGGAGGCGGAGCTTGCAGTGAGCCGAGATTGCGCCACTGCACTCCAGCCTGGGTGACAGAGAGAGACTCCGTCTCAAAAAAAAAAAAAAACTGTGATGCCTTGGTGAATTGATACTTTTATTATCATGCAATGTCACTCTGTTCTTGGTAAGCTTTTGGCGTGGAGAGCTACTTTGAATATTAATATAGCCATTTATGTTTTCTTTTGATTAATCTTTGCAAAGTATACCTTTTTCTATCCTTTTACTTTCAAGCTACCTATATAGTTGTATTTAAGTGAGTTTATTTTAGACAGCATATAATTGGGTCATTTTTTTAAAGTCTTTGTCTTAGTTGACATATTTAGACCATTTACATTTAATGTAATTATTGGTATTACAGATGTGAGCCTGTAATTTACATTTACATTTAATTAACATTTACATTTAATGTAATTATTGGTATGTTAGGGCTTAAGTCTGTCACTTAATTTTTTGTTTTCTTTTTGTTGCCTCTGTTCTTCATTTCTGTTTGCTTTATCTTTCTTCTTGTTTTTAGAGATGGGGTCTTGCTATGTTGCCCAGAATGGTCTCAAACTTCTGGCCTCAAGCAATCCTTCTACCTTAGCCTCCCAAGTAGCTATTATTACAGGCATGAGCCACTACACCTGGTTCATTGCTGTTTTGTTTTTCCTGTGCTCTTGCGGATAAAGTGTTTCTTATTCTATACATACATAGCTTATCACAGTCTACTGGTATTGACATTTTGCCAGTTTGACTGAAGTGTAGAAACCTTACCTACTATTAAGTCCCTTTATCCTCCTCCATTTATAATTATCTTAAGTACTTCCTCTATATATTTCAGAACCACTTTAGACAATGATATCCAATCACCATTTATAAAAAACTCCAGAAGCATTTAAGTCTATGGCATTTACCCACATTTTCCTTCTTTCAGTTGTTTTTTCTTCCTTTCTGATAGTCCAAGATTCCTTCTTTTATCATTTCCTTTACATTTTAAGAACTTCCTTTAGCCATTCGTTTAGGGTAGTTATGTTGGTGACAGATTCTCTAAGTGTTCCTTCATCTGAGAATGTCTTGATCTCCCCTCCATTTCTGAAGGATACTTTTGCTGGATATTGAATTTTGGTTTGACAGTTCTTTTCTTTCAGCTCTTGAAAAATGTGCCACTTCTTTCTGGCCTTTGTAGTATCTGATGAGAGATCCTGTTTTTCTCTTATACATAAGAGATTGTCGTCTCTTTCTGAATTCTATGTTTATCTTTAACTTTCAGAAGTTTGATTATTATGTGTCCTGATATGGATTTCTTTGGCTTTATCCTGTTTGGGGCTTACTTTGTTTCTTTAATCTGGAGATTTATGTCTTTTGTTAAATTTGAACAGTTTTCAGCCATTATTTCTTCAAGTACTTTTTAAGCCCGTCTCCTCTCTCCTCTCTCTCCATGATAGGAGTGTTAGATCTTTTGTTATAATCCTATAAGTCCCTGAGATTCTATTTTCTTTCTTTCTTTTTTTTTTTTTTTGCAGCTCTGAGGTAAACTTCTATTTCTTGGCTGATAGGACTTCCACCCCCATGCTCCTCCTGGCACCTTTTACTCTGCCCAAGCAGTGGCAGCCTAGTCCAAAAGGTGCCTGCCATGGCTAAAGGGGTTAGGGAGTCAGATTCTATCTATTTTCTTTTAAGTCTGTTTTCTCTCTGTTGTTCAGATTGGGTAAGTTCTATTGTTCTATCTTCAAGTTCACTGATGCTTTCCTCTATCATCTCTATTCTGACACTGAATCCATTGAGTTTATCATTTCGGTTGTATTTTTTAATTCTAAAATTTCCTTGTGGGCTAGGTGTGGTGGCTCACACCTGTAATCCCAGCACTTTGGGAGGCTGAGGCAGGCAGATCACGTGAGATCAGGAGTTTGAGACCAGCCTGGCCAACATGGTGAAACCTTGTCTCTATTAAAAATATAAAAATTAGCCGGGTGTGGCAGCATGTGGCTGTAGTCCCAGCTACTTGGGAGACTGAGGCAGGAGAATCACTTGAACCGGGGGGTGGAGGTTGCAACGAGCCAGGATCATACCACTGTACTCCCATCTGGGCAACAGAGCAAGACTCCATCTGAAAAAAACAAATTTCCATGTGGTCTTCATTTATATTTTCTATTTTTTTCTAAGACTTTCTATTTTTCCATTTGTTTCAAGTGTGTTTGAAAGTGCTTATGATGCATTTCATGATGGCTGCTTAAAAATTGACAGATAATTCTGGTATGTGTGTCATCTCAGTATTGGTGCCTATTGATTCTTTTCTCATTAAAGTTGAGATCTTCTAAATTCTTAGTATAATGAGAGATTTTCAATTGATTCCTGAACATTTTGGGTATTTTATTATGAGATTCTGGATCTTATTTAAATGCTATATCTAATTTAAACATGTTTAGCAGGCCTCCTTTGACCCCCAACTAGTGAGGAAACAAGGACACTGCCTTGGTTATTGTGAGATAAGGGTGGAAGTTAAGGTTTCCTACTAGATCTCTGCTGAAACCACCTCAAATGAAAGGGAAGGTGGCCTCACTGCTGGGCAGGAGTGGAAGTTTCCAGCTAGAGACTCCTATGATACTGCTCTATCAAGAAGGGAGAGGAGTCCCATGTGGTCTCCACTGAACCCATAAGAGGTGTATCTGTTAATGCTGGGTGGGTATACAAGTCCTAGCTCCTCATTTGACATTCTCTGATGACACCCTGATAGCAGGTGGGAGAAGGGGCCTTGATACATCCACAGCCTAGACTAGTTGAATCAGAATTGTTGGGGTGGGACTCAGGCATCAGCATGTTTTAAAGCTCCGTTGTTGAATCCAATGTGTGTGGAAGCAAGGTTAAGAATTAGTGCCTTAGAAGTTCCTTTAGTCAAGAGACTGTTGGTGATAAGCTCTGCTTTGCTTATCTGGAAATTCTTTATTTCGAATCACTTCTTGAATAATAACTTAGTAAATATATAATTATTTTCTCTTACTTCACTTTGAAGTTTTTATTTCACCATACTTTGGTTTCCATTTTTGCTTACGAGACATCAACTGGCAGTCAATTTGCAGGTAGTTGGTGTTTCCCTGACTGCTCTTAAGATCTTTTGATTTCTTCTGGCAATCTTCACTTTTACAGGGATGTGTTTAGTTGCTTAAAATTTCTTGTGCTTTCTAAATCTGCACATTTATGTCTTCCCTCAATTCTAGAGGATTGTCGATCATTGTTTCCCCAGTTATTTTCGTTCTCCCATGTGGTGTGATGTGCTGCCATTGTGGTGTGATGGTCAAGACCTCCCTTCCCCCAACTCTTCAGTGAAGAATGTGTTGTTATAGTTTAGGGGAGTGCTGTCCCCTTCAGAGTTTGCCTCAAGGTCATGCCCCTTCCCACGGCAGCCCAAATCCAATGACTGATTAATACAGGATTATAAAGGTCTAGTTGTCTCAGCCTAAATCAGAACAATGGTGAAGGCCATTCTATTTGGGCTAAATTTAAAATAGTTGGATATGTAAAAATTTGAGTTTGGTGCCAATGGGCTTTCGAGCTAATGGGTCCCAGCCTGCTCTGAAAAAGTAAACAACATAGGGCCAATATACAAAGGTCATCTTTGGTTCATTTGCATAACATGGCCCCAGCACTGGCACTGAATGTGTCATTATCTCTTCAGGTGTTGGCCATTCCAGGTTTGTTCACCCCAGGTACATGTGTGTCTATTCAACCTGTAGTTTGAAGCCTTTTTATTTCAGAAAAACAAAAAACAGAAAACAAAAAAAACCTGTTAGGCCGGGCATGGTGGCTTTCGCCTGTAATCCCAGTACTTTGGGAGGCTGAGGTGGGTGGATCACTTGAGGTCAGAAGTTCAAGAACAGCTTTGCCAATATGGTGAAACCCCGTCTCCACTAAAAATACAAAAATCAGCCAGGTGTGGTGGTGGGCACCTGTAATCCCAGCTACTTGGGAGGCTGATGCAGGAGAATCACTTGTACCTGGAAGGCAGAGGTTGCAGTGAGTCAAGATTACACCACTGCCCTCCAGCCTGGGCAACAGAACAAGTCTCCCTCTCAAAAAAAAAAAAAAAGGTATGAAAGTATAGTTTTAGTGCATGTTCTGTTCTGTTGCTTTCCCTTTCCTCTTCAGGAAATCCTATCATACATATGTTAGATCTTCTGCCTATCTTGTTTTTTTGTTTGTTTTGTTTTTTTTTAATCAATTTCTCCCAAATCCTTTTTTATCTCTTTCTTCTTTAAAAATTTTTTTTTAAAGATCCTCCATGGCCAGGTGTGGTGGCTCACACCTGTAATCCCAATATTTTGGGAGGTCAAAGAGGGCAGATCACCTCCATTGAATCTTCTATTTGTCCGAAGGTATTATGCACTGTCATTTTTGCTTGTGAACCTTCTAGAATAGACTTTATTTCTGAAATAACTTTTCATTTATTCTAATTCCCTCCTGAGTTCTGTAACCTCACTTTTAAACATCTTATTTTTTTCCAATCATCACATTTTTGAATTTTTCTAATTCTTATATTGATTTTTCATAGTGCCTTTTCTTAATGGTTTTCTTTTGTTTTAAGGGTAAATCTTTCTGTCATAATTTCATTGTCAACAGGGACATTATGGTATTATTCCCTATCTTCCTCTTTTATGTACTTCATAAAAGACTTCAATTGAGTAGTTTTAATTGCTGTTTTTTTTTTAGATGGAGTTTCGCTCTTGTTGCCCAGGCTGGAATGCAGTGGCATGATCTCGGCTCACTGCAACCTCCGCCTCCCAGGTTCAAGCGATTCTCCTGCCTCAGCCTCCCAAGTGGCTGGGATTACAGGCGCACGCCACTACACCTAGCTAATTTTGTATTTTTAGTGGAGACGGGATTTTGCCATGCTGGCCAAGCTGGTCTTGAACTCCTGACCTCAGGTGATCTACCTGTCTCGGCCTCTGGAAGTGCTGGGATTACAGGGGTGAGCCACCATGCCTGGCCTAATTGCTTATTTTTTTTTTTTTTTTTTCCGAGATGGAGTCTTTCTCTGTCCCCCAGGCTGGAGTGCAGTGGCGCGATCTCGGCTCACTGCACGCTCCACCTTCCGGGTTCACGCCATTCTCCTGCCTCAGCCTCCCGAGTAGCTGGGACTACAGGCGCCTGCCAACACGCCTGGCTAATTTTTTGTATTTTTAGTAGAGACAGGGTTTCACCGTGTTAGCCAGGATGGTCTCGATCTCCTGACCTCGTGATCCGCCCGCCTCGGCCTCCCAAAGTGCTGGGATTACAGGCTTGAGCCACCGCGCCTGGCTGTTAATTGCTCATTTTTAAGGGCAATGAGTTTTTCTGTTTAGAAAAAGCAATAGGAAGAATAGCCTTTTTCTTTTTTGTGTGATGGAGTCTCACTCTGTCACCTAGGCTGGAGTGCAGTGGCACGATCTCGGCTCACTGTAACCTCCATCTCCCAGGTTCCAGAGATTCTCCTGCCTCAGCCTGCCGAGTAGCTGGGATTACAGGTGCCCGCCACCACACTCAGCTAATTTTTCTTTTTTTAACCATGTTGGCCAGGCTGGTCTCGAACTCCTGACCTTAAGTGATCTGCCTGCTTCGGCTTCCCAATGTGCTGGGATTACAGGCATAAGCCACCGCGCCCGGCCAAGAATAGCTTTTCTAGCTTCAAGCTTTAGAGTTTTCTTTACCTTAAAATAGGTGATACAAATATGATCTTTGACTCCCGAGACAGGCATCCTCTACTACCCCACCTACTTCTATCTGGACCTTCTCTCTTTTTTTTTGCCTTTATTATCTCTACTAAGTTCTATTTGGATTCTACTGCCAGCAGTTTCTCCTCTATTTGGGCTTTGTCCTGGAAGGAAGTGTTGATTTGTTAGTCTCAAGATCTCATAAAGTTCAGACCACTCCAATATCTCCAGAACTTTAAAAATTAGAACAGAAATCAATGAAATTGAAAACAGAAAATAGAGAGAAAAAAAAACAAAGTCAAAAGATGATTCTTTGAAAAGATAATAAAATTAACAAACCTCTAGCCAGGCTTACAAAGAAAAAAATAAGACACAAATTATTAATGTCAAACATTAGAGATGGGGCTCACTCCTGTAACCCCAGCACTTTGGGAGGCTGAGGCAGGCAATTGCTGGAGTCCAGGAGTTCAAGACCAGCCTGGGCAACACGGGGAAACCCTGTCTCTACAAAATATAAAAATTGGCTGGGCTTGGTGGCACATGCCTGTAGTGCCAGCTACTTGGGAGGCTTCGGTGGGAGGATCATCTGAGTCTGGGTCGGTCAAGGCGGCAGTGAGCCGTGATTGTGCCACTACACTCCAGCCTGGACAGAATGAGCCCCAGTCTCAAAACAAAACAACAACAACAACAACAAATAGAGATAGGCCATCACTATTGATTCCATGAGCATCAACAAGATAATAATGCAGGCTGGGTGTAGTGGCTCATGCCTGTAATCTCACCACTTTGGGAGGCCGAAGCAGCCAGATCACTTTAGGTCAGGCGTTTGAGATCAGCCTGGCCAACACGGAGAAACCCCATCTCTACTAAAAGTACAAAAATTAGGCCGGCAGCGGTGGCTCACGCCTGTAATCCCAGCACTTTGGGAGGCTGAGGTGGGCGGATCACGAGGTCAGGAGATCGGGACCATCCTGGCTAACACGGTGAAACCCCATCTCTACTAAAAATACAAAAAAAATTAGCCAGATGTGGTGGCGGGCGCCTTTAGTCCCAGCTACTTGGGAGGCTGAGGCAGAAGAATGGCATGAACCCGGGAGGCGGAGCTTGCGGTGAGCTGAGGTAGTGCCACTGGACTCCAGCCTGGGCAACAGAGCGAGACTCCATCTCAAAAAAAAAAAAAAATTAGTGGGGCATGGTGACAGGTGCCTGTAATCCCAGCTACTCGGGAAGCTGAGGAGAATCGCTTGAACCTGGGAGGCAGAGGTTCAGTGAGCCGAGATCGTGCCACTGTACTCCAGCCTGGGCAACAGAGGTAGTGACTCCATTTCAAAAAAAAAAAAAAGAAGGATAATAAAGGAATATTATGAAGAATTCTATGCCCACAAATCTGTCACGCAGGCGAAAGTGCAGTGGTGCAATCATGGCTCACTGCAGCCTCCACCTCCTGGGCTCAATTGATCCTCTTGCCTCAGTCTCCTGAGAAGCTAGGATTTACAAGCATGTACCACCACACCTGCGTAAGTTTTTTTTATTTTTTTGTAGAGACAGGGTCTCTCTATGTAGGCCAGGGTGGCTAATTTTTATTATTTCTTTTCTCTCCTTATTTGAAATTTAATTTTCTATGTCTAGTTTCCAGAAGTGGAAGCCGATTATTGATTTTATATCTTTCTCCCTTTGGAATATATACATTCAATGCTACAGGTTTCTCTTGTAGCATTGCTTTTACTACATCTCACAAATTTTGATGTTGTATTTTTCGTTTTCATTTAGTTTAAAATATTTTCAAAATTTCTTGTGTCTTTTTCTTTTTTGAGGTGGGGTCTCACTCTGTCACCCAGGCTGGAGTGCAGTGGCATGATCATAGCTGTATTAGTCAGGGTTCTCTAGAAGGCCAGGACTAACAGGACAGATGTACATACGAAAGGGAGTTTATTAAGGAGTATCGACTCAAATGATCACAAGGTGAAGTCCTACAATAGGCCGTCTGCAAGCTAAGGAGCAAGAAGCCAGTCTGAGTCCCAAAACCTCAAAAGAGGGAAGCTGACAGTGCAGCCTTCAGTCTGTGGCCAAAGGCCATAGGGTCCCTGGCAAATCACTTAAGTCCAAGAGTCCAAGGCTGAAGAACTTGGAGTCCGATGTCTGAAGGCAGGAAGCATCCAGCACAGGAGAAAGATGAAGACCAGAAGACTCAGCCAGTCTGTCCTTCCACGTTCTTCTGCCTGCTTTATTCCAGCTGCACTGGCAGCTGATTAGATTGTGACCACTGGATTGAGGATGGGTCTGACTTGTTAATCTCCTTTGGCAACATCCTCACAGACATACGGAGGAACAATACTTTGCATCCTTCAATCCAATCAAATTGACACTTGATATTAACCATCACAATAGCTCACTGCAGCCTTGACTGCCTGGGCTCAAGTGATCCTCCCACCTCAGCCTCCCGAGTAGCTGGGACCACAAGTGTGTGCCACACCCAGCTAATTTATTATTATTATTTATTTTTTTAGAAATGGGGTATCACTATGTTTCCCAGGCTGGTTTTGAGTCTTTTTCTTTGGCCTATGTATTATTCAGAAGTGTATTGGTTAATAAGCTACTCCGGAGGCTGAGGCAGGAGAATCGCTTGAACCTGGGAGGCGGAGGTTGCAGTGAGCTGAGATTGCACCACTGCACTCCAGCCTGGGCGACAGAGTGAGACTCCATCTCCAAAAAAAAAAAAAAAAAAAAAAAAAAAGAAAGAAAAGAAAAGAAGTGTATTGGTTAATCTTTAAATATTTGTGTATTTTCTAGCTATATTTCTGTTATTGAATTCTGTTTAATTTTTTTGTGATTTGGGGGCATACAATGTATGATTTCAAGCTCTTTAAATATGTTAAGGAGTGTTTTATGCCCAAAAATGTGGTCTATCTTGGTGAATATTCCATGTGAACTTGAAATGAATATATAGACCAAGTTGACTCATGTTGCTGTTCACTTCAACTGTGTCACTACCAATCTTCCTCCTGGATCTGTTAACTCCTAATATAGGGCTGTCAAAAACTCCAACTATAATAGCAGATTTGTTTATTTCTTTTTGCAGTTCTATCAATTTTTTTTTCTCTCTTATGTATTTTGATACTAGGGCAACCCATAAAGGATTATATCTTCTTGAAGAACTGATCTCTTTATCATTGTGTAATGGCCCTCTCTTTATCCTTTTTTTCTTTCTTTTTTTTTTTTTTTTGAGACAGGGTCTTGCTCCGTCACCAAGGCTGAAGTGCAGTGTTGTTGCAATCATGGCTCACTGCAGCCTCAAACTCACAGGCTCAAGTGACGCTCTCGCCTCACCCTTCTGAGTAGCTGGGACTACAGGCACATACCACCTCGCCTGGCTAACTTTTGTATTTTTTGTAGAGATGGCATTTCACCATGTTGCCCAGGCTGGTCTCAAGTGATCCTCCTGCCTCGGCCTCCCAAAGTGCAGGGGTTACAGGCATGAACCATCGCACCTGGCCCTCTTTATCTTTCATAATTTTCCTTGCTCTGAGGCTGACTCCACCTGAAACTAACACAGCTTTCTTTTTTCTTTCATAGAGATGGGGGGTCTCATTATATTGCCCAGGCTAGTCTCAAACTCCTGGCCTTAAGTGATCCTCCCGCCTCGACCTCCCAAAGTGCTGGGCCACCATGCCCAGCCTCCAGCCTTCTTTTGATTAGTGTTAGCATGATGCATCTTTCTCTATCCCTTTACTTTTAACCCATCTGTGTCTATATTTAAAGTTGATTTCTTATAGACAACACAAGTTAGGTCTTGTTTTTAAATTATTATTATTATTAGAGTCAGGGTCTCTCTGTCACCCAGGCACAATCACAACTCACTGCAGCCTTGACCTCCTGGGGTCAGGTGATCTTCCTGCCTCTGCCTCAGCCTCTGCCTCAGCCTCCAGAGTAGCTGGGACTACATGCACACACCACCACACCGGCTTTTTGTACTTTTTATAGAGATGCGGTTTTGTCATGTTGCCCAGGCTGGTCTTGAACTCCCGGGCTCAAGCAGTCTGCCCACCTCGACCTCCCAAAGTGCTGGAATTACAGGCACAAGCCACTGTGCCTGGCCCTTTTTAAAAAATTCATGTATTTAGACCATTGATAAAGTTGCCCTTGCTATTTCTTTTTTCTTTCTTTTTTTGTCTTCTTCAGTTTTAACTAATCATTTAATATAATTCCATTTTCTCTTTTCTCTTAATATAGCAGTTATACTTTTTTGGGGGCATAGGGTCTCACTCTGTCCCTCAGGCTGGAGTACAGTGGCACAATCACAGCTCACTGCAGCCTCAACCTCCCAGGCTCAAGCGATTCTCCCGCCTTAGCCTCTTAAGTAGCTGGGACTACAAGCCTGCACCACTATGCCTGGCTAATTTTCAAAATCTTTTTTATAGAGACGGGGTCTCACTATTTGTCCTGGTTGCTCTCAAACTCCTGGATTCAAGTGATCCTCCTGTCTTGGCTTCCCAAAGTGCTGGGATTACAGGTGTGAGCCACTGTACTCAATCCTTCTCTTTAAAAAAATTTTTAGTTGCTGCCCTAAATTTCACAATATACATTTATAAATAATCCAAGTCTTCTTTTCTCTTGTTTTCTTTCTCTCTCTTTCATTCTTTTTTCTTTCGAGACAGGGTCTTTCTCTGTCACCCAGGCTAAAGCGCAGTGGTGCAATCACAGCTCACTGCAGCCTTACCTCCCAGGCTCAAGCAATCCTCCTGTCTCAGCCTCTTGAGTAGCTAGGCTAATTTTTATTTTCCGTAGAGAATACTGGTCTTGCTATGTTGCCCAGGCCAGTCTTGAACTCTTGGCCTCAAGCAATCCTCCCCATCTTGTTCTTCGAAAGCATTAAGATTACCAATTCCTCTCTCCCATTCTTTACTTTTTTTTTGTTTTTGACAGAGGTCACCCAGGCTGGAGTGCAATGGTGTGATTTCGGCTCACTGCAACCTCTGCTTCCTGGGTTCAAGTGATTCTCCTGCCTCAGCCTCCCAAGTAGCCGGGATTACAGGCGCATGCCACCATGTCCAGATAATTTTTGTATTTTTAGTAGAGATGGGGTTTCACCATGTTGGCCAGGCTGGTTTTGAACTCCTGACCTTATGATCTGCCCACCTCAGCCTCCCAAAGTGCTGGGATTATAGGCATAAGCCACCACGCCCAGCCTCATTCTTTATAACATTGCTGTCATGTATTTCACTTATTCGTAAGGTAATCACTGAATACATTGCTGGTATTATTATTTTGAACAAACTGCTATTTGTTACATCACTTCAGATTAAGAAAAATAAAATGTTTTATTTTGTCTTCATTTACTCCTTCTCTAATGTTCCTCCTTTCTTCCTATAGCCCCAAGTTTTTTTCATATAGCCCCTAGATCATTTTCTCTCTCTTTAAAGAACCTCTTTAATTTTCTTGCAAGGCAGATCTACTGGTGATAAATTTTCTCAAGTCTTCTTTGTCTGAGAAAATCTATTTCTTCTTCACTTCTGATGGATAATTTTGCTAGAAACAGAATTCTAGGCTGGTGGGTTTATCCCCCCTTTTTTCTTTGTTACATATTTCACTTCACTCTCTTCTTGCTTGCATGTTTTCTGAAGAGAAGGCCAATGTAATCCTTATCCTTGTTCCCCATAGGCAGGTGTTATTTTTCTCTGGCTCCTTTCAAAATTTTGTCTTTGATTTTCTGCAGTTTGAATATAATAATGTATAGATATAGATTATTACTTGGCATTTATCCTGCTTGGTGCTAGCTGAGACTCTTGGATCTGTGGTTTGTTGCCTGTCATTAATTTTGTAAAATTCTTGATTGTTATTACTCCCTTATTATTCTCTTCATGTGCCTGGTTATTTCTGATTATATGATAGGCATTGTGTTTGAAAAATATTTTTAGAAATAATTGGAGGTCTAGGGGTACGTTTTCCTTCTACAGAATGGATATACATTTGTTTCTGGAAGGCATCTAGGGGCTCTAGCAATCTGAGATAATCAAACTAATTTTAGTGATTGAGATGATTCAAATCTGAGCAGTTTCTGAGCAATGAATGGCCTGTTTTCAATTTATCTTGTAGAGTTTGGTCTTTTGAGGTCTGAACCCAAAAAGTGGAGAGTTTTCCAGGGTCCTTTTTGTGGGCCCTGGATTAAAACTTTCTCATTTTATTTACTTATTTTTTCCTGCCTCCTGGAATTACAAGGAATGGACTACAACTTTTAATCCCCAACCCTGTGAGGTTGTCAAAAGTGCTTCAGAGCATTTTATCAGCCTTATTTGGAATTGGCAATTGCACCCAGAAGAGACATGCCCCCAAATGCTAGGCTTACTGTTCAAGGTTTTAGTCTTTCTTACATCTCATCCAAGTAATGTTTCATAATATTTTACTATTCCAATGCCTTCAAGCTTTTCTAATTGTCTCCAGTGGTAAGATTGTTCCAAATTACCTAGTCTACCACCATGAGAAAGTAGCCTTCATATATATATATATATATTTTTTTTTTTTTTTTTTGAGATGGAGTCTCACTCTGTTGCCCAGGCTGGAGTGCAGTGGTGCAATCTCAGCTCACTTCAAGCTCCGCCTTCCAGGTTCATGCCATTCTCCTGCCTCAGCCTCCCGAGGAGCTGGGACTACAGGCGCCTGCCACCACAACCAGCTAATTTTTGTATTTCTAGTAGAGACGGGGTTTCATCTTGTTAGCCGGGATAGTCTCCTGACCTAGTGATCCGCCTGCCTCGGCCTCCCAAAGTGCTGGGATTACAGGCGTGAGCCACCGCGTCCAGCCTATATTTTTTACTTTTTGAGACAGAGTCTCACTCTGTTGCCCAGGCTGGAGTGCAGTGGTGCATCTTGGCTCACTGCAACCTCCGCCTCCCGAGTTCAAGTGATTCTCTTGCCTCAGCCTCCCGAGTAGTTGGGATTACAGGCGTGCACCACCATGCCCACCTAATTTTTGTGTATTTAGTAGAGATGGGGTTTCACTATGTTGGCCAGGCTGGTCTCAAACTCCTGACCTCAGGTGATCCACCCACCTTGGCCTCCCAAAGTGCTGGGTTTACAGGCGTGAGCCACCGCACCTGGCCTGCCTTAATTTTTGAAATGGTTTTTATCTTTTTCTTGTATGTATATCTGTAGTATTTTTACTCATATTTGAATAAATGTAAGAAAATTTGAATAAAGTGAATTTTCCTGAACCAGCGATTAGCATTAAATTCAGGTAGTTTGGAGTCTTTAGGTTCTTTCTTGTTTCACTAGTTTGTGCCTTTTTGTTTTTAAATTCACCTTGTTGCTCTGTATGGTTTTTACAGAAGTTGGAAGATTAAAAACCAGGTTTCTACCATGTTCCTATAAGAACCTGAAGTCTCCCAATTTGTTACATAACCTCTGTATATTTTCAGGTTTCTGTATATGAATAAGCTTCTTTTTGGGTTCTGCAGTCTGCTTTATGGGGCTTTTTGTCTATTTCTGCACCAATACCAACTATCTTGATAATTACACTTTTATAATGACTTATTTTTATATTTTAATTTTTAAGGGATAGGGTCTCACTCTGTTGGCCAGGCTCCAGTGCAATGCTGCAATCATAGATCACTGCAGCCCTGAACTCAGGCTGTAGTGATCCTACTGCCTTGGCCTCCCAAAGTGCTGGAAATACAGGCGTGAGTCTGTGACCTCATATAAGGGTAACTGAAGATACATCTGAGTGTAAATGAGATCACTCAAAAGTGTATACTGGCTGGATATCAACTCTATTCCATGTTGTACTGTTGTACATGTTTTTCTTCTTCTTCTTTTTTTTTTTTTTTGAGATGGAGTCTCGCTCTGTCTCCCAAGCCAGAGTGCAGTGGTGCAATCTTGGTGCACTGCAACCTCCGCCTCCCGGGTTCAAGCAATTCTCCTGCCTCAGCCTCCTGAGTAGCTGGGATTACAGGCATGTGCCACCACGCCTGGCTAATTTTTGTATTTTTAGTAGAGAAAGGGTTTCGCCATGTTGGCCAAGTTGGTCTCGAACTCCTGGCCTCAAGTGATCTGCCCACTTCGGCCTTCCGAAGTGCTGGGATTACAGGCATGAGCCACTGCGCCCAGCTTATTTTTTGCTTCTTAAAAATTGACTTTTTCATTATTCTTAGGAATTCTTGCACTTACTTTAAAATCAGCTTCAAGTTTCCCCCACCCCAAAAAAGATTTGCACTTACTTTAAAATCAGCTTCAAGTTCCAAAATAAAAACTGAATTTTAATAGGAACCACATTGAACCTGCAGATAAATTTAAAATCCTTATGAATATTGAGTCTTCTTTCATGAACATGTTCTATCTCTACATCTCTATCTCCTGTGTCTTTCCAAAATTTAGTAATTTTCTCCACAAAGTCCTTAGGTCTTTTAATAGAGTTATCCCTAGGATCATATAATTCTGTACTTCTGTTGATGTTTATCTAGGCTAACATAGTCAGAATTTTGAATGTGTTATGTGGAGATGTATAACATGACACAATATTTTACCTTTTTTTGCATAATCCAGTTTGAGCTATTTCCTTGTAACTAATATAGGTAGAGTGTCAGAAAATGATTATGGAGTGGTCAAAGGCATCATCTTGAAGAGGAAGACTAGCATATACTTCTGAGTGAATTGGACAATGGGGCAAAGCAGGAAACACGTAATCTGACTTGCAGTTTAAAAAGATGACTGGAAGAATTGAGGCAGATGCATTCATTAGGATCCTAAATAAAGATGGTGGCAGTGTAGATAGAGAGGAGCACATGAATCTAAAGAGTTATTTATACAGAGTAGGGATGTTGTGGTGACAATTATGATAGGAAGGAAGGAGTTAAAGATGATTCCCAGACTTTGGCTCTAATGACCAGCAGAAGAGTCATACAGGAGGAATAGAGTGGGGAGCTATGAAAAGATGAATTCTGCCTGGGACATGAGCTTTAAGTATGTAATGGACGTTCAGATGATATGATGTTGGCTATCTGAGCTTGGAGCCCAGAGGAAATACACATACATATATTATATATATGTCTGTCGGTCCATCATCTATCTATCTATCTATCTATCTATCTATCTATCTATCTATCATCTATCTATCTATCATCTATTATCTATCTATCTATCTATCTATCTATCTATCTATCTATCTACCTATCATCTAATCTACCTACTTACCTACCTACCTATCTATGGCTGTCCAGGTGTAAGACTGTACACTAAGACTGTCTAAATGAGATCACTAAGAAGAAAGTATAAGAGGAAAGGCAAGGTGCTGTGGCTCATGCCTGTAATCCCAGCACTTTGGGAGGCTGAGGTGTGTGGATCACCTGAGTTCAGGAGTTCAAGACCAGCCTGGCCAACATGGCGAAATCCTGTCTCTACAAAAATGTAAAAAAATTAGCCGAGTGTGGTGGTGCACACCTGTAGTCCCAGCTACCCAGGAGGCTGAGGCAGGAGAATCGCTTGAGCCTGGGGGACGGAGGTTGAAGTGAGCTGAGATTGCACCACTGCACTAGGGCCTGGGCAATAGAGCGAGACAGCGAGACTCCGTCTCAAACAAGAAAAAAAAAAAAAGAAAGGAGACAAAACCTTGGTTATGGGCTGGGAGTTTACTGAAGGAGTCAGTGACAGACATTGAGAAACTCAGGAAAGAATGGTGTCACAAAAGCCTGTGAAGAAAGAATTTCAAAGAGGGAGGGATCAAAATCTCAAAAATATGCGAAAAGGTCAAGTAATTTTTTCCTTATTATTGAGCAATGTCCCTTGATTTGGCAACATGTAGGTTATTGTTGGCCTTAGTGGAAGCGGCCCTTATGAGGATTACAGCCCAACCGTGGGGTCATGAGGCCTGAATGGAAAGTGGTGAAATAGACAAACTTGCAATTGTTTCAGGCAGCTTGACTAATAAAAGCAGGACTGAGAGGTTTTAATTTTATTTGTTTAAACATATGAGAAGAAATGAATTCGAGCCCAGAAATAGCTGAGTTGCCAGCTTTATCTGTATGTCTGTATTTGGTGTCCGAGAGGAGGAAGATGTCTGACGTGGCGCAGCCCAGGACAGTGGCTGACTGCAGTAGGGGCTAGAGTTAGGTAGCTGAGCTAGGAGTCATATCCCCTGCAACTCCCCAGTGCAAATCCGGACTCAGCATAGCTGTGTAACCATATAGATGTCACTTAACCTTCCTATGTTTGTTTCCTTATCTGTCAAATGAGGATAATATTGACACCACATTGGTTGGGATGAGGATTAAATATATTAACATCCAGTAAAGTGCTTATAATAGTGCCTGACAGGTAGGGCATGGTGGCTCAGCCTGTAATCCCAGCACTTTGGGAGGCCAAGGTGGGCAGATCACCTGAGGTCAGGAGTTTGAGACCAGCCTGGCCAACATGGTAAAACCCCATCTCTACTAAAAATACAAAAATTTTAGCCAGGTGTGGTGGCACATGCCTGTGGTCCCAGCTATTTGGGAGGCTGAGGCAGGAGAATTGCTTGAACTAGGGAGGTGGAGGTTGCAGTGAGCCCAGACTGCGCCACTGCACTCCAGCCTCGGTGACAAGAGCAAGACTCCATCTCAAAAAGAAAAGAAAAAAAAAAAAAGTGCCTGACACAGCAAGCACATAAAAATGACGAAGCACTTTTGTTCTCCTAGCTGGATCTCCACATCTATCTTCATTCAGATTTCTGACTCATGTGAGTCTAGATAAACACCAGCAGTTCTCTCTGAGTTCCTATGTTCAAATACCCTCTTTCATAATAGATCATCCAGACATCCAGACACACGCTCTCACTCACACACTCTGCAGCACACCAGCGAGCATGGCACCCCTTCCCATCTGTGTCTGCCTGCCAGCTGCTCTTCCTCCTTTCCCACACACACTCCCTTTTTTGAGTGGCTTCCAAAACATCTCTTTCTAATTTGCTATAAAGAGTGAGCCATAAAGAATTTATTAACAATGATGAAAAAAATCACAGCTAAGTATCAGATTCTCCAGAGGAAATGAGATTAAAAAGAAATTCTGGAAAAATAGCATTGGGAAGGGGGATATTAATAATGTTTCATCTTTTTTTGTTTTAAAAAAGCAAATCTGAAGCAAATATGACTATTGAGATGCAACAAAGCTGAGTGGTTACACGGTTTACTATTTTCTAGACTTTTCTGTTGTTTGAAACATTTGAAATCACTAAAAAATAGGAGTATTTACTGGGGTAGTTTAGACTAAACATGGGTGTGGTTAGAGTACAGTAATTACTGTGAAAAAAGCAAGGTTCCTGGACATTTAAATTTTTTTCTTTTTTTTGAAACATGGTCTCACCCTGTTGCTGAGGCTGGAGTGCAGTGGTGTGATCATGACTCATTGCAGCCTCAATCTTCCAGGCTGAAGTGATCCTTCTTTCTCAGCCTCCTGAGTTGCTGGGACTACAACCACACACCACCATTCTCAGCTAATCTTTTAAATTTTTAGTAGAAATCAGGTCTTACCATGTTGCCCAGGATGGTCTTTAACTCCTAAGCTCAGGCAATCCTCCCACATCGGCCTCCCAAAGTGCTGGGATTAGAGGGATGAGCCACTGCACTTGACTCTGACATTTCGATTTTTTTTTTTTTTTTTTTTTGAGACGGAGTCTCGCTCTGTCGCCCAGGCTGGAGTGCAATGGCACCATCTCGGCTCACCGCAAGCTCTGCGAGTTCACGCCATTCTCCTGCCTCAGCCTCCAGAGTAGCTGGGATTACAGGTGCCCACCACTACGCTCGGCTAATTTTTTGTATTTTTAGTAGAGACGGGGTTTCACCATGTTAGCCAGTATGGTCTTGATCTGCTGACCTCGTGATCCGCCCTCCTCGGCCTCCCAAAGTGCTGGGATTACAGGCTTGAGCCACTGTGCCTGGCCGACATTTCGATTTTTAAAAATGTTGTGGAAAAACGTCACACACACACACACACACACACACACACACACACCTGCTTCAAAGAGGATTTTTAAAAACAATGGTGGCTGGGCTAGAAAAGATACTAATTTTCAACCTTTATTTCAAAGTTTATTTATTTATAAAGGAAATACAAATTTTGATAAACAAAGCACCCAATTCCTACTTATTTTTTTTTCTTCGTGGAAAAAAAAGTATGTGACACATACTTGTCATGCCCTGTATTGATTAAGCTTACAAAAGATATTGACAGAAACTATACAAATCTAGATTTTAGAGTGCTAGGAATGTTCCATAAGGTATGTGTACCTACATTAATACTAAATAAATTCTACCTACATACTTTCTTTCACCCTTTCCCAGTATCATTTCAGCTTTCCTCACAGTCTCACTGTCCCAGAAGTCTAGGGGCAATGACTCTCCATCACTAGTGCTGTGGTGGCACCTGTGCTCCCACATCCTGATATCCTGTCCCTATGGCAATCCTTTGAGATGTACCTGAAAACACCAGTGACATAGCTTTATTAGATTCCTAGAAGGGAAGGCACCTGGCATGCAGCCTCAGCTCCTACCAAGGAGAGGGGAGGTTGAAGATTCTCCCAGTCTCCATTCACTCCTTTGCTTTGATACCCGTTAGGCCTGCTTTGCCTCCTTAACAGACTCCTGGAATGGGAAGGGGTGGGGGTGGGGAGTGAGTGGAGAACTCTTTTCCTAGGATGACTGGAGCCAGGAAGTCAGTCTGGGAACTTCTCCGCCCCCTGGTGGTGCACAGCACACAAGATGGCCTGTGTTCCGCTCAGGGGTCGGACTCTCAATTTACAGCCTAGGTGAAGGGAGATGAGTTGGGGAAACAGCGATTCTGTGCATTGGAACAGACTGGGTGGTAACTGCAGGCCACTGCCTCTGACCTGTCGGCATTCGAGGTCTGACGACCTTCAGGTAAATGCTCTCATAATCAATGGACCAAAGGAGCAACGGTGGAGGGTGAGCAACAGCACACTTTACCAATGAAAGTCGTGACCAGGCCACGTTAATTTAGTGGTAAAAATAATAACATTAAAGAAAATGTTTACAACAGGAATAGAAAATGACAGAACCTTACTGCTTTAACTCAAGTGTATCACGAGCTCTGCCTTCATCCACTTGAGACTTAAAACTCAGTGTCTGCTATTTTTATTTAACATTATCCCAAGCAATAGTAACATGAAAGTTATGACCAGGAGGGAAGCAGGGTCGCACCTCTGCAGGGTCCTTGTCTTGGGACCACCCCTCCTACAAGCTTCTGGGTAATAGAGGTAAGGGGGCTCCTGTGGTGGGTGCCAGTGCTGGGACCTTAACTTGTGTATCTGGGCTATAGCCCTGGACTTGGCTAGGCTGGGCTGTGAAAATTCCAAGAATTCTGTTGGTAGAAAATGCCTACCCTGTCCTTACAGGAACGGCACAGGCTAGGCTGGTCTACCTCCCACCAGGACCTCGAAGGAACATGACCCAGGGGCTGAAGGATGGTGTTGAAGGACCGAGTTTTACTCAGATCCTTCTCAGCCCTGCCTTCCCAAAGTTTCTGTATCCACTACACTGGAAGCTTTCTGAAAAAAATGCCTGGAACCTGTCCATTGTACCCCCAGCCCAGGGCCCAGCCAAAGAACTTAACAAATAACGGCCAAGGAAATCCTCACCTAAAATGGCTGCGATGCATTACTGCCCCAGCCTCTGGCTTACAGTGTCACTTCTGCACCTGAAACCACCGGGGGGCAGTCTGGGTCCACGACGAGACATTTCCTTCTAGAGAAAATCACACCTGCAAAGACCCTCCGCAGAGCCATAGCCCACCTCCGCGCAGCCATCCATTCCCTGCGAAGATGCTTTGGGCTGAAAATGGTTGGGAGGAGGGGGATGGAAGTCGCCTGCGTCATTTTGGAATTGACCAGGGCCTCTGAGTCCTTCAACAATTTACCACAGGCCCACACGCGGTGGCTCACACCTCTAACCCCAGCACTTTAGGAGGCCAAGGCAAGCGAACATCTGAGGTCATGAGTTCAAGACCAGCCTGGCCAATATAGTGAAACCCCATCTCTACTAAAAATACATGAATTAGATGGACATGGTGGCACGTGCCCATAATTCCAGTTACTCAGGAGGCTGATGCACGAGAATCGCTTGAACCTGGGAGGCAGAGGCTGCAGTGAGCCAAGATTGTGCCACTGCACTGTCAGCCTGGGCGACAGGGTTTTTGAGACAGAGTCTCAAAAACAAAAACATAACAAAAAAACCCACTACCACAGTGCCTAGAGAACAATATGTGTTTAATAATATTTAAATAATGGTTGTATAAAATTGAAGCAGCAAGAAACCCAAAGGAGAATAGCTCTAGGGAAGGGAGATGGATGAGTATGCATGGGGGAGAGGCTATTCTGTGACCAGGTTGGGTCTGGAGCCCTCCACACTGTCCAGAACGCCTCCAAGCCCCTACATCTTTTTCCATCTACCAACGCCTTGAAGATGTAATGCAGAAGTGAGGTGAGCAGGCTGAGGATTAGGGCAGGTGTCTGCAATATGGTCAGGAGTGGGAGGGGAGTGACATAGCTCACAAGCTACGCAGAACAGCACAAAGGCTACAGGTTTCATTCCCAGCCCTCAACTTAAAAGACCTCGGGGCAGATACTGACTCCAGCCTGGCTGTGCCCTTACCCTAAGGCCATTCACACTTTTTTTTTTTTAAACACAGGTAATCCATGTTTATTATAGAAAAATGCCACATTACTCTTTATTGAATGCGAGCGCCAGCACTGGCCCCTTTCTCTCCAAGCACAGGGGCACGCAGGCAAGGGGCACGCAGGCAAGGGGCACGCAGGCAAGGGGCTCTGTCCCCTGGCCAGGATGCAGTGGAAGCCTGGCTCCACTACCATTCTCCTACAGCCAGCACCCTCCTCGGTGCCTGGGGCTCAGGTCTGTTCAAACTCCTGCTCACAGAAGCCTACATTGAGGGGTTGGGCCTGGACACCTCGCCTGCAAGAGGACATGAAGAAATGGCAAGATAAGCCTCTCAGAAGGGGCCCTAGCAACACTTTTCACACCAGTCAACAGTATCTCCTTCCCCATTTCAGTGACTCTCAAACTGTCACTGTACACCAAATGTACCTGGGAATCTCAATTCCAGAGATTCTCACTTGGGGTGGGGCAAAGTATTGGCAAGAATCTGCAAGCTGAACAGGTGCCTCAGGTGATTTTGATACAGGTCTTGGAGATCCAGAAACGTTGGCAACATCTATTTCTATCCTGCCTATCTCTGTACCCTAACCCCAAATAACTCAATCCCTTTAGAAAACAGGTGGATGTCTGAAAGGCAGCCAGTGCTCTTGGTCTACTTAGCCCTCTGTTCCTGACTCTAAAATGCTGTAAATATGGTGGCATTGGGGGACTTAGGTGCTGTCCTGTCCATGAATATGGACGTGAAATCCTGTCCTTGGGTCTCAGACTATAACCTGACCAATCTCCTTAGGGGACCTCTAGGCATGCTTCCCTTATTATCCAAGTAAGCAACATGCTTAGAGAACCAGCTGGAAGTTACCCAGTGAATGACATGGTTGAGGCTTACACACCATCATGCTCGACTCTCAGCCCAGGACTCTGCTCTGCACTAGGCTGCGTCCCCCAAGGACTCAAGACATAGCCAACGAAGGAATCAGGGAAATGACTATCTTACACAGGCACATCCCTGACAGAGGCAAAGGTGTCATGAGATCCTGTAAGTCGGCCTGGTTCAAATCCTGCTTCTTAGTGACTTTGGGCAAGGTACTGAACTTCTCTGTGCTTCAGTGTCTATCTCTAAAATGCACCTATCTTATGGGGTTGTGGTGAAGACTAAATGAGACAATATGTGTAACAAACTTAGCACAGTGTTTGCCACAAAATACAGTTGTCCCTCAGTATCCACAGGGGATTTGTTTCAGGACCCCCGTGGATACCAAAATCCAAGGATGCTCAAGTCCCTTATATAAAAATGACATAGTATTTGCATATAACCAATGTACAACTTCCCATATACTTGAAATGATCTTAGATTACTTATACCTAATACAATATAAATGCTATGTAAATAGTTGTTATACAATATTTTTTATTTGTATTATTTTTTGTTGTTCTATTTTTTTTTTCCTGAATACTTTTTATTGCAGTTGGTTTAATCTGTGGATGAGGGCCGACTATAAGCCTCTGTAAGTGTTAGCTATTGTTATTATTCTCTTCCTCTCTCTAAGGGGTTCCCCAGCCCTGGATCTGCCCTACTTCGCCTTGTGAAGGCCCCACAGCTTGCTTACCTCAGCAACTCACAGCGGAAGTGTGACAAACGTTCATAGGCAAATGTCTGGTCAGATGTCAACTTGTTGCTCCACAGCCTTTCGGCAACAGCCCCTGCTCTGGGCCTGGAGGAAAGGGGGCATGTGCCAGATTGGGCTCTGTATTCCCTGCAAAGGTGCTGGACATCCACAGGCTGCTACCTCTTGTCTAGGCACCCTGGACTAGCTCAGGCCAAAGGAAGTGATCAATACCTTGTTATGAGCCACAGCCAGGTTGGATGGCTCCCAGAGAGTTCTAGGGCTCAGCACCACCTTCATTAAAATGTGGGTAGCAATCCCACTCTCTTCCTCTCTCAAAGATATGGGAATAAGAATAAACCTTAAAGGCATCATTAACCACAATGACAGTGGCAGCAGCAGAGGTCCTTAAAATGTAAACTCTGCACACCCAACCATACTTGGTAAGGCTGCAGTGAAAACAGTAGAGGGAAGCCTTATTACAGGAATCATGGATGCTTGTGCTGGATCTTAAGCAACTCACCTATGTTCTCCAGGCCTCATTATCTCTCTGGGAAGTGAGGTTAACAATCCCTATCCCACATACCAAAGGGCGGCTGGAGAGATATAGATGGAAGTCATGTGGAGAGTGAATATTGCACACAAATCTTCAGAAGGCTCGTTGCACGGCCTGCTCTCTCTCAGGCCTGAAAGAAGGGTACTAGTCCAGAGGTGGCTAGATGGGATTGGGTCTGTAAGGGAGAACCCCTGCTCTCAGGCCCAACCCTCCACCTCCCCCCCAAAAACCCTTACCAGAGCCTGGGGACCAGGTTTGTGTTGTCCACATATTCTCCCCACATACAAGCCTCTCCACCAATCACCAGAGCCTTCTGCTCAGGGGTACCTGAGGGAAAACAAGCAACAACAGTCTGGTGATGGTGGGGTAACTCTAGGGTCCCTCTCAACCACCTTCCCAATGTGTCCCTCACCCCAGCTAAGTTGTTTCATTTACTAACTGAAAATGTCTGGCCCAGACCTCCCTGCCTCCCATCCTGTGCCCCAGCCCAGCCTCCTTTGGTTAGCAAGGAGAGCTCTCTGCTTTCACCTTCAAATGCCAGGGGTTCCACTACGTAGAAATCCTTCCAGTCAGGGCCGTAGGATATACGATTCAGGTACCAGGGGGCGGAGAGAAGGGCCCGGAAGCCAGCCTTGGTGACCAGTTCCAGCTCCTTCATATAGTTCACTGGAGTATCTTCTCGCCACACCTGTATGATTGTGTCTGGCCGAATCTGTTATAAAAGGTCAAATGGCAGTAAGGACACAAAGCTGAGGAGATTCCTGGGCCTTATTCATACACAGGCAACATGGGACAACAGGTGTATGCTCCCTCTGTTCCCCAGCAGCAAAGTATGTCTCTGTGACTCCTGACCATTGAGCTCACACCTCAGGACAGAGGCCAAGGAATCCAGGGCCCTAAGAGGCCTCTCTGCAGCTCTCCTTCCTGTCCCTCTGCAGCCTCCCTGTCCACACAGAGCTACTAATACTGGCTGTGAGCTGACGGAGGCAAGCAGTGGGACCCAGGAGCTGCCATGTCCAAAAGTCTCCAGATGTTTCTGGGGATGGGACAAGGTTCCTGAAGAGTCCTTGCATGTGACAGGAGACTGGGATCTTACTGATCAACAATAAAGGAGAAGGTAGCCTTGGTCCCACAGACCCAGAAGACCCTAATCTATGATTTAGGAAGACAAATCCAGCCTATCCAAGTAACCTAGCAGCAGAAATAGTTCTTAATTAAGTTTGTAGTGAGGGAAGATAGAAACTCTGATACATAAACCCAGGGCTCATACCACAGCAGCCTTTGGTTTTTTTGAGACAGGGTCTCACTCTGTTGCCCAGGGTCAAGTGCAGAGGCACATCTCGGCTCACAGCAACCTGTGCCTCCTGGGCTCAAGCAGTACCCCCACCTCAGCCTCCTAATTTTTATATTTTTTGTAGAGATGAGGGTTTCGCTATGTTGGCCAGCCTGGTCTTGAACTCCTAAGCTCAAGCAATCCACCTGCCTTGGCCTACCAAAGTGCTTGGATTACAGGCGTGAGCCACTGCACCCTGCGCTCTGTGGCCTTTCTAGAGAGAAAAGAAGAGTGCTCTGACCATTAAAGCCCAATCTAAACCAGGAGGATCAGTCTCTGTAGAGGCAGGGAGGAGCTGGGGAGACCAAAGGGAGGCATTGCTGGTGGCTTCTTCTCTTCTCTGCCCCGGCTCACCTTTACTTTATTATCAAACACCTCCTGCCACACCACATAGCCCTTGCCATAAGAAGAGACGATGTCCAGCAGCCTGGAGAGGAGAAGAGTGTCTAGTAAGTGTCTGCTTAGCTCAGACGGGCTCTAGACTGTTTGTGCCAGTGCTCTAGGGGTTGAGCCTGGCCAGGGGCCTATTCCTTATTAAGCAGTGTCTTTCCCCAGGGTTGAAAACCAACCACTCCAAACCTGAAAGGATGGGACAAAGGACAAGGGAACCCTACAGGGACCAGACAGTGGCCAAGCAGGGCCTGACTCGGTATGGAAAGGGAAGACCCCACAGGAGGACCCCCAAGGGACCCCACCCACCCTCCTTCCTTCCTCACGTCTGGATGTAGAAGGACTCCAGCTGCTTGAAGTCCTCACCGAAGCCTTTCTTCCTCATAAAGTCCTGTATATCTGGGTTGGACTTCCTGAATCCCAAGAGAAAATGAAGATTAATCTTTCAACATCCTGAAAGCCTAATGCCTGGGGATTAGTCACCTGGCCCCCTGTAACTTCCTGTTTTCACCTGAAAAATCAAATAAGCAAGGATCTCAGAAGCCCTACATGTGGAAAGTGGCCAAGCAAAGTTATGTGAAGCAGGTGGGCTGTTGACACAGGCTGAGAAAGGCTGATTCTGGACCTGAAGAGTTTTAAGTTCAAACTCCCAAAGAGAAAACATGCTAATCCTCTCTGGACTGCAACATGAGAATCCAAGGTCTTAACTTAAAGCTCCAGCACACTGGATTCCGGCTTTCCTATCTGCTCTTCCAGTTGGAAGACAAGCCTTGATGTCTATCACCTGCTGCAGATCCCTTGCGTTACGACGTCCACATTTTGCTCACATTGTTCTCCTTCTGGAATATTTCCCCTGCTCACATCTCCAAAAAGCCAAATGGTTTCCCCAGATTCAGCTCTAGCGCCCTCTTCTCAAAGAAGCCCCCAGCCTCTTTTGAGCTCACTAGAACCAAGGGTTTGGACTTTACAACTGAATACTAATTAGACACTGTCATCTATTAGTCTTGAATTCTGTGTCTTGACTCTTCAACTAGACAATTTTAAGCCTTCATAAACAGGGATTATTTTTCTCTATCCTGAACTTTTCCAAGACAATTCTGTGCCCAGGGCTGGTTTTTCTATCAATACCTCAAGGATATGAGAGTAGGAAGGAAGAGGTTCACAGTGAAATCCTTGCCAAAATCAGGTAGGATCTCTATGTAGATGGGCAGAGGACCTGAGCAATGTGAGCCCATACAGACCCCTGAGAGCAGCAGCTAAGCTAAACAGCCCCTCGGGTGCTAACCTCTATTCTGAGTAAGCAACTGATCAGGCCACAATGGGAAGATCAAAGGGCTCATACCAGCAGGTGAAATCAACCTCATCTCCTCCAAGATGAAGATACAAATCTGGAAAGACAGAGCTGACTTCTAAGAAGAATGTGCTCATGAACTCATAGGTATTGTTGAGACTGGGATTCACTGGTCCAAAGGTGCCAGAGGGCTCAGACCCAGAGTAGCAAGGAGTCAATAATCCAGGGATACCTAAGCCAAGAGAAAACCCCATATGAGTGTCACAAATACATAAACCCCCATGCACAGTCCTACACGTAAGGACACGAGTCACACAAAGCAAGACAAGTGTATTCATAAACATCACACACATTTAGGTAGGCACACTCAGGCACTCACAGACACTGGTAGTCACTACCATTTAGTCACAGTAAAAAGATACAAACATATCCACAATCATAGACATGCAGAGGCTGAGTTCCAGCCAGACAACTGTCAGTGCACACACTCTTGCCTGGACACACTGCTTCTAGCAGGCGCCACCCTTGCTCCCAAGGCTGCTCTCCTCACAGGCCTTTAGGCAGAGAGAGAGCCTAATCCAGCCAAACTGGCAAAATCTTTCTTCTCTATCTCCTCCTGTAGGTGGGGTCAACCATCACCCAGAATCTTTGTAGATTTCCTAGGGTGTATCTCCCTTGGCCCAGAGACTACTTCCTGACGCTGAGGTCACAAGATATCTTCAGGGTTTTTTGTTGTTGTTGTTGTTGTTTGTTTGTTTTTGAGACAGAGTCTTGCTCTGTCGCCCAGGCTGGAGTACAGTGGCATGATCTTGGCTCACCGCAACCTCTGCCTCCTGGGTTCAGGCAATTCTCCTGCCTCAGCCTCCCGAGTAGCTGGGATTACAGGCGCCTGCCACCACGCCTGGCTAATTTTTGTATTTTTAGTAGAGGTGGAGTTTCACCATGTTGGCCAGGCTGGTCTTGAACTCCTGACCTCAGGTGATCCATCCGCCTTGGCCTCCAAGAGTGGTGGGATTACAGACATGAGCCACCATGCCCGGCCAGTATCTTCAGTTTTCTATTGGCCAGTAGCCCTTTTCGACCGTCATTTAACCTGCATTGGGGGCTCACACTGGAGGGCTGAGGGTATACGGAAGAAAGGGAGCAGGGGTAGTGACTGACTCTGATCTCTGCAGGCTGCCCTTGGGCTTCTTTCTTTCAGATTCTACCCTGGTGGTCAGATTCCTCGGCATCCACTCTAGGCACAACTACCTGCAATGGCATCTGAGAAAAATGTGCCCTTACATAGTCTAACAGTACATATTTTAATAGTAAGAAGCAGCCTCCATTGTCCAAAGTGAGTTCTTCCTATCTAAATTCCCAGGTGGAAGAAGTCAATGGAAAACATTCTTCCAAGGACCAAGACTGGGATATGCCACTTCCATGAGCCAGTGCCCTGAAGCTTCACTCTGAGCATAATAAGCAGAGTCCCTCTGGTCCCAGACATCATTCTTACCTGGTCCCCAGGACAAAGTGTGGCCAGGAGTGTCAAACTCTGCAAGCACGCGGATACCCCGGAGCCGTGCGTATTCAATGACCTCCTTCACATCCTGTGCTGTGTAGATGTGGGTGACAGGGTTGTAGGACCCCTGAAAGGCACAAGACACCCTTCAGGTTCACATTTCCGAAAGCTAGCAGAGTAGAAGATACTCAAAATGCCCACAAGACTCCCCAGATATCAGAAAACCTGCCCATAGCCCTTTGGTGTCAGGGACTATTTTCAAAAAACTTGATCATTCAATTTCCCAGAAGTTATCACATCTGTTTTATCTGAGTATCATAATGCCAGTGAGATAATCATGGTAGGTATTAATATTATGTCCATTTAACAGAATATAAATACATAAAAAGGGAATAAGGCCAGAAGAGATTCTCTCCTGAAGGTCACAAGGCAAATTATTGGCAAAGTTTTGGACTTGAACTCAAGTCTCCTGACTCCAAATCCAGTGTCCTTCCCCTATATTGGTCTAAAACTGGCTGGTTAGGATGAGAGACCCTGTTCTTGCCAGCAGGGCCACAGCCAGATTCAGACATTGACCCATAAACTTGGTCAGAGTGAAATGGGGACATACCTTTCTCATGAGCTCTGGAAAAGTGAAGCTCTCATATGGGAAGGAAGGATCATCTACCAGATGCCAGTGGAACACGTTCAATTTATTGTACGCCATGACATCCTGTAGGTTAAAGTGCACACTGTGAACTCATCACAGTCTCTCCAGTTTCAGCCTCAAACTTGCGATGTTGGGCAGGCTCTCAGGCTGCTCCACACACCCCTACAGGCTTGACCTGCCTCAGCTCTCAATTAAATGTTTATGGGGTCTATTAAACCTTCCCATCAGGGAGGGATGACATGGAGGGAAGGTCCAGCACACTTCTACTTTTCCCAGAACACATCCAAAGATGGATGACAGAAGTGGTCTTTCCTCTTTTTGAAATAAATTCTGGCTACATTAAGAGGAGGGCTGCAGCTACTGTGGTAGCCTGGAATCTTCCAAAAGCCTGAAGATAACACTTCCTCTTGCCATTTGTGTTGGGTTGTCTGACTGATGTTAAGCCCAACTGTGAGACCTCCTGGGAACTTAGTAGCCTCTTAACTCATAATCTCAGAAGCCAAGGCTGGCAGATGTGTCACCTCCTTTGGTTCCGTCACAGGAGCAAAGGAAAAGGCAGACACAGGAACTGGATCAGGAACTGTCAGATAAGACTGCACATTAAACTCAAGAGAGTTAGGAACTTCCCCAGGTAAGGCTTTTTTTTTTTTTTTTTTTTTTTGAGACAGAGTCTTGCTGTGTCGCCCAGGCTGGGGTACAGTGGCACAATCTCAGCTCACCGCAACCTCCACCTCCCAGGTTCAAGTGCTTCTCATGCCTCAGCCTCCTTCCTTCATTTATTTATTTATTTATTTTTGAGACAGGGTCTCTGTTGTCCAGGCTGGAGTGCAGTGGTGCAATCACAGTTCATGCATCCTTGATCTCCCCAGGCTCAGGTGATTCTCCCACCACAGACACCTGAGTAGCTGGGACTACAGATTTGCGCCATCATGCCTGGCTAATTCTTTGTATTTTCAGTAGAGATGGGGTTTCACCGTCTTGGCCAGGTTAGTCTCGAACTCCTGAGCTTGGGCAATCCACCCACCTTGGCCTCCCAGAGTGTTAGGATTACAGGTGTGAGCCACTGCACCCAGCCCTGAGGTAAGGCTTTGAATGTCTCTCTCCTATGACCTTGTTCTAACTAAAGTTAGCTCTGCCGGCCAGGTGTCGTGACTCATGCCTGTAATCCTACCACTCTGGGAGGCCAAGGTGGGCATATTGCTTGAGCCCAGGAGTTCAAGACCGGCCTGGGCAACATGACAAAACCCCAGCTCTACAAAAAATACAAAAAAAAAAAAAAAAAAAAAAATTGAGACCCTGTCTCAAAAAACAAATATAGTTAGCTCTGCCAATGAAGCCAATTCCCCTAAACATCTGTATCCCTGGAAACAGCCTGAACATTGATCTATAGTAGCCTATACAGTAGATTTAAGTCACTCTTTGTTATTTTCTGAGTCTTGGAGCAGCTCATCTTCTACATTTTTCCCAGGAGCTCATAGAGTTACATACAATCTCTTTTTTTTGAGATGGCATCTTACTCTTTCACCCAGGCTGGAGTGCAGTGGCGTGATCTCCACCCACTGCAACCTCTGCCTCCCGGGTTCAAGCGATTCTCCTGCCTCAGCCTCCCATGTAGCTGGGATTACAAGCATGCACCACCATGCCCAGCTAATTTTTGTATTTTTAGTAGAGACAGGGTTTCACCATGTTGGCCAGGCTGGCCTTGAACTTCTGACCTCAGGTGATCCGCCCACCTAGGCCTCCCAAAGTGTTGGGATTACAGGCGTGAGCCACCACACCCAGTTCATACATTCTCTCTCTCACTCTTTAAGAATTTGGAACTTGGTCTGTCCAGTTGCTCTATCACCCCAGAACTCTAAGTGTGAAGAAGGCCTTAAGGCCTGGTTACCAGAGTGTCCAGGATGCTAGAGAGTGGCAGGTAATGGCGAGATGTATCCAACAGCAAGCCCCGGTGAGGAAAGCGAGGAAAGTCCTCGATCTCAGTCTTGTTGATAAAGAACTGTGCAGAACACACATTGAACATGTCAGATTCAAAGGAAGCTTACTACGGGGGCACAGGGAGATGAAGACAACTCTCCCAGGATTCTTAAAAAGCCAATCTGTGACTGTTCTCAGGGTCACTCTCTCCCTAAATGCTCCCCACCTCTATAAATGACCATAAGCAGCCACCTTCCCAGAGAGCAAATGTCCAACACCAGCCTAACACAACTGTCCCATACACCACTCAGCCTACAAATTCTGGATTTTCCTGTTAACATAGTTTATTTTATTCAAAGCAGTGTGGCCTCAAGGTCATTACTAAATGATGACTCAGGGGGACCAAATTACAGTGATTCCAAACAGACCAAATCTACCAAACCAGTTTTCCACCCACATCTCCTCTTCCATTTCTACTGGGGCTATCTCAAGCCACCAGGATCCTAAGGCAAAATAAGATTTTTCTAGGATTCTCAACATTGGGATCCAACCCCAGGGATGAAAAAGGAGCCCTTCTTGAGGGTCCACACTTACTGTGCCCTCAGCAGATTTCCAAACAAGCTGGCTAAAAGTCTCCAGACCTAGGAAGAAGCAGAGAGGCAGAGTAAAGACTCAGGGAGTGGAAAAAGAGATGTCTCTATTTGGAAGGTTCTCAATGTAGCAGAGCACAACGTTTGAGTACACAGTGAAAATGGATGTAGTGGAGGCTTGATGATTTTTAACACTGATGAAAAGGGGATATTAGGAAGCCAGTATCCATCTTTACTTCTGTATTTCATTTTGGGAGATGTCAGAGTAAGGGTTTTAGTGCCCCTCCTTACAACATACTAACCTTCAAAACCCACATACCTCTTATCTATATTTCCTGTGCCTTGACAAGAATATTGAGAAGAGAGGCCAAGACATATACTCATGAGGACAGACACAGAGACAAGTCAGCCTGCAAGAGTTGGGCTTTTCATGGATAACCCCTATCAGGAGCTAAGAGAGCTGAGAAAAGGGGTCCCAGAATAAATTGTGAGAAAGTGATCATAAGCTTGGGTTTCCAAGGAGCCTGGGTTCATGGCTGGACCTAGAAGATAAAAAAAAATCATCCACTCTTCCTCTTCAGAGACTGAGAAGAGACCCAGCTATAGGGAGCTGAGGTGTGGTGGACAGCAACTGCCCCAGAAGGACTCCCCTAGTCCACTGACACTGTCTCCTAGAGTCTAGCAAGGCCCACACACAGGTATGTTGAATCCAGAGCATTGTATGTTCTCAACAGCTAGGGCCCCTCTTCTGGAAACCCTGCAGAAGCCCCATGAAAATTATCAGAGTCCCCAATTTCAAAGTGAAAGAATCCATGAGACCTCCGCAGTCACTCAGCACCTGATTTGAGCAGACTGCTAGTGTACTGTTTTGGCTTCTGCCCACTCTGACTCTGACACCCAGCATTCTGGAGTCCCAGGTCCTCCCTTACCTCTAGCCTGACTCACCATCAGCACCTGCATGAAAGGTACAAGAGGGCAGGAAGGGGAGGCATCATGCTGTTGTTCCAAGCATAGAAGTGGGGCAAGGGAACGAAGACAAACTAAAGCAAGGTGTGGAATTCCGAGAGAGTTTCCCTCACCATTCACCAGCAGAGGGTTTACCAAAAGTGGGAGAGATACTTGGCTAAGTCTGTATCTAGGCACCAAATACCTTCTCAGTAAACCCAGAAGAAGGGCAAGGGCCAATAGTTTAGCCAGTAAACTCATTTTCTCCAGAAATAATGTAGTTCTAAATATTTCACTACTATTTATCTTTTGTTTGCATGTATCTATGTTTTTTGTTATAGTTTTCCTTTTAAAAAAACCTTTCCAATTACATGTCTTCAGCAAGAGCTGGACAGGCAGTGTCTGTGGTAGCATCATTCCCCCTGCCCCCAGCTACCTGTCTCCTGCTGGCACGTAAAGCATCAGCCCGCAGACTCTCCCACTGCTTCCCAGAGCCCCTGACTAGGGCAGCAGCAGTTGCTGATGCTGCACAAGGTAAAACCTGTCAACTTCCAGGGACAGCTCCACAGAGATGGGAAAACACGCCGATTGCTCCCATAAAACAAGCTTCCTGGCTGGGCGCGGTGGCACACACCTGTAATCCCAGAACTTTGGGAGGCCGAGATGGGTGGATCACTTGAACTCAGGAGTTCAAGACTGGCCTGGGCAATATGGTGAAATCCCATCTCTACTAAAAATACAAGAATTAGCTGGGCATGGTGGCAGGCACCTGTAATCCCAGCTACTTGGGAGGCTAAAGAGGGAAGATTGCTTGAGCCTAAGAGGCAGAGGTTGCAGTGAGCAGGGACTGGGCCACTGCACTCCACCAACACCAACCTTCCCACATCATCCTTTCTCTCTCTCTTTTAATCAGCCCCAATTTGTTACCTCGGAGAGCTCCCCAGACAGTCTCAGAGAGGAGTAAACACTGGTCATCATTTATGGTCAGGGTATCTGAAATGACAGAAATGAACTCATTTAGTTGGTTAAGGTTTTCTATTCTCAGATTATAGACCAGATGTTCTATATAAATCATTGGATTAAAAAAAACCAGTAAGACCATATATTTTTAAAAATCTTTCAATGAGATGTCCCCAGAGCACGACAGCTGTAGGATGGCCTGGTCTGGGGCCAGAGTGGGAGGGTGGTCACCACAGTGACTCTGTAGACCCTGGATGATGATGTACAGCAAGAGTCAGGCTGGAGCGGAGTTCTGTACAAAGCACCACCTACCTCATGGGTCAGTTTCCACAGCAGAAAGATGAAAGAAGTCTTTTCCTGGCAAAGGGAACAGGGATGCCCGCAGGGGTGAGTGCAGCACGTGATGCTCCCAACGCCTTTGTAATCACCCTCCTTTCCCCTTCCTCTATGCTTCAGCTACTTCCTCCAAGAAAGTGAGGAAGGAACCAAACTCAACTGTTCACTTTGGAGACTGAGAAGTCCCCAAATGCTGCTCAGGGAAGACAGGAGGCAGTCACTGGACTAATGACTTAACTTCATCTCAGTATAAGTGACCAGAACCCCTTCTTTCCCCAGTGTAGGGTCTATTAGAGAAAACTAGCAAAGTATACACTTTCCCAAAATAGAAATGTATTCAGTCCACCAGGTAGGTGTCCTGTGGGACTCAGTGAAGAGCCAGTGTGATGTTCCACAGCCAACCTTTAGCACTGGTTAAGTTTCTGCATAGGAAAAACTCATCTTCCATGGCTCTCAGCACTTGGTGACCCTCGGTCCCCATGGTCAAGGGGGACTCCAGGCCGAGCATCAGCAGTTTAGGCCAGGCCATCCAGAGTTACAGCTTCAGACAAGTGCTTGCTCTTCTAAGACAGGGAACAGGATGGTACTTACAATTCTCCACCGACTCCAAAGTAGGAAGCTGGTTACATCCAGGTGTGACTACAGAGACAACCAACACATTCTTCTCCAGTGTATGCCGTTTTCCTGGGAAGACAGGGTAAGCTTGGTGCGGCCAACCTGCCCAGAAGCAACAGGCAAAACCAAGACCCTAGCTCTAGTCCCTCAGCTCACACACCTGTGGTAAAGGAAAGGGAGGACATGGCATTTACCCTTGGCGTAGGCACTGCCTGATCATCTGTTCAGCTGTTTCATTCTCGTTGTGCCCCTCTTCTCCTCAGTAGCTGCCCTGACCCATGTCTGAATGCCCTGGGTGACAGCTCTTCTTAACCAGGGCTCTATATTTCTGGCTGCCCTTGGCCTGTACCAAAAAAACAATTCCATGACCTCAACAATTGCTTCTGAATGAGAGGCAGCTCTAGAGCATTGCTACTCCAAGTATGGTCTGCAGATTAGCTGCCAATTTGCAAACTGTGTTACTGGCTGGTCACTATATAGAAAACTTACATGAAGCCTCAATATAAATCAATGATGTCAGAGTAAACACACTGTCTAGTTCTAACATTTTTTCATACAAGATTTTCTTGATGAAGAGATCAGTCTTACATTCTGGTACATATGCTTCTTATCTCATTGCAGATTGGCCTATTAAGTAGTACTGCTCTTGAGGGCTCCAGATGAAGAGTTTCCAGTTTTGCAAAAGCCTAGGAGCTAATGGAGCAGATGACAGAAGGATCAGGCAAAGGAGGCCTGAGATGATGCAACTGATACCTCAGAGAAGGTCAGGGTCACCCGCCCATCTTGCTTCCTTCCTTCCTCTTCCCAAACAGGTTCTCTATCCAAGGTAGATTTTACCCTAACAGTGGAGGGTCACCCAGTATGAACCAACATAGTATCTAATATAGCTTTACAGATCCTTGTCTATGCAGAAAAAATGCCAAAGCCAAAATATGAATACACTGTCTCTTCTCACCCTCCTGCTGGTTCTTCCCTGTGATTTTCAGGGTGGCTCTGATGTTATAGCCCCAAGCCTTAACTTAATGAACCCCTCTCTATTCTATCCTTTCCTGGAGCCATATTCATCCCACTGGCATCACAACATCCATGACTTCTTATGGCACTACAATGTCAGGGATAGGATGGCCTGGCAGAAGGCAACGAGAGAGAATTCAGAACCAAACTGGAATCTCAAATGTTACCCATCTCCAGGCAGAAGGAATCCAAGTGCTCAGATCATCTCAAGGAAGCCTGCTCAGACCTCTTGAGCACTACCACATGGCTGTATCTCAGCTCTTAGGTCTGCCAAGAAGCAAGCCAATAAGGGGGCCTTTCCTACCATCATGAATAAACACATTCTTTCCCTTACCAATAAATACCCTGGATCCCCACACCAATACCTGCCTACATTCTGCAAAGAGGAGGGAATCTGAGGCAACTCTGGGCCAGGTCAATTCACAACTCCACACTTGAACCCTAAAACTACATTGTTACAACACAAAAGGACAAGCAGACCTTCAAGGCAAAGACCACACTCAAGGCAGAATCCGTAGGGTCATCTAAGCAGACAGGCTACAAACCCATCTCCACAAAAAACTCTACAGGGAGACCAATGAGGACTTAACCTAGCAGCAAGGGTGAGGAAAAACTATACCCCATCCTCTGACTTCTTGTCCCCACTCCCAACCCCACACATCATGGAGCCCCAATATCATTGTGTGGAGAGCTCATCTGCATATCTACCCAGGCAGCCATCCAAAAGACAGCCGAAGTCCTGAGCTTTAGTTCTAATCCTCTGGGGCTCAGCCTGCCACATAGGGAGAAATCACAACTAATCCATATGCAACTACCATGGCTTGCTGCCCTCATGACAAAACAAGAGAGGCTGAACAAACACCAGGTTTATCTGAACTATTACTTGGAAGACAGAAAAATACCTAATCTTTTGATTTTTAAAAAATTTATTTTTCTAAAACACACCTGCACTGCACTCCCTAAATCTGTAGTCTTTTGGAGAGTCACAGACTCCTTTGCAGATCTGCTGAACAGGAAAGCACTTTTTTTCCCAGAACAATGCCCCTAATTTAAGGGCATTTCTCCAGAATTACAATTCTTCCACTCCCTGCCATCAATCTCATGGTGAATAATCCCTGTCCGAAGTTCTCTCAGTGACTCATCTGGGTTTGGGCTGAAAGAAGTAGATACAGGGGCATGGCTGCTGTTTAAACAAATTATGAGAGGGATGTTTGGGGGAAGCAGCAATAGGAGAGCTGGCAAAACAGGAGGGACACTAGGTCATTGCAAAGGATGTAAATAGGGTATCACCACTGTGGTTTTCCACCTCCAAGCTGCTACTTTGCCTGGCTATGAAGAGGGCAGGAAATAGGCAGGGGACAGTAGCACAGCCGCCTCTACACACACCTGCCCACACCCTGAACACTGAGAAGCACCAACGTGTGGGAAGCACAGTATAGCAAACAGCCCGGTCAGCCAGCAATGTCATGAGCACATGTGCCATGAGTCCAGCTGGAACAGCAGGAAATTGAGAAGCCTCCAGGGCTTAGGAGGTAGCATGAAAAACAGACCAGAGGGCTGGGAAATCAGGACAGGTTGCTTCTGGTTCTGGTTTTGCTGCTGCCAAGCTGAGCAAGTCTCAGGGCTCCCATTTCCTTCCCTGTAAACAGTGGCAGGGTGGGACCAGATTCCAGCTACTCCTCTTCAGATCTAAGACCTTGTGATTCCACAGACAGATAATACACTCCAGGGTCCCATTCCAGGACCACAGCCTTCTACCTCTGCAGCTCACTCATCTCCCTGCTTTCAAGTAAACCTACTCTTCTCTTTGGGTTCACTGAAAACTTTGCATCTTTTTTTTAAATCAAAACAGTAGTACAGGCCTGGTGCGGTGGCTCAGGTCCATAATCTCAGCACTTCGGGAGGCCGAGGCAGACGGATCACTTAAGGTCAGGAGTCAGAGACCAGTCTGGCCAACACGGTGAAACCCCGTCTCTACTAAAAATACAAACAAATTAGCTGGTCATGGTGGTGGGCCCTGTAATCCCAGCTACTCAGGAGGCTGAGGCAGGATAATCACTTGAACCCAGGAGATGGAGACTGCAGTGAGCAGAGACTGCACCACTGCACTCCAGCCTGGACAATAGAGTGAGACTCTGTCTCAAAAAAAAAAAAAAATAGTAGTACATATTAGTTAAAAAAAAAATCAAACAGTACTACCAAACAGTAGAAAATATTTACAATAAACAAATAAAAGTATCTTTGGCACCCTTCCTTAGTCCCCTCAGTAAAGAGATAAACATCACTGGTAGTTTTCTACCCCTGTAGTACCTTGTAGAGTAATTTTGTCTTATTCATCACAGACAGGTCATCTCTGGACATGGAATTCTCAGAACAAGGATGCTCCTATCACCAAAGTCCTACTGTTGAATCTTCTCCAGACTCCAGTACTATGACCCCTCCATTTCCCTTCTGTTCTCAGTCCTCTCTCATCCTTGCTTCCTTCCCTGCTGGCCTACACGTAGTGATCCATCACCTCAAATGCAATCTAGCCAATACTCTCAACGATCTGTCTCTTTTCTTCTGTCACAACCAATGGGCAAAACTTTCAAACCTGGATCAATCTAACATCTGCCTTCTGTGCCCTAACATCTGGCTACTGTACCCTACTGGAGGGAAGGGAGAAAAATCACAAAAGAGCAGGATTGGACCACTGCAAAATCATGGTCTCCATCTTGGCTGGGCCCTTGATGCTACCCTGAAAATTCTTCTATCTCCATCATTGCTTCATTCTATTTTCTACACCTTCCTCAAGTCTACCTGATTACCACCTCCCTTATGCTCAGCAGACAATCAGAAGAGAACTTTCAACTATCCCTACCCTCTTCCCCTCTCCCCGCCGACAAAAATATCTGCAACACACACCTGCCTGTACCTTCTCCCGGACTGCCACCTTGATGGAAGGGGTTTCCTTTTACCTGTGCTCTGGAGCTCTTCTCAGTCTCCTCTTGTATAAATTATTTCCCCTTTTCCCAAAGCCTTCAAATTATTTCTTTCAACTCTCACCAGCATTAAAATGTTTGCAATCTTCCTGGTCTCAACTGCATGTCACCTCAAACACTCACTCTTTCTTTTGCCTTTCTGCCACAAAGACACTCTAGAGGAAATGTAGCCTGGGCAGCTAAGGACCTGAACTCCAAAGGAAGACAGATCTGGATTCAAATCTTGGTTCTAACACTTTCTAGCTGCAGGCCTTCCCTAGGCAAGTTATTTACCCTCTCTAAGCTGCAGTTTCCTCAACTATAAAATGGGGATCATAATACCTATATAATTGGGCTGCTGGGAAGGTTAAGTGAGTTAATACATGTAAAGTGCTTAGCTCAGTGCCTGGTACATGGTATGTGCTCATGATGTTGGTCATGCTTAGTATTTTGCAGCTGCTTCCTTACAACCTATCTATTCCTCAATCCACTATAATCTGGCTTCCTTCGCCATCACTTCTCTCAAAATGGCTTCACCAAAGTCCTGTGGTTCTGTAACCAAATTCAAGGGACTCTTTTCCATTCATTCATTCATTCATTCGACAGTAATTTATTACTGAATGCTTACTATGTGCCAGGGTGTTGTAAGTGCTGGGGATACAGCAGTGGTCAAAACAGACAAAAATCCCTGCTGTCAGAGAGCTAATAGAAACCACTCACTCCTTCTGGGACCTCTTGACAGCATCAGACATCCCTGACCTTCTTGAAACTAAACTCCTTTAGCTTAGGGGACATTGCTCTCTTGGTTTTCCTTCTAACTCCTTGAATATGCTTCTTCATTCTACTTCTCCTTTACCAACCCCAATGTGCTAGTGTTACCCAGGGTCTCCAAGGCTCCAAACTTCTCTCTTTCCCTTCACTTACGCTCTCCCTAGACAATGTCATCCACTCCCACAGCAGGCCAATGACTCCCAAATCTATCTTTCCAAGCCAACTCTTCTTCTGGAGCTCTAGACTTGTACACCTCCACTCAAATGTCTCAAAAGCCACTTGAATCTTAAACATAAAACTAATCTAACTCTTCATTCCTCCCCCTGGCTGATCCTCTCTCTCACTTTGATAACAGCCCCATCTATTTACCTACACCAGAAATCTCCTTCTTCTATACCTTCCACCTAACTGAGTAGATCACAAGTTCATTAACTCAAAATAACATTTACAGACTGTCTGCTATCTCAAACATTGTGTTAAGCACTGAGATTACAACAGTAAAAAGACTTTTAAAAAGGCTTACAATTACACAATCCTTATAGTCTCTTAACACATCGCCATTTTCCCAGCCCCACTGGGCCAAAGCCTTAATTCAGCCTCTTGTAATTTCTCACCTGGATGACTATAAAAAATCTCCCAGGCGGTCTTCCCCTGCCTCCAGGAATACCCATGTCAATCTACTATCCTCAGGGATATTAGAATATGAAGATAAGAGCGTGACAGTCTCTGCTTAAAAGCTTCCAATGGCTCCCATAGCTTTCAGAATAAAGTCCAGAATTCACTGGGTAATCATAAGAAAATGCCTTCTCTTTTTCTGCTCCTGTGCAGGAACTCTCACAATGAACAATGAACTCTTAACAGAACCCTGAAAATGCCATATTTTCTCCATATTTTTCTTTGTACATATTGTTTCCTCCAATTGAAACAAACTTTGCCTTCCCTCCACATCTCTCCTAATTAAGAAACAGCTCTGTTTTCCTTTTAGGAAACACTTCTGTTATTCCCCTGCCCTTTCCTAAGAGACCCTCCTATGTGATCATGCAGCAATGTATACATACATTTTTCAAAACACTTATCTTAAGATATGCTGTTTATTTATCTATCTCCTCACCTAGGTTGTGAGTTCCTCAACAGGAGGGACCAATCTCAGTGTCTTTGTATTCCCAGTGCCTGACACACAGCAGTTATTCAGTACATGTTTGCTGAAAAAATGAATGATGTTGGAATTCAAAAAATGCGTATTTAATGTTATGATTGTGCTATGTGATAATCAGGCATAAATAGCAAGTAGTTAATGTAGAGATTACTTTTATATCCCCAAACCTAGTATTTCTGAAATCCTGAGACTGGGGTGGGCGATGCTAAGAAGACACCCAGACTTACACAAAGTGCCTTTTCAGACACTGCTCTGAAGACCTCTGGATCCATAAATTCTAAGATTTAGGTCTTTCCACTTCTCTGAGAGGAAGAACTCGTTGTTGTATTAGGGTAACCTGGAAACTATCAATCTTTACTTCAGTGCACAATAGCCTTTCCCTCTACCACCCCTGTTCCCTCCTGAATCAAAACAGTTCCATCGTATCAATGTGTTTGATTCACAGAATCCTAGCAGTATGGAAAAAAAAACACATTGGTTTTGGTTATAAAATGTTACTTGATTTTGCTTCTGGACTGAAAACTAAGAGAGGCAACCCAGACTTTGCCACCTTCCCATTCTTTAATGTCTACTCTGCCCCCATATCCCCTGGTACCCTCCTAGGCTGGTGCCAAAGTTTGTTCCCATGCCCATTTTGTTTTCTTCCCCCTCCCATCTTTATACACATCATATCCAGGTTTCATCTCCCCCATATTCTGCCTAACAAAAGCCCATTATATCATTCATTTCCCACTCATTTCTTCATTCCAACCAAGATATATTGAGCATTTAATGTGCATCAGGAACTGTGCTAGGTGCTGGGGAAGTTAAAAAGAAAAACAAGCCCCGGTCCCTGCCCTTGAGGAGATCACAGTCTAGCAGGAGAGATAAACACAAACAATAATTACAAACATTGTGATAAGGGCTATGGTGGATTTAATAGCCACGTCCAGGAAAGGTGGAAGGCTTGACATTGAAGGTGACCTCTGAGTGGGATCTTGAACCCTGAATTGGTGTTCACCAAGCTACCAAGAGGAGAAAAGGTATTCCAAGCCTGGGAAGTGAATTGGTGTGGTTAGGAGAGAAGTCAAGGCCAATATTGTCAAACTTCTTATCCCAGTAAAGTGGGAGTCTGTGAAGCCAACTGCCCTGAGCTGGGGCCTTCTCCTTAGTGCTGCAGAATTCAGTCTAGATCATGGTACCTCCTCCTGTAAGTTCCAAGATTCTTCACCCTCCACAGACTATTAATACCTACTTGGAAGTATCACTCTTTCCAGCCCACAGATGAATCCTGAATGCTCTTCCTTCCTCTCATTCCCATCCCATATTCTTTGGGTAAAAGTTGCCCCCATCTTTTTTTTTTTTTTTTTTTTTTTTTGAGACAGAGTCTCGCTGTCGCCCAGGCTGGAGTGCGGTGCTGCTATCATAGCTCACTGCAGCCTCAACCTCCTAGGCTCAAGTGATCCTCCTGCCTCAGCCTCCCAAACAGCTAAGACTACAGGCGTGCACCAGCATGTCAGGCTAATTTTTATTTTTATTTTTTGTAGAGACAGGGTCTCACTATGCTGCCCAGGCTGGTCTTGAAGTCTTGGCCTCAAGCATTTCTTTGCATTTACTAGCCAAATTCTTTTTGCTCTTTTTTTTGAGATGCAGTCTCACTCTGTCGCCCAGGCTGGAGTGCAATGGCGCTATCTTGGCTCACTGCAAGCTCTGCCTCCCAGGTTCATGCCATTCTCCTGCCTCAGCCTCCTGAGTAGGTGGAACCACAGGCAAGCGCCACCATGCTCGGCTAATTTTTTTTTTTTTTTTTTTTTTAGTAGAGACGAAGTTTCACCGTGTTAGCCAGGATGGTCTCGATCTCCTGACCTCATGATCTGCCCGCCCTGGCCTCCCAAAGTGCTGGGACTACAGGCGTGAGCCACTGCGCCCAGCCATTCTTTTTACTTTTTAAAGCTACTTTTATTGACTTGTTGCAAACATCTGCCTCATTTTATCCCTTATTTTTTAACCTTATGCTTTCTTTTGCTTTAATTTTTATGTAGCTAAAGCTATGACTCTTTTCCTTTATGGTCTCTTTATTTGCTTATTTAGAAAGGCCTCCTCTACCCCTAAAATTATAATAATAGTTTCCTTCATTTCTGTCTAACACTTCTATGGTCTTTTACCTTCAGATCTTTAATCTACCTGGAATTTACTTTTGAGTTTGATATGAAGTAAGGATTTATTTTTTTCCCAATTGGATAACCAGACATCCTTACGTATTTATTGACTAATACATCTTTTCACATTTGATCAGAAATACATCTTTGATCATATATTAAATTCCCACATATATACACATGCTTGCTTGTCTCTGGAATCTATTTTCTTGGCAATCTTATTGTCAGGAAAATCCGCCATGTCATATCTCTACCATATGTTGTCACTTTGCCCAATATATAACCCCCTTGGCTCACTTCTGGTCCTGCACTTCTATTCTTATACATGTTGCTTCCTCTTCTCCACCAGACCACCTATACTACATATCACTCACCTTGTAAACCCTTTGAGATCTTGTTGTGTAGTTATTTAATTACTCAGTCTCTTCTACTTCCTCCCTAACTGAAGCCTGGCTCTCCCCAGGAATACCACACACCACTTCCCCTACAACATGTTCTGAGAGGCAGCCACTTCCCACATCATAGGGTTGAGAAATGGGGCTGCTTCTGGGTCATCCATTCCACCACCACCAAGTAATAAAACACCTTTCTTCTGTGGTTCATGTCATCCAGCTGTTAAATCTCCAGCTCTCCTTGTTACAACACTCTGTAGCTTCCTGATCACTTCTTTATTCACTTAATTTTTCTTTTCTTTTTTTTTTTTTTGAGATGGAGTCCTCCTCTGTTGCCCAGGCTGGTGTGCAGTGGCGCGATCTCGGCTCACTGCAATTTCCGCCTCCTAGGCTCAAGTGATCCTCCGACCTCAGCCTCCTAAGTAGCTGGGATTACAGGTGTGCACCACCACACCTGGTTAATTTTTCTATTTTTACAAATTAGATGGGGTTTCACCACATTAGCCAAGCTGGTCTCAAACTCCTGACATCAAGTGATCCAACAGCCTCAGCCTCCCAAAGTGCTGGGATTACAGGTGTGAGCCACCACGCCCAACCTTATTTACTTAATACTTTGGATCCTGGTGCCCAGTATTCCTCTCCACCCCAAGGCTGGCTATTATCCTAGATGATTTTAACACCCAAGAGGAAGAACTAACCCATGTTCTGGCTTAGCAGTCATCCAACAACATCCTCCTCCTCCTCAACCACCCTCCTGTGGTTGCCTTTTGGACCTTCTTCTCCTCGGAAGTGTTCAAACTCATTCTCCCAAGCTCTAGCACTACATAGCTGTTTGCTAGATACCTCACAGTCAACACGTCAAAATCAAATTTACTTTTCATGATTCTCACTCTACCTCTCAACCTCTTAATTTCACTGATGTTTTTTTTTTGTTTGTTTGAGACGGAGTTTCACTCCTGTTGCCCAGGCTGGAGTGCAGTGGCGCAATCTTGGCTTACCGCAACCTCCACCTCCTGGATTCAAGCGATTCTCCTGCCTCAGCCTCCAGAGTAGCTGGGATTACAGGCATGCACCACTATGCCCAGCTAATTTTGTATTTTTAGTAGAGATGGGGTTTCTCCATGTTGGTCAGACTGGTCTCGAACTCCTGACCTCAGGTGATCCACCCGCCTCAGCCTCCCAAAGTGCTGGAATTACAGGCGTGAGCCACCACCATCAGCCAATTTAGCTCTTTTTACTCCTTCCCTTCCTCTCCTACTATTTTCCCTATCTTTGTTAATGGCAGCACAAGTGAATGAGAGCCAACATTCAAACTGCTAAGTCAGAAATCTGGAAGTCATCCTCAGCACCCTTCCCCTCCAACCTAACTCCCACTTCCAAGCAGCCACCTCCTAAATCTCTCTTCAGTCTTTCTAGTTTTCTCTGTCCTTACAGCTATCAACCCAACTTCAGCCACTATTCTCTCTTATCTAGGCCCCTGTTGGCAGTCTTTTAGCTGGGCTTCCTGCCTCTAATCCCACTCTACAGCAAGCCCCAGTGTAGCCAGAGTTTAGTAACATCACTTATCCTGTTGACTGGACTTTACTGGCCTTCTTTGACCTTAGGATAAAGCTCCATTCCTTACCAGGGCTTATTAGGCCATTTCATGACCTTTCCATCTATCACCTCTTTAGCTTCAGAACTTGCTGATCCACCCTAGAGTTGTGTACTTCAGCTAGACACCTTGAATTCCTTGAATATGGCATGAAGGCTTCTCGCCTGTAGGCCTTTTCCACACGCAGTTCTTTCTATGCGGAATATTATCTTCACCCCCACCAACTTCTACTTTTAGATCTCCTTCAACAGCTCTCCAGGAAAGCCTTTTCAATGTGCACCTTCTCCTTTTCCCCTCACACACTTAGGTCGGGTGTTCCTCTTCTGCACTCCCAAAGTACCTTGTGCTTCAGTTATCATAGAAAAATATCACACTCTGTCTGTCTGTATCCCCACTTCCAGAAACTGTAAATTCTTTAAGGATGGGGCAGTTCAATTTAATATTCCTTGGACCTAGTACTATTGACAATTAAAGTTACTTAATAAATACTACTTGTACTAATAGATGGGAGGAGGGAAGAAATGCTACTGGAATCTGGTAACAATGGGCCAGGGATCAAAATATTCATAACCTGAGTGCTAATGAGTAACCAGATGGTAGAAGTTACTACCTATTTGAAGTAATTAACGTTAAGATGTGATTAGAGCTTAATCCTGCCAGAGGCCAGTAGTTTTCCAAATTGCTAACTGGATTGACAAAGACGTGTATGAGTATACTACAAGACTGTACAGGGACAAAAGCAAAATTTATGCATGACTGGAATTTCTGCTCCATCCCTACAAGCTGTGTAACCCTGGGCATGTTATTTAGCCTCTATGGCTCCATTCTCAAAGATTGGGATAACACTGACCTCACAGAGCTGTTATGAAGATTAAAGGGCAATAACATACATCAAGTGCCAGACAATAAATGCTAGTTTCCTTTAGTGTTCTACTTCCCTTTTCCCAATAAGACAGTTTTGCCCCAGCAAACCTCAACTCTCTCATTTGGCCAGAGGAGTCCTGGGGCAGGGTCTCCTATGGCAAAGCCACACTCTAGGAGCAGCTTCCCTGAAGGGTTTTTCATGAGCCTCTTATAGGAGACTGAAGGCTTCACTACGGTGAGATGCCATTCTGTATATGAACAGGCTGACACTTCAAAATACAAAAGGGACATGGCCTTAGAACTCTGAATCTCCCCCAACCTAGGACTGCAGCTCCAGGCAAAACAACAAAGCCACTATTGTGGAATCCTATTTACAACAAGGACAAGGCTGAACAAACGGTACAGTAGTTAAACTTTTCATGCATAACACAGTGTATCTAGTAAGGCATCTCTCTTACCCCCTCAATCCCAAGAGCTTTACATAAGAAGGGGAAGGCTGCTTAATGAGAGCTGACAAACACCCATACGTCCTGCATTTGAGTATACACTTCCACAGAAAGGAGCTCTACACCACACCCAAGCCTAACCAGCCTCAAGATGTGGACACAACAATAGCATACAGCAGCTGGCTGGGGATCAGGGCTGAGTGTGTGGCCAGGAAGCTTAAGCAAATGCCACAGCTTGAAACAGGAACAAAGGACAAGAAGAGAGAAGATTCAAGTTCCTGACTCAATAATGGGTTTTATTCATTACAGCCAGGAATACAGAAGAAAATATAATCCATTTCTGTATTACAATGGACTGTAAACATGTAAACCTTGAGACAGCTCACATCACAGAAAACTCTTCACACATACATACCTCTCTGACCCCTACAGACCCAACCTCCTTTCTTCAGCTGACTTTGTTGTCAGTGGCTCCAAAAAGGTTGTGGAACCTCTTGAGGATGATGCAAATTGACTCTATTTTATCACTTATTTTCAGGACCAGTAGAAGAAATTTAGGAAACTGCAGAAACATAAGAGTGATCCCTTTCTTTTGTTTTTGTTTCTAGGTTTTTGTTTGTTTGCTTGTGACAAGGTCTGGCTCTGTTGTCCAGGCTGGAGTGCAATGACACGATCTCGGCTAACTGCAACCTCCACCTCCTGAGCTCAAGCCATCCTCCCACCTCAGCCTCCGGAGTAACTGGGACTATAGGCATGAGACACCATGCCCAGCTTTATTTCTTAAAAGAAGTACTGGTAAGACAGTAAAACTCCTTTTCCTCTATATAACAACAGGAAAGAGATTGAGGCTTATGCCTTGAACAGGCTAAGAAACAGACAACACGCCCTAGCATGAGACGGTTAAAAACAACCAATCAACAACAAAACGACAAGGTATCCATTGTCAAAAACCTTCCAATGCTATGCTTCTTGCTCCTGTTTGGAGGTAAGGAACTGGGGTAGAAGGAAATGGAAGGAAGGGCATCTCTGGGGCTCGGACTTTTAATTTTTATTGTTTTATTTTTAAAATCACCAAGTTCTTCCCACTATTATACCCTCCTTCAAAGACTGAAAAAACATTCATAACTATTTGCTTGTTATCCTTAGAAATGTCTGGAAGGCAGGCAGAGTTAAAAAAAAAAAAAAAGAAGGAAGTAGCAACAACAGCTTGGAAATTAGGCAATTAGTCTGAAGGCACATAGTTAAGGGGTTAATAAACACTTTCTTGGCTGACTCCTGAATAAAACATGTTCCAGACCCTGAGTCCTCCAATGTATACTGTGTTCAAAGAGGATATCCAAGGCAGGGGAACACCTACAGCTCACAGAAATAAAACTCAAATTTTTCATAAACCAGGCCCAGGCTACCCACATACACCTTGATCAAGTTTAGCTTCTTGGACTTAGTACTATACAGGGATACTAGAAAAGTATCATGCTTTAGGTAATAAATGGTGGTTCACACCTGTAATCTCAGCACTCTGGGAGGCCAAGACAAGAGGATCGCTTGAAGCCAGGGGTTCGAGACCAGCCTGGGCAACATAGTAAGACCCCCATCTCTACAAAATGCAAAAAATAAAAAAATTAGCTGGGTGCAGTGGCACGCATCTGTGGTCCTAGCTACTCATGAGTGAGGCAGGAAGACTGCTTGAGTCCTGGAGTTCGAGGTTGCTGTAAGCCATGATCACACCACTGCACTCCAGTCTGAATGACAGAGAAAGACCTGTTTCTTAAAAAAAAAAAAAAAAAAAGAAAAGAAAAGAAAAGAAAAAAACAGGGCTGTGAGAAGAGAGGCTGGTGGAAGACTGCGGACCAAGCTAATCTAGGCCCTGGGATTCAAAATGAAATATGACACTTATTTTGCCCTTCAACTAAAAACTGTGTTTCTGCCATCACCTTCTTTCTAAAGACAATTTATTCATCACTGTATTTCTCCTATGTATCCCTCATTCTCCACAAACCCCTTCATGAGAAAAGTAATTCTACTACAAAACCTTCTTCCCATGTTGTTTTCTTCCTCTTTGCTTTTAAAACAATAAACTTAGTGGCAACCATCTTTGGCAGGAATATGCCTTGTCTTTGCCATGGGAAAGGTTAAAGTATAGTTAGCCACTAGCCCAATTAAAGTGGAGAGAACTAATCGGCATTATTCTTTCTCCCCAGCCCAGCTGCCTGACCTTATCTGTTTCCCTCCTAGATGCAATCCCAATGCATCTCCCACTGCGTGCTGAGTTAAGAGCAGCACGAGTTGGGATCACACAATAAGCAGCATAGTGTGATTATCCTTTGCCTGGAATCACACACTTACACTCCAAATTGGAAACCTGAAAGGAAAGGTAATCCTCAATGAAAACCTGCAAATCATATCTTTTTGATGATCTTCTCAGACCTGTAATCCCAACACTTTAGGTGGCTGAAGCAGGCAGAGTGGTTGAGCCCAGGGGTTTGAGACCAGCTGGGGCAACATGGTGGGACTCCATCTCTACGAAAATTAGCTATGCACCTGTAGTCCCAACTACTCAGGAGGCTGAGATGGGAGGACAGCTTGAGCCTCGGAGGTCGATGCTGCAGTGGGCTGTGTTTGTGCCACTGCACTCCAGCCTGGGTGACAAAATAAGACCCTGTCTCTAAAAGAAAAAAAAAAAAAGGAAACAAAACAAAACCCAAACCCATAAAGCCTTCTTACAAATATTTACACAAAGTAGCTTTTTAACGTTAATATATTCTACAAATAATTACTACATATCTACAACGTTCCAGATACAGAAGAAATGGCCAAAGAAGGTATTTTAGGAGATCCAGATTATAATGAACTATGCCATTTATTAACTTAGTCACTTCTTTAATATCTGAGGATGAGCAAATCAGATACTGATAATGGCTGCAGAAGGATACAGATTCTTATATAATAATCTTACTTCCATTCCAGAATAAAAGGGCTGGAGAAGGGGGGCAGGATTATTCTGTTCAAGGACAATGGCATCCTCAGCAACTCATAGGGATGTGCAGGTGAAAATCAGACCAGGATGGGAACCTTATAATATCTATGATATACTATGGCTTCTATCAACCAGTTTCAAGAAAAGCAAAGAAGAATGCAGTCATGGCCAGGCGCAGTGGCTCACACCTGTAATCCCAAGGTGGGCAGATCACACGAGGCCAGGAGTTTGAGACCAGCCTGGCCAACGCGGTGAAACCCCGTCACTACTAAACCCCGTCTCTACTAAAAAATAAAAAATTAGCCAGGCATGGTGGTGCGCGTCTGAAATCCCAGCTACTTGGGAGGCTGAGGCAGGATAATCACTTGAACCCAGGAGGTGGAGGTTGCAGTGAGTCAAAATCACGCCACTGCATTCCAGCCTGGGCAACACAGCAAGACTCCATCTCAAAAAAAAAAATGCAGTCTAATGGCAGAATTAGACTTAGCCACTTTACTTGGAAAAATTTGGACTTTATCAGCTCCATCAAGCACCATGCTCCACACCATGCTTATTAAATGTCTGGAGCAACATTAGATGGGTGCCATTCCATATTCCAAATAATCACATCTTTGCTTTGCAAACAGGATGTGGCTTAATAATCAAACAGGGAACTAGATTCATTCAAGTATCTAGTTCCTAAAATAAGTCTATTTAACAGGTTCAACAACATGCAACACACACCCTCCAATTGGTAGAAACACCTCTCAATGACAAAGAAAGGTGGCAAATACTAAACACCTTCACAGACCATTTAGCAACTGGTGGGACTAACCCTTGAAGGTGAATTCAAAATAGAACTGAACCTGTTTTTCAGAAAAGGGAGTATGAATTCTTAGTTTCAGGTTCGGATAAAAACCAGAAGTTGTATTGCATTAGGAAAAACACTGGGCCGGTCAGGGTGGCTCATTCCACCCTGTAATCCCAGGACTTTGGTAGGCCAAGGCAGGGGGATCACTTGAGCTCAGGAATTGGAGACCGGCTTGGGCAACATGGCAAAACCCCATCTACAGAAAATACAAAAATTAGCCAGGTGTGGTGGCATGCTCCTGTGGTCCCAGCTACCCAGGGGGCTGAGGTGGGACAATTGCTTGAGACCGGGAGGCAGAGGTTGCAGTGAGCCAAGACTGTGCCACTGCACTCCAGCCTGGGTGACTAAGCAAGACTCTGTCTCAAAAAAACAAAAACAAACAAACAAACAAACAAAACCTACTGGCCCAGAGCCTACAAATAAGTTGTTTGGAGGAAGAGGATGGAAATCTGTTAGTTAAGATTTAACCTGCATATGTTGCCTTCTTTACTAAAATCAGACTCATAAACGAATGTATTCTGGCTTCAGCCTTGTTGGTATTGCTCTCCCTCTATTTGTTTCCCATGCTATTGCTTCATCCTTGTTTCTGCAAGAACTAGGATTTTAGCTCAAAGTCACCTAAAAGCCTCCACAGGAAACTACATTCCAAAGGGAAGACTCCATGGGAAGAACAATAGAGAAAGAAGTTACTTTTAAGTCTTTGGTAATGTTTACCCAACCCAGTTTTCATTTTCTCTCAGTGGACAAGAACCCTCAACTAATAAAGCTAATGAACTTACAGGAAGGTAATATGTGGAAATAAACATCTTATTGAATCTATCTGGCTCTAAATCTCTTTTGTTAGGGAATTTATAGTATTCCATTATCTTACAATCTCCCCATTTCTATCTTCTTGATTAAACTACGGTGTTACAGCAATGGAGGTGAAGGCCTAATTTAGAAGTATAGTAATTAGGTATCGCGCGGTGGCTCATGCCTGTAATTCCAGCACTTTGGGAGGCCGAGGTGGATGGATCACTTGAGGCCAGGAGTTCGAGACCAGCCTAGCCAACACGGTGAAACCCCATCTCTACTAAAAATATAAAAATTAGCTGGGCGTGGTGGCGAGCACCTGTAGTCCCACCTACTCGGGAGGCTGAGGCAGGAGAATCGTTTGAACCCAGGAGGCGGAGGTTGTAGTGAGCCAAGATCGTATCACTGCACTCAGCCTCAGTGTAGGCTGAGTGATAAAGCGAGACTCCGTCTCAAAAAAAAAAAGAAAAAAAGGAAAGGAATTATTCTCACGTATACAGTAGTAGTAAACAACCTATAAAGCTTTTGAGCATCTTATAATTCACTGTGTACCACTGTTTCATATTTTCATATTTCTGCAATTGAACTATAGAGCCTAGGCCTAGGTCTTAAGACTTTTCTTGTAACCTTCAGAGTGCCCAGCACTGGGATTGACACATACCAGTTAGACGGATTTTTTTTTTTCCATAAACCAGGCTTGAACTCTTCTATAACCAAAATCAACATATTCTGAGTGCCAATCTTGTGTAAGGCACTCTATTATTTGTCATGAAGGATTCAGAGGAAAATGTGATCTACCACACTCAACAGCAGGCCTCTTATCCTCTCCAGCTTAATGCATTTTACCAGTTAAGGACTACCCTGATGCTGAGATTGTATTTCTTTCCCTAAATCAAATGTCACTCTCTAAGGGTCATCTGTTTAATTAAATGCTTTTAATTCTATATATCAAATGATAACTTTTGTGAAAGTAATTTAAGCCCACTTGAAACATCATATAAAATGATATTACCATAAGACTTAACTGTAAATGTGGCTCCCACCCCCATAACATCTATACAATATAACCAAAGAGCTAGATTCCAGGAGATTATCAAGAAACTTCTAAATTTTGAACCCATGCAGCAGAATTGTATTCCTTTACATTATTGGCTCGACTTATCAATGTGCTGTGGAATAATTATCCTCAAATACAATTTTCAGTACTGACTACATAGCTGCCTAAAAGAAAACTGTTAGCCCCTTCCATTTTATGTGAAACCAACGTCTAAAGTGCTCGACTCTTCAACCCCACATTTTCCCCACCCTCATCCCTCCTCAATCCCCAGCCCCCACTCATCACATCCACTAGACCTGAACTTTGAGCTCAATCATAACTCTTTGTGCCTCTGCTCAAGCCCTTCTTCCTGCCTGGAATACCCTCTTTTCAGTCCTGGCTAATTACATCTACCACCCCATTCCAAGTGGTGCTGGAAACTCACTTCCTTATGTTCTATGATTTCTTTCACAGTTTACACTTTTTTTTGTTTTGTTTGGGGGGGGTTGTTTTCTTGAGAGGGAGTCTCGCTCTGTTGCCCAGGCTGGAGTGCAGTGGCGCAATCTCGGCTCACCACAACCTCCGCCTCCTGGGTTCAACCGATTCTCCTGCCTCAGCATCCCGAGTAGCTGGGACTACAGGCGCGCGCCCCCACGCCTGGCTAAATTTTTGTATTTTGGGTAGAGACGGGGTTTCACTAAGTTGCCCAGGCTGGTCTCGAACTCCTGACCTCGTGATCCGCCCGCCAAACATTCTATGTGCCAGAAACTTGTATGTAACTTTGCATAGTTCTTGTATTATGTCTCCCCAATTTTGAGTGTTTTCTCTGGTCTCCTCTACCCAGCCCTTGGTCACAGTCTCACTAGGACCCTGGGTAGCTTGAACACGGTCAGAAGGATCACCTTAGATTTCTGCTGGCACAATATTTTCCATAAATTAATCTCCTGATTGAACCGTAGTCCTATAGTAGTTATCTTTGGATGAAAACCTAATACAGCTTGAGGAGGAAGTGGAGTGCCTGTGATCCGAGGGCTGGACAAAAGCCCAGAGGGCGTCTCTGGAGCCCTGGGGGAACTGTCCCCAGGCAGGCTCTCTCGGGGCCCAGGAACAGGGCGGGACAAGTCCGACTCACCTGTGAGGTAAGGACGGGGCCAAGACCCGGAACCGAAAAGCAGGTCACGATAGCGCTGAAAGGCCTCGTCGAGGACTGAGCAGCCGGGCTGCGCGGCCGAGCTGACATCGTACTGGAATTGAAAGTTGTTCGGGTAAAGGACGTAGCGCTGGTCGGAGGTTTGGATGTTCTGAGGCCAGGGCCAGAGGGCCGTCGCCCGTCCTGCGAACGCTGCCGCCAGCAGCAGCGAAAACCAAAGCCTGGAGCTTGCCATGGCCAGCCGGCCTCCCCTCTCGGAGGGGGCTGGCCACGTGAGACCCTGGTCAGGTGAGCGGCGCCCCCGTGACTTATCGGTGTATCACGTGACCAGAGGCGGCTCTGCGCCTGCGACCCCAGGAGGACCTACTCCCTGCCCTTTCACTTCCGGCCTGGACGTGAGGCTCCTGCTGCGTGCAGCGGATTGTGCCGGGCGTTGGCAACTGCTCGGCCCCCCAGATGGCTCACGGGCCCAGCAGAGCAGTAAATAACCGGCCACCCCTGCGGCCGTGCCGGCTGTGGTGGAACTAGACAGCTCACCCGACTCGAGAAGAACGGGGTGGGCAGGCGAGGACGCAGGACGACTTGGAAAAGAAAGTTTCCCAGATGGCTCTAGGGTGAATCTTGAATGTTGTGATGCAGCTCGCCAGGCCTACTGGGAGGTAAAGGACTTCCCAGGCTGAAGTAACTTCAGAAGCAGAAAAACGGAGGATTAAAACCACAAGTCGTTGTGATGTGAAATTTCGTGGGGCAAGAAAGGGCCGGAAGTAGGTAGTCTGCACGGCTCTGCTAAGAGAGAGGATCACAAGATCACAAAAATGTTATCTACTTATGACTGGAAAAAATGTGTACTTTCAGAGCCAGCTTGAGGCATTCCTATTGCCTCCAATATGAGCTCTACCTTTCAAAACTGACTATAAATCTCTTAGTTAACTCACATCCCCTTTCCCCAGACAAAACCCCACATACCCCGGTATGTATTTACTGAAAGCAGTAAGGTATTGCTGGGGCTTTGGGTGCAAGATGGAGAGTGCTCAGAGATAATGACAGGGGCCTGGTCCTGCAGGGCCTTACATAGGAAGTCGAGGAATTTATTCTGTGAGCAATTGAAAATCATCCCGAAAGATCTGCATTTTAGAAATATGTTGAGTAGTTGCATAAGAAACCATTTAGGAGGCCCCTTTTTATTGGAGGTAGAGAATAATGAGAGACTGAACTACAGAAGTGGGGAAGGAAGAGAGCTGTAGATCCAAGAAATAGTGAGTATCCAGAAGAGAGGCTTGAGAAGTGATCAAGGAGAATTCCACAGTTATCAGAGACCCTGTCTTCCTTGTTCACCACTATATTACCAGAACATAGTGCAAATAATGCTACTGTTATTAGGTGGCATTATTTGGTTAATAGGTACTTTTTAAAATTTTAAAATTTAACTTTAGTATTAAAATACATGTAAAGATCAGGAAAATGAACTTTTAAAAATAAAGGGCTTTCACTGGGCATGATAACACATCCTTGTAGTCCCAGCTACTGCCAGCTATTCAGGAGGCTAAGGCGGGAGGATCACTTGAACCAAGGAGTTCAAGTTTAGCCTGGGCAGTATAGTGAAGCTCTTTCTCAAAAACAAATAAAATAAAGGGCTACTGAAATAATGATAATTTATATTCAGCTCGTAGGTACCTAATTACTAGTTACACATACATGGCTTTGATAGGAAATCAAAGAAACATTCTGACAATACAGAGATTCATCAAGCAATTTGTCTTTGAAAGTTGATTGTTCGAAAACAGAGCTTGTAGCAAAAGAAGCAGAAATTAGATCCCACAGTCATCAACTTTCAGATCCTAAGGCTTGCATTCTTACACTAATTTCTTCTTTGCTTAAATCTTAATTTTCATCAGGATTAATTAAGTGTCTGGGTACTTTGCCAGTCAGGAGAGATGTTACCAAAGGTACAGGATTTGAGAAGTATTGTCAGAAGAGCCAAGTTCATAATCAGGCCAACAGGGTCAATAATTCGGGGGAGTGTTTACAGCAGTTTCAAAGATGAGAGCAGTAGATCAAAGTAGAATTTCAGGACTGAGCACATGCTAAGACACCCTTTTATGTGATATTCAACGTGTACCAGAAGGGAGGAGTCATTTACTTAAAAGAGTTACACAAGATGAAAGAGCTAGATCCAAATAAAGATGCTATAAAAATTACTAATGGGGCCGAGCATGGTGGATTACAGGGATTCAGTTATTTGATTATTACTGAAAAAGCTCTTTTAGACTTAACCATATTTTTAAACCAAATATTCTTATGCATACATAAAAGTAAGTTACACAAGATAAATTTGTTGGTCTTCCAAAATATCCCCCCTTACTATACACTAGAGTGGGGTTTTGGCATAATGGCAGACAAATAGATGGAACGGAATAGAGGGTCCAGGAAAAGAGCCATTTGATTATTACTCGATTTCAACAAAGACACCAATTTAATTTAGTGGGGAAAGCAAGTTATTTTCAATAAAAGGTGATGAAGAAAATAGATATCCCTATGTGGGAAAAATGAACTATGATCCCCTACCTCACAGCATACACAAACTTAATTAAAAATGGATCACAGGCTGGGGATGGTGGCTCACACCTGCAATTCCAGCACTGTGGGAGGCCAAGATGGGAGGATCACTTGAGCCCAGGAGTTCAAGACCAGCATGGGTAATACGAGGAAACCCCATCTCTCTCTTTTTTTTTTTTTTTTGAGATGGGGGTGGTTAATGGGTACAAAAAAAGTAGCCTGAATAAGACGTACTATTCGAGAGCACAACAGGGTGGCTATAGTCAATAATAATTGTATATTTTAAAAGAACTTAAAAGAGTGTAACTGGATTGTTTATCACTCAAAGGATAAATGATTGAGGGTATGGATAACCCCATTCTCCATGATGTGCTTATTTCACATTGGATGCTTATATCAAAACATCTCATGTACCCCATAAATATATACACCTACTATATACCAAAAAACTTAAAATTAGACTGGGCATGGTAGCTCATGCCTGTAATCCCAGCACTTTGGGAGGCTGAGGCGGGTGAATCACTTGAGGTCAGGAATTTGAGACCAGCCTGGCCAACACGGTGAAACCCATCTCTACTAAAAATACAAAAATTAGTGTGGTGGCAGGCACCTGTAATCCCAGCACTTGGGAGGCTGAGGCAGGAGGGTCACTTGAACCTGGGAGGCGGAGGTTGCAGTGAGCCAAGATCACGCTACTGCACTCCAGCCTGGGTGGAGGTTCTGTCTCAAAAAAAATTTAAATTTAAATTAAAAAAATGAATAAACAGTTTTTAACAATATGAATTATTTAAATTAGTATATATACAACATTGCTATCAATTTGGACAGTAGATGAATATCAAAAATAATAACATAATACAGTATATAATATTTTATTGTTTCTTTTTTCTTTTTTTTTTCCCAGTTGTCAAATGATCCTTTATTGAAATATTTTCCTTTATGCTTAACTAGCTGGGCATTCCACAGCACCACTGTTGATGTCATCTATGATGTCATGAGGGTGGCGGCCATCAACATTACAGCCCACCGACTGGGCAGTCCCCAGGATCTCTTTAATGGTTTCAGAGAGTTCTCTGGCTAAGGATCGGTGCCGCATCTGTCGAGCAATGTTGATGATCTCATCAAAAGTGATATTCCCACTGTGTTTAATGTTTTTCTGTTTCTTTCTGTCTCTTGGTGGTTCCTTGAGGGCTTTGATGATCAGGGCAGAGGCAGAAGGCACCACCTCAATCTGGGCTTGTCTGTTCGGAATGGTTAGTTTCACTGTAATCCTCAGGCCCTTCCAGTCACCCGTTGCCTTGGCAATGTCATCACCAATGTGTTTTGGAGACAGACCCAGGGGGCCGATCTTGGGGGCCAGGGCAGAAGTGGCACCGGCTTGACCTCCGGTGCGCCTCAGGTATACAACTTTGATCTCGTTGGGGTTGAACTTCGGCGGCATGGTGGAGGCGGCTGGTGTCCGACGAACCCGGATTCGGGACTACCGAAGAAAGTTGCACCTTGGCCTCCTCCAAGCTGAAAGCCGAGAGCTATTTTTTCTTTATTAAAGGCAGCTTGTTAAATGAATAAAAACATGATTTAATTTTCATATCTGTAGCTTCTAATAAAATTAATTTACATATCAGAAAAATAATTCACTGTCAGACAATGTGTTCAGGTTTTGGCTCATAAATTAGGGGATCAGAAAGAAGCAGGAAATAAATAATTTGCCTCAGAAAGTCTTTTACAATGGAGGTGAACTTTGAATTGACTCCCAAAGCATGAGTTAGCCAGGCAGGGAAGAGGAGCATAGGCAAAGCACAGAGATGTGAAAGAGGATGACATATTGAACAAAGGGTTTATGGGGCTAGCAAAAGAAAATGTGCCACAATTACCTCACTTCCTGGTCCTCTACCATACTCTCTTCTTTCTGCAATGCCTTTCCCACTTCCCAATCCCTCCACCTACTTGAAGGTCTAAACTTATATTTTACCATCCTGGAAATTTCTGACTTCTCAAATCTGGGTAAGATCCCCCTCTGTGATCCCATAACTCTCTGAGTTAATCTCACATATCTGAAAGTACAGTTGACCCTTGAACAACATGGGTTTGAACTGCACTAGTCCATCTATACACAGATATTATGCAGCCAAAGGCAGATGGAAAACACAGTGTTCTTGGGATGCAAACCCCATGGGTATGGAGGACCATATGCAGGACTTGAGTATGTGCAGAGTATATGCAGATTTTGGTATCCTTGGAAGGTTGGGGACGTGGGGGAGGCGGGTCCTGGAACCAATCCCTTGAGTATACCAGGGAATGGCTCTATTGTTATTGTTTGTCCATTCGTCTGTCTGTTCCACTACAGTAAGAGCTCCTTAAGTGTAGGTTCTGTGTTCACTAGCCCCTGGAACAGTGTCTAGCACACAGTAAACGCTCTTTAGCATGACTTTATTCATTTTAAGAGTATTTCTTGGCCAGGCGTGGTGGCTCACACCTGCAATCCCAGCACTTTGGGAGGCTGAGGTGGGCTGATCACTTGAGGTCAGGAGTTTGAGACCAGCCTAGCCAACATGGTGAAAACCCATCTCGACTAAATATACAAAAATTAGCCTTGAGTGGTGGCGGACGCCTGTAATCCCAGCTACTCGGGAGGCTGAGGCAGGAGAATTGCTTGAACTTCCCAGGAGGCAGAGATTGCAGTGAGCTGAGATCGCGCCACCGCACTCCAGCCTGGGGGACAAGAGTGAAATTCCATCTCAAAAGAAAAACAAAAACAAAAAACAAAAAAAGAGCATTTCTCTCTCTTTCTTTCTCTCTCTCTCTCTCTCTCCTTCCATCCTTCTTTCCTTCTCTCTCTCTCTTCCTTTTTTTTTTCTTTTTTTTTTTTTTGAAACAGGGTCTCACTTTGTTGCCCAGGCTGGAGTGCACTGGCACAATTAAAGCTCACTGCAGCCTGGACCTCCTGGGGTCAAGCAATCTTCCCACCTCAGCCTCCCCAGTAGCTGGGGCCACAGATGCCTGCCACCATGCCAAGCTAATTTTTTAAATGTTTTTGAAGAGATTGCATCTCACCGTGTTGCCCAGCCTGGTCTGAAACTCCTGGGCTCAAGTGACTCTCCCACCTCAGTTTCCCAAAGTGTTGGGATTACAGGCATGAGCCACTGCACCTGGCCTAGTATTTCTTGAATTTCCTACAGGTGTGCTGAGACAGCAAGCCCCTCAGTCCTTGGGGTGGTAGGGCCTGGGGCAGCTAGACATCCTGGCCAGTCACCTCCAGTCAAGAGCAGTCTCTTCCTGTGTGTGCTGTGATGTGTGGAAGGGGAAACATCATCTCCTCTTGGGTACTTTTGTATAGTGCCCTTATTATAGCCTCTTTACTTGTCCATGTCCTGCACAGCCCACATGCTGAATGAATGGTACCTTTTTCACAATTGTATCCTTACTGCCTAAGCCAGGACTCTGCACACAGTAAGTGTTCAGCAAGTACTTGTTGAATGAATGCATGAAAGAGGAAGCATTTGTGTTAAATTTTGAAAGAGTCTGAATTTCAATGTGTAAAGGAAAAGAGCAGTCTATAGAGGGGGACCACAATCTAGAAGGATAACTCTACGTAACTTGTTCACTTTAGCATCTCCAGGTTCCGGAAGAGTGCCTGGCACATAGCAGACACTTAATGAATATTTTCTGGATGCATACAATGAAATGGCAAATGAACCTAGGCAGAGATCTCCAAAGCATCTGGAGAGATACCAGGGAAGTAAGCATTCTGTTTGGCTAGAACAAATAGTGCATGAAGAGAAATACTAACAGAAAGAATGTAAGGAATGTTAGAAAGTAGGTTGGGGCCGGGTGCTGTGGCTCACACCTGTAATCCCAGCACTTTGGGAGGCCGAGGCGGGTGGATCACGAGGTCAGGAAATCGAGACCATCCTGGCTAACACGGTGAAACCCCATCTCTACTAAAAATACAAAAAATTAGCCGGCATGGTGGCGGGCACCTGTAGTCCCAGCTTCTCAGGAGGCTGAGGCAGGAGAATGACATGAACCCGGGAGGCGGAGGTTGCAGTGAGCCAAGATCATGCCACTGCACTCCAGCCTGGACAACAGAGCAAGACTCCATCTCAAAAAAAAAAAAGAAAAGAAAAGAAAAGAAAATAGGTTGAAACTGGATTGTAAAGTAAGGAAAGTAGGAAATTGAGTGAGGTACCAGACATATGTTGTCTTATTTATCTCTCACAACAGCTGTGTGAAAATGAGTCTTAGCTACATTTTACAGATGAGGTAATTGACTCTGAGAATTAAAATAACCTGACCCAAGTCCCATGTAATTGTCAGAACCAATGTTCAGACCCAGGTCTTCTGTCTCAAAGTTCATTTCTTTTTGTATCTATCACAGTTCCTTGAAAGCTAGGCTGCAGATTGTATTGAGATTTTACTCTTGAGTCCATGGGAAGCGAGAGAAATTTCTTTAGTTGAGGAACAACAAGGTCAGAGCTGAGATTCACTAAGATTAATCTGTTAACGTATGTAGGAGAGATTCAGTGGGAAAGCCAAGTGCAGGGAGATTATCTCTGAGACTGTTAGCTAAGAGTTTAACCTGACCACCCTCATGTGCTATGGGACTCAGAAAGTGTAGACTCAAATTCACTTGGGACTGATGGTTCCATTTCTCTTCTCTCACACTAGGTGGCCAGACCAGCAAGACTTAAGCTTTGTTTAACTTGTCAATGTTTACAGAAGTGCAGGTTGCCAAAATTCTCTCTGCACCCTGACTCCCACTCCCTTTTTAAATTTTTTATTTAATTTTTTGAGATGGAGTCTTGCTCTGTTGCCCAGGCTGGAGTGCAGTGGCACAATCGGCTCACTGCAACCTCTGCTTCCTGGGTTCAAGTGATTCTCCTGCCACAGCCTCCCACGTAGCTGGAGTTACAGGCGCCCACCACCACCCACGGCTAATTTTTGTATTTTTAGTAGAGACAGGGTTTTGCCATGTTGGCCAGGCTGGTCTCAAACTCCTGACCTCAAGTGATCCACCCACCTTGGCCTCCCAAAGTATGAGGATTACAGATGTGAGCCACTGTGCCCGCCCACCTTTATTTTTTATTAAAAAAGTTATTTTAGAGACAGAATCTCCCTCTGTTGCCCAGGCTGGTGTGCAGTGGTGCAGTGGCACAATCAGCTCACTGCAATCTCAAACTCCTGGGCTCAAGGGATCCTCCCACATCAGCCTCCCAAGTAGCTGGGACTACAGGCACATGCTACCATGCCAGGCTAATTTTTAGTTTTTGTAGAGATGGGGTCTCCCTATGTTGCCCAGGCTGGTCTCAAACTCCAGGGCTCAAGCAATCCTCCTGCCTCAGGCTTCCAAAGTGCTGCGATTATAGGTGTGCGCCACTGGCCTAGCCATCCTGACACTCTTTAAACCCATTCCATTTCACATGCCTCTGCTTCTCCTTTACCCTGTTGCCTCCAGGCTCTTCCCTTCCTGTCTTTAGATTTACAAAACTCTATCCAATTTATCACAACTGAACATACACAATTTTCTGTAGGGTTTCTAAAAATGTGTCCAGGGCCCAGTGTGGTGGCTCATGCATGTAATCCCAGCCCTTTGGGAGGCCGAGGCAGGAGGATTACTTGAGCCCAGCAGTTCGAGACCAGCCTGGGCAACACAGGGAGACCCCATCTCTACCTCTACCAAAAAGAAAATGTTGTGTCCAGTTTCCCTTCTTTTTTAGCCCAATCCCTTCCTGTCTTCTAGTTTTATAATTATCCCAGTTATCTTATTCAGGTTTACTCACTAAGTCTTAGCAGACTTTCCTAAATCTAGACATACACCCCTTACAATAACTGGCTTTGTCCTATATCCATCCAATCCGAGGCTATAAATAGAACTTTCTTTTCTTTTCTTGTCTGTAGAGACTTGCTGTACTTTTTAAGGATCTTGCTATATTGCCCTGGCTGGTCTTGAACTCCTAACCTCAAGCAATCCTCCCTCTTAGGCCTCCCAAAGTGCTGGAATGACAGTTGTGAGCCACCACACCCAGCCAGACTTTTATTTATGGCCTGAATTTTTTACAAAGGTTTTTTTTGTGTGTCATAAAACTAGAAAAACTAGAGCCCCAAGGGAACTTTCAACAGATCTGAGCTAAAGGAGTGACACTGGAAAGGAGGCTGTGGGACAAATGCAATAAAGGAGTGACAGTGGAAAGGAGGCTGTGGGACAAATGCAATAAAGGAGTGACAGTGGAAAGGAGGCTGTGGGACAAATGCATGTGGGACAAATGCAATAATATTTCAGATACGGAATAATGGAACTTAGCAGCTAACTGGGTGCTGTGGGAATGGGGACAAAGGAAAGAGGAGAGGAAAAGATGTGAGGGTGTACCAGCTTGGAAAGGAAAAGAGCATGACTTTAGTCATTCATTTAAGGATTATTTCTTTTTTCTTTCTCTCTTTTTTTTTTTGAGACAGGATCTCTGTTGCCCTGATTGGAGTGCAGTGGCACCATCACAGCTCACTACATTTCCCCACGGAATGATGGTACACTGGCTCAGCACAAATGGAAGAGCAGATATTGGGAAAAGAGGATGAGCTCTCAGACATGCTGTTTTGAGGGATTTTTTATTTTTTTTTTTTGGAGACGGAGTCTTGCTCTGTCGCCCAAGCTGGAGTACAGTGGCACAACCTTGGCTCACTGCAACCTCCACCTCTCAGGTTCAAGCGATTCTCCTGTCTCAGCCTCCCAAGTAGCTGAGATTACAGATGTACGCCACCACGCCTGGCTAATTTTTGTATTCTTAGTAGAGACTGGGTTTCACCACGTTGGCCGAGCTGGTCTCAAACTCCTGACCTCAGGTGATCCACCCGCCTCGGCCTCCCAAGATGCTGGGATTACAGGTGTGAGCCACTGCGCCCAGCCTGTTTTGAGGGATTTTAACAGACAATTAGGATGTCCAGCAGAGCTGAGATTGGTGGCTCACCAGAGAGCTTTAAGAGTCATCTGCCCAGAGATAACAGTTGAAATCATGAAAATATATGATATAGTCAAGGGGAAACGGGAAAAGGGAAAGATAGCTAAAAATTAGAGGTAAAGGTGAGAGGTTTGTGAGAGACAAGAGAACAGGCGAGAGATGGTGGCGAGTAGAGTAGACTCAGATCAGAGGTGATGTTGATGAGGGGAAAGGCAAGAAAAGACCTTTTCAAGGTCTCCTCAATTCAGCCTCTACATCAGGGGTCCCCAGCCCCCAGGCCACGGACTGGTACTGGCCTGTGGTCTGTTAGGAACCGGGCCTCACAGCAGGAGGTGATCAGAGGACCAGCGGGCATTACTGCCTGAGCTCCACCTCCTGTCAGATCAGTAGCAGCTTTAGATTCTCATGGGAGTGGGAATCCTATTGTGAACTGCATATGTGAGGGATCTAGGTTGCACGCTCCTTATGAGAATCTAATGCCTGATGATCTTAGGTGGAATAGTTTCATCCCGAAACCATCCCAACTCATTCTCCCCCTCCCCACTCCCCACCCATTCCGTGAAAAACTGTCTTCCACAAAACCAGTTCCTGGTACCAAGAAGGTTGGGGACCGCTGCTCTACACAACTGTCAGAGTTTTATTTTTCTAAATTGTATTTCTGATCAAGTCATCTTCCTTCTCCAGAACTTTTATTGGCTATGGAATGCTATCAGGATTAAATCCACTGTTATGATCAGGGCCTTTTGTTTGCAAGGAATAGAGACTTAACGTTATTTCAGGAAAACTGAAGTCTATGAAAGGGATATACAGAGCAAACCCAGAAAAGCACAAAACCAAATTTCAAAAAGAGCAGAAATCAAGGTCCTGGCTACTCTTTCATCTCCCTCTCTCTCTCAGTGTTCTTCTATTCCTCTCAGAATGTCTGATCAGTTTTCCTCTTTGCTTGTCAGCTACTTCAACTGCCTTATAACCTCTATTTCCTCCTGACTGGAGTGTTGCACAAGACATGTAATGGCCACCTCAGCCCTATTCCATCTAATGTTCCAGCTCCAGGGCCCTCTCATTCTCCCATCTATGCCAGTGGTGATCGTACTGTCCTCCAAAGCTCTGTGCAAATCAAGATTGTTCTGATTCTCCCAGTCAGAGTTAATCCCTCCGTTGTAATTCCATAGTCTGGGTTCCACAAGTACAGCTCTTACCACAGCCAAACTCGTGTTATGATTATTTATACATGTTCAGCACTCCCATGTATCTAGGAAGGCACATGCCATATTTTAGCTTTTTTTTTTTTTTTTTTTTTTGAGATGAAGTCTTGCTCTGTCACCCAGGCTAGAGCACAATGGCGCCATATCGGCTCACTGCAACCTCCACCTCCTGGGTTCAAGCGATTCTCCTGCCTCAGCCTCCTGAGTAGCTCGGATTACAGGCACCCACTACTACACCAGGCTAAGTTTTGTATTTTCAGTAGAGACAGGGTTTCACCATGTTAGTCAGGCTGGCCTCGAACTCCTGACCTCAGGTGATCCACCTGCCTCTGCCTCCCAAAGTGCTGGGATTATAGGCATGAGCCACTGCACCTGGCCATATCTTAGCTCTTTTAACTTGCTTTATCATACCACTGTAATGGTATACACACACACATATATGTGTGTGTATGTGTGTGTATCTATCTATATATATATATATGCAGTATGTATGCTCATTATAAACTATTCCTATGAATTTACATATCAGATCCCTTAAAAGGCTGTTTTTTAATCTGTGTGATGATGGTGTCGATTAAAACATATGTACAATTTCTTCCAGCTCCATGATTTTATTTTGTTAGAAAAAATTAACACACCTTCAGCAGTCACATTTTAAAATAACATTTAAACTATTATTTTTCTATTGTGTACTAGGCTGAGAGCCTTAGAGATCTATAGATATAAAATGAAATAGCAACTGCCCTTCATTCTGTCTTCAAGATATTTTTCCCCCAATGAAACTTTAGGAATATTTGTATCCATATCTCCATTGCAGGCCAGTAGAATATGAAGAACAAAACTAACAACTTGTATGCAACTCCTAACACTTGAGGGTTTTAGACCTTTTACAAATAAGGGACAACAGGATTGGACCCATTTTAGGGACACAAAGTTCCACTCAAGATAGAAAGTGACTCAAGATATACCTTGGAAACCTTGCTAGTGCTAGGCCACACTGGGTGATGTCCTCAGCAATTTTTTTTTGAGGCAGGGTCTTGCTCTGTTGCCCAGGCTGGAGTGCAGTGGCACAATCTTGGCTCACTGCAACCTCCACCTCCTGGACTCAAGCAATCCTGCCCTCTCACCCTGTCGGTAGCTGGGACTATAAGTGTGCACCACCACACCCAGCTAATTTTTGTATTTTTAATAGAGACAGTCTTTCACTATGTTGGCCAGGCTGGTCTCAAACTCCTGGCCTCAAGTGATCTGCCTGCCTTGACCTCCCAAAGTGCTGGGATTACAGACATGAGTCGCTGCAACTGGCTGTCCTCAGCATCTTTATGAAAATGCATTGAGTAAGCATCAGTAGGGCACAGTGCTGAGAAAGGTACTAACAATAACAATAAGGAATTACAAGATTTCTCTCTGGCGCTATAAAGAAGGAAATGCTATTAAAAGAAGGAAAACATGTGATGTGTGTTTTCATCTGTATTAACATAGACTATATCTCAAAGCACGTATATGAAACCGGTGCCTCTGGAGAGGGATATTGGGTGGGTAAGGCATAAGATAGCAGGGAGACTTCCTGTATATCCTTTTGTGTGTTTTGTATTTTGTACTATGTAAATATGTTCCACCTATAACATTTTTTAGTTTTTTAAAAAAGTCTATGTCATTTCCTTTAATTCTCACAATAATGCCTCAAGGAATGTATTGTTAATATCCCCTTTACCATGGCAGCTGTTTGATTAGGGCTCTTCCCACTTTAAGCTTATATCAAGATTGGCTAAACTCATGGAAGAACATCAGAAATCCCATCCAGGGTTAGACCAAGAGTCCAGGGCCCCGATATTGGGATTTTTAGATCAAAATCGGACAAATTTATAGGGATATGACAGCTATATGTGGTTTAAGGCCCTTTTAGTGGGGACTCCTTCTGCCTAGACTATATCCTCCCGCCCCAGGCATCCTGAGAGCTGCTTCGGACTAGGATTATCTTGAGTCTAACCTGGTCCCTTAGGCCTCATTCCTAGAGAGGCAATAGTGATACATTTTATGGCAGGGCTGCTCATGTTGACGAAATCCACAAAAATAATCTGAAATCCCCTGAAGGGAGGTGGGACAATGACGAAATGGAGTATCTAAATCCTTTACAGAAAGCGATTCAGATCTTATGTTATTCTGCACTGGAATTTCCCAGTGGGGAAATTCCTTGCCTTCTTCCCATTCTCTTCCTGCTTGAGTCCTCTATATCTTATTTTCCTTCCTTGACTAATAGCCAGGCTACACTCTGCAGGAACCCCAGAGCACAGATCGCTGTAACATTTCTGTCCTTTGGCCATCCACTAACATTTGGCTTCATAAAATGTTAGTGACATATTACTGTGATACAGGTTTCCAAAACACACAGTTCACTGATGCTAGGTGTAGACTCTTCGGTGATAAAAGCGCAGTCTAAATGTCTTACCTCTGTTTGGAGTGCCTTTGGATCTTTCTCTTAGATTCCTTTTTTTTTTTTTTTTTTGAGTCAGAGTCTCACTCTACTGTCCAGGCTAGAGTGCAGTGGCATGATTTTGAGTCACTGCAGCCTCCGCATCCTGGGTTCAAGTGATTCTCGTGCCTCAGCCTCCCGAGTAGCTGGAATTACAGGCACACGCCACCAAGCCTGGCTAGTTTTTGTATTTTTAGTAGAGATAGGGTTTCGCCATGTTGGCCAGACTGGTCTCAAACTCCCGACCTCGGGTGAGGGAACTGAGAACCAGTGAGGTGAAGTGCTGTTCCTCAAGAGTAAGGATAGAATCCTATTCATTGTGATACTTCCAGCACCTAGCACAGTGCCAGGTACCTAGTGGGTGCTCAATAAATATTTGTCAAATGAAAAAATTTATTCCTTGTTGTACGTATATAGTGCTTTGCATGCCAATACATTTTTAAATTGAAATTATTTGACCAAGGTCGAATGCAGCCAAAGGGTGGCAGGGCTGGAAACAGATCACAGATGTGTGGCCATCCTGACAAGGGCTCTCATTACCACACTGGAACTGTGCCTCTGGAAATGCCTACAATCATCTAGCCTCCTTGAGTTTGGAGTTTTTGTTTGTTTGTTTGTTTTGTTTTTTTTTTTTGACAGAGTCTTGCTCTGTCACCCAGGTTGGAGTGCAGTGGCATGATCTTGGCTCACTGAAATGCTATGTTGCCCAGGCTGCAGTGCAGTGGCACAATCACGGCTCACTACAGCCTCAACCTCCTGGGCTCAAGTGATCTTCCCATCTCAGCCTCCCAAATAACTAGGACCAAAGGTGCACACCACCACACCCAGCTGATTTTTAAAAAAATTTTTAGTAGAGACAAGGTCTCACTATGTTGCCCAGGCTGGACCCCTTGACATTGAATGCAGTTTAATCATGGAGCTTTCTGTGCCTACATCCTTTTCTTAGCCCACTGCCTTATTCTAGAAAGGAATGATAATTGGATTTGAAGGTGCATGGCCAACTTTCAGTTAACCCTAGAACTAGAAAGAAGCAATGATGCGAATAATCTAAGAGTCACTGTGTTTGACCAGTACTGTTCCTCCCTGGTAGTAGCTGACTGACTTATTTTCGTAAAGAAAGTTTGCTTAGGGGAGTATTAAAAATCCTTAACCTTCCTTGAGTTTATATTAGCCAGACAGTGGCAGGAGGCCAGGGGAAGGATAAAGCATTGTTCAGAGCCAATAAGTGAACATACAAGTAACTATGAAGTGATTATAGCTCTAACCATGAGGACAAAGGTCAAAGAAATAGTGATTCTTCCCATTGTGATAAACGATGTTATGTAATATAAGAATGTTCCAAAAATGAAAAGGATTCTTTGCATTCTAGGTACAAAAGGTTAAATACTTGATGTTCTTGTCAGAGATCTTTTAGTTGCAAGGAAGAGAACCCCAACTAGCTCAAGAGTGAGGAGTTTATCATCTTTACAAGCATCTAGAAGTAAACTAAATATAGCAACGGTCAAATGGGCTAGAATGCCTTATTAGGGACCAAAGCTACCTGTTGGTCTCTCAGGACCCGCCCTTCTCTCATCCCTTTTCCTGCATCTGCTTCATTCTCCTGTTATTTCCAATTCATTCTCTTAGTGTTCCAGTGTTCCCAAAGAGAAAATTTGATGGGCCCAGCTAGGAAGAGATGTCATTCTTGAGCCAAACATTAAAGACGCATACTATAGGCTGGGTGTGGTGGCTCACGCCTATAATCCCAGCACTTTGGGAGGCCGAGGTAGGTGGATCACTTGAGGTCAGGAGTTCGAGACCGGCCTGGCCAACATGGTGAAACCCTGTCTGTACTATAAAAAATACAAAAATTAGCCAGGTGTGGTGGTGTGTGCCTGTAGTCCCAGCTACTCTGGAGGCTGAGGCAAGAGAATTGCTTGAACCGGGAAGGCAGAGGTTGCAGTGACCCCAGATCACACCACTGCATTCCAGCCTGGGCAACAGAGCAAGGCTCTGTCTCAAAAAAAGAAAAAAAAAAGTTAAAGACACATACTACAGATAAGGATGGTAGGGTCATCTAATCCATAGAAGATCAAAGCTCTGTCTTTGAGCAGGTGCTAGGGAGGGCAACAGATTCACCTAGAAAAGGATATGGGACAGGCAATGACTGTCATTTCTTTATTGTAAAAGCAACACACACTTATTTTGAAAAATTTAAACACCACAATATTGTGTGTAGAAAGTATGACTATCAGTTCACCAACTCAGCAATATAGAAATTATAAGTGTTTTCTACAACAAATTAATTTCTAACTTCATGACCCAAGTTCCCAATCTGCTGGTCTACAAGGAAATGTCACCACAGTCCTTCCTGATGTTTACGCATTTCCCGGGGCTTATTTCACACTCTTGAGCCCTTTATGGTGCCAAGAGGCCATATAGAAGCCTGAAAGATAAAGACTACCATCACTTTAGCATGTATTTCTGTTTATGTATGTATGACATAGTATGTATGTTTCTTTCTTTTTCTTTTTCTTTTCTTTTTTTTTTTTTTTGAGATGGAGTCTTGCTCATCTCCCAGGCCCCTGTGCAGTGGTGCAATCTCAGCTCACTGCAACCTCTGCCTCCTGGGTTCAAGCAGTTCTTTGCCTCAGCCTCCCGAATAGCTGGGATTACAGGCGCCCACCACCACACTCGGCTAATTTTTGTATTTTTAGTAGAGATGGGGTTTCACCATGTTGGCCAACCTGGTCTTGAACTCCTGACCTTGTGATCCACCCACCTTGGCCTCCGAAAGTGGTGGGATTACAGGCGTGAGCCACCGCGCCTGGCTGGTTATTCCTATGTATAACCATAATTTTCTTTTCTTTTCTTCTTTTCTTTCTTTTTATTTGAGACAGGGTCTTGTTCTGTCGCCCAGGCTGGAGTTCAGTGGCGCAATCACTGCTCACTGCAGCCTCAACATCCCAGGCTCAAGTGATCCTCCCACCTCAGCCTCCCAAGTAGCTGAGACTATGCCTGGCTAATTTTTGTATTTTTAGCAGAGACAGGGTTTTGCCATGTTGCACAGGTTGGTCTTGAACTTCTGTGTTCAAGAGATCTGCTTGCCTTGGCCCCACAAAGTGTTGGGCTTATAAGCATGAGCCACGGCGCCCAGCCTATTTTCTGTTTTTTTTGTTTTTTTTTTTTTGAGATGGAGTTTTGCTCTTGTTCCCCAGGCTGGAGTGCAATGGCGCGATTTCGGCTCACTGCAAACTCTGCCTCCCGGGTTCAAGTGATTCTCCTGCCTCAGCCTCCCGAGTAGTTGAGATTACAGGCATGCGCCACCACGCCCAGCTCATTTTGTATTTTTAGTAGAGACGGGGTTTCTCCATGTTGGTCAAGCTGGTCTCAAACTCCTGACCTCAGGTGATCTGCCCACCTCGGCCTCCCAAAGTGCTGGGATTACAAGCATGAGCCACCGCACGCAGCCCAACTATTTTCTATATATACACATTTATAATCCTTCAAAACAAAAAATCAGGGCATGATGTAACCACTATTTTGTAAACTTTTCAGTTGATAATATATTAGGGGCGTCTTTTCATGTGCACCTATAAAGAGCTAATAGTCTATTTTTATTTCATTTTTATTATTTATCTATTTGAGACAGGATCTCACTCTGTCACCCAGGCTGGAGTGTAGTGGCATAAACACAGCTCACTGAATCCTCGACCTCGCTGGCCCAAGCAATCTTCCCACCTCAGTCCCCCCAGTAGCTGGGACCTCAGACATGCGCCACCACACCTGGCTAATTTTTGGTTTTTTTTTTCTGTAGAGACAGGGTTTCACCATGTTGCCCAGGCTGGTCTCGAACTTCTGGGCTCAAGCGATTTGCCTCCAGCCTCCCAAAGTGCTGGAATTATAGGCATGAGCCACCGTGCCCAGACTATTTTTTATTTTATCAAGTGGAGAAAAACTAACAAGAACAGGAACAACCTGCATATTATTGATAATTTTAATGTGATAGATTTAGAATCTTATATTCTACACAAATACATTTAAAACTTTATACTTTACACATTGTTTTATATTTTATTATTATTATTATTTTTTATTCATTGCCTTTAAATGCCTAAAGGACATTTAGGAAAACTGGCTAAATGACAAATGTTACTAAATTCCAAAAGGAAAAGAGTTCTTGTAGGACATGTTATTTGACCATAATATATTAAAACTAAAAAAAAAAAAAATCTAAACATGTGGATATATTTTTTAAATTCTAGATAATTCTTGGCTTGAGTATATAAACAAATACTCCTAGCAGTATATTAAAGAATAATGTACTATGTTCATAAATACGTTATTACAGGAATGTAAAATTAGATAAATGTTAAGAAATGTATCAATGAAATTTTTACACTAAATAGATTAAAGAAGAAAAGCCATATTCTAGAGGCTAAGAGGGAATTTGATACAGCCATTCTAAATTTTAAAATCTTGATATAGAAATGGAATGGAACTTCTTTAACACAAAAATGAGTACACAAATAAACAAAGACCAATAAAGCCAGTTCCATTAAAGTCAAGAGTAAGATAACGATGCCCACCACCCTTAATACTTCATGAAGACTATTCTAAAGGGCCTAATCAATGCAATATGACTTTTTTTTTTTTTTTAGATGGAGTCTTGCTTTGTTGCCCAGGCTGGAGTGCAGTGGTGTGGTCTTGGCTCACTACAACCTCTGCCTCCCAGTTTCAAGTGCTTCTCCTCCTTTAGGCTCCTGAGTAGCTGGGATTCCAAGTGCATGCCACCACACCCAGGTAATTTTTTTTGTGTTTTTAGGAGAGATGGGGTTTCACCATGTTGGCCAGGCTGGTCTTGAATGCCTGACCTCAAGTGATCCACCCGCCTCGGCCTCCCAAAGTGTTGGATTACAGGCATGAGCCACCGTGCCTGGCCAATGCAATATGACATATTTTGTAAAGGGAGAAACAGAATGATCATCATTTGCAGATGGTAGGATGTTTACCTAGAAAATCTAAGATAAATTGGCCAACAGAATGATTAGAATTTAAATAATTCAGTCAAATGATCAGATAAATCGTAAATATATTGAAAAAATAATTTATTCATTAGCAATAACAAATCAGAAAATAAAGTGAAAAAATGTGATTCAGAAAGCAAGTAGGTTAGTGTATATAAAGCACCTAGCATAGTTCCTGGTAGATGGGAGGTTATAGAAATAAGCTGTAATAATCTTAGTTATTGATTTTATAGATTTTAGGGGTGAAATTACTGAGACAAAAGATACAAACATTTTTAAGCTTCTTGATTCATATATTCAAATTATTCTTTTTTTTTTTTTTTGAGACAGAGTTTCGCTTTTGTTGCCCAGGCTGGAGTGCAATGGTGTGATCTTAGCTCACTGCAACCTCCACCTTCCAGGATCCAGCAATTCTCCTGACTCAGCCGCCCAAGTAGCTGGAGTTACAGGCACCTGCCACCACGCCCAGCTAATTTTTATATTTTTAGTAGAGACGGGGTTTTGCCACATTGATCAGGCTGATCCCAAACTCCTGACCTGAAGGGATCTGCCCACCTTGGCCTCCCAGAGTGCTGGGATTACAGGCGTGAGCCACCACATCCGGCCTCTTTTAACTTTTAGTTGAAGTATAACATGCACATAGATACTTTGGGAAGCTGAGGCAGACAGATCACTTGAGGTCAGGAGTTCAAGCCCAGCCTGGCCAACAGAGTGAAATCTCATCTTTACTAAAAATACAAAAATTATCCGGGCATGGTGGCGGGCACCTGTAGTTCCAGCTACTTGGGAGGCTGAGGCAGGAGAATTGCTTCAACTTGGGAGGCAGAGGTTGCAGTGAGCCGAGATTGCTCCACAACTCTCCAGCCTAGGTGACAGAGCAAGACTCTGCCTCAAAAAAGAAAAAACAAAACAAAACAAAAAAAATGCATATAGAAAAATTGTGCATACAGAAAGCTGGTAATCAGTGCACAGATCGAGAATGAACCTTTATAGTACTCCAAGAGCCCTTTGCATGTCTCCTTCCAATACCTAGCCATCTTCCTCCCCAGAGTGTTTCTGACTTCTAACAACACAGATTAGTTTTGCCTGTTTTGCACTTCATATGAATAGAATCATACATGTGTACTCTTTTGTGTTTGGATTCTTTTGCTCAGCATTATATAGATAAGATTCATCCCTCTTCACGCAGGTGGTTGTATATTACTAGTATTGCTGTATACTATTTCATTGTATAAATAGACTGCAATCTTCCATTCTTCTGTTGATGGGCATTCGGGTAGTTTTGAATTTGGGGCTATTATGGAGTGCTGCTGTGAGCATGCTGATACATGTCCTTTGGGGGCCACATGGAACATTTTGAACCCAGCACTGCTACGGTATCTTGAAGAGCAGTGGTTTTTAGCACATTGGCTTATAGTCTTCTGGGCTATAGATACTGGCGTATTCATAGTGGGCCCTGTCAGCAGTGGCAGTGGTATAGCAGTGCCCTTAAATGGCTTCATGAGTAGAGGACATTGAAAAGAGGGGACCAGAGCAAAAAAGGAAGAAAAAGATGGATGTTGTATGAAGGACCATGACTGACAGACTGGTTCATGAGCCTATTGAGACAAACCTGGCATGAACTCCAGGCTACTGGCTGCTGATAGGGATATAATTTTAAATTATAACCACAACCAATAGAGTTCTGGAGACATCTGAGTTGCCCCCTTTTTAAATTTTTAAGTTCAGGGGTACATGTGCAGATTTGTTATATAGGTACACCCATGTCGTGGGAGTTTGTTGTACAGATTATTTCATCACCCAGGTATTAAGCCTAGTACTCATTAGTTATTTGTCCTGACTCTCTCCCTCCTCCCACCCCCTACCCTCCGATAGGCCCCAGTGTCTGTTGCTCCCCTCTATATGTCCATGTTCCCACTTATAAGTAGGAACATGTAGTATTTGGTTTTCTGTTCCTGCATTAGTTTGCTAAGGATAATGGCCTCCAGCTCCATTCATCTTCCTGCAAAGCACATGATCTTGTTCTTTTTTATAGCTGCATAGTATGGTGGATATGTGCCACATTTCTTTATCCAGTCTATGATTGACGGGAATTTATGTTGATTCCATGTCTTTGCTATTGTGAATAGTGCTTCAGTGAACATACATGTGCATGTGTCTCTATGATAGAATGATTTCTATCCCTTTGGGCATACGCCCAAAAATGGGATTGCTGGGTCAAATGGTAGTTCTTTCTGTCTTTATGTCTTTGAGGAATCGTCACACTGCTTTCCACAATGTTTGAATTAATAATTTACACTCCCATCAACAGTGTATGTGTTCCTTTTTCTCCACAACCTCGCTACCGTCTGTTATTTTTTTGACTTTTTATAATAGCCATTCTGACTGGTGTGAGACGGTATCTCATTGTGGTTTTAATTTCTCTAATGATCTGAACATAGAAACCAGCAAAGATTTCATGATGAAGATGCCAAAAGCAATTGCAACAAAAGCTAAAATTGACGAATGGGATCTAATTAAACTAAAGAGCTTGTGCATAGCAAAAGAAACTACCAATAGTGTACACAGAAAACCTACAGAAAGGGAAAATTTTTTCACAAACTATGCATCTGACAAAGGTCTAATATCCAGCATCTGTAAGGAACTTAAATAAATTTACAAGAAAAAGACAAATAACCCCATTAAAAAGTGGGCAAAGGACATGAACACTTTTCAAAAGAAGAAATACATGTGGCCAACAAGCATATGAGTTCCCCTTTTTTAATTTGCTATGAGGGAACTGTGTCTTATTTATTTTTGTGTCCCAGAAGCTAGCACAAAGCCTGACACACAGCCACTGCTAACAAAATATTTGTGGATTTATTTAATAAAAGAGTTGGGAGTAAGTGGAGAATGGAGGGTGGGGAGCATCACACATACATGCACATGCTTAAAATGTGATGATTTCTTCCTGATCTGACCAGACCAAAAATATAAAACAGAAACAGGATCTATGCCATGGGTCCTGGCCCTTTTTGCTTCTGCCAGCATGTGTGAGGAGATGCAGAGACAAATTCCGTGGCAGTTAGGAAGAGAACTGACTGCCAAGATGGAGCAAAGGGAACATTTAACCTTGACTTTCCACAGTCCTGAGGTTCCCAAAATAAAGGGGAACCGGAAATATCAAAGGGTGAGGAGGTATCTAATTGGAAGTCAGATGGGAAGAAGAGAACTTACTTAAAGGCAGGACTACACAGAGCATCCTAAAGACAGAAAAGATCACCCTGAAAATTGTGGGTTTTTTTTTTTTTTTAGGAGTAGGGAAAGATATCCATAAATCAAACACACACGGGAATGCTTGAGGTAGAGAAGAGCAGGTGACCCTGGGGATCACGGGTTATCCTTTTGGGTAGGCAATATTTCCCTCATCCTTGTAGCCTACCCTTCCTGCCAAGAAACATCCAAGTGCCTCGATGTCATCCCAAAGGCAGCAGCAGCTTATGGATCAGCTACACATCTACATCCGAATGCTCTGTGGCAGCCTCTGTAGTTTTAGCCTCCTAATGCTGGTCGCCATGTCCCCACTGAACTGGGTACAGTTCCTGGTGATCAAGAATGGCCTTGAGCTCTACGCAGGACTCTGGACGTTATGCAACCATGAGCTGTGCTGGAGCCACACACCCAAGCCACCCTGTGAGTGCCACCAAATTAAATGCCACAGGCCCCACACAATTGCAGAGCTTTCTGCTCACACAGATTGACCCTTCATGTTTCTTCCTCCAAGATCTTTTGGCCTTCACCTCTCCAAGTGCAGGATGGATCTTTCTTTGGTATCCTCAGTGTGCCCTTTCTGTCTCCTATTCCAGGTTGTTTCCTGTCCTAAATAATGGGTTATACTCTTTACTCTATGGGAAGAACTGTTTTTGTTGGTTTGTTTTTCGAGATAGGCTCTTGCTCTATCGCCTAGCCGAAGTGCAAAAGCACTATCGTTGCTCACTGCAGCCTCCACCTCCAGGGCTCAAGCAATCTTCCCGCTCAACCTCCTGAGTAGGTGGAACTACAGACGTGTGCCAACACTCCTGGCTAATTTTAAATTTTTTTTTTTTTTTTTGGTAGAGACCAGTTCTCATTATATTTCCCAGGCTGGTCTCAAAGTCCTGGCCTCAAGTGATCCTCCCAAAGTACTGAGACTATAGGTGTGAGCCACCATGCCTGCCCTAGGAATAACTCATTTACAAGGTGTTACTGCTAAGCAATGTGATTGGTATTCTAATGTGGCTTGAAGAATTAGAAGAGAAGTGATTGATCATAGCTGGAAGATAAAGCAAATATCTTAACCTCTATTGGATTTAACTTTCAAGGTCAGCTTGTTCTTCTCCTAGCAGTGGAATAGAACTTAAATGTACGTTAGATATGTGGTATAACAAATGCCAGCTATGAAGATAATGTTATTTATGTCAAATTTTATGTGAATTTAAATAAATCTGAAAGTGCAACACAAAATATTTTAAAATAAGTTTTTGGGGCTAAAAATATCATATGCATGACTTTTTCAATCAAACCAAAAACTTAGAGGAAAGATATCATGACACTGACAGTTTTCCCATCACCTGCAAGATATAAATTTACACAAAGAAACGGGTATTGTGAAAAAAAACATATGTGAGTAAAGCATCTATTCTCCTCGCATAAGCAGGGGTCCCATCTATTCTCCTCATATAAGCAGGAGGGGAGCACCTGTGCCCAACTCTGAGGTAGAGCATCAGTTGTTTGGCCATGGGCTGTGACATTTGAAATTAAGGGACAGTATCCTGCATGATCTTGAGAAGAAACTAAAATCAAAGGCAGGCAGAAAATTCAACTGCATAAAATGAAAACTAGAGAAAATATTTGCAACCATTATGAAAGATAAAGGTTAATGGCCTTAATATAGTAAAAGGATACACAAAGTATTAAAAAGACACAAACTCAAATAAGTTCTTTTTGAATGGACATGCACAAGAGAAGAACTATAACTATCTAATAAACATAGGAAAAATAATTTAACCTCAATCATTAGAGAAAGGTAAATCAAATGAATAATAAGATTTAACTTTTCAGCCACCATATTAACAGAGTTTTAAGTGATAATGCAACTGCTATCACTCCCATACGCATTCCTGTACATACCATGCAAATTGGTGTAACCAAAGCAATATGATTAGGTGTATCCAGAGACTTAAAAATGTTCATCTCCTTTGAGTAAATAATTCCATTTCTAGAAATTAATTCCAAGGAAATAACTAGAAATGGATTAAAAGGTTTAGGCAAAAAGATTAAGCTGAGTGCCCAGGCTAAAATTTCGGCCTTAAGATTATTATTAAATTTTTAATAAATTTAACAAATTTTTAATAAATTAGGGCTGGGTGTGGTGGCTCACGCCTATAATCCCAGTGTTACCAGAAAGGGGTTTTGGTCCACACCCCAGGAGAGGTTCTTGGATCTTGGGCAAGAAAGAATTCGAGATGAGTCCATAGAGTAAAGTGAAAGCAAATTTAAGAAAGTAAAGGAATAAAAAAACGGCTACTCCATAGGAAGAGGAGCCCCAAGGGCTGCTGGTTGCCCATTTTTATGTCTATTTCTTTATTATATGCTAAACAAGGGGTGAATTACATTCATAAGTTTTTGGGGAAAGAGGTGGGCAGTTCCCGAAACTAAGGGTTCCTCCCCTTTTTAAACCATGTAGGGTAAATTCCTGACATTGCCATGGCATTTGTTAACTGTCATGGCACTGGTGGGAGTGTCTTTTAGTATGCTAATGCATTATAATTCACATATAATGAGCAGTGAGGACGATCAGAGGTCACTTTTGTTGCCATCTTGGTTTTAGCGGGTTTTGGCTGGCTTCTTTACCACAGCCTGTTTTATCAGCAAGGTCTTTATGACCTGTATTTTGTGCTGACCTCCTATTATTCAGTGACTAAGAATGCCTTAACCTCCTGGGAATGCAGCCCAGGAGGTTTCAGCCTTATTTTAACCAGCCCCTATTCAAGATGGAGTTGTTCTGTTTCAAACACCTCTGACATCAGCACTTTGGAAGACTGAGGTGGGGGATCGCTTGAGCTTAGGAGTTCAAGACCAGCCTGAGCAACAAGGTGAAACTCTGTCTCTACAAAAAACACAAAAATTAGCTGGGCATGGTAGTGGGCACCTGCAATCCCATTACTTGAGAGGCCGAAGTGGGAGAATTGCTTGAGCCTGGGAGGCAGAGGTTGTTGTGAGCCGAGATTGAGCTACTGTACTCCAGCCTGGGTGACAGAGTGAGACCCTGTCTCAAAAAAAAAAAACTAATATATTAGAATCCTGAAATTATGTCATTTAAAGCAGTGAATAGTTTATTTCTTGGAGCCCTGGATTCACGTTTATGCAGATAAAGAAAATCAAGGAAATCAAGCCAGCCAGTCACTCAGATTTTGTGGAGTCACTTTGTCACTCACCTTTGTTTATGCTTTGTTTTATCTCTACGGACTGTAATTATTTAGAGAAAGTCAACTGAATCCTTAAGGTACACAAGTATAAATCAAGTATCCACCCTATTTTCCATGTTATTATAACTAGTTCTAATTCAAGAGTCAGTAATTAGTCTGCAATACAGATCTCATAAGAAATCCCCCAAAATGTAATCAAAATGTCCAGGCCTTACCTCCCTGTGACAACAATATAATGTTATTATTGCCCGAATACATTATTTATTTATTTATTTTTGAGATGGAATCTCATTCTGTCACCCAAGCTGGAGTGCAGTGGTGCGATCTTGGCTCACTGTAACCTCTGCCTCCCGGGTTCAAGCAATTCTCTTGCCTCAGCCTCCCAAGTAGCTGGGATTACAGGTGTGCGCCACTGCACCCAGCTAATTTTTGTGTTTTTAGTAGAGATGGGGTTTCACCATGTTAGCTAGGCTGGTCTTGAACTCCTGACCTCAGGTGATCCGCCTGCCTCGGCCTCCCAAAGTGCTTGGATTACAGGCATGAGTCACTGCACCTGGCCTCCAAATACATTATTGTCTAATAATTACTGTCCAATTCAATGACTTCAAACGTTTACCTACTGGATTGCAAGAATTTTGTTCCCCTCCCTGACAGTTTCCTTTCATAAGTCATTTTCATAAGTTTCACAGGGGCTATCTCAGGTGTGTTTAAGAATGTGCATGCTCATATTCCTATTCCCTGGGCTCACTTCAGGGTGTTGTGCTTCTGTCTCTGACTTCACTGGGGTCTAGATGACTGATAGCCTCTCTGTTGTGGCTGTTGCTAACGGGATGAAGAAGGGATGGGGAGGAAAGGACAGTATCTTTCACTTTTACTAGGAAGTCTCAATTGTAGAACAGACCCTTCTGTTATTTTCCCATAGCACTGGTGAGATCAGGCTGAAATGTAAAGGATATATTGCCACAGAGAGTAGTTTGAACTGTTTTGCAGAGCGTGGGAAAGAAAGGGTAAGTCTTTTTGTGAAGGCACTGGGCACCCTAGAGTTAGGACCCTAGGAACCACCATATAGTACACATTGCCAAGCTGTGTAGGGATGCTTTATTCTGGCACTCCAACTGGGTTACAAGGGGACCTAAATACTAAGCAGATTTCATAGATACCTCTTCAGGGTACTAAGTCTCCACCCAGGATCGTTTCCATTCCAAAACCACCCACTTGGGGCACCTTATCTGAGCCTGGAGAAGTTGTGTGTTGCCTTCCGTGCCTTGAAAGCAGTCACAATGGCAGCAGCATGGAAGTTCAGATTTGGCTAAATAAGTGAGCTGATTCCCCAGCTTGTCTCCAGCAGCACCACTTTCCGAAAGCTCTCTGGCCAAGTTTTACTTCCACAACAGTAGAAGGAGATCCTGCCCATTATTTTCAAACTGCCAAATGGTGAATGTCCTCATTTCACTGAGATCTAAGGGGATGCCACAGAACACTACCGCTTTCTGGTTAGGTGATGCCCCCCCCAATCTTGGTAGGGGTTTTACATCTTAGCCGATGGTACTCTGAAGTGTAGCATCGCTGATTGATGCCAGGCTGATCCCGAGAACATCTACAAAAATCTTACCAAGTTTTTCAGATGATTTGTACTTCCTCCTCAAATTGAAAGTGACATCCTTTCTCTTCCCAAGGTATTAATTTCAGTAAGCTGGGAGAGGTGCCTTGGTATTCTTGTAACTTAAGTCTGCATCAAAGTATATCAGTAAGAAAAATATCAGAAATGTTTGGATACGGTTGACCCAGACAGGTGACACAGGGGTGTTCATTTTATCTCAGGCACTCCTTTTTCTGGACCAAGGCTTCTTACTGAAACATACAAGCAGAACCTTTTGTAATTTAGATCCTAAGATTTTTGAAACTTTGATGAGTAAGCTGTTGTAAAAACTGTTGTTTAAAAGCTGAAATCAGCTTTGGTGTTACAGGAGATAGAAGCTTGAAATCAGCTTTTGGGCATTTATTTATTTAGAGTAATATGAATAAAAAAACTATAAAGTTAACCAAATGCAGATGTCTTAGACTCTGAATCTAAGTGTTTAGTTTGTTTATATAATTTGTTGTATATGATTATTCCTAATAGACTTGGTTACTTTGGGAAGGTTAGACTCTTCTATGCTGCAAATCTTTAAATTGTTCCTTTGGAGTTGTGAGGATCTTGTTTATGTAGTTTTCAGGAGATGAGAAGGTAACACAGAGAGAATTGTAAGAAATATATAAAGTTGCAGTCTTCTCCTCATGGTAGAAGAGGAACTGGACTTTATATGTTAGGCTGGAGTTGGACAGGAAATATCCTCGACAGTGCTCCTTGGTGTTTTGAATATTAAAATCATTTGAATTAGTGTAAGCTAAAGAGTGAACTTATTTGTAAAGATTCAGAAGAATCGGCCAGATGTGGTGGCTCAAGCCTGTAATCCCAGCACTTTGGGAGGCTGAGGTGGGCAGATTGTTTGAGTTCAGGAGTTCGAGACCAGCCTGGGCAACATGGTGAAATCCCATCTCCACCAAAAATACAAAAAATTAGCCAGGTGTGGTGGTGTGCACCTGTGGTCCCAGCTACTCAGGAGGCTGAGGTAGGAGGATCGCTTGAGTCTGGGAGTTGGAGGCTGCAGTGAGTAGAGATCATGCTACTGCACTCCAGCCTGGGTTACAGACTGAGACCCCATCTCAAAGAAAAAGATAAAGAAAAAAAAATGTGGCTCAGAAGAATAACATAGACTCCCAAGGCAGGAAGTTCGTGGGACCTTAGGGGATTCCAAGGGAGGCTGGGATCTCATATAAAGAAAATCAAACCAGCCAGTCACTCAGATTTTCTACAGTCACTTTGTCATTCAGCTTTGTTTATGCTTTGTTTTATCTCTACAGCTCAGTTTTTCCTGTTTATTAGTGTGTAAGTGCCTAAAAGGTGATACCCCCAGTCAAACTTTAATCTTCTCAATTCAAGCAAGCAAAAGAGGATATCCAATTTCTAAGCATAAGAATAAAATTGTCCTAGGATGGGTCAGGTTCCCATGCTTAGTCCAGTTAGCTATAGTCAGAGGGCTATACAGACAATAGTCCAGGGCTATAGACAAGGGCTGCTAGAGCTCATGGAGGATTGTGGACTAAATACCACAAAGGCTGCCTGTTACCCTGGGCTTCATACAGCTCAATCTGGGCTTATGTTCTGGCTGGCTACATATACTGCTAATTCTGAATAACCCAGTCTTCAGAAAATGTGCAGCTTGTGAATTACTATGTTTTAATGTGGCTCACTTGTTGGGGCTACAGAGCAACTTAACCTCTGTGGATAGGGCTGTGGTTTCTCTGAATGGAAATTCCTGCAATTCATCATATTAATAAGTGGCAGGTTCTGGAGAACAAAATGAGAAAAGGAGGCAGCTATTAGACTGGATAAGCTTGATAGATAATTTCTGCTCTCTGGGTTACTCAGAAGCTGGACTTGGATTCTTAGGCATTTAAGTGGTTAGCGAACTTTCCAACCACTGGGGTGGGGGTGAGCTGGTCCCTGCTACATTGGGACAGAAAAAGAAGCTAGATAAGGAGGCACCTTATAAGGGATACTGAAGATATTCCTGGGTGTCTGGTAGCTCAGAAAAGCTACAGCTACTTATCTTCTAAATCTTCAGTAAAATATTGATGGGGAAGTCGAAGAACCTGTTCCGTTTTAGGGATGTGGTAGCAAAAACTAAGGTTGAGCACATCCCCGCTGCTCTCTTACCAACATCCAGTCGGCAGTGGCAGAGCCAAAGAGAAGATACCTAGAGCCAAAGATGGAAGAAGGAGAGGTGTGGCACTTGGATAAGAGCAACTTGAACAAATATGAGATAGGACTTTGGGGGACTCAGCATAAAAAAAAAGTGGGGGGAAATACTTTGTGGTAAGTTCCTGCAGTTTGGTAAATTGGGGCTTGAAATCATCATAATATGGAATTAAAGTAAATGAGGCGGGGTGAGGTGGCTCACGCCTTTAATCCCAGCACTTTGAGAGGCCAAGGTGGGCAGATCACCTGAGGTCAGGAGTTCAAGACCAGCCTGGCCAACATGGTGAAACCCTGTTTCTACTAAAAAAATACAAAATTAGCCGGGCATGGTGGCGTGTGCCTGTAATCTCAGCTACTCGGGAGGCTGAGGCAGGAGAATTGCTTGAACCCAGGAGGCAGATGCTGCAGTGAACCAAGATTGCACCACTGCACTCCAGCCTGGGCAACAGAGTGAGACTGTGTCTCAAAAAAAAAATAATAAAATAAATAAATAGATAAATAAAGTAAATGTGACTTCATTTTGTAGTCATAGGCTGACAAGGCCTGTACATGCCAGATACAACTGAAAGTAAAAAACAAATGGAACTAAACAATGGGTAGATCATTAAGCAAAGTACATTAATATGATAGAATATTTTGTAGCCATTGAAAACAATATTTACAACAGATACTGGGGAAAATCACATCATATATTCTTAAGAAAAAACCCACACGATATCTAATATCATATCTACTATGTACAGAGGGTAGAAAAGTAAAATATTAACAATGGTTGCCTCTAGGTAGTGAAATTGTGGCTGATTTTTTTCCTGCTTCTTTGTTCTTCTGTAGTCTTTTGAATACTTATGTTGAACGCATATTACTTACTACTTTTAGAATTAGAATTAGAAACAAGAAAAAGGTTTAATCTGTTTTGTCATTGGTGACACCTCTTATAAGCTAGTTTATATCTTAATCAATGCATGCAGAAGTATTTGTATATTATCTTTAGTTTAACAATCATAGTAAAGAAATTCCAAGCAAAAAGGATGTCATGTAGCAAGTTCTGCTCCATCATCCTTTGTTCTTACATCCTTCTCTAAGACTCTATCTGGCCTTTTTAAGGGAAGGTCCCTCACTGGACTAACCACGCTCCTCCTTTCCTCTTCTTCATGCAGATTATCTCCAATATTCCAGGGCCTTCTTTCTCATCTCTGTCTTTACCATACTTATTGGCCTTGGCTGGCTCTTCCGCTCTTGGCTCCCTAGTCAAGGAAGCATGACCACCAACTTGGATCTAAAGGTATCCATGCTCAGCTTCATCTCAGGTACAGACCTAGACGGGCACGGTATTTTACCATGGTAAAATAGTCAAGGTAACAAATTTTCTCTGTGGAACTCTCATAGTCTTTTTCTTATCTCTTTGCTGTTCTTCAATATCACACCAATTTGCCAGCTATCTGCCTTATCTAATTATATAGAACACAACTTAGCTGACTTTACCAAGGTATAGAGCCTGTTCTCTCATCTTGGTCAATCCCCAAGTTTTTATCTTTTTGATCCTTGCTATACATATGGCCTCTGGAGGCCAAAGAGCAGGGGGTGGTGGGGAAGGCAGACTGAAGATGCTGATGGGTTGTGACATCTTTCCTTCTGGCCCTAGCTACCTGCTTGCTCCTCTGCCTCAACCTGTTTGTGGCACAGGTTCACTGGCATGCTAGGGATGCCATGGAATCAGATTTCCTATGGACCTATTATCTTAACTGGTGCAGTGACATCTTTTACATGTTTGCTGGTGAGTCACTTCCCTGCTCTATGTTAGAAGGTTGGATAGGGAAATTGCTTCGGGAAAGGGAGGTATAATCCAGGAGAAACAGACGCACTGACTGTTCCTTTTCAGGACACTGATACTTGGAGAGTCAGGGGGGCATAGTAAAGAAAGGGTGGATTTTAGAGTCTGAAAACCTAGCATTAGTAACCTGTTCTATCACAAAGTGAGGCATGGACAAGTTGAGTAACTTGCCCAAGACCACACAGAAAATAGTGGAACTATGATCTGAATCCAGGAGGTTCAAGCTTTGTCCTAATCAGTCTGAGAAATATTATAATGCAATTAGAGCACAGGAGGGTAAAGTAACTCCGCTGGGGGAGAGAGGGGTTCACTGAAAAGATGCCACTTGAACTGGTTATTAAAGGATGAGTAAGAATTTTAAAAGCCAAAAGACCATTGCCTATTGAACCTCACCTCAAATTATTCCCTTACCCTAGGGATCATCTCTCTTCTCAACTACGTAACTTCGAGATCTCCTGCCCGTGATGAAAACGTCACTGTGATTCCAACAGAGAGATCAAGGCTGGGGGTTGGTCCAGTGACTACAGTATCACCTGCTAAAGATGAAGGGCCAAGGTCTGAGATGGAATCTCTAAGTGTGAGAGAGAAAAATTTACCAAAGGCAGGACTGTGATGGTAATAGGAAAACCTAACTATAGCTTGTCTTAAAAGCAAGGGAGAAGTTGAGTTGGGAATGGTTACATAAATTCTTGGAAACTCTCCTAATATCATGTCCATATTACTGGAGGAGACAGCATTAAAGCTGAGGAAATGTCTTTTGCGTGCATTGGATCCAAAATATCTATGATAGTCATAAAGTAAGTAATAACTCACTTAAGAAAAACATTTCTGAAAGAAAACAACAATGTTTAGAGTCATGAATGAAAGAAACTAATGAAAGATGCAGTGTGTAGACCAGAGACCTCTTTGGGTATCAGAGATCTCATGGACCAGAATGGCCCATGGAGAAGAATGTTAATTACTTCTGTTTGGAATTTTCTTTATTATGTGTGGCTTTGGGTATACTCAGGATGGAAAGCACTTGGACAAATACTGTTGAATCTGAACTTGATAGCATTATCAGAAATAGAATAAATATCAATGGATATAAGACCTTCTACTCAAAGGAACTGAGAGGTGCTGGGTAGATTCCAGGGAATCCATGAGGTCCCACTTACTGTGAGGATTGGTAATTTGAAACATTTACAGTCTATTACATAAAACCACTGCTTCTCCCTAGGCAGGGAGATACCTTAACCAGGCATCCACAAACTCCCTGAAATTCTATACAAAACTTGTATATGTATTCTTCTGTGAAGAGAGCCAGCGATTCCATCAGATTCTTCCTCCTCCCCGCCCTGCCCCCGGAAGATAGTTTCATGTAAACTCCATCAAATTCTTGACAGGCTGGTGACCCCTTTGATTCCTTAAGCATCAATTATGTTTTACTGAGCCAAATGGGACTAAAGGGCTTCCTTCAGCAGATAGATAGATAGATAGATAGATAGATAGATAGATAATTGATAGATAGATGATAGATCGATAGATAGGCCTATCTATCTATATCTATAACACATCTACATCTATATCTATACAAGCTGAAAGATTTTCCATGTTTTATATATCCTGTAAAGCTAAGTACGGAGGGAGGAGGTGGTATTTTCAGGCAATCATATAGGTCTTTTGATGGCTAAAGATCCCTTTCACACTCAGACTAGATTTCACACATAAAGTTCCTGATACTCATTTTGTCTTTCATACCCTTAGTTGCTACCACTACTGCTTTACTGGTTGAGATCCATTCTTCTCTCCAAAGCTGGCAATGAAATGGACTATAGTGTCCAGCTTCACCTCTTGCTGCATGTAAAGATAAGCCCTTGGGTCTATTTGGTTTAATTTAGAGATTCACTAGTAACCTTTGCAGAAAACACAAATAATAGACGTTGAGCAATTATATAATTCTTGTAATCCTGGTCCTGATCAGTAATTCCCAAACATTTCCAGATGGTAACTGGAAGCCCCTTAAATTAATACTTATGCTTTTATTCCTGTGGGTTGGAGCTTACATACAGCACACACGTGTACGCACCCACACACAGATACACAAACAGACATATATACACACACCTCATTTTGATCCTGCCTTAGAAAACTCTCACTTCATGCCCCTCTTCCAACCAGGTGAGTTTCGTTATGGCAGAATTACTTGTGCCTCCTTACTTCAAGTGGCCTTAGTTCAGAGGCTCTTCAGGCTGTTTCTGGGCCTTTGTCTGGTTGTAAGAACAGACATGTAGTCAAAGCCAGCTCTCCCTCCTCACATTACCACTCACACAAACTCTAACCTACACATTAACTGGTTAAGTACTCACTGGGTTCACAATCTTTATTTGTAATTTAGTTTGAATACTTTAATTATATGACTAAATTGACAGGATGCTGAACACTGATGACTCTTCAGGGAACAAAAGTTCTAAATAGGGTGAAGAGAAGAAAGTAAGTCTGAGTGAAAGTGGAAGAAGTGAGATATTAAGAAAGTAATGCCAGGTACGATGGCACGCCTGTAATCCCAGCACTTTGGGAGGACAAGGCAGGCAGATTGCCTGAGGTCGGGAGTTCAAGACCAGCCTGGCTAGCACGGTGAAACCCCGTCTCTACTAAAAATACAAAAATTAGCCAGGCGTGGTGGCAGGTGCCTGCATTCCCAGCTACTTGGGAAGCTGAGGCAGGAGAATCGCTTGAAATCCGGGAGGCGGAGGTTGCAGTGAGCCGAGACTGCGCCATTGCTCTCCAACCTGGGCAACAGAGTGAGACTTCATCTCAAAAAAAAAAAAAAAAAAAAAAAAAAAAAAAGAAAGAAAGTAACAAGTGCCCTGGCTATTAGAGGGTAATTGGCAGTAATTATAACTAAGTTTTCCACTTTGCTACTGGAGAATTATCTTTCAAGCAAAGACAATCTTTCATTGCTCCTTTAGAAACTGAATGCTTTCGATTTTCTTTTTTCTCTTTTTCTTTGCTTGTAAATAATTCCTTAAAAAGCTTACGTGGGCTGGGTATGATGGCTTACACCTGTAATCGCAGTACTTTGGGAGGCCAAGGTGGCCGGATCACTTGAGACCAGGAGTTCAAGACCAGCCTGGCCAACATGGTGAGACCCCTGTCTCTACTAAAAACACAAAAATTAGCCAGGCATGGTGGTGCGCACCTGTAATCCCAGCTACTTGGGAGGCTGAGGCAGAAGAATTGCTTGAATCTGGGAGGCTGAGGTTGCAGTGAGCTGGGATTGAGTCACTGCACTCCAGCCTGGGCGACAGAGTGAGACCCTGTCTCAAAAAAAAAAAAAAATCTTACGTGGATTTCCAGTCAGATAGCTCAGTAAATTACCCTTTCGTGCACTCTCTTTGTTTCATATATATTTTATAATAGGTTAAGTGGGAAGAGAGAGAGGGAGAGAGAGAGAAAGAATAGTCCAGTTAAAACAAGATAAACATTTTCATAGACTGGAAAAAAGAAAAAAGCAATGGTATGATTCAAGCTAAGCCCTAGACTTCGTAGGCTGTAAGTCCCAAAGAAAGCATAGGTGAACAGGGAGATAGCTCCTGTGGGGTGAAAGGGACTAAAAGTGCTTCTCAAGACATGGACTAAAGCCAGCTTCGCAACCCTACATCAAAGAGGAGCTCTAGAAAAGAAGCTAAACAAAAACTGCTGCCCAGCACTAACTAGCTTATTTGGAACTGCAGACCTAAAGGGGGAGAAGGACACAAATATAACCTTGCTAAACTAAGCAGCCTGTGGGCTCATTAACTGTGTCTGTGATATTCCTTGGTAGCATAATAGAACAGAAAATCTAAAATACCACATTATCAGACTTGATTCTGGACTGAGGCCTTTGGCCAATGTAAGGAAACCCCCAAACTACCAGGTATGATAGAATAAGCATAGAGGGAGAAAGAAGCAAAAAGAAATAAACCAAATGTTTATGCCTACAAATAGGAATTCCAGACATGTAAAGAAATGTTCAGTTGGGCGTGGTGGCTCATGCCTGTACTTCCAGCACTTTGGGAGGCCAAGGCAAGAGGATTGCTTGAGCCCATTAGTTTGAGACCAGCCCTGACAACATAGTGAGACCCTATCTGTACAAAAAATTACAAAATTAGCTGCGTGTGGTGGCGCACTCCTGTAGTCCTAGGAGCTTGGGAAGTCCTAGGAGCTTGGGAAGTCCTGTAGTTTCTGAATCCTTGAGCCCAGGAGGTCGGGTCTCCAGTGACCACGGTCATGCCACTGCACTCCAGCCTGGGCAACAGAGCAAGACCCTGTCTGAAAAAAAAAAGTTCAGAAAAAAACTAACAAAGTCAACAATCAGAATATGAAATCATTCCAGATTAATTTGGGGTATAATGTGATAAAGACTAAGTATTCTTAGGATGCACAGATATATGACAGAATCATAAATTTTAAAAAAAGACCCAAAACCGTGAAATAAAAATAGATAGAAATAAAATAAGAACAGGTTTAAATAAGAAAGAACCAACTGTAAATCATTAAAATGAAAAAGTACTAATTGGAATAAAAAATCCAGTAAGATAAAATCTAGATAGCACAAGCAACGAAAAGAGAAACTATTTTATTTTTAGATCTATCTAGAATATTTACAAAAATTGACCAAATACTATATAGTTTCAATAAATGTCAAAGGATATATCAGTCCATGGATCCTGACTGTAATGAAATTAACTTAGAACTCAATAATGAGAGTGATTAAAAAAAAATACTTGGCCAGACATGGTGGCTCATGCCTGTAATCTCAGCACTTTGGGAGGCAGAGGCAGATGGATCACTTGGGTCCAGGAGTTTGAGATCAGCCTGGACAACATGGTGAAACTCCATCTCTACTTAAAAAAAGAAAAAATAGATTGGGGAAGTTCTCCTGGGTAATATCCTGCAGAGTGTTTTCCAACTTGGTTCCATCCTCCCCGTCACTTTCAGGTACACCAATCAGACGTAGATTTGGTCTTTTCACGTAGTCCCATATTTCTTGGAGGCTTTGTTCGTTTCTTTTTATTCTTTTTTCTCTAAACTTCTCTTCTCGTTTCATTTCATTCATTTGATCTTCCATCACTGATACCCTTTCCTCCAGTTGATTGAATCGGCTACTGAGGCTTGTGCATTCGTCACGTAGTTCTCGTGCAATGGTTTTCAGCTCCATCAGGTCCTTTAAGGACTTCTCTGCATTGGTTATTCTAGTTAGCCATTCGTCTAATCTTTTTGCAAGGTTTTTAACTTCTTTGCCATGGGTTCGAAATTCCTCCTTTAGCTCGGAGAAGTTTGATCGTCTGAAGCCTTCTTCTCTCAACTCATCAAAGTCATTCTCCGTCCAGCTTTGTTCCATTGCTGGCGAGGAGCTGCATTCCTTTGGAGGAGGAGAGGTGCTCTGATGTTTAGAATTTTCAGTTTTTCTGCTCTGTTTTTTCCCCATCTAATTCAAGATGGATTAAAGACTTTAATGTTAGACCATAAAAACCCTAGAAGAAAACCTAGGCAATACCATTCAGGACATAGGCATGGGCAAGGACTTCATGTCTAAAACACCAAAAGCAATGGCAACAAAAGCCAAAATGGACAAATGGGATCTAATTAAACTAAAGAGCTTCTGCAGAGCAAAAGAAACTACCATCAGAGTGAACAGGCAACCTACAGGATAGGAGAAAATTTTTGCAATCTACCCATCTGACAAAGGGCTAATATCCAGAATCTACAAAGAACTTAAACAAATTTACAAGAAAAAATTAAACAACTCCATCAAAAAGTGGGCGAAGGGTATGAACAGACACTTCTCAAAAGAAGACATTTATGCAGCCAACAGACACATGAAGAAATGCTCATCATCCCTGGCCATCAGAGAAATGCAAATCAAAACCACAATGACCTACCATCTCACACCAGTTAGAATGGTGATCATTAAAAAGTCAGGAAACAACAGGTGCTGGAGAGGATGTGGAGAAGTAGGAAAAATTTTACAGTGTTGGTGGGACTGTAAAGTAGTTCAACCATTGTGGAAGACAGTGTGGCAATTCCTCAAGGATCTAGAAGTAGAAATACCATTTGACCCAGCCATCCCATTACTGGGTATATATCCAAAGGCTATAAATCATGCTGCTATAAAGACACATGCACACGTATCTTTATTGTGGCACTACTCACAATAGCAAAGACTTGGAACCAACCCAAATGTCCATCAGTGATAGACTGGATTAAGAAAATGTGGCACATACACACCATGGAATACTATGCAGCCATAAAAAAGGATGAGTTCATGTCCTTTGTAGGGACATGGATGAAGCTGGAAAACATCATTCTCAGTAAACTATCGCTAGGACAGAAAACCAAACACCGAATGTTCTCACTCACAGGTGGGAACTGAACAATGAGAACACTTGGACACAGGAAGGGAAACATCACATACGGGGCGTGTCGTGGGGTGGTGGGGGGGAGGGATAGCATTAGGAGATATACCTAATGTAAATGACGAGTTAATGGGTGCTGCACACCAACATGGCACACAGATACATATGTAACAAACCTGAATGTTGTGCACATGTACCCTAGAACTTAAAGTTTAATAATAATAAAAAAGAAAATAGTAAAAAGATACCACAACACACGTAGCCTCTCCTGTCCCAATAAAGTATATACTCTGGGGAAAAAAAAATCCATCAGTCCGTAGTGACACTCAACAAAAGATAGAATCAGTGAAAAAGGAAAAAAGTAGAGGTAGATTTTTTTTTGTATAGAAGAATGTCAGCTAATGTAGAAGGAATGATAGAAGTTGAAAATCATTATTTTATAATCCCCAACATAATTAAGGCAAGGATCACCGATAGGTCATCATTAAATGGTTATTTGGAAACAGGATATCAAATTATCACTCCACTAAATATTTATTAGTTCCAAAGGGGAAATGTATCTTTACAACGCAAATATTTGGCAATCACAATCTTAACTAAGTGGTCACCATGTGCGGTTTTTTTTTTTTTTTTTGAGACAGGGTCTCGCTCTGTTGTCCAGGCTGGTGTGCAGTGGTGTAATCATAGCTCACTGTAGCCTTGAACTCCTGGCCTCAAGTCATCCTCCTGCCTTGGCCTGCCAAAATGCTGGGATTGCAGGTGTGAACAACCACACCCAGCCCATCATGTGCCTTTAGATATGATACAGTAGGAGGTATACACCATCACTTGTGTGGTGTTTTGTTAGAAATGTCTGCCCTAAATCTAATGATAAATAGTCAAACAAAAATCCATAATATGGGACAGTCTATGAGATAACTGGCCGCTATTTAAGGATTTACTATTATGAGGAGCAGAAGGAGGTAATAGTATTGTTTAAACTGAAGGAGACTATAGGCATGTGACAGTCCGATGAAATCTATTAGGCTGGGCGCCGTGGCTCACGCCTGTAATCCCAGCACTTTGGGACGCCGAGGCGGGCGGATCACGAGGTCAGGAGATCGAGACCATCCTGGGTAACACGCTGAAACCCCGTCTCTACTAAAAATACAAAAAAAAAAATTAGCCGGGCGTGGGGGGCAAAAAAAAAAAAAAAAAAAAAAAAAAAAAAAAAAAAAAAAAAAAAAAAAAAAAAAAAAAAAAAAAAAAAAAAAAAAAAAAAAAAAAAAAAAAAAAAAAAAAAAAAAAGCTGGGCGGGCGCCTGTAATCCCAGCAACTTGGGAGGCTGAGGCAGGAGACTCGCTTGAAACCAGAAGGCGGAGGTTGCAGTGAGCCGAGATTGCGCCACTGCACTCTAGCCTGGGCAATAAGAGCAAAACTCTGTCTCAAAAAAAAAAAAAAAAATGTGTAAATCTTTTTCTTTGACAATTTAGGAAATTTGAGTATGGAAAGAATGTTGGAAGTTGTGTTGAATTAACGATTTTTTTCCTCAGGTGTGGTAATGATGCTGTGGCTATGTAGGAGAATGTCATTGTTTCCTGGAAAATATGCTGAAATATTTATCCTTTTTTTTTTTTTTGAGACACTGTGTCACTCTGTCATCCAGGTTGGAGTGCAGTGGCGTGAGCTTGGCTCACTGCAACTTCTGCCTCCTGGATTCAAGCGATTTTTGCACCTCAGACTCCCAAGGAGCTGGAATTACAGGCACGCACCACCGCACCAACTAATTTTTGTATTTTTAGTAGAGACGTGGTTTCACCATCTTGGCCAGGCTGGTGTCGAACTCTTGACTTCAAGTGATCTGCCCACCTCAGCCTCCCAAAGTGCTGGGAATTACAGGCGCGAGCCACCGCACCCAGACGAGATAAGCTGAAATATTTAGAGGTAAAATATCACAATGCCTACACTCACTTTCAGATGGTTTGTCAAAAAGGAAAAAAATACTCATAGAGACAGAGAGATAGAGCAAATGTGTCAAGATGTTAATAGTTGATAAATATAGGTGAGAGTTATAACAGTATTCATTTTACTATTCAACTTTTCTCTGGCTTTGAAATTCTGCAAAATAAACAAGAATATTTTTGAAGGTAAAAAATTAGAGAATAACAATAAAACAGTTTTATGAATTTAGGTGTTCTTAAGAGAAGCAACATCTACAAACCACAACAAAAAGTCTTGATAAATTTTACTGTTTTAAAACTAAAACTTCGGCTGGATGTGGTGACTCACGCCTGCAATCCCGACACTTTGGAAGGCCCAGGCGGGTGGATCACCTGAGGTCAGGAGTTCAAGACCAGCCTGACCAATATGGTGAAACCCTGTCTCTACTAAAAATACAAAAATTAGCCAGGTGTGGTGGTGTGTTTCTGTAGTCCCAGCTACTCGGGAGGCTGAGACAGGAGAATTGCTTGAACCCAGGAGGCGGAGGTTGCAGTGAGCCGGGATTATGCCACTGCACTCCAACCTGAGCAACAGAGGGAGACTCCGTATCAAAACAAAACAAAGAAACAAAATAGAAAACACAAAAACCTAAAACTTCGATACTACAAGATATAACATAAAGCAGTCAAAGAGATAAGCTGGCTTGAAGAAGATATTTACTATATATAACAAAGAAAAGATCAGTATCTAGAATGTACAAATAAATTCTATGCAAAGAAAAAGGAGGGATGGGAACAAATTACCCAATAGAAAAATTGGTAAAGGGGTCAGTCATGGTGGCTCATGCCTGTAATCGAGGCAGTTTGGGAGGCCAAGGCAGGAGGATTGCTTGAGCCCAGGAGTGTGAGACCAGCCTGGAAAACGTATTGAGAACTCATCTCTACAAAAAGTAAAAAAAAAAAAAATTAGCTGGATGTGTTGGTAAATGCCTGTAGTCTCATCTACTCAGGAGGCCAAGGTGGGAGGATTGCTTGAGCCCAGGAGGTCAAGGCTGCAGTGAGCTATGATCAAGCCACTGCACTCCAGCCTGGGCAACACAGTGAGACTACAACTCTAAAAAAACAAAGAGACAGAGAGAGAGAGAGAGAAGAAGAAAGATTGGCAAAGGATCTGCATAATTAATTTGCAAAAGGAAATCCAAATGGCTAATAACACAAGAAAGATGTTTGTTCAATTTTACTAGTAATTAGGGAAATAAAAAACAAAACACTAACAATAAAATGTTTAATAAAATTATAATACATATTGAGATTATTAATATAATGTTATAGCAAAATGTGTAAATACATAATAAAATTATTATTACATTTAAAAGGCTCACATTATCAGACTTTTTTTCTTCCCTTATCTTCTGATAAAATAGGAATTTTTATACACTGCTGGTGGGAGTACAAACTGGTTAAAAAACATTTTAGGACGGGCACAGTGGCTCATGCCTGTAATCACAGCACTTTGGGAGGCTGAGGCAGGAGGGTCACTTGAGTTTAGGAGTTCAAGACCAGCCTGGGCAACACAGTGAGACCTCATCTCTACTAAAAAGAAAAAAGTTAGCCAGGCATGGTGGTGCACACCTGTATTCCCAGCTATCTCGGGAGGCTGAAGCAGGTGGATTACTTGAGCCCAGGAGTTGGATCACTCCACTGTCCTCCAGCCTGGGTAACAGAGTAAGACATTGTCTCAAAAAAAAAAAATTAGAAATTAATTTCTTAATACTTAATCTAGGAGCTACATATATCTTATGACTCAGCAATTGTATCTCTAGACAGTTTCATTTCCTGCTGTTCTCCCTCTTCCTCATTCTGCTTTGGCCACATTGGCTTCCTTGTGGTTCCTTGATCCTTTCAAGAAAGTGCCCCTCTTGGGGCTTTTTCATTCACTGTTCTCTCCATTATCTTGATTCTTTACTTTCTTCAGGATTCTGCTTTAGTGTCACCTTTTCCGAAAAGCCTCTCCTGACCCACCCTGTCTTAAAGATTACTCCATCTTAAAGATTACTCATTCTCTATGCCTTCAACTTGCTTTACGTATTTGATATACCTTAGTTTACTTTCTGTCTCCCACCCTTCCTGATGATAGATTGGATAATTGTTTTTCAGTTATTAAAAAATTTTTTAATTGAGACGGTGTCTCGCTTTTTTGCCCAGGCTGGTCTTGAACTCCTGAGCTCAAGCAGTCGTCCCACTTTGGCTTACCAAAATGCTGGGATTACAGGCGTGAGCCACAGCACCTGGCCCATTGTTCTCAATTCTTTACTGCCCCATCCCAATATTAGAATTATCCAGCCATGCCTATCACCACGTGACTTTGCAAAGCCTCCCACTGTAGTTGATGGAATATATTTCTCTGCTCCCTTGATGTTAGTCGTATCCTGGTGTGGTTTGGCTAGTGGAATGTAAGCAGAAGTGACCATGACAACCCTGAGTTGAGACCTTAAAAGGCATTATGTATTTCTACTCACCTCTCTTGTACTTCTGTCACCCACTGTGGGAACAATGTATCTCAGGCAGGCAACTTGTTCTAGAATGATGAAGACATGTGAAGCAGACGTAAACTTGACCTGAAGATTGGAGTCCAGCCTAGCCCAGCCAAATATAGAGAAGCCCAGCCAAGATCAGCCAAACTTTGTCTGATCTGCAGACCTGTGAGTGAGAAAAAAAATGTCTGTTATTTTATGTCACTGACAACATTCGAAGTATTTATTGCGCAGCATTGTTGCAGCAATGCAGCTGACTAATATATACCCCCCTGGAATGTAAACTTTAGGACAGCAAGGTTTTTACAGTTTTGTTCACTGGTATGTTCTCAGTGAGTAGAACAGTGTCTAGTATGCACAGGTGTTTAATAAATATTTGTTGAGTTAATTAATGCATTTGTGCTAAAGCCATACAACTACTTGTAATCTCAAAGGGCAAGGCAAGGGTTCAAGTGTGCAAAGAAACAGATATAATTGGCTCTGTTATAAATATAGTCAGTCAGAAGCTGGCACCAATGTATAGTGAATGACCCCTGCAATCAAATCAACAAGCAGCTTAAACTGGCAATAGATACATATGAAACCAAAGAATAGTTAATAAGAGGATCAGAAATAGAAGTTCCCAGTAGAATTTCAATAAAATAGATATTTACTCAAATATCACCATCACCTCTGAATTGGAGACTATTTTCAAAAATAGATGGGGCATCAGCTCAGTGTCCCACAGAATAAATGAAATGGGCTATAGTCATCCATGAGCTGGTTGGTGGCAAAAATAGAAGCCAAGGAGGCCTTATAAAACAGCCCAAAGTATATAGATAAATCAAGAGAGCAAATGTTAAAGTATATAGGGAAAAAGTGAGTTTAGGTGTTTTTGAACTATTATAACTTTTTTTTAAGTATGAAATTATTTCCTATTTTTTTGTAACAAGAAATGGTGGCTGGGCGCAGGTGGCTCATGCCTGTAATCCCGGCACTTTGGAAGGCTGAGGTGGGTGAATCACCTGAGGTCAGGAGTTTGAGATCAGCCTGGCCAACATGCCGAAACCCCGTCTCTAATGAAAATACAAGAATTAGCCGGGCATGGTGGCACACGCCTGTAATTCCAGCTACTCCAGAGGCTGAGACAGGAGAATCGCTTGAATCTGGGAGGCGGAGGTTGCAGTGAACTGAGCTCACGCCAGTGCACTCCAGCCTGGGTGACAGAGCGAGACTCAGTCTCAAAAAAAAAAAAAGAAAGAAAGAAAAGGAAAGAAAAGAAACGGTTTGTTCCAGTATTTCCAGAAATAAACCAAATATGACTAATCCTGAACATGAGACCACTTTTGTGGTCTCAAATGACTTAAGTAGGAATTGTCTAGTTTTTATGTGGGACAATGGAACATGTATTGCCAGAATGACCATAGGCAGATTGCTTCCCATCGGAATGACCTTCTCCTGTCTGCTGTTTGTTTGTTCTTTACACTGTCCTTTGACTTAACTGGAGGTATGTTGAGGAACTATCATACTGTTTCTCTTGGAACTTTATTATGTCCCTTAGGTGTTGTGATTAAGAACCACAACAGTTTTGAGCAAGTAGTAGATTCTGCCTCTTTAGCTGGGTGTCCAATGTCCAGAACAATCCTAGACAAAGATTCAAGTACATGTACGTTGTTTGAAAGGTACAAATGGAATGCTGTGGGGAGCTGATGCCCCAACTAGCATCATCAACAGTTCTTCCTTTTCATATTTTGATCTCCACCTCAGGAACTAAAGCTGAACATAAGGTGGGAAAGAGGAGAGGGGAAGTGAGGAAGTGAAAAAGGGAAGAGAAGGCAACAAATAAAGGATGCATTATCAAGCTTGCTTCCACTATGGTCAATAAGAGCTTAATCCTGCAGAGATAATGGAAGCAACATAAAATCCGTGCTTCAGAGTTATACCTCCCACACAAAGGGGCAGGGATCTGGTTGAGGGCTACTCAGAGCCAGATATTAATTCCCTAGAACATCTGGGCCAGCTTAGGGAGAGAATCCTTTCCTGGCTCCAGCAAAAGTCTTTAGGAAAATAGATGCAGATGTTGGCTACTGGAAGTCTGCCAGAAAACACACAAGCGTTAAGGCCCACAGGATATAGGTAGGGCACTGAAATCATCTACTACTAGGTCTGAGAAGGTCCACAGGACACACACTAGTGATCAAAGGAACTAATTAGCACTAGGGCCCAGAAAGACAACTCAAATTAAAGATGCTATATAGTTCTCCTCTTGACAAATATACATCATCTACCTTAGTTGAAACTAGAATGCTACTACTTAGGACATTGACATTCCATTTGTCACTACTTTATACATGAAGATTCATCCTGTTTTTCTACCACATTATACAATACTTGGCCCCAAATACTCCTTTTTCTCATGTTGTGTTCAGTCCTGTTATTCTGAGACGAAGAAGAAGAGTGTGAAATGGGAGAAAGTATTGATGCCGGCTGGATGTGGTGGCTCACGCCTGTAATCTCAGCACTTTTGGAGGCTGAGGCGGGCAGATCACTTGAGGCCAGGAGTTCGAGATCAGCCTGGCCAATATGGTGAAGCCCAGCCCCTACTAAAAATACAAAAGTTAGCCAGGTGTGGTGGCGCATGCCTGTAATCCCAGCTATTTGGGAGGCTGAGATGGGAGAATCGCTTGAACCTGGGAGGTGAAGACTTCAGTGAGCCAAAATTGCACAACTGCACTCCAGCCTGGGTGACACAGAGAGACCCTGTCTCAAAAAAGAGAAAGTATTGATGCCATTTAGGGCATTAAGTTCAGCTTCTATCAATGATATACCGGGAAAGAGATGAGTCAGAAAAATGAGAAACTGCCTCCTACCTGAATAATCACTAAGAAAATCATACCAGGCAAGTCTAGGAAAACTTTGCTATTTCATACAAGAAGGAGGGAGCTGGTCTCATTCTTGGACCATTGATACAGATCTACCAATCTATATACAATGTTGACATCATGTTTACCACTCAGAAATTGGCCCTGGCTTGTTTTATTTTGATCTCATTTCCTTTTCATTCATTAATTTAACAAATATTTCTTGAGTGCTTACAATGGATCTGAGATTAAAAGACAGACTTAGGCTGTTTTCTGGAGCTTGTAATTTAGTGGAGGAGGCAGATTATACCACAAATAATTACTTAGTTACAATTGTGTTAAATGCTAAGAAGGACAAGTATAGAATACTATGAGTGTGTAATACAGAGATTACTCAATCCATGCTGAAGTGTAATGTCAGGGAAGCCTTCACTGAGGAAGATTTAATCTAAGATTTGAAGAGTAGAGTTTGGCGAGGAGAAGAAGGAGCAGCTGAAGAATAGCATCTGCAAGAAGGAGTTTAGGATGTTCCTGATACTAAAAGAAAGCCAGCATGGCTTGAGAGCAGGAGTCACAGAAAAGAGTGGCAAAGATGAGGCTGGAAGGATGTGAAGAGCAGGCAAGGACAAGATTTTGGAGGATTAGGGTGGCAGAAGATAACATCAATTTTTGCTATTCTACATTTTTGCCAACATTTGTGGTTGTTAATCCTTTTAAATTTAGCCATTCTAGTGAATATAAAATGGCACCTCATTATGTTTTAATTTGCATTTCCCTGGTGTTTAACGATTTTGAGCACCTTTTCCACACCCATTTGTATAACTTCCTTCACGTCTTTAATTTGTCTTCTTATTTTTAAAATTAGGTTATATTTTATTATTAATTGTAGGAGTTCTTTATGTATTTTGGATACAAGTTCTTTGTCAGATATGTTTTGCAAATCTTTTCTCCCAACTTGTGGCTTGCTTACTCATTTTCTTAATAGTGTCTTTTATTGACCAGAAGTTTTTAAAATTATATTAACCATATCAGTTTCCAGTTACATGCATTCATCACTATAGATCTGAGTTACTACTTGATGGCACATATCATCAGATTGAATAATTTCTTTTAACATTTCTTGTGGTGGAGGTCTGCTGGCAATGAATGTTCTGTTCTTATGTGTCTGAGAATGGCTTTATTTCACTTTAATTGTTGAAAGATAATTTTGCTGGATGTAGAATTCTGAGCTGACAATATTTCGTTCTTTCAACATTTTAACGATGTCATTCCATTGTTTTCTAGGCTCCATTATTTCCATCGAGAAGTCAGCTGATACACACACACACACACACACACACACACACACACACACACACAATTGTTCCTCTGTCACATGTGGCTTTCCTCTGGCTGCTTTCAAGACTTTATCTTTGGTTTCAGCGGTTTGATTACAGTGTGCTTAGGTATGGTTTTCTTTGTATTCATCCTACTTTGAATTCTTTGAGCTTTTTGTTTTTTTTTTTTTGAGATGGAGTCTTGCTCAGTCACCCAGGCTGGAGTGCAGTGGCGCAATCTCGGCTCACTGCAAGCTCCGCCTCCCGGGTTCACGCCACTCTCCTGCCTCAGCCTCCCGAGTAGCTGGGACTACAGGCGCCCACCACCACGCCTGGCTAATTTTTTGTATTTTTAGTAGAGACGGGGTTTCACTGTGTTAGCCCGGATGGTCTCAATCTCCTGACCTCGTGATCCGCCCACCTCAGCCTCCCAAAGTGCTGGGATTACAGGCGTGAGCCACCGCGCCCAGCCTCTTTGAGCTTTTTGGATCTGTATGTCAAAATCTTTTATAAAATTTGATCAGTTTTCAGCCATTACTTTTTCAAGTATTTTTTTCTGCCTCAATCCTACTCATTCTAGGACTCCTGTTCTACTTCTTGTGTTATTCAATAGGACTCTGATGCTGTTTGTTTTTCTTCAATCTTCTTTTCCTCTCCATTCTTCAGACTGGTCCATTTCTATTAACTTATTTCCAAGTTCACTGACACTTTTTTTTTTTATTATTATACTTTAGGTTTTAGGGTACATGTGCACAATGTGCTGGTTTTTTACATATGTATCCATGTGCCGTGTTGGTTTGCTGCACCCATTAACTCGTCATTTAGCATTAGGTATATCTCCTAATGCTGTCCCTCCCCCCTGCCCCCAACCCACAACAGTCCCCGGAGTGTGATGTTCCCCTTTCTGTGTTCATGAGTTCTCATTGTTCAATTCCCACCTATGAGTGAGAACATGCAGTGTTTGGTTTTTTGTCCTTGCGATTGTTTACTGAGAATGATGTTTTCCAGTTTCATCCATGTCCCTACAAAGGACATGAACTCATCATTTTTTATGGCTGCATAGTATTCCATGGTGTATATGTGCCACATTTTCTTAATCCAGTCTATCGTTGTTGGACATTTGGGTTGGTTCCAACTCTTTGCTATTGTGAATAGTGCTGCAACAAACATAGGTGTGCATGTGTCTTTGTAGCAGCATGATTTATAGTCCTTTGGGTATATACCCAGTAATGGGATGGCTGGGTCAAATGGTATTTCTAGTTCTAGATCCCTGAGGAATCGCCACACTGACTTCCACAATGGTTGAACTAGTTTACAGTCCCACCAACAGTGTAAAAGTGTTCCTATTTCTCCACATCCTCTCCAGCACCTGTTGTTTCCTGACTTTTTAATGATTGCCACTCTAACTGGTGTGAGATGGTATCTCACTGTGGTTTTGATTTGCATTTCTCTGATGTCCAGGGATGGTGAGCATTTTTTCATGTGTCTGTTGGCTGCATAAATGTCTTCTTTTGAGAAGTGTCTGTTCATATCCTTCACCCACTTTTTGATGGGGTTGTTTGATTTTTTCTTGTAAATTTGTTTGAGTTCATTGTAGATTCTGGATATTAGCCCTTTGTCAGATGAGTAGATTGCAAAAATTTTCTCCTATCCTGTAGGTTGCCTGTTCACTCTGATGGTAGTTTCTTTTGCTCTGCAGAAGCTCTTTAGTTTAGTTAGATACTATTTGTCCATTTTGGCTTTTGTTGCCATTGCTTTTGGCGTTTTAGACATGAAGTCCTTGCCCATGCCTGTGTCCTGAATGGTATTGCCTAGGTTTTCTTCTAGGGTTTTTATGGTTTTAGGTCTAATACGTAAGTCTTTAATCCATCTTGAATTAATTTTTGTATAAGGTGTAAGGAAGGGATCCAGTTTCAGCTTTCTACATATGGCTAGCCAGTTTTCCCAGCACCATTTATTAAATAGGGAATCCTTTCCCCATTTCTTGTTTTTGTCAGGTTTGTCAAAGATCAGATAGTTGTAGATATGCGGCATTATTTCTGAGGTCTTTGTTCTGCTCCATTGGTCTATATCTCTGTTTTGGTACCAGTACCATGCTGTTTCGGTTACTGTAGCCTTGTAGCATAGTTTGAAGTCAGGTAGCATGATGCCTCCAGCTTTGTTCTTTTGGCTTAGGATTGTCTTGGCAATGCAGGCTCTTTTTTGGTTCCATATGAACTTTAAAGTAGCTTTTTCCAATTCTGTGAAGAAAGTCATTGGTAGCTTGATGGGGATGGCATTGAATCTATAAATTAACTTGGGCAGTATGGCCATTTTCATAACATTGATTCTTTCTACCCATGAGCATGGAATGTTCTTCCATTTGTTTGTATCCTCTTTTATTTCATTGAGCAGTGGTTTGTAGTTCTCCTTGAAGAGATCCTTCATGTCCCTTGTAAGTTGGATTCCTAGGTATTTGACTCTCTTTGAAGCAATTGTGAATGGGAGTTCACTCATGATTTGGCTCTCTGTTTGTCTATTATTGGTGTATAAGAATGCTTGTGATTTTTGCACTTTGATTTTGTATCCTGAGACTTTGCTGAAGTTGCCTATCAGCTTAAGGAGATTTTGGGCTGAGACAGTGGGGTTTTCTAGATATACAATCATGTCATCTGCAAACAGGGGCAATTTGACTTCCTCTTTTCCTAATTGAATACCCTTTATTTCCTTCTCCTGACTGATTGCCCTGGCCAGAACTTCCAACACTATGTTGAATAGGAGTGGTGAGAGAGGGCATCCCTGTCTTGTGCCAGTTTTCAAAGGGAATGCTTCCAGTTTTTGCCCATTCAGTATGATATTGGCTGTGGGTTTGTCATAGATAGCTCTTATTATTTTGAGATACGTCCCATCAATACCTAATTTATTGAGAGTTTTTAGCATGAAGGATTGTTGAATTTTGTCAAAGGCCTTTTCTGCATCTATTGAGATAATCATGTGGTTTTTGTCGTTGGTTCTGTTTATGTGATGGATTACGTTTATTGATTTGCGTATATTAAACCAGCCTTGCATACCAGGGATGAAGCCCACTTGATCATGGTGGATAAGCTTTTTGATGTGCTGCTGGATTCGGTTTGCCAATATTTTATTGAGGATTTTTGCATTGATGTTCATCAGGGATATTGGTCTAAAATTCTTTTTCTTTGTTGTGTCTCTGCCAGGCTTTGTTATCAGGATGATGCTGACCTCATAAAATGTGTTAGGGAGGATTCCTTCTTTTTCTATTCACTGGAATAGTTTCAGAAGGAATGGTACCAGCTCCTCCTTGTCCCTCTGGTAGAATTCGGCTGTGAATCCATCTGGTCCTGGACTTTTTTTGGTTGGTATGCTATTAATTATTGCCTCAATTTCAGAGCCTGTTATTGGTCTATTCAGAGATTCAACTTCTTCCTGGTTTAGTCTTGGGAGGGTGTATGTGTTGAGGAATTTATCCATTTCTTCTAGATTTTCTAGTTTATTTGTGTAGAGGTGTTTATAGTATTCTCTGATTGTAGTTTGTATTTCTGTGGGATCGGTGGTGATATCCCCTTTATCATTTTTTATTGCATCTATTTGATTCTTCTCTCTTTTCTTCTTTATTAGTCTTGCTAGCGGTCTATCAATTTTGTTGATCTTTTCAAAAAACCAGCTCCTGGATTCATTGATTTTTTGAAGGGTTTTTTGTGTCTCTATTTCCTTCAGTTCTGCCCTGATCTTAGTTATTTCTTGCCTTCTGCTAGCTTTTGAATGTGTTTGCTCTTGCTTCTCCAGTTCTTTTAATTGTGATGTTAGGGTGTCAATTTTAGATCTTTCCTGCTTTCTCTTATGGGCATTTAGTACTATAAATTTCCCTCTACACACTGCTTTGAATGTGTCCCAGAGATTCTGATATGTTGTGTCTTTGTTCTCATTGGTTTCAAAGAACATCTTTATTTCTGCCTTCATTTTGTTATGTACCCGGTAGTCATTCAGGAGCAGGTTGTTCAGTTTCCATGTCGTTGAGTGGTTTTGAGTGAGTTTCTTAATCCTGAGTTTTAGTTTGTTTGCACTGTGGTCTGAGAGACAGTTTGTTATAATTTCTGTTCTTTTACATTTGCTGAGGAGTGCTTTACTTCCAACTATGTGGTCAATTTTGGAATAGGTGTGGTGTGGTGCTGAAAACAATGTATATTCTGTTGATTTGGGGTGGAGAGTTCTGTAGATGTCTATTAGATCTGCTTGGTGCAGAGCTGAGCTCAGTTTCTGGATATCCTTGTTAACTTTCTGTCTCGTTGATCTGTCTAATGTTGACAGTGGGGTGTTAAAATCTCCCATTATTATTGTGTGGGAGTCTAAGTCTCTTTGTAGGTCTCTAAGGACTTGCTTTATGAATTTTTTTTTTGTTTTTTTTTTGCTGTCTGCGTATCTTCTTTAGTGAGGTGTCTGTTAAGATCTTTGGCCCATTTTTAAATTGGGTTTTTTTTTTTTATTGTGAAGTTTCAACAATTTTTTTTTCTTTTTTATTAATTTTTTTTGCACACAAAACAGTAAATATTTTCTAAAAATATATACAAACAAAAAGATGCATATCAAACATATTAGGAAGGTTGCACATGGGAAGACAGGGAATAGAAATGGGGGGTGGGAATTAAAGAAAATAAATGAGAGAGGGACTTTGTATGGATCAATGATAATAACTCAATCCTCTATTTGACAAAGAAAAAGGAAGAGGAAGAAAAAGAAAGTGGGATAAAGGATCAGAAAGGGAGGAAAATAGAAAAAATTAGAGTATGACTCCAGGGTAGACCTGTTTTGTTGTCGCTGGGTTAGTTGGTTGGTTTGTCTGTTGTATTTTCATATGTTTCGCCATGTTGGCCAGGCTGGTCTCGAACTCCTAGCCTCAAGTGATCAACCAGCCTTGGCCTCCCAGAGTACTGGGACTACAGGCGTGAGCCACCACGTTCAGCCCCCACATTGCTTCTGGCCTCTGTGGTAGAATTCCCAGACGGGGCGGCCGGGCAGAGGCACTCCCCACATCCCAGACGGGGCGGCCGGGCAGAGGTGCTCCTCACTTCCCAGACGGGGCGGCCAGGCAGAGGTGCTCCTCAATTCCCAGACGGTGCGGCTGGGCAGAGGTGCTCCTCACTTCCCAGACGGGGTGGCAGCCAGGCAGAGGGGCTCCTCACTTCCCGGAAGGGGCGGCCGGGCAGAGGTGCTCCTCACATCCCAGACGATGGGCGGCCGGGCAGAGGCGCTCCTCACTTCCTAGACAGGGTGGCGGCTGGGCAGAGGCGCTCCTCACCTCCCAGACGGGGCGGCCGGGTAGAGGCGCTCCTCACTTCCTAGACGGGGTGGCGGCTGGGCAGAGGCGCTCCTCACCTCCCAGACGGGGCGGCCGGGCAGAGGCGCTCCTCACATCCCAGACGATGGGCGGCGAGGCAGAGACGCTCCCCACCTCCCAGACGGGGCGGCGGCCGGGCAGAGGCTGCAATCCCAGCACCCTGGGAGGCCAAGGCAGGCGGCTGGGAGGTGGAGGCTGCAGCGAGCCAAGACCACGCCACCGCACTCCAGCCTGGGCGACACTGAGCACCGAGTGAGCGAGACTCCGTCTGCAGTCCCAGCACCTCGGGAGGCTGAGGCGGGCAGACTACTGGAGGTCAGGAGCTGGAGACGAGCCTGGCCGACATGGCGAAACCGCACCTCCAGCCAAAGGAGAAAAACCAGGCAGGGGTGGTGGCGCGCGCCGGCAATCCCAGGCAGCCCGCAGGCCGGGGCAGGAGAATCACGGGAGCCGGAGGCAGGGAGTCTGCAGCAAGCCAACTATACTCCAGCCTGGGCCACAGAGGGAAGAAAAGGAAGGAAGGAAGGAGGGAGTGAGGGAGGGAGGGAGGGAAGGAAGGAAGGCTTCAATTCTTTGTATATGTTGAATAGCAGTCCTTTAGCAGATATATTTTTGCAAGTATGTTCTCCCAGTGTGTGACTTGCTTTTAATATAAATAAATAAACATATGTATACATATACATATATAATATACGTATATTTATATATACATATATAATATACATATATGTATATATACGTATATATAATATACGTATATGTATATATACATATATAATATACGTATATTATATATACATATATATAATATACGTATATGTATATATACATATAGATACACACATACATATATACATATATATATTTAAAGACAAGGTCTTGCTCTGTTGCCCTGGCTATAGTAAAGTGGTGCCATTATGACTCACTGCAGCCTTTAACTGCTGGGCGCAAGCGATCCTCCCATCTCAGCCTCCAGAATAGCTGGGACTACAGGTGGGACTTGCCACCATGCCTAGCTAATTTGTGTATTTTTGTAGAGATGGGGTTTGGCCATGTTGCTTTTATTCTCTTGACAGTGTCTTTCACAGAGCAGAAAGTTCTAATGAAGTTCAGTTTATCAATTATTTATTTCATAAATCATGACTTTGGTGTGTCTAAAAAGACATCATCATACCCATAGTCAGTTAGATTTTTTCCTATGTTATCTTCTAGGAGTCCTATAGATTTTGCATTTTACATTTAGGTCTGTGGCCAATTTTGAATTAATTTTTGTGAAGGGTATTATTTCTGTATCTAGATTCAATTTTTTTTTCATATGTATGTCCAGTTATTTCAGCACTATTTGTTGAAAAGATTATCTTTGATCCATTATGTTATCTTTGCTCCTTTATCAAACATCAGTTGGCTGTGTTTATGTGGCTCTATTTCTGTGTTCTCTAATCTGTTCCACTGATTTATTTGTTTATTTTTTCACCAATACCGCACTGTGTTCATCACTATAGCTTCATAATAAGTCTTAAAGTCAGCTAGTGTCAGTTTTCTAACTTTGTTCTTCTCCTTCAATATTGTGTTGGCTATTCTGGGTCTCTTCTCCATGTAAACTTTAGGATAAATTTGTTTATATCTACAATATAACCTGCTTGGATTTTTTCCAGTTTTTTTTTATTGCGGTAAAATATACACAACATAAAATTTGCCATCTTAACCACTTTTAAGTGTACACTTCAGTGTTAAATATCTTCATAATATTGTGCAACCATCACCATCATCCATTTATAACTCTGCACCTTGTAAACTCAAAACTCTATACCCGTTAAACAATAACCCTCCATTCTCCACTTCCCCCAACTCCTAGAAACCACCTATTTTCTGTCTCTATGATTTTGACTACTGTAAATATCTCATGTAAACAGAATCAAACAGTTTTAGTGAATGATCTATTTCACTTAGCATACTGTCCGCAAGTTTCATCCATATTATAGCATGTGTCAGAATTTCCTTCCTTTTTAAGAGTGAATTATGTTCCATTGTATGTATATATCATATTTTGCGTATTCACTCATCTGTTGATGGGTACTTGGGTTGCTTCCATGGTTTAGCTATTGTGAATACTGCCACTATGAACAATAGTGTACAAATGTCTCTTCAAGATCCTTCTTTCAATTATTTTGGGTATATACTCAGAAGTGGAATTGCTGGATCATATGGTAATTCTATTTTTAATTTTTTGAGTAACTTCCATACTGATTTAAACAGTGGCTACACCATTTTACATTCCATCAACAGTGTACAAGAGTTCCAATTTCCCCACGTCCTTGCCAACATTTTTATATAATAACCGTCATAATGAATATGAAGTTGTATCTTACTGTAGTTTTGATTTGCATTTCCCTAATGATTGAGATGTTGTGCATCTTTTCATGTGCTTGTTGGTCATTTACATATCTTCTTCAGAGGAATGTATACTCAAGTCTTTTGCCCACTTTTCAATTGGGTTGTTTGGATTTTTGATGTTGAGTTCTGTATTGTTTTATTATCTCAAAAGTTTAAATAAGATGGTCTGCTGCTATACTTGTTCTTGCTGTCCACTGTATTAGCACTTTCCCTGATGTGCTTTGGAAGTTGACCCATGAATTTATTAAACTTTTTGCTGGAATTCCTTTAAGGGGGTCTGATTAGATGGTGAAAAGTAGACTGAGACAAACATCAAGTGACCATGTCATTGTTTTCTTGCTATGTCTTTGGCTTGATGATTAAGATACAATTCTTTTTAAAACCAAATGGCATTTGTTATTATGTTTCCCAAATTAGGAATCTATTTTAGTTAATATTTTAAAGAAACACAAAGGCATAACAAATACTATCATTGTTTTCACTCCAGAGTGTTAATGAACGTAAAGAGGTTAGAGAGATGTAGTGTTTAATTAATGATGCTTATTTTAACTATATTTAATATGAGTGATTTTTCATTGTCTTTAAAGAGGAATAATGCTTATTGATTAAAGGTGAGAAATGATGGTTAAGACACTGATTCTGTGTCAAGATCTTTAACTATATTATGCATTGTACAAATAATTTCATTTTTCATGAATGCCTTAGTTTTCCTACTATAAAATAAAGACAATGATGAATAAAAAAGAAGAAGTTTCTCTACATATTCTGGATATTAACCCTTTATCAGATATATGACTTGCAAATATATTATCCCATTCTGTGGATTGCCCTTTTACTCTATTTATATTGTCATTTGAGGCAGAAAAATTTTAAGTTTTCATCAAGTCCAAATTGTCTATTTTTTTATTTTTCTTCTTCTTGTTCTTTGTCTTTTTTTTACGAGTCATGGTCTCACTATGTTGCCCAGGCAAGTCTCGAATTCCTGGGCTCAACTGATCCACCTGCCTCGCCTATCAAAGTGTTGGGATTACAGGCATGAGCTACCGTGTTCAGCCTCCACCTTTTTGTTGTTGTTGGCTGTGTTTTTGGTGTAATGTCCAAGAAATCCTTGCCAAATCTAATGTTGTGAAACATGTTCCTTACATTTTTCTTCTAAAAAATATTTTATAGTTTTAGGTATTTAATCCATGTTGAGTTAATTTTTGTATACAGTGTTAGATAAGGATCCAACTTCATTCTTTTGCAAGTGGATGTCGAGTTTTTCCAGCACCATTTGTTGGAAAGACCATATATATGAGGGTTTATTTCTGAGCTCTCTATTTTGTTTCATGAGCTACATGTTTGTCTTTATGCCAGTACCACACTGTGTTGATTACTGTAACTGTGTAGTAAGTTTTGAAATCAGGACGTGTGAGTCCTCCAGCTTTGTCTGTCTTTTTCAAGATTGTTTTGGCTATTTAAAGTTCCTTGAGATTCCATATGAGTTTTAGAATGGGTTTTTCTATTTCTCAAAAAATGTCATTGGGATTTTGATAGGGATTGCATTGAATCTATAGATCACTCTGGACAGTATTGATCTTAACAATATTACGTCTTCCAGCCCATGAGCATTTATTTATATCTTCTTTAACTTATTTGAGTAAGTTTTGCAGTTTTCATTATACAAATCATTTACCTCCTTGGGTAAGTTAATTCCTAAGTATTTTATTCTTTTTGATGCTATTGTAAATGGAATTGTATTTATAATTTCCTTCTTAGATTCTCCTTCTCCTTCTCCTTCTTCTTTTGCGACAGGGTCTTGGCTCTGTAGCCCAAGCCGGAGAGCAGTGGCATGACTACGGCTCACTGCAGCCTCTACCTCCCAGGCTCAAGCAATCCTAACACCTCAGCCTCATGAGTAGCTGGGACTACAGGCACGCACTACAACTCACTAAGTTGTCCAGGCTGATCTCAAACTCCTGAGCTCAGTGACCTTCCACCTCAGCCTCCCAAAGTGATGGGATTACAGGTGTAAGCCACCACACCCAGCTTCTTCATTGTTAATGTACAGAAAGGCACCTGATTTTTGTGCTGACTTTGAATCCTGCTACTTTGCTGAATTCATTTATTAGCTCTAACAGTTGTGTGTGTAATCCTTAGGGTTTTCTACATATAAAATCATTCATCTGCAAACACAGATAATTTAACTTCTTGCTTTCTGATTTGGAAGACTTTTATTTCTTTTTCTTGCCTAATTGCTCTGGATAGAACTTAGTACTATGTTGATAGAAGTGGCAAAAACGGGTAAACTTGTCTTGTACCTGGTCTTGGAGGAAAAGCTTTCAGTTTTTCACCACTGAGTATGGTGTTTGCTGTGGGTTTTTCACACATAGCTTTTATTATGTTGAGGTAATTTCCTTCTATTCCTAGTTTGTTGAGTGTTTTTATCATGAAAGGGTGTTGGAGTTTGTCAAATGCTTTTTCTACATCAATCAAGATGATCATGTGCTTTTCCCATTCATTCTGTTAATGTGGTGTGTTCCATTGATTTATTTTCATATTTGGAACCATTGTTGCATTCCAGAAAAAAAAAACCACATGGCCATGGTGTATAATCCTTTTTTATATGTTACTAAATTCAATTTGCTGGTATTTTGTTGAGGATTTTTTATCAGTGCTGATATGGTTTGGATGTGTGTCCTCCTTCAAATCTCATGTTGAAATGTGAGGCCCAATGTTGCGGGTGGGGCCAAGCACTATTCCCTTGGTGATGAGTGAGTTCTCACTCAGTTAGTTTACATGAGAGCTGGTTGTTTATTTTTTTGTTTATTTAATTTTTTTACTCAGATCATTTCTTCTCCAGAATTTTTCATTTGGTTGTTTAAAGGATCCTGGCTCCTCCTCCTCTCTCACTCCCTCTCTAACCATGTGATACACCAGCTCCCCCTTTGCCTTCCTAAGGCTTCACCATAGACAGATAATGGCACTATGCTTCTTGTACAGCCTGCAGAACCATAAGCCAAAATAAACCTCTTTCTTTATAAATTGCCTAGTCTCAGGTATTCCTTTACTGCACTACAAAACAGACTAACACAAATGTTCATAATACTTTAATCTCTGAAAGTTATAACGAGTTATAACACTCTAATTTGAACTATACCAGCTTAACTTCAATAACATGCAAAAATTCTACTCCTTTACAGCTCTGTCTCCACCCTTTGGTTGATGATGTCACAAAATTACGTTTTACAGATTGTGTGTCCCAAAATATAAACTAACAAGTCTTTTTTTTTTAATGGCATCTCACTCTGTCGCCCAGGCTGGAGTGCAGTGGTGCAATCTCAGCTCACTGCAAGCTCTGCCTCCTGGGTTCAAGTGATTCTCCCACCTCAGCCTCCCAAGTAGCTGGGATTACAGGTGCCCACCACCACACCTGCCTAATTTGTGTATTTTTAGTACAGATGGGGTTTCACCACATTGGCCAAGCTGGTCTCAAACTCCTGATCTTAAGTGATTTTCCCACCATGGCTTCCCAAAGTGCTGGGATTACAGGCATGAGCTGCCATGCCTGACCATAAATGAATAATTATTTTAAATGCACTACTCTCTTAAACTGTGTAGAAAACACAATATGGGGTTGTAAACCAAAGTTACAATAATACTAAAAAGTGTTAGTCTTTTAAAGCATGTAGAAAACAAAAAGTGAAGTTACAAACCATTGTTATAATAATACTAGCTTTTATAATTGCCATAAATTTACCTTTATTTAGATCTGTATTTGTTCACATGGCTTTGAGTTACTGTTGAGTGTCCGATCATTTCATCCTGCAGGACTCCCTTGAGTGTGTTTTTCTTATTTTGTCTCACTAGTGATACTTTGAGCATTTCTTGCAGGGCAAGTCCAGTGGTAACAGGCTCCCTCAGTTTTTATTTACTTGGAAAGGTCTTAATTTCTGCCTCACTTTTGAAGGACAGTTTTGCTGAATATAGGATTCTTGGTTGACAGACTTTCCCCCGCCTGCCTTTTAGCACTTTGAATATAATGGCCCACTGCCTTCTCACCTTCAAAGGTCCTGATGAGAAATCTTCTAATAATCTTATTGAGGATCCCTTATATGTGATGAGTCACTTTTCTCTTGCTTCTTTAAATATTCTCTCATTGTTTTTGGTTTCCAGAAGTTTAATTATAATGTATCTCAGTGTGGATCTCTGAGTTCATCTTACTTAGAGTTTTTTGAGCTTCTTGGATGTTTATATTTATGTCTTTCATTTAATTTGGGAAATTTTCAGCCATTATTTCTTCAAATATTCTCTCTGCCCCAACTGTCTCTCTCTCCTCTTTCTGAAATTACCATAATACATACTTTCATCCACTTGATTGTGTCCCACAGGTCCCTTTGGCTCACTTTTCTTCAATCTTTATTCTTTCTGTTCCTCGGACTCAATACTTTCCATTGTCCTTCTTCACATTCACTGATTCTTTCTTCTGCCCACACAAACCTGCCTTTTCTTTCTTTCTTTTTTTTTTTTTTTTTTTTTGAGACAGGGTCTTGCTCTGTCCTCTTAGTAGAATTTTTATTTCAGTTATTGTACTTTCAGCTTTAGAATTTCTTTTTGGGCCGGGTGCAGTGGCTCATGCCTGTAATCCCAGCATTTTGGGAGGCCAAGGCGGGCAGATCACAAGGTCAGGAGATTGAGACTATCCTGGCTAATACGGTGAAACCCTGTCTCTACTAAAAAAAAATACAAAAAATTAGCCAGGCATGGTGGTGGGTGCCTGCAGTCCCAGCTACTCGGGAGGCTGAGGCAGGAGAATGGCATGAATCTGGGAGGCAGAGCTTGCAGTGAGCTGAGATTGTGCCATTGCACTCCAGCCTGGGCGACAGAGTGAGACTCTGTCTCAAAAAAAAAAAAAAAAAAAAAAAAAGAATTCCTTTTTGGTTTCTTTTTAGGTTTCCTATTTTTAGATTAATATTTCCATTTTATTTATACATTATTTTCTTGATTTTTTCCCCACATCTTCCTTTAGTGATTTGAGCATCTTTAAGACAGTTGTTTTAGAAGAATCATTTGAGCCTGGAAGGCAGAGGTTGCGGGGAGCTGAGATCACATCACTGCACTCCAGCCTGGGTGACTGAGAAAGACTTTCTCAAAAAAAAAAAAAAGTTGTTTTATTTATGTATTTATTTATTTATTTTTGAGATGGAGTTTCGCTCTTGTTGCCCAGGCTGGAGTGCAATGGTACGATCTCAGCTCAGCACAACCTCCACCTTCCAGATTCAAGGGATTCTCCTGCCTCACCCTTCTGAGTAGCTGGGATTACAGGCATGCGCCACCACGCCTGGCTAATTTTTTTGTATTTTTAGTAGAGATGGGGTTTCTTCATGTTGGTCAGGCTGGTCTAGAACTCCCAACCTCACGTGATCCACCTGCCTCAGCCTCCCAAAGTGCTGGGATTACAGGTGTGAGAAAAGACAGTTGTTTTAAAGTCTTTGTTTGGCATATTTGCTATCAGGTCTTTTTCAGGGACAATTTCTGTTGCTTTATTATTATTATTTTTTGAATAGGCCAAACTTTTCTGTTTCTTTGTATAACTTTTTTTTTGTTGTTGAAAACTGGACAGTTGGATCTAATAATGTGGTTAACTCTGGAAAGAAGATGCTCCCCCTTTCCCAAGGTTTGCTGTTTTTATTACTGTTTATTTATTTTTATTTGGGTAGGCAGTCTCTGTGCCAAGAATCATCTGAGATGTGAATTTTTTTTAATTTTTTTTTTTTTTGAAACAGAGTCTCACTCTGTCGCCTAGATTGGAGTGCAGTGGCGCGATCTTGGCTCACTGCAACCTCCATCTCCTGGGTTCAAGTGATTCTCCTGCCTCAGCTTCCCAAGTAGCTGGGACTACAGGCACGTGCCACCATCCCTGGCTAATTTTTTGTATTTTTAGTAGAGATGGGGTTTTGCCGTGTTAGCCAGGATGGTCTCAATCTCCTGACCTCGTGATCTGCCTGCCTTGGCCTCCCAAAGTGCTGGGATTACAGGCGTGTGCTACCACGCCTGGCAAATTTTTTTTAACTTTTAAGTTCAGGGGTATATGTACAGGTTTATTACACAGCTAAACTTGTGTCATGGAGGTTTGTTGTACAGATCATTTCATCACCCAGGTGTTAAGCCTAGTATCCATTAGTTATTTGTCCTAATCCTCTCCCTCCTCCCACCCTCCACCCTCTGGTAGGCCCCAGTGTCTATTCCCCTCTATGTGTCCATGTGTTCTCATCACTTAGCTCCCATTTATAAGTGAGAACATGTGGTATTTGGTTTTCTGTTCCTGTGTTAGTTTGCTAAGGATAATGGCCTCTAGCTTCATCCATGTTCCTGCAAAGGACCTGATCTTGTTCTTTTTTATGGCTGCATAGTATTCCATGGTGTATATGTACCACCTTTTCTTTATCAGTCTACCATCGATGGGCATTTATGTTGATTCCGTGTCTTTGCTACTGTGAATAGTGCTGCAATGAACATATGCATGCATGTGTCTTTTTTTTTTTTTTGAGATGGAGTTTCACTTTTGTTGCCCAGGCTGGAGTGCAGTGCCGCGAAATCAGCTCACTGCAACCTCCGCCTCCCGGGTTCAACGATTCTCATGCCTCAGCCTCCCGAGTAGGTGGGATTATAGGCACCCACCACCATGCCCAGCTAATTTTTCGTACTCTTAGTAGAGATGGGGTTTCGCCACGTTGGCCAGGCTGGTCTTGAACTCCTGACCTCAGATGATCTGCCTGCCTCAGCCTCGCAAAGTGCTGGGATTACACGCGTGAGTCAACACACCCGGCTTGCATGTGTCTTTATGATAGAAAAATTTCTATTCATTTGGGCCTATATCTAATAATGGGACTGCTGGGTCTAATGTAGTTCTGTTTTTAGGTCTTTGAGGAACCACCACACTGCTTTCCACAATGGGTGAACTAATTTACACTCCCATCAACAACATATACATGTTCCTTTTTCTCTGCAACCTTGCCAGCATCTGTTATTTTTTGGCTTTTTAATAATAGCCATTCTGACTGGTGTGAGATGGTATCTCATTGTGGTTTTGATTTGCATTTCTCTAGTGATCAGTGATGTTGAGTTTTTCTCATATGCTTATTGGCCACATGTATGTCTTCTTTTGAAAAATGTCTATTTATGTCCTTTGCCCACTTTTTAATGGTTTTTTTTCCTTGCAAATTTGTTTAGGTTCCTTATATATGCTGGAAATTAGGCTTTTTTCCAGATGGATAGTTCGCAAAAATTTTCTCCCATTTTGTAGGTTGCCTGTTTACTCTGTTGACAGTTTATTTTGCTGTGCAGAAGCTCTTTCATTTAATTAGATCCTATTAGTCAAATTTTGCTTTTGTTGCAATTGCTTTTGGTGTCTTTGTCATGAAATCATTTCCTGTTCCTGTGTCCAGAATGGTAATTGCCTAGGTTGTCTTCCAGAGTTTTTATAGTTTTAGGTTTTATGTTTAAGAATTTAATCCACCTTGAGTTGATTTTTGTATATGATGTAAGGAAGGGGTCCAGTTTCAATCTCTGTATATGGCGAGCCAGTTATCCCGGCACCATTTATTGAATAGGGAGTTCTTTCCCCATTGCTTGTTTTTGTCAGCTTTGTCAAAGATCAGATGGTTGCCGGTGTGCCACCTTATTTCTGGGCTCTCTATTCTGTTCCATTGGTCTATGTGTCTGTTTTTGTACCAGTTGATGTAGAAACTTAAGGTCCTCTCAGATCTTTTCTGAGTTTTTCCCTGTGCATGCATGATCACTTTCTGCTTTTCCCCATATATGTAGTTATGTTTCAATGTCTTAGTCTTTCAAGTCTGGATCCCAAAATAAGAAAAAAGAGAAAAACGAAGGGGAGAAAGAAAGGACATCAACCACTTAAATGCCCGTCCTTTCAATCCCTTGGAAGTCACTTCAGCTGGAGTGGGAGGGGCTTGCAACAATTGGGGAAGGTGCAACAACAATGGCAACCAACCTCATTGTCTGCACTTCTATGATCAGAAGCAGTAATCAGCAATCATGGCTTAGATGCCTAATATTTGAAGGACAGGGACCTTTTTCCCCACCTGGGCTCCCACAAGATGTTTGCAAGGTGCTCCAGGAACACATGCACAAACTGCCTGCCAAGTGGCTCAGGGTTGGAGGATGGTTACCTGCTATTGTATTCAGGAGCTGAATTTGACCAAATTTAAACTCACTTTAGCATCCAAGCCTTCTCCTGGATGGTGCAAGCCTTCAGTAGACTCTAGAATTTCAAAATAGTTTCATCAGACAAATTCTGCCAGTGCAATTGTTGTTAGGTTGGGAGACAGATTCCTGGTGCCTTCTACTCTGTCATCTTCCCAGAATCCTGTATCAAGTAGCTGGGATTTTAATTGGGAATGTATTGAATCTATAAAGTCAGGAAGAACTGACATCTTAATAATATTAAGTCTTCCTCAGTATGGCGATTCCTCAAGGATCTAGAACTAGAAATACCATTTGACCCAACCATCCCATTACTGGGTATATATCCAACGGATTATAAATCATGCTGCTATAAAGACACATGCACACGTATGTTTGTTGCAGCACTATTCACAATAGCAAAGACTTGGAACCAACCCAAATGTCCATCAATGATAGATTGGATTAAGAAAATGTGGCACATATACCCCATGGAATACTATGCAGCCATAAAAAAGGATGATTCATGTCCTTTCTAGGGACATGGATGAAGCTGGAAACCTTCATTCTCAGCAAACTATCGCAAGGACAGAAAACCAAACACCGCATGTTCTCACTCATAGGTGGGAATTGAACAATGAGAACACTTGGACACAGGAAGGAAACATCATATATGGGGCGTGTCGTGGGGTGGGGGAGGGGGAAGGGATAGCATTAGGAGATATACCTAATGCAAATGACGAGTTAATGGGTGCAGCAAACCAACATGGCACGTGTATACCTATGTAACAAATCTGCACGTTGTGCACATGTACCCTAGAACTTAAAGTATAATAAAAAATGATATAATATCAAGTCTTCCTATTCATGAACAATAAATAGCTCTTGATTTATTTCTTTGATTTCTTCCATCAGAGTTTTGTATTTTCCCTCATATAAATTATATGCATATTTTATTAGATTTATATCTAAGTATTTCATTTTTGGTGGTGCTAACGTAAATGGTACTATGCTTTTAATTTCACATTCTACTAGTTTACTACTGGTATATTTAGCTGGTATATAGGATAGTGGTTGAAATTTTTATATTAACTTTGTATCCTGCAATCTTGCTATAATTGTTTATTAGTTCCAGAAGGTTTTTTTGTAAATTCTTTTGGATTTTTACATAGAAAATCATGTCTTCTGTGAACAAAGACAGTTTTTATTTCTTCTGTCCAAATCTATGTAACTTTTATTTCCTTTTCTTATTTCATTAGCTAAGAGTTCTAGTACAACATTGAAAAGGAGTGGTGAAAGGGAACATTCTGGCCTTGTACCTGATCTTAGCAAGAAAGCTTCCAGTTTCTTACCTTAAGTATGTTGTTAGCTTCAGGCTTTCTGTAGATGTTCTTTATCAAGTTGAAGACATTCTCCTCTATTCCTACTTCACTGAAAGATTTTTTTTTTTTTTTTGAGATGGGGCCTCACTTTATTTCTCAGGCTGGAATTCACTGGCGTGATCATGGTTCACTGCAGCCTCGACCTCCTGGGCTCAAGTGATACCTCCTGAGGAGCTGGGACTATAGGTGCATGCCACCACACCCAGATAATTTTTGGATTTTTTGTAGAGAATTTTCGCCGGGCGCGGTGGCTCACGCCTGTAATCCCAGGACTTTGGGAGGCTGAGGCGGGTGGATCACCTGAGGTCAGGAGTTTGAGACCAGCCTGGCCAACATGGCGAAACCTCATCTCAACTAAAAATACACAAAAATAGCTGGGCGTGGTGGTGGATGCCTGTAGTCCCAGCTACTCAGGAGGCTGAGGCAGAATGGTGTGAACCCGGGAGATGGAGCTTGCAGTGAGCCAAGATCACACCACTGCACTACAGCCTGGGCGACGGAGCAAGACTCCGTCTCAAAAAAAAAAAAAAGAAAGAAAGAAAGGAAACAAGGAGACAATAGAGGACAGACAGGGCAGGAGGCATTAAAAGACATTCCTCTTAGTAAATATGAATTAGCAGAGACCAGTTTTAAAGTACGAATTCTCTAAGAAGATAGTTAAAATTGGCCGGGCGCGGTGGCTCACGCCTGTAATCCCAGCACTTTGGGAGGCCGAGGCGGGTGGATCACAAGGTCAGGAGATCGAGACCATCCTGGCTAACACGGTGAAACCCCGTCTCTACTAAAAATACACAAAAAAATTAGCCAGGCGAGGTGGCAGGCGCCTGTAGTCCCAGCTACGCGGGAGGCTGAGGCAGGAGAATGGCGTGAACCCCGGGGGGCGGAGCCTGCAGTGAGCCGAGATCGCGCCACTGCACTCCAGCCTGGGTGAAAGAGCGAGACTCCGTCTCAAAAAAAAAAAAAAAAAAAAAAAAAAAAAAAAAAAAAAAAAAGAAGACAGTTAAAATTTCAGTCATACCTTAAATCAGATTATTCAAATCAATCATATAGTGATATACCCAAATATTACTAAGCAGACGCTTTGATACTTAGGAAAAGAGAAGGAAGAAGAAACTTTGCAAAGGGAAGGTCTAGATAGGGGAAGAATTTTGAGAGCTTTCAGGCAGGATGAAGGGGCTAATTACCTGGAGGACAGGGATATTGAAAAAGCATGAAGGCATGAAGGAGATTGTTAATGACAAACTTTACCTCCCTTATAATTTTGCCTAAAACCATGGAGGTATCAGATGTTTGACTGGCTTGAAAACCTGTAACTTTCATTTTCTTTTATTCATACCTGCATTCCCATGCATCATATTTAAATAAATATTCTTAAAAAGTAAAAACAAAAAATGAAATTTCCTCAGCCATTTATATTCCTTCGACTCTAGCCTCTTGTCATAAATGCTTAGCTTTACTATCTTCCTTCTTTTCTCGTCCTCTTTTACTTTTTGCCGCCCCATTCTTTGATGGAACAAAATCCTATTTCCTTGTATTTTTTTACACACAGCAATTCATGTTTCTCTAGTCTTTACCCCAAAATCAGCTCTGGGGCTATGGAGATTCAAGAGCTCAGCTAATTATTTGAAAACCTTATGTTTAAAACTCTGGCCATTAGAAAAGATCCATACCCTAGTACTAGAGGAGGGGTTTATTCTGTTATTACATTTTCTCTTTGGAGTGTTTTGCAAAGCTGCTGCACACATTTTTTTTCTAAGAGTAGACTGAAAAAAAAGACCAAACACATTATTAATTGTGGTAATTTTCTTGCTCATCTTTCTGTTCTGGGAAATGACTACAGCTTTTCTGCCTTTAGAGGGGTTTTAGCTCCACTGCTCTCTTTAAGCTGTGCTTTTGGATTTGTGCTAGGCCTTGCTGGGTAGCTAAGCTAGTTCAAAGGGGCAGCATATGCAGTAAGATCTATGGAAGAAGCAGTACTTCCAGGGTGTCGGTTGTTACATCTTCCTCTTCTACCTCACTACCCTAACTTACCATCAGAACTAAGAAGAAACTTTACTTATATGGATGAACAAAAGAACAAAATAATCAACACTGAAAAATCAGAAACTAATTTAAAAATTAGCAATATAACCAATTAGAAAATGTAACAATAAAATATATTCAAAATAGTAAAGAATAAAACACCCAAGAATAAAAATAACTGTAGAACATATATATGAAGAAAACTTTAAAATTTTCCTACAGGACATAACAAAAGACTGATTTCAGTAGTGGCATACCACATAATCACTTTCTTTCCTCCTCTACAGCTAGAGATAACTATATGATATATTTCTGTCCAATGAGACAATAAACGTGTATTTGCTTTGCAAACACTAATAGTGCTGCTCTCAGCTTTTTCCTTTTTGTTTTGAGATGGTCTCGTTCTGTCACCCAGGCTGGAGTGCAGTGGTGCTTGATCATGGCTCACTGCAGCCTCAACCTCCTGGGTTCAAGCAATGCTCCTGCCTCAGCCTCCTGAGTAGCTGGGACTTCAGGTACATGCCACCATGCCTGGCTAATTTTTTTTTTTTTTTTTTTTTGAGACAGAGGCTCTCTCGTTGCCCAAGCTGGAGTGCAGTGGTACAATTTTGGCTCACTGCAACCTCCGCCTCCTGGGTTCAAGTGATTCTCTTACCTCAGCCTCCCGAATAGCTGGGATTACAGACATGTACCACCACGCCTGGCTAATTTTGTATTTTTATTAGAGACAAGGTTTCTCCATGTTGGTCAGACTGGTCTCGAACTCCCAACCTCAGGTGATCCGCCCATCTCGGCCTCCCAAAGTGCTGGGATTATAAGCATGAGCCATCGCGCCCGGCCTGCCTGCTAATTTTTAAATTATTTTTTGTAGAGACAGGGTTTCACTATGCTATCCAGGCTGGTCTTAAACTCCCGGGATCAAGTGATTCTCCTGCCTCAGCCTCCCAAATACTGTGATTACAGGTGCGAACCACTGTACCCAGCCTCCTCTGGTCTTAAATGCTATTGTGATGGCCAGAGCTGCAACAGTCATCTTGGATATATGAAGCAAAAAGCATGAAGTCAAGAGCCAACATACTGAGGATGGAAGAGCAGAAATACAGAAAAACCTTAAGTCCTCAATGACAGTGTTGAGCAGGGGAAACTGCCAAGAACTACCTACTTCCAGAATTCTTGTTATGTGAGAAAACTAAAGCTATATTTTCAAAGCCAGTATTAGTTGGATTGTCTATTACAGGGAGCTACATACTTTTCTAGCAAAGTGTAAATACCACAAAAGACAATAAGTCTAATATCAGCCAGGTGCAGTGGCACATGCCAATAACTCAGGAGGCTGAGGTGGGAAGACTGCTTGAGCCCAGGAGTTCAAATCCAGCCTGGGCAACATAGCAAGACCCCATCTCCATACTTGATCTTAGCCAAAAGGCCGATAAGCAGTAAGATCCAATTTCTAAAAAAATAAAATAAAATCAGATGATGGAAGACAAAAAGAATAAAGGGAAAGAACAGGAAAGATTCCATTATCAATTGCATCCTTCTTATAACAGTCATTAGATCAATCTAAAGAAAATTATCATTAGGGCATATATAAGTTATTATAAATGCATTCAATAGAAAAAATACAAACATTCTAAATTATCAGAATAAATACAAACAAAAATAAAGGAAAGGAAACACAGACCACATTTTAAAAATAATTAAGGCTATAGACATGAAAAGCATATCCCAATAATATGATATATTCCAAACCAAATACAATTCGTGTAAGTAAATGTGAATACTTGGGAGTCTCTCTAAGCCTTCTCTGGCTAGAAAGGCTGCCCATAAAAAAATTCAAAAACATTTTTAGGCTGGTCACAGTGGCTCACGCCTGTAATCCCAGCACTTTGGGAGGCTGAGGCGGGCGGATCATGAGGTCAGGAGATTGAGACCATCCTGGCTAACATGGTGAAACCCCATCTCTACTAAAAATACAAAAAATTAGCTGGGCGTGGTGGCGGGCGCCTGTGGTCCCAGCTACTCAGGAGGCTGAGGCAGGAGAATGGCGTGAACCCAGGAGGCGGAGCTGGCAGTGAGCAAAGATGGCGCCACTGCACTCCAGCCTGGGCAACAGAGCGAGACTCCGTCTCAAAAAAAAAAAAAAAAAAAAAAATTAGCCAGGCCTGTTGACACATGCCTGTAGTCCCAGCTACTTGGGAGGCTGAAGCAGGAGAATTGCTTGAATCCGGGAGGTAGAGGTTGCAGTGAGCCAAGATCGTGCCATTGCACTCCAGTCTGGGTAACAGAACAAGACCCTGTCTCAAAAAAGAAAAAAAAAGATTTAAAAATTTAAAAAGTGAATAATTAATATTACCTAGTAGGCTGGGAGCAGTGGATCATACCTGTAATCCCAATACACTGGGAGGCTGAGGTGGGAGAATTGTTTGAGGCCAGGAGTTCAAGACCAGCTTGGAGCAACATAGCAAGAACCTATCTCTACAAAAAAAAAAAAAAAAAAAAAAAAAAAAGAAGTATATATAAAAGGAAAAATTGACAAATTGCATTTCATGAAAATGAAAAACTTCTGTTCTTGAAAAACCCCATTAAGAAGAGGAAGAACAAGCTACAGAGTGGAAGAAAATATTTGCAAACCACATCTGACAAAGGACTAGGATATATAAAGAACTTTCAAACCTCAGCAATTAAAAAAGCACACAAAGGAAACAATCCAATGAGAATGGGCAAATACATGAACAGGGCTCTCACCAAAGAGGATATACAGATAGCAAATAAACACATGAAAAAATATTCAACATCAATAGACATAAGAAAAATGCAAATTAAAAACCACAGTGAGACATCACTACACATCTATTAGAATGGCTAAAATAAAAACTAGTGATACCACCAAATGCTTTGAAGGATACAGAGAAAACAGATCATACAGATATTACTGGTGAGAATGTTAAATAGTACAGCCACTCTAGAAAACAGTTTGGCAGTCTCTTATAAACTAAACATGCAATTACTATATAACCCAGCAACTGAACTCTTGGGCATTTATCCCAGAGAAGAGAAAACTTATATTCACACACACACAAAAACATGTACATGAATGGTCATAGCAGTTTTGTTCCTAATAGCCCCAAACTGGAAATACTCTAAATGTCCTTAAATGAGTGAATGGTTAAACTGTGGTACATAAATACCATGGAATACTACTCAGCAATAAAAGGAACAAACTATTGATATACACAACTTTGATGGATCTCAAGGAAATTATGTTGAGTGAAAAGGCCAACCTTAAAGGTTTTATATCTATGATTCCATTGATAAACAGACTTGAAATGACAAAATATCAGAGATAAAGAAAGAATGTGTAGCTGTCAAGGGTTAGGAATTTGGGGATGGGAGAAGGACAAAAGGGAGTTGTGGTTATTAAAGAACAAGAGGAGATCCTTGTGTTGATGGAACTGTTCTGTATCTTCACTGTGGTTGTGGATACACAAAACTACATGTAATCAAACTGCATAGAATTAAATACAATTAAGCTTCTAGAAGAAAACAGTTATCTCCATGACATCAGGGTAAGCAAAGGTTTCTTAAACAGGACCCACACATAAAAATAACAGTAACCATGAAAGATCATTTGATACTTTGGATTTCATTAAGATTAAGAATTTTTTTTTTTTTTAGATGGCATCTTGCTCTGTTGCATGGACTGGAGTGCAGGGGCACGATCTCCGCTCACTGCAACCTCTGCCTCCCAGGTTCAAGTGATTCTCCTGCCTCAGCCTCCCGAGTAGCTGAGATTACAGGTGTGCGCCACCACACTCAGCTAATTTTTGTATTTTTAGTAGAGACCGGGTTTCGCCATGTTGGCCAGGCTAGTCTTGAATTCCTGACCTCAAGGGATCCACCTGCCTTGGCCTCCCAAAGTTCTGGGATTACAGGTGTGAGCCACTGCGCCGGCCAGGCGAATATTAAAATTTTTGACAAGACAATCTTAGAGTGGGGAACATAAATTGGCACTGCCTCTATAGAAGGAAATTTAACAGCAACAAGAGAAATGTTTAAATGTTTAAAATGTACTCTTTAATTCAATTCCTAGGAATTTAATCCTATAGATAAATTCATACATATGGAAAGTGATTTGCATTTTCAGTCACTCACTTCAGGATTATTGGTAAATCTGTAAACAAGTTAGTCTATCATAGGAGACTGAAAAATAAATTATTATTTATTCAGTCAATAGAATACTGTTAAACTGTTGAGAACAAGGAAGCTTTTTTTTTTTTGAGACGGAGTTTCGTTCTTATGGCCCAGGCTGGGGTTCAATGGTGTGGTCTCAGCTCACTGCAACCTCCATCTCCTGGGTTCAAGCAATTCTCCTGCCTCAGCCTCCCATAGCAGGGATTACAGATGCCTGCCACCATGCCTGGCTAATTTTTTTGTATTTTTAGTAAAGACGGGGTTTCACCATGTTGGCCAGGCTGGTCTCGAACTCCTGACCTCAGATGATCCGCCTGCCTTGGCCTCCCAAAGTGCTGAGATTACAGGTGTGAGCCACGGCACCTAGCCAAGGAAGCTTTTTATGAATCAGTAAGGAAGTGTTAAAGACAAAAAAAAGGCCAGGCGCGGTGGCTCAAGCCTGTAATCCTAGCACTTTGGGAGGCCGAGGTGGGCGGATCACGAGGTCAGGAGTTCGAGACCATCCTGGCCAACATCGTGAAACCCTGTCTCTACTAAAAATAAAAAAAAAAAAAAAATTAGCCGGGCGTGGTGGCAGGCGCCTGTAGTCCCAGCTACTCGGGAGGCTGAGGCAGGAGAATGGCGTGAACCTGGGAGGCAGAGCTTGCAGTGAGCTGAGATGGTGCCACTGCACTCCAGCCTGGGGGAAAGAGCCAGACTCTGTCTCAAAAAAAAAAAAAAGACAAAAAAAAATTTAAGGTGAAAAAAGAATTATATGTATTATATATTTTTTATTTAAAAATTTTTAAAGTTTAAAAATGTTTAATTTTAGGGGCAGGGTCCTGCTCTGTCACGCAGGCCAGAGTGCGGTGGTCCAATCATAGCTCACTGCAGCCTCCAACTCCTGGGCTCAAGCAATCCTCCCTCCTCAGTCTCCTGAGTAGCTAAGATGACAGGCGTGCACCACCATTCCCAGCTAATTTTTTAAAAAATATTTTGTATGTGTGGCTGAGGAATTCATGTGGAGGTCAGAATGGAAGCAAGTGTGAGAGGGTCCAGCAGAAGGAAACATGGCTGCCAAAGTGTTTGAGTCCATTGGCCTGGTCTTAGCTGTTGCAGGAGGCGTGGTGAACTCTGCCTTATATAATGTGGATGCTGGGCACACAGCTGTAATCTTTGACCGATTCTGGGATACAGGACATTGTGGTAGGGGAAAGAACTCACTTTCTCATCCCATGGATACAGAAACCAATTATCTTTGTCATTCTCGACCACGTAAGGTGCCAGTCATCACTAGTAGCAAAGATTTACAGAATGTCAATACCCCTCTTCCTGCCTGTCCCTAGCCAGCTTCCTTGCATCTTCACCAGCATCAGAGAGGGCTGTGATGAGCCTGTGCTGCCATCCATCACTACAGACATCCTTAAGCAGGTGGTGGCTCGCTTTGAGGCTGCAGAAGCAATCACCCAGAGAGAGGTGGTCTCCAAGCAGGTGAAGGATGACCTTATGGAGCAGCAGCCACATTTTGGCTCATGCTGGACGACGCCTCCTCCACACATCTGACCTTCGGGAAGGAGTTCACAGAAGTAGTGGAAGCCAAACAGGTGGCTCAGCAGGAAGCAGAGAGGGCCAGATTTGTGGTGGAAAAGGCTGGGCAGCAGAAAAAGGCAACCATGATATCTGCTGAGGGCGACTCCAAGGCAGCGGAGCTGACCACCACCTCACTGGCCACTGTGGGGACTTGCCTGATGGAGCCACGCCAGCCAGAAGCCACTGGGGATACCGCGTGCCAGCTCTTACGCTCCCGAGGTGGGGCAGTACCTGCTCCTCCAGCTGCCCCAGTGAGGGCCCACCCTGCCTGCATCTATGCGGGCCAACTGGGCCACAGTCCCGATGATTCCAAACACCGCCTTCCTTCTCCCCCTACCCCAGGAATCACTGTGAAATTTCATGATTTGCTTAAAGTGAAGGAAATAAAAGTAAATTACTTCAGGCTGGGAGCAGTGGCTCACGCCTGTAATCCCAGCATTTTGGGAGGCTGAGGTGGGTGGATCACTTGAGGTCTGGAACTCAAGACCAACCTGGCCAACATGGTACTACAAATACAAAAATTAGCTGGGCGTAGTATGCCTGTAGTCCCCGCTACTTGGGAGGCTGAGGCAGGAGAGTCACTTGAATCTGGGAGGCAGAGGTTGCAGTAAGCTGAGATTGCACCACTGCACTCCTGGGCGACAGAGCAAGACTCCATCTAAAAAATAAAAGGAGGACAGGGTCTTGTTGTGTTGCCCAAGCCAATCTTGAACTCCTGACCTCAAGTGATCCTCCTTCCTTGGCCTCCCAAAGTACTGAGATTATAGGACTTAGCCAGACATATATATATATATAAAATAACATTTATATATACACAAACATATACATATATACACCACACATTTTTAAAGGTAAAAAATAATTGTACATATATATACATTTTATATGTATATATACATTTATAGGTGAAAATTGTATTTGTATATATACATATATATGCATATATGTAAATATGTAAAATATAAAATTTTGATTAAAAGGAAGACGTAAGTGGTTAAAAAAAACACACAAAAACCAAGCCTATCCCCTTAATTCTAGACTGCTTCTCTTCACTTCATACTGTGTATCACTTGGTTAATTCCTAAAATGCCAGCCCTCATCAGTTTGTTGTTAAAATGTAAAATTGTGATTCAGTAGATTCTGGGTGAGATTGGTGGGATAGGGATCTGAAGTTCTGTGTTTCTTTTTTTTCTTTTTTTTTTTTTTTTGGAGGCAGGGTCTTGCTCTGCTGCTCAGGCTGGAGAGCATAGTGGTGCAATCACACCTCACTGCAGCCTTAACCTACCCTCTCACCTCAGCCTCCCGGGTAGCTGGGACTATAGGCATGTGCCACCACGTTCAGCTATTTTTTGTATTTTTTTTGTAGAGGTGGAGTTTCTTTCACCATATTGCCCAGGCTAGTCTTGAACTCTTGAGCTCAGGTGATCTGCCTGCCTAGGGCCTCTTGTGGATTACAAGTGTGAGCCACCATGCTTGGCTGGTTCTGCAATTCTAACAGCTCCTACCTGATGCTTCTTTAGAGTAGGAAAGAGCTAGAATGTACAGCCTTTGAATTCACATCACATTTACTATATGCAACTTTGTTTTATAATGTGTGACTACCTTGCCTACTCACTTGTATTTTAAATTCCAAGAAAGCTTCTAGCAGCACTTGAACAGCTGATTATTCTTTCCTTCTCAAAACATTTTTTCCTTCTGCTTCCTTGACATTACAGTCCCCTACTTTTGCTTGTACCTCAATGGCCTCACCTTTCAGTCTTTGCATGTGCTTAATAAGTAAGTAAATCTTTATGCAGACTCATTACCTATTATGAAGTATAATATATACTGATGTGAACACCATGCCATAGCTCCTGAATGGTTCTAGAGAGCCTTTCTCAGACTGTGTCCCTCAATAAGGGTTTACATATTTTGTAGGTAAGACAATAGCCTTATGAATGAAGTCTTGGTGATGCAGCCAGAAACTCAGAGACTCTAAGTCAAATACTCATTGGTTAGATCAAATATAATTTTGCCATAGTCTGAGGATTATAGCAGGTCACATTATGCTAATCTTAAAGTATTTCTTGGGCTGAACTTTGCAATATATATTTTAAGACTTTATTTTTTAGAGCAGTTTTGGAGCAGCAAAATTAAGAGGACAGAGATTTCCAACATATCCCCTGCCCTCCTCACAATGTATTTTACGCATGAATAGTTAGGATATTTTCAGCTGTATATAGTGAGACCTAATTCACACCAGCTAAAACACATATGGAATTTTATGATCTCGCAAAACAAAGTTCAGTAGTTAGGGTGTCTAGAGCCACGCTTTGGCTCCATTTCTATGCTATTCTCTCAGCTCTGCCTTCCTCAGGGTGTAGGGTTCATCCTTAAATGGCTTTCCTCTTGGCCACATGATGGCTGCCAGCAGCAGTAGTGGTAACATGTACCCTTCTTCAAGTATAGGTGGAGAGAAAGGAAACCTCTCACCTACTACTGAATGTAAGTCTTTCCCTTCAGTCTGATTGGTCTATGTAGGTTCTCTCCCAGACCAGTAATAGCCACCATAAGGATGCTATGTGCTGATTGCCTTAAGCCTAGTTCTGGAGCAAGTAACAAACATTGGCATGGAAGTAGGAATACCATGTTTTCACTAGTCCTAATAAAACAGCTAGGGCTAGGGATAAGGTGAGTTTCAAAGAATTATATAGAATTCATGGAAAAGAGGAGGAATGCTAAACAAATGCAAAGTTCTTTAGGAAGGAGAAGGGGAAAATAAATTCTGAAATTAAGTTATATTACTATGCTAATAGTAATTGTATAATAGCTTTTATAATAAATTTCTTGCTTGTTCTCTATATAGCTAGCCTCAGAGTGAGATGTACACTGATATATTTGATAGTGAAACCTTAATTTCAAGTGCCAAGAAGTATGAGCACATAATTCATAAATTAAGACACAGAGTCTTAATTTGTGAAACAGTACCATTACATTCAGCTTCCTGGGTTCTACCATTGAACTCAACAGATATTCTGCCTATTTCCATGTTTCCATTAACACAGCCCCAAATTATGTGAAAACTGACACTTATGCCCAATTGATCATTAAGACATGGAGAAATTCTACTTTCTTTTTCTTTTTTCTTTTTTCTTTTTTTTTTTTTGAGTCAGAGTCTTGCTCTGTTGCCCAGGCTGGAGTGCAATGGTGCAATCTTGGCTCACTGCAACCTCTACCTCCCAGATTCAAATGACTCTTCTGCCTCAGCCTCCTGAGTAGCTGGGATTACAGGAGCATGCCATCATGCTCAGCTAATTCTTGTATTTTTGGTAGAGACGGGGTTTCACCATGTTGGTCAGGCTGGTCTCGAACTCCTGACCTCAGGTGATCTGCCCACCTCAGCCTTCCAAAGTGCTGGGATTACAGGCGTGAGCTATGGTGCCCTGCCGGAGAAATCCTACTTCTCTGACTAAACTTAAGTAGAGGTTTCTAAACTTTAAAATAGAATTTAAACCTTGTCCTCATCCTCCTTTGCTTAGGTATCATACTATCAAGGACTTGTTTATGTAATAGATTTTATATTGAAGGTATTCAAGCAGAAGCTGTACTAATGTTATTGATGGTACTGGTACATCTGATAAATGACTGGTCTGGAGAATGCTTCCTAGGCCTAGCTGATTGACAGAATAACTCAAAAGTTTTAAACAATACAGATTCCATATCCTGACCATACTTAATCAGAATCTCTGAAGATGGAGCCAAAGATATGTATCTCTCAGAAGCACTACTAATAATTTTTTACAGCCAATCCAGGACTAGCTCCTGGGTAATTATTTAGGAATCTCTGGACTAAATTTTCTAAAAGACCCATTTAAATATACAATTTTAATAACTTTTGACAGTGGAAACAGCATTGCACTAGAAATTAGGTGACTGAAATTCTAGTGCCAGCTCTGCTATTGGTTACTTTGATGACAGGCAAGTTGGTTTACCCTGTGGAGCCTCAGTTTTCCCTTCTGTAAAATTAGGGATGTCTAAAGTCCCTTCCAGCTCCAAACCCAGTCAATTTTACTTGTTTGGGCATTCTGAGGAACCAAGAGTTGATTATAAAGATTCTAATTTCTAATACCTCTAGCTGTTTTTAAGGGCACATAAAGAGCTTACATAGACACTGCCATCTCAGAAGAAAGGTTCAAGATGGGGTCCATAGAACTCTTAATGGTGCTGTCATTGTTTTGGTAACTTTGAACAAATTTCCCTATAAAAACTGGGGACAAAATACTATAAATATGTGGACAAAAGTCTCTTTGTGTTACCAGTGGTTAATAGGTATCCCTGCAGCTACCACCTGAAACAGTTTCGGCTCTGACTCCAGAACAAAACTTTCAGGCCTTTAACTGTTTGATAGGGTGATATAATTCACATTACACAGCATACATGGTCCAGCTTTTAGAATATATATATATATTCTAAACTATATATATATATATATATTCTAAACAATATATATATATATATATTCTAAAAAATATATATATATATATTTGTTTTTTGAGATGGAGTTTAGCTCTTGTTGCCCAGGCTGGAGTGCAATGGCAAAATCTCGGCTCACTGCAACCTCTGGCTCCTGGGTTCAAGCAATTCTCCTGCCTCAGCCCCCTGAGTAGCTGGGATTACAGGTGCCCACCACCACGCCCAACTAATTTTTGTATTTTTAGTAGAGATGGGGTTTCACCATGTTAGGCTGGTCTGGAACTCCTGACCTCAGGTGATCCCCCCGCCTCAACCTCCCAAAGTGCTGGGATTATAAGCGTGAGCCACAACGCCCAGATGTAGTTTGTTTGTTGGTTTGTTAAGAACTAATTGTTATGGTAAGATTTGCCTTAGCCTGGGCATGGTGGCTCATGCCTATAATCCCAGCACTTTGGGAGAATAAGACCAGAGGATCACTTGAGTCCAGGAGCTCAAGACCAGCCTGGGCAATATAGTGAGACCCTGTCCCTACAAAAAATTTTAAAAAGTTAGCTGGGTGTGGTGGCGTGTGCCAGTAGTCCCAGCTACTCAGGAGGCTGAGGTGGGAGGATCACTTGAGCCCGCGAGGTTGAGGCTGCAATGAACCATGATCACACCACTGCACTCCAGCCTGGGAGACAGAGTGAGGCCCTGTTTCAAAAAATAAATAAATAAAACAAATAAAATTATCCTATGGTCCAGTTTTCTTCTGATTATCTTGCTGTAATTAAATCTAGTTTGTTTCCTGACTCCTAATTTCCCTCTCCACACCATGCCCTTTTCTCTCTTCTCTGCTTCCACACACAAATTCAACTTCTTCAACCCCTTGTTTTATGTACTTTTAGTCACACTCTTGCCCACGATGTTATCATTTAAAAACTTTATTTAGGCTGGGTGAGGTTGCTCACACCTGTAATCCCAGCACTTTGGAAGGCCGCGGCGTGTGGATCACCTGAGGTCAGGAGTTCGAAACCAGCCTGGCCAGCATGGTGAAATCCTGTCTCCACTAAAAATACAAAAATTATTCCGGCACAGTGGTGGGCTCCTGTAATCCCACCTACTCAGGAGGCTGAGACAGGAGAATCACTTGAACCCAGGAGGCAGAAGTTGCAGTGAGCCGAGATCACGCCATTGCACTCCAGCCTGGGCGACCGAGCAAGACTCCATCTAAAAAAAAAAAAAAAAAAAAAAACTCCAAAAAAGCTTTATTTACACTGAGTAACAAATAGCTAGTGTTTATTGAATGCTTACCATGTGCCAGGCACTGTATTAAGCATTTTACATACAATATATCAATTGTTATACTTTTATTTTGAGTACTATTAGATCCTCCACTATACAGATAAGACCCAGAAATATTGAGTAACTTGCCCAAAATTACATAGCTAGTTAGGTGGTGACGCAGGATTTGAAATCAAGCATTTAGACTCCAGAGCCTCTACTCTGTTGTCTCCTATAAAAGCAAGGATTAAAGAAAAATAGGCCGGGTGTGGTGGCTCATGCCTGTAATCCCAGCACTTTGGGAAGCCGAGGTGGGTGGGTCACGAGGTCAAGAGATCGAGACCATCCTGGCCAACATGATGAAACCCTGTCTCTACTAAAAATACAAAAATTAGCTGGGCGTGGTGGCGGGTGCCTGTAGTCCCAGCTAATCGGGAGGCTGAGGCAGGAGAATCACTTGAACCCCGGAGGCGGAGGGTGCAGTGAGCCGAGATTGAGCCACTGCACTCTAGCCTGGTGACAGAGTGAGACTCCATTTCAAAAAAATAAAAACAAAAGAAAACGAAAAGTGTACTAGACTATGATGAAAGAGATGAGAGTTTTGTGTTTGATAGTAACTAGCTAATATATCACTATGGACAGGTCATAATTGTTCTGATAATAAGATGAAGTCGAAACAACTACTGTGTCATAATACTCTGTGATTCTGTTATGTGAAAAGTGTATCTTTTGATCTTTTGTCTCCTGATATTTTCGTATTTGTTCTAGCACTCGCTTACATTGTAACAGTGAAACACAGGTAAATACATATTTTATGTGTGTTCTGTTTCTATTTCTATAAAGCAAAATGTATCTGAGTAGCATAAAATTTTTAGAAAATTTCAAGTCTCATCCCTATTTTTCTGGTACTTTTAGATCTGATATCTTGATGATGGCAGAAGTGGCTTAAAGTTGGAAAATTATTGTGGTTTTGCCCAACGTGGCAAATCAGTGCTTTTTACTTTGTATATAATGTATAATTTTCACAGCTATAACAATTGGTTATTATATATTGATCTTTGAAAAAGCAATGTATTCCAGTAGCATTTTTTAAACAGGGTCTTGCTCTGTCACCCAGGCTGTAGTACAGTGGTGTGATCATAACTCACTGTATCCTCAATCTCCCAGGCTCAAGTGATCCTCCCACCTCAGCCTCTTGAATAGCTGGGACCACAGCGAGCACCACCTTTTAAATGTTTTGTAGAGATGAGGTCTCAATATATTGACCAAGCTGGTCTCAAACTCCTGGGTTCAAGCAATCCTCCTGCATCAGCCTCCCGAAGTGCTGGGATTACAGTGTGAACCATCATGCCCCACTAACATTTTCTTTTCTGTTTTTGTGTTCCTATTTCTTGAATTCATGTTTCCTTATGTTTATCAAGCCTAGTTTCTTTTACTTTTAGGAATTAAGGCTGAATTAGGACTTTCAATAACTCCCATACTAAAACTCCTTATCCTTTTAAAGCCGAAATACATCAGGAGGATCAGCAAGGTCAGAGAAAGACAGGGTAGGTGGGGATAAGAGAGTAAAGCCCTTTTGCAAATAGGTACATTTACACAGACTGAAACAGGTCCTTCAATCTCTCTGCAAGTATTTAATCTCTCTACAAAAATTAAAGTGTGTTTGCTTGTTATCTTTTTCATTCTTTGGAAAACCTTTTAGCTATCGTTACTATTATTTTGACATTTTATATTTGCCTTTTTTTTTGGAGGAGTCAGTACTGAAGGGGGAATTTAACTTTTAAAATGGCCAGTTATACATAACTAGCATAGAAGCCAAAGAAAATATAGGTAAGCAAGAAAAGAAAGATCTTTTATTATTATTATTATTATACTTTAGGTTTTAGGGTACATGTGCACAATGGAAAGATCATTTTAATTGGAATGTGATGGCTGCACAACTCTGTAAATGTATTAAAGCTCACTGAATCATATACTTAAAATGGATGAATTTGCCTCTTTTTTCTTTGTTCAACGACATACGATAACCATCTTTCCAGGTCAATTCATATTCCACAATATCATTTTAAATGGGGACACAGTTTTTGATTTTATATTATGTAATTTGTTTTTTTTTTTGAGACGGAGTCTTGCTCTGTTGCCCAGGCTGGAGTGCAGCGGTGCGATCTCATCTCACTGCAACCTCCGCCTCCCAGGTTCAAGCGATTCTCCTGCCTCAGCCTCCCAAGTAGCTGGGACTACAGGTGCATGCCACCACGCCTGGCTAATTTTTTGTATTTTCAGTAGAGATGGGGTTTCACTGTGTTAGCCAGGATGGTCTTGATCTCCTGACCTCATGATCCGCCTGCCTTGGCCTCCCAAAGTGTTGGGATTACAGGCGTGAGCCACCAGGCTCAGCCATAATTTGTTTAACCAATTGATTCCCTGAACATTTTTGCAGCTAAAGTTTGGTACAAAATTTTTTAGGTTAAATTACTAAAGGAATTATTGCTAGATCATAGGGCATGCTCATTTAAAAGTTTTTATTACAAATTGCCCTCTAAAAAAACTGTATCAATTTATACTCCTATAAGTAGTCATTCTGTCCATGCACTTCTCCCATCGAAACTCAGTATTAGTATTTTATAAAGTCTCTATTATTCTGACAGGTAGAAATGATAGCTTGTTATCAATTTCCATTTTAATTACTAATAAAGTTGAACTTTTGGTCATATATTAGACATTTGTAATTCAGTTTATGTTCTCTGTCCATCTCTCCAAAACACTAGTATGTGTACATGTGTTTCTTATTCATTCATATAAGACTTTTATACATTAAGGATAAACTCATGTCATATATTTTGTAAGTATTTTTCCAGTTTGTATCTTTTATTTATGTTGTTTTTGCAGAAGAAAGTATCAAATTATATGGTCATACCTATTAATCTTTTGCTTTATAGATATTGCCTTTGGTACTATCCTTGATAAGGCCTTCCCCACTCCCAAATATTTAAATATTCAACAATATTTCTTCACTAATTTTATGTTTTCTTTCTTTAGACCTTTATGTAGATTTTATTTTTATATATAACATAGGACAAGGATATAACTTGGTAAAAAAAACGGGGAGACAAATTTTTACCTTATTTATTGCATGTCTTCTAAGTATCAAAAACTGTGTTATATATATGGTTTGTAGTAATAAACACAGTAGGAATGTTCTCATCCTTATGTAATTTACCAACTCAGAGAGATAACATACTGTTTAAGTGCAAATTTGATAACTGCTATAAAAAAGTGCTAAGTTCTATGGTATAGTATGTGGAATCTATCAACTGGTCAGGTACTTATTGAACAGTTGATCTTTAAAGGGAGATGGTTTGGTGGAAGTGAAGGGGAATTCAATTAAAAAACAACAGGGCACAGTGGTGCACATTTGTAATCCCAGCTACTCAGGAGGCTGAGGTGGAAGTACTGCTTAAGCCCAGGAGTTAGAGACCAGCTAGGGCAGCATAGGGAGACCTCATTTGTGGGGAGGGAGAACACCCAAAAAACCCAATCATACACACACAAAACCAACCAAACAAAAAACAACAATGAACATTTATTATTTCAGAGTATCCCTGGGTCAGAATGTGGGTGTGGCTTAGCTGGGTTCTCTGTTTCAGGATCTCTCGCAAAGATGCAAACAAAGTCTTGCCGAGGGCTGCAATCTCATCTGCAAGAAGATTCACTTCGAAGTTTGCTTACAAGGTTGTTGGCAGAATGCAGCTCCTCATAGGCTGTTAAGCCAAGGCTTTCAGTTCTTTGGTAGGAATTCAGCTCCTCACAGGTTTTTTGGTGGCTGGAGATCTCCTTTAGTTCCTTGGCATATAGGTCGGAATAATTTATTTTTGTCCTAGGGTGGGTACTTAAGCTTTGATAAAACTGATTTATAATGTCTTTATGGAGTAAAAATTAGCACAGCATTCATGTTCTTAGCTCTATATTCAAGAATAAAATAAGTGTGTGTATATTCTGTGAATATTCTGGTTGGTATACATTTTTGGCCTGTATGTAAATTAATATGTGGGTGACTTAAACATTCACAGAGAATTAATTATATATTGCAAAGGACAAACACATAATTCTGTTCAAGATAGGAATGTCAAGAAAACTTTAAGATGATTTTGTCTTTTAATCACATCATGGTTATAATTTCAAATTATTTTTCATTCCCTCCTTTCCTTCCCATCACACAGACTATACTGTAAATATACTCTCTGAAGTTGCACAATGTGACAACCCTGAGCTTAGCCACACAAGTATGTGCATATACAATTATTTTATTTTTTTGATCTGATGCTGACAGTGCTGTGTATTTTACCTGAACTCAGAAAATTTAATTTCTAAATTATAACATATGGTTAGATATTTACTAAAATCCTGAAACTAGAATTTTACTCCCAATCTTAGACCCTGGAAATGGTAACTCTAGTTTAGTGTACACATTTTCAACATGGGCAATATTACACCCCAAGGGGAAAAAATTGTTTTTTTGGGGAGGATATGAAAAAAAGTATGTTTTACATGTAAAGAATAGATACGCATACAGTCCATTAAAGCATAAACAGTGTATTTATGGTGTTAAAATTTTATAGTGGGGTGCTGAATAGGAAAAACAGGTCTAAAAGGGCTCCATAAGGGGGCTGATAATGAAAATAAAAGTTGAGAAACATGGCCCTAGTGCTAAGCTTAACAGAGAGCTGTTTGACGAACCATCTGGCATTAGATTTTTTCCTGCATGATTTCCTGTATTAGAATATAAGCTTCTTGGCTGGGCGCAGTGGCTCATGCCTGTAATCCCAGCACTTTGGGAGGCTGAGGCGGGCGGATCACAAGGTCAGGAGATCGAGAGCATCCTGGGTAACACAGTGAAACCCTGTCTCTACTAAAAATACAAAAAATTAGCTGGGCATGTGGCAGGCACCTGTAGTCCTAGCTACTTGGGAGACTGAGGCAGGAGAATGGCGTGAACCCAGGAGGCGGAGCTTGCAGTGATCTGAGATTGCGCCACTGCACTCCAGCCTGGATGACAGAGCGAGACTCTGTCTCAAAAAAAAAAAAAAAAAAAAAAAAGAAATCAGATTTGTATTTTCAATAATAGCTAACACAATGGTTATGTTCAACTGCATTTAGTATATGTATACTTAATTGAATTAATATGGAATACATCTTCCCCTACTTGCACTCATCCTATTAGCTCTATAAAATCTAAATGTAATGATCAAAATTAGTCTAGTAAAGCACAACCTATCACAATCTCCCTCACAAAAATCCTAGTAAAATAATGACAAATTTTATTCAAAGAATGGAAAATCTTCAAAGTAGCATAAGAGAAGGAGTACAGACTACAGACAGAGAGATGAATCAGGGCTTTGATTTCCACCTGTTACTATTTGCAAGCTGAGGAGCCTTGAGCCAAGTTATGTAAAGAGAAAGTGAAAGAGGATAAAAAAGAAAACGGGACCTTTCTAGGGGAAGGGTACAAGAAGGGACAATGACATTTCTAGCAGGTTTTTGTTTTGTTTTGTTTGAGACAGGGTCTTGCTCTGTCTCCAGGCTGGAGTGCAGTGGTGCGATCTTGGCTCACTGCAACCTCTGCCTCCCGAGTTCAAGCGATTCTTGTGCCTCAGCCCTCCCCCGAGTAGCTGTGATTACAGGCAAGTGCCACTACGTTTGGCTAATTTTTTGTATTTTCAGTAGAGACAGGGTTTCGCCATGTTTGCCGGGCTGGTCTCGAACTCCTAGCCTCATGTGATCTGCCTGCCTCGGCTCCCAAAGTGCTGGGATTACAAGCGTGAGCCACACCGTGCCTGGCCCTAACAGTCTTATATACACCCAAAATTTCAGGCATGCTGAATTTCTGGCAGGTCCCCAAATAGGGCATGGCTCAAATATGCCGTATTTCACACTTATATATTTTATATATACATTCACATTCCTCTTCCCAGAACATCATTTATTTGTCCTCCAATATTCAGCTCAGGTCACACTTTTTATTTTTTGGATGGAGTCTCGCTCTGTTGCCCAGGCTAGAGTGCAGTGGCACAATCCTGGCTCACTGCAAACTCCGCCGCCCGGGTCCATGCCATTCTCGTGCCTCAGCCTCCCAAGTAGCTGGGACTACAAGCGCCCGCCACCACGCCTGGCTAATTTTTTAAAAAAATATTTTTAGTAGAGATGGGGTTTCACCGTGTTAGCCAGGATGGTCTCAATATCCTGACCTCGTGATCCACCCACCTTGGCCTCCCAAAGTGCTGGGATTACAGGCGTGAGCCACCATGCCTGACCAGCTCAGGCCACATTTTCCCTAGGAAAGCCTCCATGACACGCTTGTGTGCCTTCTATACTGAGTTAGATACATATATTCTTGCTTCCCTAATATTCAGATCATACTTCTACTATAGTACTTATGTTATAATTAATGGTTTACATATCTGCTTCTCTTACTAGTCTGAGAACTTCTTGAGAGCTGAAATGGTTTTATTTATTTATTTATCTTTTCTTTTCTTTTGAGATGGAGTCTCCTTCTGTTGTCCAGGCTGGAGTGCAATGGCAGGATCTCGGCTCAGTGCAATCTCCACCTCCCGGGTTCAAGTGATTCTCCTGCCTCAGCTTCCTGAGTAGCTGGATTACAGGCACGTGCCACCACACCTGGCTGATTTTTTTTTTTTTTTTTGCATTTTTAGTAGAGACAGGATTTCACCGTCTGGCCAGGCTGGTCTCAAACTCCCGACCTCAGGCGATCCGCTTGCCTTGGCCTCCCAATGTGCTGGAATTACAGATAGGTGTGAGCCACCGTGCCCGGCCTATTTATCTTCTTAACCTCAACATCTAGCACAGTGCCTGACATGTTAGTGAACAACTGACTTGTTGAATTAACTAATAAAAATACAGGCATACAAGAGCACAGCAGCATTTTCAACAATTTGGCAAATGAATATTGCTTTGTTTTCTTCAAAGGGCCACCACTTTAAAATTGAATAATCATCTTTGTATATAGTCAGACCTAAAACAAAGCTCCGTACACTTCCTGTGTCAAATAATAATAATGTAAGTCCTTTACACTAACTCATTTCATCATTACAATCCAATGAGGAAAACATTATTTTTCCTTTTTTTTCCCTCAGATGAGGAAACAGGCTTGTAAGAGGTAAACTAATTTGCCTAAGGTCACATATTTAATAAGTAGGGTTTCTAGCTCTGGCATGTATGGTGCTAACTACCACACCATCGTGCCTCTCAAAGTCAGCTGAGTAAGAATACTCACTTTTGCACAATATCTCATCCCTCTGTCTGACCCTCTCCACTTGCAACCTCCCATATACACTCACTTAGGAGAAACAAAGGCTCATGGCTCATACCTGCAGCTTGTGATTTAGAAAAAAAATGTGTCCACACATGCTCGGCTTTGCTTAATGTACACAAATATACTAATCAATATGGTATAAACCTCCAGGACTATTCTGTTTTAATAACATGTAGATAGAATGTAATGATTTTAATTACTTTATTGTCCTGTCAAATTCTTTAAAATGGGAACTTGAGGCCAGGTGCAGTGGCTCACGCCTGTAATTCCAGCACTTTGGGAGGACGAGGCGGGTGGATCACCTGAGGTCGGGAGTTTGAGACCAGCTTAACCAACATGGAGAAACCCCATCTCTACTAAAAATACAAAATCAGCTGGGCATAGTGGTGCGTGCCTGTAATCCCAGCTACTCAGGAGGCTGAGGCAGGAGAATTGCTTGAACCTGGGAGGCAGAGGTTGTGGTGAGCCGAGATCACGCCATTGCACTCCAGCCTGGACAACAGCGAAACTGAAACTCCACCTCAAAAAAAAAAAAGGAACTTGGTATGCTGCTTCAGCAATTTAAATATGTCAATCCACGTATCCAATCTTTTCCGGAAAGCAAAATGTGAAGCGGCTTATAAAGACTTCTTGTCAAGTATCACAAGCTCTCCATTATTACTTTACTAAAGATGTCTGTGATGCCACTTTGCAAAATAACTGTAAGGAGTGGCATTTGGTTCCTGGGGTGGAAGAGGTGACTATGCCTACTAAATCATGGTATTGTCTCAAATGAAACCAAAAGAACCAAAAAACCAAGAGAGAAAACAAAAAGACAAAAAAGAAAGCTTTTTGATTTCTGAAAACTTTGGGGCTGTGTGGTCCTGTCAGGTGCTGCTATTTCTGGGTTTACTATTGCTACAATCTTCAAGTCCTAAAGATTTTTGCTTCCTGTTGCAGTTCTTTATTCATTCATAACCGAGCTGCATTGTATCATTTGTGTCCAATTTAGCTGGATTCCAACATCAATCCTATCTTGCCATGAAGTATTAAAGGCTGAGTTACCACTGGGGATGTGGGAGGTAGAATGAGCATTTGCCCTAGAGAAATCCTAGATGAGGAGTGCCATGGAGAACATGCATATCAGACCCCCTCTTCCTTCTGCTCCACACAACCTTCAAGTTTTCATGAACACCTAGAAGAATTAACAGGCAAGAACACTAGTGTTGATTTAATGTTGGCAAGATTCAACATATGTTGAGGTAAGAATACAATAAATGTCTATTATTTTCAGACATTTAGGTTTATACTAATTCATAAACTTTAGGTTTATATTAATTCATTCCAGCATTAACAAAAGCTTGGAAGTTTGTTGGGAATGGGCATTACATAGATGACTACATGTTCTAGGCATCAAGCACCATGTTAGAAATTATATGAAAAAAACAGTAGTTTTGAAGCACATGAATTAGTTTGTGGGAAAGAGTAGGTGGAAAGGAGGTCAGGCAGAGGCAACAGCAGGTACAAAGGCAGGACGCATAAGAAAGTCTAGCATATTATGCTTTTGTAGAATATGCCAGTCTAGTGACTTCTATCTCCTTTTTTTTCCTAGCTAGGATTTGAACCTATTTTTTTTCTATAACTTTTTTTTTTTTTTTTGAGATCGGGACTTGCTATGTTGCTCAGGCTAGTCTTGAACACGTTGGTTCAAGCAACCCTCCTGTCACAGCCTCTCAAGTAACTGGGATTACAGGCACATGGCACCATGACCAAGAACTCCTTTAGCACTACCATTTGTGCCAGTCTTCTTGGCTTGTGACATCTCTTCAACTGTGCAGTTATCATTTTTAAAATTAACCTTTTAATTTATCTCCTTCCCTAAATTATAATCTCTCTTTATTTCTCCAGAATGCCTAGAAAGGTGCTTTGCACTGAGTAGACACTAATAAGTAACTATTGATTGGTTGACCAAAAAAATCATGGCTTATGTACTTTAAGTCTTCATTAAGGATGCTAAGATTAAGTCAGGTGCAGTGGCTCACGCCTGTAATCCCAACAATTTGGGAGGCCAAGGTGGATCAACTGAGGTCAAGAGTTTGAGAGCAGCCTGGCCAACATGGTGAAACTCTGTGTCTACTAAAAACACATAAAATTAGTTGGGCATGGTGGTGGGTGCCTGTAATCCCAACTACTTGAGAGGCTGAGGCAGGAGAACTGCTTGAACCTGAGAAGCGGAGGTTGCAATGAGCCGAGATTGCACAATTGTGCTCCAGCCTGGGTGACAGGATGAGCCTCTGTCTCAAACAACAACAACAACAACAACAAAGAATGCTAAGATTATATTTATAAGAATAAAGTAGAACATTGTGAACAGAAGATAACACGTCTATTCGTGTTACTATTCATAGTAACACTATGCTGCTTTTATTACCTATTTCCAGGAGGAACAAATACTACATACAGTCAATGTTTATGGCTGCCAATCCAGAAAGCAGTAGGATTGATAGCAATTACTCCCTTATAAAAATACAAATTTTAGAATAAGAATAAGATCTTATTATAATCACTGAGAATTATATGGAAAAAAACTGGACTTGAACTCTGAAAACTTGGATCTGAATCAAGGTTCTGCAACTTGTTGTGTACTTTGGTAAATTACTTCCACCTTTGAACTTTTTTCTCATCTATAAAACGAAGTTAAGACTTCCAACTTCACAAGATCATAAAGAAGAAATTAAAAATGCATATGCAGCCGGGTGCGGTGGCTCACACCTGTAATCCCAGCACTTTGGAGGCTGAGGTGAGTGGATCATGAGGTCAGCAGATCAAGACCACCCTGGCTAACGCGGTGAAACCCCGTCTCTACTAAAAATACAAAAAATTAGCCGGGCATGGTGGTGGCAGGTGCCTGTAGTCCCAGCTACTCGGGAGGCTGAGGCAGGAGAATGGCGTGAACCCGGGCAGCGGAGCTTGCAGTGAGCCGAGATCCGCCACTGCACTCCAGCCTGGGCGACAGAGCAAGACTCTGTCTCAAAAAAGAAAAAAAAAAATGCATATGCATCTAGTGTGGCATCTAGTATAGACTCAATAATATATTTGCTCACTTTTTGCCAATTCATCCATTTAAATACATCCATAAAGCAACAAAATAAACTAGAGCTATTGTGAACTACAGACAAATGTTTCTTTTGCAAACTTTAGTTACAAAAATACTTTTCCTTCAAGTCCTTAAGTCATTAGGATAAATATACGTTCACTTTTTGGAAGATCATCATATGTTACTTTTTGTTGTAGTGTAAGCACACATTTAAGGCCAAATAAATGTATATTGCAATCATGGGGCACATAGACACTATGGTTTTGTACATTTGTCCAATTGTATGATACTATATACTGTAGTTTCAGCATTATTTTTTTTTCTTTTTTGAGATGGAGTCTTGCTCTGTCGCCCAGGCTGGAGTGCAGTGGCATGATCTCAGCTCACTGCAACCTCTGCCTCCTAGGTTCAAGCGATTCTCCTGCCTCAGCCTCCCGAGTAGCTGGGATTACAGGTGTCCACCACCACGCCTGACTAATTTGTTGGTATTTTTAGTAGAGATGGGGTTTCACCATGTTGGCCAAGCTGGTTTCAAACTCCTGACCTCAAGTGGTCTGCCCGCTTTGGCCACCCAAAGTGCTAGGATTACAGGCATGAGCCACTGTGCCTGCCCTCTAGTTCCAGCATTATCTTATCACACATTAGATAATTACTTGTATAAAAGCTCAGGCTCAATAATAAAGTCTATAGACCTTGTACAATAGGCCCCTTTGTATCTGCAGTTTCCACATCCACAGATTCAACCAACCATGGAGTGAAAATATTAAAAAAATAAAAATAAAAAGAATACAGCAATTAAAAAAATCAAATGTAACAATACAATATAACCACTATTTACAAAGCATTTACATTGCACTAGGGGTTACAAGTAATCTAGAGATGATTTTTTTTTTTTTTTTTTTCTTGAGACAGAGTCTCGCTCTGTCGCCCAGGCTGGAGTGCAGTGGCGCAATCTCGGCTCACTGCAAGCTCCGCCTCCCGGGTTCACGCCATTCTCCTGCCTCAGCCTCTCCGAGTAGCTGGGACTACAGGCGCCCGCCACCACGCCCGGCTAATTTTTTTTTTTTTTGTATTTTTAGTAGAGACGGGGTTTCACTGTGGTCTCGATCTCCTGACCTCGTGATCTGCCCGCCTCGGCCTCCCAAAGTGCTGGGATTACAAGCGTGAGCCACCGCACCCGGCCTAGAGATGATTTAAAGTGCTTGAGAGGATGTATGTAGGTTATATGCAAATAGCATGCCATTTTATATAAGGGACTTGAGCAACCATGGATTTTCTTATCTGTTAGGGTCCTGGAACCAATCTCCTGCAGATATCAAGGGACAACTGTGTTTCTAGAAGAAAGGTAAGGTAGAGACTATCTTTTATTTTTATTATTTTTTTTTGAAACAGGGCCTTGCTCTGTCACCCAGGCTGGAGTACAGTGGCATGATCATAGCTCACTGCAGCCTCAAATTCCTGGAGGCTCAACGGATCCTTCTGCCTTAGACTCCTGAGTAGCTGGGAGTACATGCATGCACCACCATGCTTGGCTAATTTTTTCTTTTTTTTTTTTTTTGAGATAGGGTCTTGCTATGTTGCCCAGGTTGGCCTTGAACTCCTGCACTCAAGTGATTCTCCCATCTTGGCCTCCCAAAGTGCTAGGATTACAGGCATGAGCCACTGTACTCAGCCCTCACTAATTTGCTTATTTTTTATTTTTTTGTAGAGGCAGGGTGTCACTATGTTGCCCAAGCTGGTCTAAAACTCATAGCCTCAAGTAATTGTCCCACCTTGGTCTTCCAAAGTGCTTCGATTACAGGCATGAGCCACTGTACCAGGATGGGGAGATCGTAAAGAAACGGCTGCAGTTAAGAATCTTGGTTTCTACTTTTGGTTGTCACTATCTCTACCAGACTTCTAATGTGGCATGTAACTTCAGTTTCTCTATACCTTATTATTAACACTTAGAACTGCTGTGATATGATCTCTCAATAATGCTGTAACACTTAATTGATATCTATAACAAAATTTGAAATACATAGATGTTTTTACAGAAATGCAAAGTACTCAGCTTATCAGTGTCTCTTTTTGTGCTCTGATTAAAATTTAATTTCTTTACCTCCTTCCTGGTAAAACACAGGAACACCTAAAACATTAAAAAACAAAAAACAGGCCGGGTGCGGTGGCTCACGCCTGTAATCTCAGCACTTTCGGAGGCCGAGGGGGGCGGATCATGAGGTCAGGAGATTTAGACCATCCTGGCTAACATGGGGAAACTCTGTCCCTACTAAAAATACAAAAAATTAGCTGGGTGTGGTGGCACACACCTGTAGTCCCAGCTACTTGGGAGGCTGAAGCAGGAGAATCGCTTGAACCCAGGAGGCGGAGGTTGCAGTGAGCCGAGATTGCGCCACTGCACTCCAGCCTGGGCGACGCAGCGAGACTCCGTCTCAAAACAAACAAACAAACAAAACAATAAAAAAACAGGCCGGGCGCAGTGGCTCACGCCTGTAATCCCAGCACTTCAGGAGGCCAAGGTAGGTGGATCACCTGAGGTCAGGAGTTCGAGAACAGCCTGGCCAACATGGTGAAACTCCATCTCTGCTAAGAATACAAAAAATTAGCCAGGCGTAGTCGCGCATGCCTGTAATCGCAGCTATGCAGGAGGCTGAGACAGAAGAATCACTTGAACCGGGAGGCAGAGGTTGCAGTGAGCTGAGATCATGCCAGTGCACTCCAGCTTGGGCGATAGAGTGAAACTTTGTTTCCGCACCGCCCCCCTCCCACCAAAAAAAAGACAAAACAAAACAAACAAAAACAAAAAGTGCTGCATTAAAACTAAGTTTATAAACAAAATGACAAAAAGCAATTTCTTCTCACTTGATTTTAGAGACAATTGCTTACATACAAGAATTTTTGGTCAGATGCCCTGTAGGGTGACCAAACCATCCCAGCTTGCCTGGGACTTCCCAGTTTGGGTACTGAAAATTCCATGTCCCAGGAAACCCCTGTCCTGAGCCAACTGGAACAGTTGGCACAGTTGGCTTTTCCATAGCTTACACTTCTATTATCTGCCCTTAGAAAAATTCCAGTGCTATTGTAATTTATATTTATCTGAAAAGCACCTGCATAGTCTTCCTGTTGGTATTCAGTACATAATCATTTGGTTAGCATATAAATATTTCTGGAATTTTGCCCCATGAGTAGATATTTTATAAATGTATACCAATATTTTTTTACCTTACTAGGACTTGGGGACAACGGGAGTGCCAAATTACCAACAATGATTATCTTGGCATCAAAAGGTATTAATTTGTGTATTTTCTTTTTCAAGAACCTTTTCCTGTTGTTGTTTAGAGAGTACCGTGCTTCTAGCTAGTAATCACCGTAGCTGGGAAAACAATAACACAGGCAATACCTTTAAGAACAAGTCATTAAAAAACAAAACAAAATCATGTATGTGGGTCATCCCTTGGCCAATGTGGGGCCAGAGAGAAGTTGTTCTACTGGTTTTCCTTAAATAGCACCATAACCTAACCTGAATCTAAGATGGTTTCCAAAATATGTATAGAACAAATGTTAACTAATTAATTCTATAAAAATATGTATAGAACGAAAGTTAATTAACCATCAAACCATGGTTATAATGGTTTATCCATGGATAGGAGACCCAAAAATTCAGAAGCACTGTAATACTTTTCATGATATTAAGAAAAAATGAAGTCATGAGATCATGGAAAAGGTTTCTGAGAAAAAAAACAGAACGATTTTCTTCCCTAGAAAATGGGGATGACACAGGCTGTGTACACATAAGCATAATTAAAATAGAACTGATTAGGCTGGGTGCGGTGGCTCATGACTATAATCCCAGCACTTGGGGTGGCCGAGGTGGGAGGATCATGAGGTCAGGAGTTTGAGACCAGCCTGACCAACATGGTAAAACCCTGTCTCTACTAAAAAATACAAAAATTAGCCAGGCATGGTGGTGCATGCCTGTAGTCCCAGCTACTCAGGAGGCTGAGGCAGAATTGCCTGAACCCGGGAGGCAGAGGTTGCAGTGAGCCAAGATTGCTCCATTGTGCTCCAGCCTGGGCGACAGAGCGAGACTCCGTCTCAAAAAAACAAACAAACAAAACTGATTAAAAAATTATAAAAAGGTGACTTATGACACTTTTTAAGAGCTCTGATTTTGTGAGTACTTAACTATGTGCCAGGTACTGTGTCAAATGCTTTAAATACACAATTTCATTTGATACTCAAAAATAATCCTATGAGAACAGGAATTATGATCCTCTAAAGTGAACCTCTAAAAGAGAGGCTTAGTAATTTGCTTAAGGTTACAGACAGCAACAGGGCCGGGGGGGGGGGGGGGCGGCGGTGCAGAGGCAAATTCAGATCCATCTGCTTCCATAACTTTTATCCTCTTCACCTTTATCCTATGCCGCTTCTCAACATTGCTGGTGTAAACTCTGGTAAAATTCTATCTCCAGCTCTAATTTTTCCTGACCTTCAGTCTTGTATCTTAGTTTATGGAACTGCCTACTCAACACCTCTGCCCTGATGTCTAACGAGCACCTCAAATAACACGTTTCAGTAAGTGATGCCACCATTCACCCAGTCGCTCAAGCTCCAAATACAGTAAGCATCCTTGTTTCCTCCATCAAACCCACTGTCAAGCCACCAGCAAATATTTTGGCTCTTCTTTCAAATTCTATCTCAATCTGGCCACTTCTTATCACCTCCATTGCCACAACCCTAGTTCAGGCTATTATCTACTTACCTGGACTATTGAGATAGGCTCATAATTGCTTTGTTTTCATAGTCCATTCTCCATAAAGCAGTCAGTTATCTTTTTAAAAACACAGATCATATAGTTTCACTCTTCCGCTTAAAACCTGTTAATAATTGCCACTGCAATAATGTAAACTTCTTAAAATGACCTACAAGGCCCCTACTGGCCCCCTACCTTGATCTGCTTTCTCTGACTTTATCCCTTAACACCCTCTTCTTTGCTCAGCATGTCTCAAGTCACATTGGTCCTGATATTTTCAAATTCCTCTGTGACTTAAAAAGTCACGTGCTTTGAGAAGATGTGAAAGGGCAGGGTTGGAAGTTTGAGGAAATTGCCAAAGGTGTGAAAGAGTTGTCAAGAGTGGGAGAACAATCCAGAAAAATTTAATAGAATTGCTGGGAAGTATTGAGGGGCGAGTTGTGCTTGGTGATTGAAATTAAGTAGGCTGGGTGTAGTGGCTCATGCCTGTAATCCTAGCACTTCGGGAGGCCAAGATGGGAGAATTGCTTGAGGCCAGGAGTTCCAGACCAGTCTGAGCAACATAGTGAGATGTATCTGTACAAAAAAATAAAAAATTAGCCAGGTATGGTGGTGTGCACCTGTAGTATCAGCAACTCAGGAGGCTGAAGTGTGATGATCCCTTGAGCCCAGGACGTCGAGGCTTCAGTGGTGATCGCACCACTGCATTCCAGCCTGGGTGCCAGAGCAAGAGTGCCTCCAAAAAAAAAAAAAAAGAAGAAATTTAGTAATAGAATACAGATGGCTACACACATTTCTCTAATAGTGGGCAGCTGATCCATTATCAAAGTGGAGACTATGGATGGTAGGGTTCATTCAAGGTAGGGGTACAATGAAAAGAAAGGTGAGGCAAAGGAGTTTAGGGTACTGACGAGTGTTACTGAATTTTTCTGTAGGTAATATCACAATGGAGACGGGGTGGACAGAAGTGTTCCTTGTATCCATGGCTTGCCTTAGTTGTGGCAGCAATCTAGAATTGCTAAATAGAAACACTGAATCAAAGAACCTAGACCTGGCTGGGCGCTGTGGCTTATGCCTATTACCCCAGCACTTCGGGAGGCCGAGGCAGGTGGAGCACCTGAAGTCAGGAGTTCGAGACCAGCCTGGCCAATATGGTGAAACCTCGTCTCTACTAAAAATACAAAAGTTAGCCTGGGGTAGTGGCATGCGCCTGTAGTCCCAGATACTCAGGAGAATTGCTTGAACCCAGGAGGCGGGGGTTGCAGCAAGCTGAGATCACCACTGTACTCCAGCCTGGGAGAAAAAAACAAAACAAAACAACAACAACAAAAAAACCTAGACTACCAGTATTGAGGTTAAATGCTTTACTTTGTAAATCCTGAGGTTAAGAAATATAATTATTAGTATTTTAAAACTTACAAAGTGGACAAATTGGTAGAAGCTTTTTAACATTATAATGGAATTTTTCACTTTTCAAAATCAATTTCCAAAGGGAACCTATAGGTTGAAAAGTAAGATTTATCAACAAATCAGGGATTTAGATTTTAAAAGGTTTTCAATCTGGCCAATTCTTCAGATTATCTCAAGAGGGAGCCTTCTTATGCCTCTTCTTCCTTCATAACACTTCTCTGGCTCGCACGTCCTGTTTACAAAGATTTAAGCCCACTCTTAGTTATAAAATGCTCTTAACTGACATGACCCCTGACTAACTTGCCTAATATTTTGCTGTGTACCCTCCATGCACTTTAAGCTCCCCAAACTATTAATTACTTGACACCTTCTGCGCTTCTGCTTGTTCTCTGCGGCCAGACCATCTTCCCTATCTGTTGAACTCCTAGCCATTCATCAACACTCAGCTCACATAGCACACTTTCAGATGAGATTCAAGCATTATCTCTCTGGCTACATTTGGCCCTTGTAGATATTTCTATTATTGCCTGTATTTTGTTGAAGCATTCATGTCTTTTATGTACTATATAGTATATAATACATATACATTACAAAGCATTTTTATGATTCATGTTTCGGGGCATCCAGCGGTTAAAATAGGGCAAGGGTTATGTGGTCTTGGCCAGGTCCCTTTTCCTTTCTGAGCTTGAGGTTCCTCAGGTATAAAATGGGTACTATGGCTCCGTGAAGATGAGACAGAATATATGTAAAGCCCTTACACAGTGCTCAATTCATGAAAGCCATCGCTGTTTACATTGTTTAGGGCCCTCAAGAGGCGCTCTTGTCAGCGGGGTGGAGGAAATGCCTCTTTAAAATGACGTCATTATAGGAGACTTAAAAACCACGGCACGTCTGTACAAGTGGACAGAATCACACAGCTACCTAAAGTGGGTTCACCTGTTATACAGTTTAGAGGTTCCACTTACAACAGGTTTCCATCAGTAGCCAAAGCAACAGAAATTTTAGCTTAACGGCTGAGGGCTTCCGGGATTACCACAGGGCAGGCGGGAAGCACCTTTCCGCTCGGGTGGGAAGGCCGCGTCCCCATGGGACTGCCTGAGTGGGCTGGATCCCTATGGCCTGCGGCAGACACCAGCACCTAGGCGGTCCAGGGGTCCCTCTCTCGGTGACTGGTGACCAGGAGGCCGCAGTCTCTTCACATAAAAGGTCTACGGGTTTCCGCTCGGCCCTCACAGCGGCAGCGGACCGAAACGGGAAAGCAATTCCCGCTCGGCTCCGCTCTGTCCCAGGCCCAGGAAGGCCGGGCCATGGGGTCTCCCCGGGCTCCACGCAGGGGCGGCGGGGCGGGGCGCAGTGACGCAAAGAGGAGGGACGCGACGACGCAGCGCGACGCGGTGACGCACGCCCCTTTGTTGGCTCAGTAGCGATAGCAGCGGCCGTGGAGGCGGCGCTGGGTACTGTTTTCTCTCGGAGGCCGGAGCGGAGCCGCGTCTGACTGAGGCGAGCAGTAAGCGGCCCCCTCGCTCCCTCCCTCCCTCCTCCGCGCCCTCCCCGCCGCCACCAGCCGTCAAACGCCAACCGCCGCTCCTGGGGAGGAGCCGCGGCCCGCGGGGCCGGAGCCAGGCCTGCGTCCGGACATCAGCCGGAGCCGGAGCGAGAGCCGGGGCCTCGGCGTCCCCGCCCTCTCCCCGCCTCGGCCAGCGTCCGCCGGGCCCCCGCGCGTCGCGCCATGGACTCGGACGAGGGCTACAACTACGAGTTCGACGAGGACGAGGAGTGCAGTGAGGAGGACAGCGGCGCCGAGGAGGAGGAGGACGAAGACGACGACGAGCCGGACGATGATACCCTGGATCTGGGCGAGGTGGAGCTGGTGGAGCCCGGGCTGGGCGTCGGCGGGGAGCGGGACGGACTGCTGTGCGGGGAGACGGGCGGTGGCGGCGGCAGCGCTCTGGGGCCCGGCGGTGGCGGCGGCGGCGGCGGCGGCGGTGGTGGTGGCGGGCCGGGGCACGAGCAGGAGGAGGATTACCGCTACGAGGTGCTCACGGCCGAGCAGATTCTACAACACATGGTGGAATGTATCCGGGAGGTCAACGAGGTCATCCAGGTGAGGGTGGCCGCCGCACCAGCTGGACCGGGCCCGACGGGGGAGCGGATTCAGGCGGCACGCGCGGTCCCGAGGGACAGGCCTGGGCCTGGTGCGCAGCTTAGCCCGGTGCCTCCCGGCCTTGTCTTCTCCGCTGCCTCTGCTGGGGATAGAGGGTGTCGAAAGCAGAGGTTCGCCGATTAGCCGGGTGTGGGGAGGTGCGCTGGGGGCGGTGCTTCCCAAGTCCTGCTATGGCGGAGGCCTTCGGCCGCCTAAGCCTTCCCTTGCGGGCAATTTCTGCCAGTCCCTGGGCCCGGTGCCCTTTCTCTGGCCGGGCGATCGTCTACTGGGGCGGGGCGGAGGAGGTGGGGTGGAGAAGAGGAGTCAGGAAGAATTGGGCCCCGACGAGGCTTACCCCGGCCTTAGCCTCATTTGAGCACTTTTGGAAGGGATTTAGAGTAGGCCTAAGAGCAGCTTGGTGTACAGTTGCCCCAAGTGGGCACCAGTTAATAAAGAAATGGATCTTGGCAGTCTCAAGTGCCTACTTAAAGGTGGGGGAAGGGAAGTATTTCTCGGAAGAGGTGCTGATGGGCCTTCTTTTCAGATGGTGAGGCTTCTGCTTACATCTTTTTTACGTCTTTGCTGTTTGGGACCTAACTGCTACTTTTTCTAGTCGTAGCATATGACTTGCTTGAAGCCGTTGGAATAGTTACTGCATATTGCATACCCTTCCTTGTAGCTAAAACAACAACAAAACGCAGTGTTGTCTAATATTGGACAAGACTCTATTGTGAGTTAGAAAGCAGAGGTTTTCTGCTTGTGAACTCCTTTCTCTGATATTTTCTATTTTGTGGTAAGTTAGGCTTGGTGTAAGTTGATAACTACATCTCATTTAACCATGTGCGTCAGATTTTGTATTTTTGAGCTTTAGAAAATCCAAAGTTTTCATTTGTTTGGGGGAAAAAAAAACCTCAGTTGTCCTGAGGAGTCAGGGATATGGCTGAAGAATAAAAATGAAGCTTGATTCAGTGCAACTTTTAGAAAACCTGGAAGGAAACATGTATGAGCAGCAAGTTACTATTGTCTTGTCAGTCACTATTTCTTTTTTGTTTAACTTAAATTGGTTGGCTAAATATTCATTGACAAATTAGAAGTATGTCACTGTCAACTCGTTGACTTTCTATAATTAACTGATTTTTATAGTAATGTAAGTAACAGTTTTAAATATTGAAGCATCTATTCAGGCACTGTTTCAATACAGTGTTTTTGCATAATAGAAAAATCTCTGATATCTAGTGCCATTACTAAATAGTGGAAGTCTTAATTTTTAATATACAGAACACAGTCTAAGAAGGAAGTTGAGGATTGTAGAAGATAATTTTTTTTTGTTTGTTTGAGACGGAGTCTTGCTTTATCGCCCAGGCTGGAGTGCAATGGCGCAATCTCGGCTCACTGCAACCTCTGCCTGCCGGGTTCATGCAGTTCTCCTGCCTCAGCCTCCCAAGTAGCTGGTACTACAGGTGCGTGCCACCATGCTCAGCTAATTTTTTGTATTTTTAGTAGAGACGGGTTTCACCATGCTGGCCAGGCTGGTTTCGAACTCCTGACCTTGTGATCCGCCTGCCTCGGCCTCCCAAAGCGCTGGATTACAGGCGTTAGCCACCGCGCCCGGCCAGTAGAAGATGCACATGTAAGAAAAATCTGATTAGGTAAGAAAAAGTAAAAAGACAAAACAAGCCTGCCACCCAGAGACGTACACCAAAATGTGAGCTGTAGTTATTTTTCTAGATCTTTGGACAGCCATTAATATGGTTCCACGTTAATAACAGTGGAACCATACTGTATGTTCTCTTTGTGTTTTCAGTGGAAAAACATTACAAAAATACTCTGAACAACCTTCTGTCAAGTAAGTTTTTCGAGAACTTATATGGTTATAGATCTGAACTAATTTATTTAATCAATCTGTTATTTGCCTTCCTTTTTATTTTCTAGTTTCTGGCTTTTATAAACATTGAAAATATCCTCATAGGTCAGTCTTTGAGTGTTCTTATTTTCTTGGGATAAAGTGAATTGCTGAGTCAAAAGAATTTGCTCATTTTCAATGCATTTGATACATACTACCACATTGCTTTCAGAAAAGTTATGCTAGTTTTCCCAACCAGTATTTGATGGGCAAAAAAAACCTGGTGAGATTGAGCTTATGTTTACTGGGCTTGGTATTTCTTTTTTAAATTGCCCCTCGCTTTTTGCTCATTTTATTCTCTTTTGCCCATTGCCCCTCTTTGGGATATTTATCTCTTACTGGTTTGTAAGACTTCTTTCTATTAATAGAGGTTGGAAATAGCAGTTATCTAGGTTTTTAATGTTGGTTTGATAAACGCTGAATTTTACTTAGTTTGCATTAGAGAGCTTACTGTTAACTCTTAAACATTTAAATTCCCTGTTTTCAGTTCTAATTTTCAGTATAAAATCAGGTAAGATACATTTGCAGGTGAAAAAGTTTGAAATGTAAAAAGATCACCAAATTAATTTAATATTTCCTTGGGAATTTGATTACTTTTTCTGGGAGAGGAGTTCTGGGCAACAACATAAATACTGTTATTTATGGGTATTTGCAGGTTGGGTTTGGTCTTCAAATAAGTCAACATTATTTTCTTTCAGAAAACTCAATTTTCTGGCTTTCTATAATTTCCCAGTTAACATTTAAATAAAAGACCAAATTAAACAATTAAACTTTATTTAATTTGGTCTTTTATTTAAATGCTTTGTGGCTACCTAGCTTACCTTTTCAGCTGTTAAGGAAAAAAAAAATCAGAGTTTTTTGTTTTGTTTTGTTTGGAGACAGCCTCACTCTGTCACCCAGGCTGTAGTGCAGTTGCATGATCTCAGCTTACTGCAACCTCTACCTCCCAGGTTCAAGAGATTCCCCTTGCCTCAGCTTCCCCCCCCCCAACCCCCCACCCAGTATCTGGGATTACAGGCATCTGCCACCAGGCCCAGCTAATTCTTGTGTTACAGGGTTTCGCCATGTTTGTCATGCTGGTACTGAACTCCTGGCCTCAAGTGATCTGCCCTTCTTGGCCTCCCAAAGTGCTGGGATTACAGGTGTGAGCCACCACGCCTGGCCAGGGTGTTTGTTTTTTGTTTTTTGTGGTTTTTTTTGAGACAGAGTTTCACTCTGCTGCCCAGGTTGGAGTGCAGTGGCATGATCTCGGCTCACTGCAACCTCCGCCTCTTGGGTTCAAGCAATTCTCCTGCCTGAGCCTCCCGAGTAGCTGGGATTACAGGTGTGCACCACCACACTCAGCTAATTTTTGTATTTTTTAGTAGAGAGGGGGTTTCACCATGTTGGCCAGGCTGGTCTTGAACTCCTGACCCCAGGTGATCCACACAGCTCAGCCTCCCAAAGTGCTGGGATTACAGTCGTGAGCCACCGCGCCCAGCCTAAAAAGTAGTTTTCTAATGTAACTATATAAGTAGCTAGGTAATTTATTAAATGAACCCTGTTCAATTCTGCAGTTGGGAGTATTTAAACTTGCCATTTTGTATTTCCACAACAGTGTTCAGCAAATGTTGATTGTGCTTTCTAAGTATGCCAGGCACTATGTTAAGCAGAGTATATGCTTCTTGCCTAAGGAGCATATAGGGATAGGGAACATGGAGGTCCTTGGACTCCACTTCCAGAGATTCTTACTCATTAATGAAGTCTGAGGTGAAACCTGAGCATCTCTGTATTTTAGCCTTCTAGTGATAGTTCTAAACCACTGGAATAGTGATAGTTAATCCACTGTCACGATTTTGACTCAGGCAGGGTGAGTAGAGTGAGAAGAGCAGCAGCTCTTAGGGGCACAGATTGGGTATACCTAATCAAAAAATCCAAAATGCTCTGAAATCACTTTGTTTTGTTGCCCAGACTGAAGTGCAATGGCAAGATCATAGCTCACTGCAACCTCAACTTCCTGAGCTAAAGTGATTCTCCCACCTCAGCCTCCTGAGTAGCTAGGACTATAGGTGTGTGGCACCACTCCTGGCTAATTTTTTTTCTTTTTTGTAGGGACACAGGATCTTGCTTTGTTGCCCAGGCCAGTCTCAAACTCCTGGCCTCAAGCACTCCTTGAACCTCAGCCTCTCAAAGTGGTAGGCCTGGAAATCCAAAACTTTTTGAGCACTGTTTTGATGCTCAAAGGAAATGCTCATTGCAGTATTTTGGGTTTCGGATTTTCAGATTAGGGATGCTGATTGTAAGTATAATTAAATATTCCAAATCTGAAAAACTTCTGGTCTCAAGTATTTTGGATAAGGAATACTCAACCTGTACCATATTTAGAGTGTGTGCCGAGAGGAGTATGGACCTGGGGCTGTTGAATGTGAGTGGTCAGAGAGGAGGTATAAAAAACAGTGGATAGATATCTTGCTTTTATAAGATCTATTATGCTAAATAACTTTTTTTTTTTTTTTTGGAGATGGAGTCTTGCTCTATTGCCAGGCTGGAGAGCAGTGGTGGCGCGATCTTGGCTCAGTGCAACCTCCGCCTCCTGGGTTCAAGCGATTCTCCTGCCTCAGCCTCCCAAGAAGCTGGGACTACAGGTGCGCGCCACCACACCCAGCTAATTTTTGTATTTTTAGTAGAGACTGGGTTTCACCTTGTTGACCAGATGGTGTCGACCTCTTGACCTCATGATCCGCCTGCCTTGGCCTCCCAGAGTGCTGGGATTACAGGCGTGAGCCACCATGCCCAGCCAAATAACTCATTTTAAAGAAAAAAATATCTAAGCCTTACTGAAGAAATTTTCTGTTGGCTGTTGGTTCGAAAGCTTTGTTTCACCTAGTTAATTAGATTTAATTAAAGAACCTCAAGTTGAGGTTGCAAGCCTAAACTACGGAAGGCAGTATACTATTCTAGCATATTGTTTACTGGTTGGGGAGTCAGTTATAGCCCTGGTTTTTACTCTGTCTAGTTAATATCTCAGAACCTTCCTTTTTTTTTTGATACGAGTCTCGCTGTGTCACCCAGGCTGGTGTGCAGTGGCCCGATCTTGGCTCAATGCAACCTCCATTTCCAGGGTTCAAGCGATTCTCCTGCTTCAGCCTCTCAAGTAACTGGGATTACAGGCATGCACCACCACACCCAGCTAATTTTTGTATTTTATTAGAGACGAGGTTTCACTATGTTGGCCAGGCTGGTCTCGAACTCCTGACCTCAAATGATCGACCTACCTTGGCCTCCCAAAGTGTTGGGATTATAGGCGTGAGCCACAGCGCCCAGCCAAACTTTTTTTTTTTTTTTTTTTGAGATGGAGTTTCTCTCTTGTTGCCCAGGCTGGAGTGCAGTGGCGCGATCTCAGCTCACTGCAACCTCTGCTTCCCGGTTCAAGCGATTCTCTTGCCTCAGCCTCCTGAGTAGCTAGGATTACAGGCATATGCCACCACGCCTGGCTAATTTTGTATTTTTAGTAGAGATGGGGTTTCTCCATGTTGGTCAGGCTGGTCTCAAACTCCTGACCTCAAGTGATCTGCCCGCCTCGGCCTCCCAAAGTGCTGGGGTCACAGTGAGCCATCTTGCCTGGCCTTGTTTTGTTTTTAATCTGGGACTGAAAATGAGGGAGTTGAAATACTAGATTGGTCCCTTTTTACATTAAGTGTTTTATTTGTTTAACATCATTTTAGAAACCTCAGTTAATTGGAGATGTTCATTTTTTCCAAGAAATTGAATTCAGGTGTGCATATCGTGGTTAAATTCATTAATTGGGAGAGGAGGAAGAGGGTGTAAGCCTGTGCATGATGTGTGCAGGCACACGTGTTTTGAAGTTACTAAAGTGTCTGATATAGTTTAGATTTATTTCTCTTGGACTTTTATATTTTCCCAGCTGATCTCCTTGAGCTGTAAGTTTAAATTACACTGACTTGTTGAATTGCTATGGAAGTAGTCTCTGAATCAAACTCAGGGGTCTGCCTGTCTGTTTTAACAAGCGTTCTAGGTGGTGGTGATGCAAGCTAAAGTTTGAGAACTGCTGATGTCGTTGAAATTTAACAGCAGTGTTTCTCTGTGTGTTATGTGTAGTGATAGATTACTACAGAGATGGGTTAATGAGGGAAGATAAATTGTTTAAGAAACTAATAATAGGGGACCAGTCACGGTGGCTCACACCTGTAATCCCAGCACTTTGGGAGGCTGTGCCAGGCAGATCACTTGAGGTCAGGAGTTTGAGACCAGCCTGGCCAATATGGTGAAACCCTAGCTGGGCATGGTGGCCCGTGCCTAATCCCAGCTACTCGGGAGACTTGAGGCAGGAGAATTGCTTGAACCTGGGAAGTGGAGGTTGCAGTGAGCTGAGATTGTGCCACTGCACTCCAGCCTGGGTGACAGAGGGAGACTCTACTTCAAAAAAAAAAAAAAAAGGTAATAATGGGAAAATTTCCAGAACCTAGACAACGCTTACTAGGCTAATCATAGGGTTGGAAGGTGTTTGTCATCGTAGTTGCTATCCTTCATGCTATGCTATCCTTCAGCTAAGGTGGTCTTTACTCAGTATCTTTTCTTTTCTTTCTTTTTTTTTTTTTGGAGACAGAGTCTCTCTCTGTTGCCCAGGCTGGCGTGCAGTGGCGCCATCTCGGCTCACTGCAACCTCTGCCTGCTGGGTTCAAGCGATTCTCCTGCTTCAGCCTCCCAAGTAGCTGGGATTACAGGTGCCCACCACTACGCCCGGCTAATTTTGTATTTTTGGTAGAGACGGGGTTTCACCATGTTGGCCAGGCTGATCTCGAACTCCTGACCTCAGGTGATCCACCCGACTCGGCCTCCCAAAGTGCTGGGGTTACAGGCATGAGCCACCATGCCTGGCCAGTATTTTCAAATAGACAAACCAAACTAGTGACATCTGACATTCTGGACTGGAGTTCTTGATTTCCCTTCCACTCCTAGATTTTTTTTTAAATATAGAATGTTGAGTTTTCTAATTTATTAGTATGCTGGAAGAGATAAAAAGTCCTGGATAGATATAAAGTCCTGTTTAAAGGAATATGAGAAGACATTCTTAAGGAGTTGACAATCTCTTAGAGTTAAAACAAAGCTGTTAGGTTAGTGAGTAATTTAAATAAGTGGATAGTAATAGGTACTCATGGAAGAGACGTCTGTAGGTGTTGTCAAAGATGGCTAGGATTTGGGTGGATAAAAAAGAGGAAGTCATTCTAAGGAACTGAATGAGGTGAGAATGAGGAGAGTTTTTGGGTAATGGTGAAATCAGCTAAAGTAGAATGGAGTTTATAAATGCTGGATAATAACGTAGAACCTGGGAGATTAAATACTATGATGAAAGGTAAGCAGAAGTCATCAGATTAGATTCTTTTGGGGTTGACCTGTGGTAACTATATAGATTAGTTATCTTTCGCCTTATGTTACCCCAAAACTCAGTGGCTTAAAAAAACAAGGATCTATTATAGTTTCTGTGAGTCACAGTTCTGGATGCAGCTTACCTGGGGGTTTCTGGCTTATGGTCTCTTACAGGCTGCAGCCAAGGTGACAGCTGGGTCACAGTTCTCTTTTTTTTTTTTTTAAAGACAGAGACTTGCTGTAGTGCCCAGGCTGGAGTGCAATGGCATAATCTCGGCTCGTTGCAACCCTCACCTCTTGAGTTCAAGTGATCCTCTTACCTCAGCCTCCTGAGTAGCTGGGACTGTAGATGTGCACCACCATGCCCCAGCTTATTTTTTTGTTTTTGTGGGTTTTTTGGTAGAGACCAGTATTTTTTTGTTTTGCCATGTTGCCTAGGCTGCTCTTGAACACCTTAGTTCAAGGGATCTGCCCGCCTTAGCCTCCTAAAATGCTGGGATTCTAGGCATGAGCCACCATGTCTGGCCTGGGTAGCAGTTCTCAAGGCTTAACTGGGGAAGCTTCCCCTTCCAAGCTCACTCATTTGGCTGTGACCAGGCCAGATTTTCACCGGCTGGTTGTTGCCCAGAGATACCAGTTCCTTGCCATTGTGGGCCTCTCCATAAAGTGACTGACAACACAGTAGCTTGTTTCCTCCAGAGTGAGGGATCTTAGAGAGAAGGCCCATATGATGGAAGCCACAATGTTTTTATTAATTTCAGAAGTAACGTGTCATCACTTTGCAATATTCTATTTATTATAAGTGAATAACCAATTCCAGTCCATACTCAATCGGAGGGGATTGTACAAAGATGTGAAGACCAGGAGGCAGGGGTCTTTGGGGGCCATCTTAGAGGCTGGCTGTTTGTCTGTCTCTCTCTCTGTTAAGAGGTAAATTACAGCTATTGTATAATGCCTTTCTGTCTAATCTTTTTGTATGCTATTGGGAGAACATAGTGTTTTGGATTTTTTATTTTGGATTAACCATAAATTAATTACTTTTGGCTTTGCAAAACATTATACCTGTAAATGATAAACATTCCTAATAACCTTTCAGTGGCTTAAGTTTAAAATAGCTTGTAGTTTCAGAATTGGTAGGAATTTGAGATTCTCCAGTTTACTGATTTTTTTTAAACTCTAGCTACATAATGGAATCACCTGGGGATTTTTTTCATTACTCTTTTTTAAATAGAAAATTGTAAATTCACGGCCGGGCATGGTGGCTCACGCCTGTAATCCCAGCACTTTGGGAGGCCGAGGCAGGCGGATCACCTGAAGTCAGGAGTTCGAGACCAGCCTGGCCAACATGGCGAAACCCCGTCTCTACTAAAAAAATACAAAAATTAGCCAGGCATGGTGGTGGGCGCCTGTAATCCCAGCTACTCGGGAGGCTGAGGCAGGAGAATCACTTGAACCCAGGAGACAGAGGTTGCAGTGAGCCGAGATTATGCCATTGCACTCCAGCCTGGTCAACAAGAGTGAAACTCCATCACAAAAAAAAAAAAAAAAGAAAATTGTAGATTCACATGCAGTTGCAAGAAATAATGCAAAAATCCCACATATTCTTTTTTCCAAAAAATTTTATTTCCCTAGGTTATTGGGGAAGAGGTGGTATTTGGTTACATAAGTAAATTCTTCAGTGGTGATTTGTGAGATTTTGGTGCACCCATCATCTGAGCAATATACACTGAACCCAGTTTGTAGTGTTTTATCTCTCACCCGCTTCTCACCTTTTTCCCCCGAGTCCCCAGAGTTCATAATATCAATCTTAGGCTTTTGCATGCTGATAGCTTAGCTCCCACTTATGAGTGAGAACATATAATGTTTGGTTTTCTGTTCTCGATTTACTTCTCTTAGAATAATAGTCTCCAATCCCGTCCAGGTTGCTGCAAATGCTGTTAACTCATTTCCTTTTATGGCTTAGTAGTATTCCATCATATATATATGTGTGTGTGTGTGTGTGTGTGTCTGTGTGTCTCTAACACACACATATATATATGTATGTATATATGTGTGTGTATATATATGTGTATATGTGTGTATATATGTATATATATGTGTCTATATATGTGTGTATATATATAGTGTGTGTATACATGTTTGTATGTATGTGTATATGTGTGTGTATACATATATATATATATATACACACACACCACAGTTTCTTTATCCACTTGTTGATTGATGGGCATTTGGGCTGGTTCCCCATTTTTGCAATTGCGAATTGTACTGCTATAAACGGCGTGTGCAAGTATCTTTTTCGTATAATGACTTTTCCTCTGGGTGGATACCCAGTAGTGTGATTGCTGAATCAAATAGTAGTTCTACTTTTAGTTCTTTAAGGAATCTCCACACTGTTTTCTATAGTGGTTGTACTAGTTTACATTCCCACCAGCAGCGTAGAAGTGTTCCCTTTTCACCGCATCCATGACAACATCTATTATTTTTAAATTTTTTTATTATGGCCATTCTTGGTGGGACTAAAGTTGTATTGCCTTGAATCCCACATACTCTTTACCGATTTTTTACAATGGTATCATCTTATAAAAACAGTATCTTGCAAAACATCTTGCACAGTATCACAATGAGGATAATGACATTGATGTGATTACTCAGACTTTCTTACCTGGGGATTTTTAAAAATGCAGGCACGCAGGCCTACCCCATACCAAGTAAGTGGGTCTCTGGGGGGTTTGGGCCAGGCATTGCCATTAAACAAGAATCTTTCCTGGATTATTATTATTATTTTTGAGATGGAGTCTCGCTCTGTCGCCCAGGCTGGAGTGCAGTGGCGCTATCTCGGCTCACCGCAAGCTCCGCCTCCTGAGTTCACACCATTCTCCTGCCTCAGCCTCCCGAGTAGCTGGGACTACAGGCGCCTGCCACAGCGCCCGGCTAGTTTTTTGTATTTTTAGTAGAGACGGGGTTTCACTGTGTTAACCAGGATAATCTCGATCTCCTGACCTCGTGATCCGCCCGCCTCAGCCTCCCAAAGTGCTGGGATTACAGGCGTGAGCCACCGCGCCTGGCCTCCTGGATTATTTTAATGCATATCCAGGGTTGAGAGCTCCTGCTTTTCTAAGAAATCTTTCTAAAACACTGCCGTCTCTGCTTAACTACAAGTAAATAACAGTGAGCTATTTTTGTGATGCATCTCAATCCAGTGTTTGCCTATTGATTTTTTTTTTAATGGAAAGAAAATCTACTTCCATATTAGCTTTCACTCATTGTTCTTCTTAGTACCTGTAGCACCCTGAATGGTTTTGTTTTTTATGTAACTATCATTTTGGAATCCTGAAGGAAAAATTTTTCTTCCTGAGGTTAATCAACCCCCCTGTCCTCAGTCATTCCTGCCTTCCAGGTAATCAGTGTCTTTCTTATAATAGGCATAGTATCATAGGCCATAACTTTGCTGAATTATTGACTGTATATACACAACTCATCCTTTGATCTTGACACTATATTACTATGTGACTTGGTATAAATAGCTTAATTATTTTCATTAAATGATGGGATAAATAGAATGAGAATTTATTTAGGTTGACATTATTGGGCGAGATAGTAATCAGGCTGCTTCTAACCTGGAGTGACTGGATCCTTTGGGGCCCGTGGAGATAGTAGTGGTGGTCCTTGCATTATTTTCAGTGTTTTAAAAAGCCTCATGTATATTTTTTTAAAAAGCTGTCAAGACACTTTTATAGAGTCAGTAGATTTCTATAATCACTTATGATTTAAGTTTCTTCCTAAATTTTTGATTTTTTTTCCCTAAATTGTCATTCACCTAGTGATAGGTGGTCATCTGGCTTGACCATACAATGGTTTCCCCTTATCTACCGTTTCAGTTTCCAAGGTTTCAGTTACCTGAGGTGTGCAGCAGTCTGAAAATATTAAATAGAAAATTTCAGAAAAAACAATTCGTAAGTTTTAAACTGTACACCATTCTGAGTAGTGTGATGAAATCTCTCACCATCCTACCCAGGACGTGAATCATCCCTCTATCCAGTATATAGCAGTGTATAGATTACCTACCTGCTACTGGCCGTTATCAGATTGAAAAAACATAGCATGTATACATTCGGTATTACCTACACTTTCAAGCTTCCATCCTTGGGACATGTTCCCTGAGGATGAAGGGGACTGCTGTAATGTCTCATTTGATACAGCTTGGGGTATAGTTGATGCCCAATTAGTGTTTAAGTTGATGGATAGTATGCTATCTCAGAAGGTGGCTTAAAAAATTCTTAATGGTCTAACATTTGCTCTGGCAAATGAGCTTTCCAGAGCCCTACTTTTTTTTTTCATTTTTAAAAATGACTTTTTTTTTTTTTTTGAGACAGTGTCTGTGGCCCAGGCTGGAGTGCAGTGGCATGATCTTGGCTCACTGCAACCTCTGCCTCCTGAGTTCAAGTGATTATCGTGCCTCAGCCTCCCAATTAGCTGAGATTACAGGCATGCATCACCACACCTGGCTAATTTTTGTATCTTGGTAGAGACAGGGTTTCACCATGTTGGCCAGGCTGGTCTCGAACTCTTGTCTTCAGGTGATCCGCCCTCCTCAGCCTCCCAAAGTGCTGAGATTACAGGCATGAAACACTGTGCCTAGCCTGACAATTTTGGTTTTAAGGCCAAAAGTTTGAAGATTTAAATGAAAAATGCCAAATATTCAGGAATTTTCTCCTGTTTTTTTTTGTATGTAAATACTGTTCTGTAGTATTGTTCTTTCCTTTTTTGCTCTGTTCCACTTAAAAGTGTCAGAAGTGCCCTGACAATACCTTTTGGCAAAAAACAGAGCAGGTAATGAAGAAGTGTTAGGTAACATTTTCTTGTTACTGAGACATTTGCTTAGACAATGCTAAGAATAGCTATCATCCTAGACACTTCTCCCCAGGCTTGCTTTGCCATTGCCTTTGAAACTGTCATACTTATAACTCAGATATTAACTGACTCTAATTACCTGGTAATATGTCCTCTCTCCTAATCACAATTGTACAGTGTTTTTAGGGATAAAGTGTAAACTAGAAACCAAGAAGTATTACCTGATTCTTAGCAAGTATTTATAATTGAAAGCCTCTAATGTGGACATTTATCTTGGAATTTGCGACATTTGGACAGATTAAATTTGAAACTCAAATTTAATACCTTCTCTCTTTGAGGCTTTTCCCCCTTTGATTGGCTTATCTGAGAACCATTCTTGGGATTTGAGTCATCCTTGATTTTTTTTTTTCCTTCATTTTCCACATCCAGTTATCCCTGATCAGGTTACCTCTGAAATTTGTTTCATGATGTTGCTATCCTTTTTACTAACTAATCCTAGTTTAGAACCTTTTTATTTTGCCTCCTTGTCTCTAGGCTTTCAGTGTATCATTCTATTACCAAACACAAATTTAATAGTCATCCTCCTGCTAAAAAGAGACTTCCTGTCAAAAGTCTATTCCAGACTCCTTACTATGGCTCATGGCTTCCCCATCTTAACATAGCTAATTTTTTTCGATCTCATCTGCTGTTGGTCCTCATCCCTTATTACCCCCAGTTGCACTGTTTGTAATTCCTTACTGTGTAACACATATTTGTGTTGTCATGCTTTTGTTCATGCTTGTCTCTCTTCTTTTGATACCTTTTCTATCTCTCTTTTCTTTTTTCTTGAGGCAGGGTTTTTGCTTTATCGCTCAGGCTGGAGTGCAGTGGCACGATCACGGCTCACTACAGCCTTGAGCTCCTGGGCTCAAGTGATCCTCCCACCTCAGCCTCCTGAGTAGCTGGGACTACAGTTGCATGCCACTACACCTGGCTAATTTTTTGTATTATTATTTTTATTTATTTATTTTTTGTTTGTTTGTTTTGTTTTTGGTAGAGACAGAATTTTTTGCCATGTTGCCTAGACTGGTCTCGACCTCCTGGACTCAAACGATCTTCCCACCTCAGCCTCCCAAAGTGTTGGGTTTACAGGCATGAGCCACCGTGCCCAGCTCTCTTTCTCTTCTTAACTGCCTGATATATTCCTGTTGAGAATCTGCTCACGCTGGCTGCGGTGGCTCATCTCTTTTCAGGTTCTTCTCCTCTACCTTTCCTGTGCCTCCTTATCTATGTTTGGATAGTGCTTCAAATGGATATTTGGTATAGCCTATAAGAGGTTATGATATAGCCATTCCTATACCCAAGCATCTAGCTATATATGAGGGTTTTGAAGGTGAGAACTAAAACTCCTTCATCTTTGTGTCCATAGCATATAGTACAGAGTCTGTGTCAGAAGAAACTCAGTAAATATTTGTTTAGGTTTGTCCTTGCCTAGTAAATGCTTGCTTTCTCAGTTTCCTTGTGGTAAACCAAAGGGATCCAGACAAGATTTTCTTCTGGCACTAACAAATTATTTTATGATTTCTAGATAATGCCAAAGTGATAGTGTAAGAAGATGGCAAGGAAGAAATGTTTAAATTCCAAGAGGACAAGCTTCTTAAGGCCCCTGAATATTCAGCCTTTTAGGTGAAGCTTTATTATTTGCATATAGTTCCCTGGCGCTTTGTGTGAACTGACACAGTGATGATGTTAAAGGCAGTGGAATCACCCAGGTGCAGTGGCTCACGCCTGCAATCCCAGAGCTTTGGGAGGTTGAGGCCAGAGGATTGCTTGAGTCCAGGAGTTTGAGACCAGCCTGGGCTACATAGACCTTTTCTCTACAAAAAAAATAAATAAAATTAGCTGGGCTTGGTGGCATGTGTCTGTAGTCAGTTACTTGGGAGACTGAAGTGGGAGAAGAGGATTGCTGAGCTCAGGAGGTCAATCAAGGCTGTAGTAAGCCGAGATTGTGCTACTGCACTCCAGCCTAGGCAACAGGGTGAGACCATGTCTCAAAAAAAAAAAGACAGTTGAATCAGTTTAATACAGTACTTCTCAAAGTATGGTCCATAAGAACAAAACTATTTAATAATAACAGAAGGACACTATTTGCCTCTTAAAATGTTCTGGCATTTGTGCTGATGTTGCAGGGCAATAAGTAGGTAAAACCACTGGCACCTTAATACAAAAGATGTCAGTGGCACCAAACTATACTAGTAGTCATTGTGTTCTTCACCATCACACACTCAGAGTAAAAAAATACGTTTCACTTAATCCTAAATGAAGAAGTAAAAATTACTAGTTTTCTAAGTCTTATTCCTTAAGGACACATCTTAATTGCTTGTGTGACAAAATGGGAGGTATGCATAAAGCACTTCTGCATACTGAAGTATGGTGGTCATCCCAAAATAAAAACATTTGTGTGTGCTTTTGACTTGTGAGCTTGTTTCTGTTTCTGGACCTACCCTGGGCAGGTTTCCACAGTTGAGAATCTTAGTTTATTGCTGTTACCTCAAAATTCCACACACTACCAGTTTGTCTTTTGAAATGTTATTTTTATAAGATGTCAACCTTGGTATGGTTCACTTTCCGTAACCTCTGTGGGTTATGGAAATCTTTGCCCTCCAAAGCAACCAGTTGGTTTTTAGGAAAGGGAAATATTGATCTTTGTGGATAAGTAGAGTCTTGTTAAAAGCTATTAGAAGGCTCTTTTTGGAAAAAAATCAGAAAAATCAGAAGAACTGTGAAAAGGATGATAATAATGGAAAAGAGGCCTTTGTAGCCTTGTGAATGTAATACGTATAGTCACCACAGATTTTTCAGGGAAGCCAGGCACGGTGGTTCATGCCTGTAATCCCAGCACTTTGGGAGGCTGAGGCAGGAGGATTGATAGAACCAAGGAGTTTGAGACCAGCCTGGGCAAAATAGTGAGACCCCATCTCTAGCAAAAAAAATGTTTTTCAGGGAATGCCAAAATGTCTCCTTCTCAAAAAAAAAAAAAAAAAAGTCTCCTTCTCTTACAAGTTAGTCACCTTACTCAGTTTATTACAGCAGGAGTTCCCAATCCCCAGGCTGTGGCCTGTTAGGAACTGGGCTGCACAGCAGGAGGCGAGCAGCCAGCGAGCATTACCACCTGAGCTCTGCCTCCTATCAGATTGGCAGCGGCATTAGATTCTCATAGGAGTGCAAACCCTATTGTAAATTGTGCATTCGAGGGATCTAGGTTGGCACTCCTTAAGAGAATCTAATGCCTGATAATCTGAGGTGGAATATTCATTGTTGTCATTGTCCGTCTCCACTCCCCTTCCCCTCCTTTCATGGAAAAATTGTCTTCCATGAAACCAGTCCCTAGTGCCAAAAAGTTGGGGACCACTGTACTGTAGTCCCAAAAATGTTCATATTTGGCCTAAATCTATAGTCTGAGGAAGCATATCAAATCTTTATCATTCATGACAAGCAGGGATGGGAGAGGAAGCAGGGATAGGAGTGGTTATGTGGGCAGCCAATAGGATAGGAAACTTAAAAAGAACCTACTTAGCCAAACATGTTTTGAGCCTTTGAGTCCCAATGACTAAACAATGCAGATTAGGATAAAAGATTTGCTCACACCTGTAATCCCTGCACTTTGGGAGGCCGAGGTGTGTGGATCATGAGGTCAGGAGTTGGAGACCAGCCTGGCCAACATGGTGAAACCCCGTGTCTACTAAAAATACAAAAATTAGCCTGGTGTGGTGGCGTGCTCCTGTAATCCCAGCTACTCGGGAGGCTGAGGCAGGAGTATTGCTTGAACCTGGGAGGCGGAGGTTGCAGTGAGCCGAGATCATGCCACTACACTCCAGCCTGGATGACAGAGCAAGACTCTTGTCTCAAAAGAAATAAAAATAAAAAATAAAAGATTTATTAGCATGATAGATCAGGCTTTTCATAATGTGCCCCTATCTACCTTAGCTGTCATTTCTTTATGCTTATTCGTATTATAGCATAATAATCACATTCCTTGTGGAAATTTTCTGTATGCCTTTGAAAGGTTTTTTTCCTTTGCTTCAAATGCTTTCCCCCTACCCCCTCATAAACCCATTCATACTTCATGACCCACTGTGAATATTGTTTCTTCCTTGAATCTTTGCCTGTGAGCCTCAGAATTTTGTATATATTCATACTTCATGACCCACTGTGAATATTGTTTCTTCCTTGAATCTTTGCCTGTGAGCCTCAGAATTTTGTATATACTTTTATAATAAAAAGCTCTTATGTCATTTATTCCCTTACTAGATAGACTCTGAAATTCTTGGTGGTTTGATCAGTGTATTAATTTTGGTGTTCGCATTGTACCCACAAAGTTCCTGGAACATAGCTGATAGACAATAATTGAAAAGTCAGATATGAATGAATTTTCTAATTTTATTATTGATAAAAATAAGTCTTGGTACTATCCCTGTTTTTTCCTTTGTGAATTGTTCACATTTCTCTTCTACTGAATTCACTGAATTAACCCTTCCCTCATTCTCTAACATACTACTTTTTGCTCTTAACCAGTTATCTTACAGAACTTTAGTTATCACAATTGTTGTGTGAAATAGGTGACATTTTTACTGTTTTGTGGTTAAGGAATTAGAGGCATAGAGGAATTAAATAACCAGCTTTTCATAGCTGGAGTTGGAACTCAGTATTTTATATCATTAGATATACACAAACGTGTGAATGTTACTGTTGTGTGTGCTGGGTATTTTCTGTTTGCCTCTGCGGAACTCTTCTACCTTTTTCCATCCTGCTGTGCTCCAGAAGACTGACTTACACAGGCTGAGTCAATGGGCTCTGACTTGTGACTTCATTGCTGTGGCCTCTGAATCCAAATAAATGATAAAGAGTGGAATAGAGTCAGAAGTCTACTACATACCCCATTTAAGACTTTACAGCTTACATATGTACCATCCTCAAGAAAATATCAAGCCAAAATTGCTGTTACAACATTTACTGTTTTCTACTCTAAGCATTTAAAAACACAAAGTTTAATAAAAAATAATTCTCGACCAAAGTAATAGAATACATATATATTACATAAAATTTGTTCATGATTGATGTATGAAGTTACAAACTTAGACTAGTGGTCCACAAAGCCCAGCATTCTTCTGAAAGAAGCACCAAGAGATTCTGGAAGAATAGCACCGTGAAACTTATGGAGGCACTAGATAACAAATGCTTGTTTCAAAGGGAGAAGAGCCAGTTTATTTTGCTCAGGAATGAGAAAATAGTTCTTTAGTAAAGTTCTCAGGTGAGCTTATTACTAATGCCGTTTAACTTCAAATGTGAGAAACTATGTTTATTTTTTAACCTGTTCACCACTTTACCTCCTATGAAGGAGAAAACTTAGGGAGTGGGCCTCAAATTACTTGTCATTTAATTTGGAAATGTTCCTTTGAAAAGAACGTATGTACATAATTTTAGTCACTGGTTTGTTACAGAATTTTTAAATGTAATAATTACATTTCATTGGCCCTAAAAATGTTGTCTGTTTTTAATAATCATCTCTAATTGTATTGCATTAATATAATAGCTGGGTCCTTAGGATATATGATAATGTATGAAGCTTGATTATAATGTTGCATTCCACCCAGCTATAAAGCCAAAGTGGTGAAAATAGGACTTTTAAATATACAGAAGTATTCTAGTCACCCTTAGAAATGAAAGTATAACATTAAGCAATATTTGAAGATTTAAGGATGACAGTAAGCTTGCCTAATCTTTGATTCATACCACAGTCAACACAGTTTTTGATTCACATAGAGTCAAATTAACAAGGTTGGGAGGATCCTAACGGTTATCCTAGCCAACCACATATCAAGTACTACCTCCCTGGTAAGTGGTCCTGTAGACTATTCTTAAATGTCTACTCTGGCTAAACCTTCACAGCCACTTCTAGAAGACCTCTGATTTAGAGTTCTTTCATACTCTGATTTTGTCTTCCTGTAGCTTCTTACCTGAACCTACCTGGTTCTAACCCTTCTCATGATAGCCATTCTATAATTTTAAAGATTTATTTAACATATTGGAGACTAGCAATGCAATAACCTAATCCAGACTAACACTTTTTTTTGGGGGGGTCAGAACCCAGAATAAAGCTGCTGCTTATTCTGGGTTTACTTCTTATGGATTGTTGATTAGAAAGATTATTCTGCACTGGTATTTTGGATTGAGGCCTGTGCATGTCTGTTCAGGCAAAGTTTACATAAGGTAGAACACTACAGCAGCACATGTGCACCCTGCTCAATTAAATAAATACCAGGCAGATCTGTTTGTTCATACCCTCATTGCAGATACTGAAGGGTTGGTGGATTTTGCAGTAACAAATGAATAAGTAATTCATCTTGATATTACTATATTATTAATAGTTTTGAGTTCTGTATATTTATTCCGACTCAGAATTTATAAAAATAAAAGCACTTTCTAGACAGTTAACTAGTTAGCGCTGAGTAAAATGTTTTCTACTACCTTTTTAAAGATTCTAGGTTATTTTAAGCAAAGAATATTGAAATTGTGTTGCAAACTTATCTTTGTGAATCAGGTTTTTCTTCATTCTATGTACAGAACAAAATATAGAAATAAGTTGTATACTGAGCTTTTCTCCATAACCTCAGATTTTTTAAAAAAAGTTAAAACAGTCTTAGTATGCTAAGAGTGACTGTTTATAAACTTTTTTAAAGGATTTTAAATTTTTTATTGTTTGACTATGCATACATATATTTTCTTGGTTCAAATTCAAAAAGCACAAAAGATTTAAAAAACACATATATATCTGCCTTTATACCTCAACTACCTGGTTCCCTCCCTCACAGTATTATTGATGTCTTAGTACTTTTCTCATAAATGCAGAACCCTTCCCCAACCTGATTTTTATATTTCTTATAAGATCCTAAATAATCATGTTATAGTTACTTTATGAATTTCTGAGGTTAGTGGGTCCCTAAAAATAATGCTTCAGTTTAATTGGGAACCATTTGTAAATTGAGTACTTGATTTATTTTTATCAGCTGAGATTTCTTTAGCTGCCACACTGCTGGGGGAATACAGATAATGGACAACTCTTTAAGAAATAATGTATAAATAAATTATAATGCGATGGTATGTTTCATGGTAGAAGCATAAGGTCGAGAAGGAATATTTAATGCTGTTCTCTGGGAGGACCGACTTGCTGGTAGGAATGGAAGCTGCATTTTGAAAAATGAATGGTAGCTTACTAGGCAGATGGGGTTAAAGGTGGCATTCCAGACAAAGGAGGAAGAGGAATGGAAGAAGTTCTGGTATATTGAATATTGCTGAAATTACTGGGAAGTCAAGTGGTAGGAGCTGGGGCTAGACAGGCAGTGTGATCAGATTATGAAAGCTTTTAGCGTAGTGCTATTGAGATGGACTTAATTCACTAGGACTACGTGAAACAACTTTAAACTTAAATTAATAAGGAATTAGAGTTTAAAAGGCCACTCTGTTGGTACTATAGGAAATAAATGAGAACAGGACGAGATTAGGAAACTGGGAGAGTAGTGAGTAATCCATTAGAATAACCTGTGAAAGAAATGGGTTAGCAAGGCTGGAATGGAGGAGGGAAGGCATTCAAGATACCAGTGAGAAATGACGAATTATTAGGAAAAAAAAAAACTTAATGATTAAGTCTTTGGTATCATTTAGAACCACATTCAATTCCAGCTTTGCCTTTTACCAGCTCTGTGACTTCGTATGTAAATTTGATTTTAATAAATTCTGTTTCATTATCTGTGAGTATTGTAATTGTGTAGTTGAAGCTTTAAGCAACTTTTATTTAACTAACTTGGTGAATAGTTAATGGTTGCTCTCCATTCCCTCAGTAAAAGAGACCTAGGCAGTGTTCATGACAGGCTCTCAGCTGGTCGGCCTAAGTGGCAAAATTAACCAGTCACAATAGCCCTTATACTGTGTGATATCATTTATACAAAATGTCCTGAATTGGCAAATCTATAGAGATAGAAAGTAGATCAGTGGTTGTCAGAGGCTGAGTGGGGGAAATGGGGAGTGACTGCTAATGAGTATAGGGTTTCTTTTTGGGGTGATGAAATGTTCTAAAATTAATGGTTGACACAACTATGTCACAACTCTGTGCATATAATCAAAACCACTGAACTACTTTTGAGAGTTATTTCATGGTATATCTCAAGTTGTCACAGAAAAAAAGTCTAATTCAGTATTCCCCATTTGTCCAATATGTCTTTTATAGCTTTTCTTCTTTCGGTCAAGGATCATGGATTGCATTTGGTTATCATGTCTCTTTATTTGTCCATGTTCTTGATGGGTTAAAATAATAAAGAATATACAAATGGTTAGATCTCCTGTAAACAGAAGAATATACAAGTGGTTAGATCTCCTATAAACAAAAGTTTCCTGAAACTTCCTTAAACATGTAGCATGGATCTAGTTTATTTTAGATGCATGCAAAATAAAACAATTGATTAAATTAAAATTGTTCTTTCATGACTGTAAGCTCTTGGTGAAGACAGGTCAGACAAAGGTATTTGGGTTAATGTCAGGCAAAAAATTTCTGTATCAAAACAATATACTGGCTTGAGCGAGAATGTTGAGACATTGTTTTAAGGTTTGTTTTTTACAAATAGCTTTTAGAATCTTATTGAGGTGTAACTATATATGCTATATAAACTAGTGATATACAAATATACATACTATACAAAAATATATCCTACAATTCTTTTCCTCAAGAAACACTATTTTTCTGTCGCCCAGGCTGGAGTGCAGTGGTGTGATCACAGCTCACTGCAGCCTTCAACTCCTGGGCTCGAGCAATCCTTCCGCCTCAGACTCCTGAGTAGCTGGGACTACAGGCACACACCACCACACCTAATTAAAATAAATTTTTTTTTAGAGATGGGGTCTGTTGCCCAGGCTAGTCTCAAACTCCTGGCTTCAAGCAGTCCTCCCACCTCAGCCTACCAAAGTGTTGGGATTACAAGCTTGAGCCACTGCGCCTGGCCATAGTTCTGTATATAAATGTCTTACTATTATAGCTTGGTAATTGACCTAAATAATACTGTTACATATTGTTTTAAGCCCCCAAAGTTATCTTACCTAGATGTGGTGCTAGCAACCGTTTTTATAAAGGCAGGAATGTAAAATGGCAAAATGCTGAAATACAAACATACTCTAAGCACACAGACCTTAGCGTCACAGTAGAAACTTCCTGCTTGCAATAATTGCCATTTTAATTTTGGTGCAGAAAGCCTTCTATGGATGTGATAGTTTATATACCAAAGAGCAATCTCTATTTGAAGAAACTGTGTGGCCTGGTTACAAAAGTGCCTGCTATATCTGTAACTGTCAGTGGTATTAAAAATACTGATTTGTTTTGCCTGTTGTGATAATCAAGAATGGCTTATTTGGATATGTGCATGGGATGGTTGCAAATACCAAGTTCAGGTATTTTACTATAGAATATAGATAGATGTGTTTTCTTCTGGTTTTCCCCACCCCTTTATATACCTTGATTTTAATTTTTATCAAGTGTGTCTCTTTGGCCTTTGCCGCTGTGGCCCATTCATCTGTCCATCTGTCTGTTACAGTGCATATTGGGTACTTCCAGAAGTATGAATTCAGTGATGCAAAGGACAGGCGGGCTGCAGCAGCAAAGGTAGGACAGAATCATTCCAAAGACAAGTCATTAAAGGACCATTAAACACACATACTTAACACACAGACATTGGCAACCAGTACCTCATTATTTAAGGGCACATCGTTTATCCTATAAATCTTTGTGGGAAAGCTTGTTTTGACACGACAAATGTGATGTACTTGTAAAGGGCACAATTTTATTATTATGTTTTAAACCAGAAGCCTACTTGGCACTTAGGCAATAAAGTAAATGGCATTTGCCACTGTCTTTAAGATGCCGAATAATAGAAGAGATGATTAAATGGAGGATATTAATGGTATTAATTTGATTTATGGAGCTGGCTGATTTTCAGAAACTATGGTAAAGGGTCCTATTTTGTAAACTGGGAAGAGAAACAGAAGATAGATTGAGCTATGTGTGTATATTTATGTGTTAATGTTTATTTACATTCCTGACTGGAATATTTTGATGAAAATAATCTAAATCTTCCCGTTATTTCGCTGACTTCTATGAGGAAGATTAAGAAATTCTATTTAAATATTTGTACCATTTACTTAAGTATTTGTATCAGTTTACTTGCTAAATGATAGCAGTTATAATAGCAATTTCTGGCTTAAAAAAAAAACAGGGTTAGGATGGAAGGGCAATAGCATTTTTATACTGAATCCTAAAACATCAGTTACAGGCAAGTTTTAAGACTTAATCATACGTTGCAAAAACTTGAAGATGAAATGGAAGGCTTATAAGGTTAAGTGTTAGGTTGCATGTGTCATTCTAGTATTGGCTGAAAAGTGAGTGCCATAGGGATGGTGGAATGATGCAGATATTTGCATCATTTTCTATGCTGTTATGCTTCGAAAAAGAAGAGGCTGTGTTTTCCTGAATAGGTGAGTAGAGTGGTTCTCAAGGCTTCCCAAATGAAAAGTCAGACAAAAATATGTATTTGTTCTTCAGTGAAGATTGTTGGGTTTTCAAACCAGCAATCTTAGCTGTAAAACCTAAGATCTTACCACAGCCTAAATTCTGACTCAAATGCTGATGTTAGTTAATACTTTTATAAACTCCATATACTATATTGAGGAGATCTAGTTTCTTGAATGTGGAAGTGAAGCTTCATAATACACCATAGTAGGGATGTTTCGAATCAATAGTGTTAAAATGTTTTGGGTTTTTTTAAGATTTTTTTTCAGCTGGTCTTGGAAAACTTTTCAGTTATCTGTTTTTGATTCTACCAAAGGTATTTAGGTATTTAATGCTCCACTAAATAGATCACAAAAGGGGAGTCTTAAGGAGGTGAAGATGTGAACTTCTTGACTAGATGTAAATCACTGCTCAGAAAGATTTGACTTTTTAAAATGGTGCATTCTTATGTCAATAGACTTTAATCTGCAACCAAAATGTTTTTTTTAAATAAAAGCGAGGCACATTTGTGCTTTCTCACTTCTGCTCCAATTCTACCTTATTCTGCAAGTTGCTGTTTTTTCCTTTAGCAGTATACTATAGATTGAAAAATTGTATGGTATTTTCTAATATAACCATATCAGTTTATCAGTTTTTCTATTGTTGGACATCTAATTCACTCATATTTGTGTCTTCTTCCCTTCCCTTACAGAGTTTTTGTAAAGAAGGCTGAATGTTTTCAAAAGTTATGTTTATATTTACATGTGTGTGAACTACCATTTTCTGTATACCCTTGCTGATAACTATTAAGAATCTTGGTCCGGCATGGTGGCTCACGCCTGTAATCCCAGCACTTAGGGAGGCTGAGGGGGTGGATCACCCGAGGTCAGGAGTTCGAGACCAGCTTGACCAACATGGCGAAACCCCGTCTCTACTAAAAATACAAAATTAGCCGGGTGTGGTGGTGCATGCCTGTAATCCCAGCTACCTGGGAGGCTGAGGCAGGAGAATGGCTTGAACCCAGGAGGCGGAGGTTGCAGGGAGCCAAGATTGTGCCACTGCACTCCAGCCTGGGCAACAAGAGGAAAACTCCATCTCAAAAAAAAAAAAAAAAAAAAAAAAAAAACTCTTCAAATTTTTATTAATCTGGTAAAGAAAATACTAGTTGTTTTAATTTACATTTTTCTGAATTGCCTTTTTATATCGTTTGCACCTTTTCATAAATTTTTTTTTTTTTTTTTTGAGACAAAGTCTTGCTCTGTCACCCAGGCTGGAGTACAGTAGTGTGATCTCAGCTCACTGCGACCTCTGCCTCCCTGGTTCAAGCCATTCTCCTGCCTCATCCTCCTGAGTAGCTGGGAGGCGCACGCCACCACACTTGGCTGATTTTTGTATTTTTATTAGAGACGGGATTTCACCATGTTGGTCAGGCTGGCCTCGAACTTCTGATCTCAAATGATCCACCTGCCTTGGCCTCCCAAAGTGTTGGTGTGAGCCACTGAGCCCAGCCAGTAATGATATTTAATGTATAATTATTGTAGCTCTTTCTCCAGTTTGTTATTTGTAAGAAAAAAAAAGCAATACATGCATGTGGTAACAAATGTAAATGTTATATCTTATAATGATTACATTTATAGCTTTAATATGTCTCTTGCTTTTGACATTATCTCTTTCCTTTTTCTTCCTCCATCCTTGAGAACCCCACTTCATGCCAGCTATAGTTATATGTTATCAAAATACTTTTGTCTTGTGATTATAACCGAATGTTATTAGTTTGCTTATAGCTTGATTTTTGAAGTAACATCATTGAATGTTTGTTTTTATGGTTTATAAATATCAATGACATTCCAAGTAGTGTATTATGATTACTGTTGCTTTTTGTTTTTAACAGGTCTAATTTCAAATGCTGTGAACCTTCCTAAGAACAGTACTCTGGTAGCAAGATGGTTTGGGTTTATTTATACTCCTTGGAGCCCTTCATTCTGCTCTTGTAATCAGGATGGCTTTCCCTCTAAGCCTCTTACATGTAGCTCTCAACCATGGACTTTGCATCATTCTTCTCCTGTGTTGGAGCCTCTGATTCTTAGATACATGTCTTTTTCTTGATTGAATCTCATTGTGCTGGACTGCATCCTTAATTTAACTCTCACAACACTTTTTTTCACAACAATTTTCTTAGGCTGTTACTTATTGTGGCTCTGATAATGTGCTTAATTTTCCTTCAAACTTGATTGCTAGATTGGCTAGGTTGGAAACTCTAGATTAGAATATTTATGCAAGACATTGCCTTCTGCACTCACTGTTGGTGATAAGACCGATAGTAGTCTGGTTGTCATCTCTTTTTTTTTTTTGAGATGGAGTCGTGCTCTGTTGCCAGGCTGGAGTGCAGTGGCGTGATCTTGGCTCACTGCAACCTCTGCCTCCCGTGTTCAAGCGATTTCTGCTGCCTCAGCCTCCCAAGTAGCTGGGACTACAGGCGCACACCACCATGCCCAGCTAATTTTTGTATTTTTAATAGAGACGGGGTTTCACTGTGTTGGCCAGGATGATGTCGATCTCTTGACCTCGTGATCCGCCCGCCTCGGCCTCCCAAAGTGCTGAGATTACAGGTGTGAGCCACTTTATGACTTCTTTTTTTTTTTTTTTTTAAAGTTTCAGCCTTTTCTCTGGCATTCTGAAGAGATATGTAAGTGTGAATCTTCTGATCCATTGTGTTGGATCTTTAGTGGACCCTTTCAACTGGAAGACTTGTGTCCTTACAAAGCTTAGGGGAATTAACTTCTGTTACTGCTTTGCTAATTTCATTCCCTCTCTTCTTTTGGAATTCCTACCAGTTGAATGTTAAAAACAATGGATATAACTTAAAATGATGATAAGTTATGGAAGAAAGATTGAGTGGTGCATGTAGCATGCTAAATCCTCATCTTTCACATCAGGAAGGTGACAGATAATATCTAAAATAGAAAAATAATAACTCCTTGAGCATAAGCATATTATTTAGCATAAAAGTAAATACTAGAAGACACCGAAGAGTTTAAAATGGTTACCTCAGAGGATTAGAAATCAGTAGTGACTGAAGTATGGCGAAGAAGACTGTTAAATCTTGCAGTACCATTAACTTCTAAAACTATGTATGTATATGAAATAAAATAATTTAAAAGTGATTTAATGTAATCCTTAAGGTCTACATTTAATGATACCTTCATTCTTTAAAATATCATCAGGAAGTTTATGTAGACGTGTTCTTAGACCAAATATTCACTGTCAGCCTTCATGGGAGGAGGTACACACTATGTATTCCTTTGTCATGATTCGTAATTATTGAGCTGTGTATTTTGAGAATAACTGACAGAGAATGTAGCGGAGATTTACATGGCCTGTTAATTGCTTGGTTTTAAAACTTAAAGGATACAGGGGTATATTTTTGTCTAATTCAAGATCATTTGGATTTATGACTTTTATTAGCTTTAAAGAAGCCTACAATGGCTTTTTTCAAAAATAGAATTTTTCTTAGAAAACAGTTTTTAAGAGACAAATTTATTTAAAGGCCCACTCTTTTAAAATAAAATTAGAAGTATGGTTTTCAAATAATCTTATGTTTGTTACTGAACAAAATTTTATTTACTGTATACACAAATATATAGCATGGATGAGTAAGAAGCAGTGAATTGCTAATCAGAATCCCACCACTTATCAGTAAGTGTTGTGAGTTGCACGGTTTGAGAAAGTACTGGTTCAAATGCTGTTAAAAATCAAACTTTTGTATGCTGTCTCTAGATGGTTTGTTGATGACATAGTGGTTGTGTTAAAGAAGTGGAGTTACATTGAAGTCATGCAAATGTTTTGCTTGTGTGTTTGGTGGAACATTTTTAGTATGTGCCATAGTAGATATGTGGAATGCTGATACTTAGGGCTTAACAGTTGGAACCCAGAAGTGAGAATGTGAACAAATAACTGAAAGGTTACAAAATAACTTTAATCATCTCACAATTCTGAATCACCACAAAAATAATAAAGTAGCATGAGGTGGTCTGTATTTATGGTTTACATTAGCCCCACTGTGCCAGGGCAGTTTGGAATTTAAGTTACCTGTTTCTTGGCCCTACCTTTAGTTTGTACCCTTTTTATCAATAGGGCTTTTTTGCCCCTATAAGGAATAGCCAGTTAAGAGACTGCAACCCAAGAAAATCTTGCCTGAATGGGGTTTCAGGTAATGATAAAAGTTTAAAAACTAGGGTGTTGTATATTAGAAGTGACTTGTCTCTTGATGCAAAGTCATAGACTGCTATTTTAAGTCTTGAGTTTTTTGTTTTTGATATAACATTGAACGATACCTTACCTATTGTTTCTATTGTTCATATAAATAGACCCTTCCATTATCTCTCCCCCCTTTGGTTTGCCGTTGAATTTTTATGGAAGAAATCAAATGATTATACATAGTGATAACATCCTTCTACTTATAGAAACATTGTGTTAAACACCGATTAAACTTTTGATGTTTTCTAGAGATGAAATCTTTATGATATATTTGGGATGACATGGAAGTAATTTCCGTCATAAAATAAATGTGCAAAGAACAGCAAAGCCCAGATGTGTCATTGGCTAGGCACATTTATTAACAAGTTTGGATGCATCAGGATTACATATTTAAATCAAATGCATATCTCAGCAAAATTTCAAATTGTCATGTATTTATAGGATTGCCAACAGTTAATTGAAACTTGTCATTGTTAAATTTTGCTTTAAATAATCTCCAAGAGTAATGAGTGGCTGGGCACTCACTCATGCCTGTAATCCCAGCACTTTGGGAGGCTGAGGCAGGCCGATTGCTTCAGCCCAAGAGTTTCAGACCAGCCAGGGCAACATGGCGAAACCCTGTCTCTACAAAAAAATTAAAAAATTAGCCTGGCATCGTGGCGTGTTCCTGTAGTCCCAGCTACTTGGGAAGCTGAGGTGAGAGGATTGCTTGAGCCTGGGAGACAGTCTGTTGCAGTGAGCCAAGATCTCGCCACTGTACTCCAGCCTGAGCGACAGAGCCAGACCCTGTCTTAAATAAAATGAAATTTAAAAAAAGAGTGATGAAGGTATGACATTGCTGCCTGCTGAAGTAATCTGGGAAGCATCTTTAAGGGGGAGTTCTCTCAAGAATATTATCCTCAACATTTTTACCTTCTCTTTTACCTTCCTTCTCCCGAGGTAGCTTAGAAGTAAATATTCAAAACTGGGAGTTTGATGATTAGTGTTTAGTTGTAAATTCTTTTAAAATGCACATACTTTTAAGCCATCTAGAGATTGTGTGGATTGTCTCCCTCAGCCCCACTAAGTGCTTCTCTGTCCTAGGTAGTCTAGAAGGCCAAAAACTATTTCTCAGACTATTTTGCATTTAGGGTTCTAGATATAAAGTCGTTGATGACAATTAGAATATATATGTGGGAGATTTGAAGGGAGTTTATGTTTTCTTCATTTTTGTGGTCTGGGTCATGAAGAAGTGAGATTTTGCCAACAGTAGCAGAAATGCAGCATAGCATTGTTTATTCTCCAGCATCTTGAGTTATCAAGAGGCTTTTGTGGTTAAGGCAGCAGCTAGACTGTTTTATTGTGTACATCCCCTAGCTGGGTATTTAGAGGCAGTTGTGACAGTGGCAACGTCCTGATTCAAGCTTTCCAATCCTTGGATCACAGTTATCTGCCATGTGTTCTTGGATTTAGTGGTCCCATTGGTAGCTTCATTTCAGTTCTGTAGTATTCTGGTAGTCACTCCTGGAGACATATTCCTATAGCCCCATTCCTCCATTCTTTCCCATAACTAAGCATCTAATTCCTTTTTACCTCCCCTTTGCTCAGAATATCAAGTGGTTTCTATTCCCTCCACCAAATACTGATTGATCAAAGTCAAGAGCATCCTTTTGTGACAAAATGCTACTCTTACATTTAGTAGATGGTACTGTATGTGATGCAGGATTTTTCTTGACCCCTTCTTTGGACTTGTGATGGGGGTGCCCCATTTACTCTGCCCACAGCTCTCAACCCCTTGCAGGAGGGAGCACGTGAGCGAGTGAGTGCGGGATCTGGCTGGCTGCTTTGGGTGCTGGCAGGAGCAAGTTTCGTGTGGGCCCTGCGATGGCATCCAGGTTGGGGTGCCTGCAACCCGTGAAGCCCTAGAGGGCATGTTACAATGCTGTCTTAGCTCCACTGTCTGTGGACAGCAGTTATCAGCTCAGTAGGCTCCTTGCCCTGTTGCATGGGGCAGCTGCCCTCCACTAGTGAGGGCAAAGGGCCAGCGTGACAGCCTTTATTTATTTATTTATTTATTTTTAGATGGAGTTTCGCCCTCGTTGCCCAGGCTGGAGTGCAGTGGCACGATCTTGGCTCACTGCAACCTCTGCCTCCTGGGTTGAAGCGATTCTCCTGCCTCCGTCTCTCAAATAGCTGGGATTACAGGTGCCCGCCACCACACCCCACTAATTTTTGTATTTTTAGTAGAAATGGCGTTTTGCCATGCTGGCCAGGCTGGAATCGAACTTCTGACCTCAGGTTAATCTGCCCGCCTCGGCCTCCCAGAGTGCTGGGATTACAGTGTGAGCCACCGCACCCAGCCAGACAGCGTTTTTTAGGTACCTGCACTTGGTGGGTCCCAAGTTCTTGTCTGGTGTCCAAGAAAAATGAGGTCCTGCCAGACGCTTGAAGGATGGTGAGGCGGATAATTTTCTTTAGCGATGAAAATGGCTCTTAGCAGAGAGGGGAGCTAGAGAGGGGACAGGATGGGCAGGTAATCTTTCCTGAAGTCAAGCTGTCCCTCTGAAGTCCAGGGACCTTTCTCCAGTCAAGCCGCTTCTCTCGTTCGTCTTTTTCTGCACTGGATGAGGGGTGGGTTTGCCATCAGTAGTTTTGGAAAAAGCAACATTCGATTGGTAAAAAGACATTATTCGGAAAGAACCAATTGGGAGAGAATCGGCAGACAGAAGTTCTCACTTTGGGCCATGGGTTTCAGGCTTTTTGGTTCGAAGTTGGGATTTCACTGGGGACCCACCCCTGTCTGCCTAGAATGTCTCTGCTTCCTTCCTCTATCATTGAACTTCAGATATATAAAGAAGTTATTCTATGATATGTCATTGACTAAGCATTAATTATATTGACCCTTTTAGTGACTCTAAATAAAAAGCCGTCAACAAACCTATACCTTTAAAGGGAAGAAAAACTATACCTGAATTACACATGATAATTTCTTAGAAGCCATTAAGTATTTAATCATATCTGAGGAGAATTTGGAAATGAAACCATTTACAGTTGCAATTTAACCAACTCTCAAGAGCATTACTTCCTGTAGCTTATATCAGTGCTCCTCAAACTTTAACATGCATACAGATCACCCTAGGAACACTTGAGGGTCTGTTTGAAGTGAAGATTCAGTAGATGGTGGTTGGGACCTAGGATTCTACATTTCTCACAAACTCAGGTGATTGTAATTTTGTGAACCACACTTTAAGTAGCAAAGCCTATAGTATTTACAGTTAATAGGTAATATTTTAAATTTCTATTTATTTGAACTTTCTTTTTGAATATTGCTATATCATAGAAATTTACTTTTTTAACACAAAAATGGAATATTGTGCACGACTCAGTAGCTTGTTTTTTTTTCCACTTAGTGGTATCTCATGAATAACTTTCCATAGCAGTGCATACAGCTCAGTTTAATTTTTTTAATGGCTGCATAATATTTCAAGTATGAATATAGCATAATTTATAGGCAGTCTCCTCTTGAAAAAATGTATAAATGGGAAAATGCTTTCCCAAATAATGTGGATGTGAAAATTCTTATACTTCTATACTTGGTATTTCTGTTGAGTAGGTTCCTAGAATGGGTATTTCTAGGTCCTAGTTCATGTGCATTTTAAATTTTGATCACTTCTGCCAAACTACCCTCAGAAAAGGTTTGACCAAAGTTGCTATCTCATCAACAAATTATGACCTATTTCTCTTTGTCACTGAATAGTGTCTTTTTTTTTTTTTCCCCTGAGACACAGGGTCTTGCTTCGTTGCCCAGAGCTGGAGTGCAGTGGTGCAATCTTGGCTCACTGTACCCTTTGCCTCCTAAGTTCAAGCAGTTCTCCTCCTTCAGCCTCCCAAGGAGCTGGGATTACAGGCTCGCGCCGCCATAGCAGGTAATTTTTTGTGTTTTTAGTAGAGATGGGGTTTTACCATGTTGGCCAGGCTGGTCTTGAACTCCTGACCTCATGATCCGCCCTCCTTGGCCTTCCAAAGTACTGGGATTACAGGTGTGAGCCACCGTGCCCAGCCTATAGTATCAGCTTTTAAGAACTTAGTCATTGTGGGCTGGACGCGGTGGCTCATGCCTGTAATCCCAGCACTTTGGGAGGCCGAGGTGGGGCGGATCACGAGGTCAGGAGATCGAGACCATCCTGGCTAACATGGTGAAACCCTTTCTCTACTAAAAAATGCAAAAATATTAGCCAGGCGTGGTGGTGGGTGCCTGTAATCCCAGCTACTCAGGAGGCTGAGGCAGGGGAATGGCGTGAACCTGGGAGGCGGAGCTTGCAGTGAGGTGAGATTGCGCCACTGCACTCCAGCCTGGGCGACAGAGCAAGACTCCATCTCAAAAAAAAAGAACTTAGTCATTGTGGAAGATTTAAAGCATTCATTGTATTAAGGAGATTGGATATTTTCGTGTGTTTTTCGGCCAATTGTAATATGCGAATTGATAAACTGTCCATTTTTGTTGGATTATTTTCTTTTATGGGTGGGTATGCTTGCTTATTTTTGTTGTAGGGTTTATAAATATTCCTTAGAATACAGATGTTTTTATACTTTGTGGCTTTTGAGTTTCTAATATTGTTTAAAAAGTATTAAAAAATACTCTTTAAATTTTGGACCCATAAGCAGCTCATTTGAGGAGCTTGTAGATTTTATGAAAACATGAGCCCATGCTTCTGTAGGAAAATCTTAAAACTGAGTTTTAAGGTGGTGCCTCTAACCTATTTAATTCTCTTTCAGATCAAATTCTGAAATAATAAAGAGGTGGGTTTTGTGTGTATGTAAACTGGAATAAAAAAAGTGGTTTTTTGTTTTTTTGTTTGTTTGTTTGTTTGTTTTTGCTTAGCTTTATCCTAAAATAAGAAAGTTGTCTCTTGAGATTTTTGAAAAAGTAGTTGCCTCCCACTCTGCTAAATATAGGAATGTCATTCAGCAATTTGGTTGTGATTCTTTATTTTTATGTATGTATGTATGTTTTTATTTTTTGAAACGCAGTCTTGCCCTGTCGCCTGGAGGCTGGAGTGCAGTGGCATGATCTCAGCTCACTGCAACCTCTGCCTCCTGGGTTCAAGTGTTTCTCTTGCCTCAGCCTCCCAAGTAGCTGGGACTACAGGTGCACACCACCATGCCCAGCTAATAGTTGTATATTTTTAGTAGAGACGGGGTTTTGCCACATTGGCCAGGCTGGTCTCGAACTCTGACCTCAAGTGATCCACCTGCCTTGGCCTCCCAAAGTGCTGGGATTACAGGCATGAGCCACCATGCCTGGCTTTGGTTGTGATTCTACCTGGAGAGTTTGTCACACTCTTGAATATGGGCCTGTCTGTACACATGTGTGTATCCAGATTATGGTTCTCCACTGTGACTGCTTATTGGAATCTCTTGGGAGTTTTTGAAAATGGTAATGCCCAGGTGTCCCCCTCAGCCCTCTTCCTCACTCCCCCCATATTCTGATATATTTGGCTTGGGGTGTGTGGCTTGTTTAAAAGCTTCCTAGGTGGCTGTGTACAGTGCACAGTATTATTCCTATGATCCCAGTGTTTTGGGAGGCTGAAGCTGGAGGATTGCATGAGCCCAGGAATTTGAGACCAGCCTGGGCAACATAGCAAGATCCTGTCTTTAAATAAAAATAAATAAAATTTGCTACTAAAATTGATTCTTATGTGCTACTAAAATTGAGAACCACTTGATCAAAGGATAGGGGATGATGGTGCAATTGATGTTAAAGCTTCAGCTAGGACAGTTGACATAATCAGACTTACTAATCAGCTTTCTCAAAATGCAAAACTTTAAAGTAAATACAGCTGCTCTGAGCCTGGAATGTTATTTTCTTTAGATTACTAAAATACTATACTGCCACATTCATGGGAGTTCTACAGATGTACTTTTTCAGAGCCTCTGTAGTGGGAAATTGTTTACAGCAGTAGTTCCCAGTTCTGGCTGCATGTTAGGATCATCTGGGGACCTTCAGATAAAAATGTTGGATGAAAATACATATACTCATATTCTACCCTTGACAGCTGAATCAGAATTGCTGGGGGCAAAGCCCAATTAATGGTATTTTTGAAGTTCCTCAGGAGATTCTTATATGTAGCCAGAATGGACAGGGGTAGGTGGTACGGATTTAGAGTTATAACTAGACAAGATGTAAGGTTTTAGGTTGTTTTATCGTCCTAAAAGTTAAATGTACTGCTGCTAGTATTAGTACTAGTTTTCTGATTATAGTGATTTTACTCAAACTGTTTTTGTTTGGTTTGTTTATATCCTTTAAAAAGAATGAAGAGCTCTTTATTTCAGCCAAGAGCTTGAATTGGCTTTTCACTAAACTATCAGTTTTGGTGACACACCGAAGTGAATTTCTCTCCTTTGACAAGTCCTTGTAGGGAGTGGTGCTATAATCATAAATTAAAAAATAATTTCTCCATGTATTCAAATCCTACTAGCCTATTTTATCTTGGACCAAGACACTTAACCTCTGTAACCTTGTCTGTAAAATGTAAATCATATCTAACTTGCATAAAATATTGATGTGAGGATTAAATGAAATAATATATATAAAGTATCTAGCATTGTGCCCGGCACTAAATAATTTCAAATCTGTGTTCTTTTCAGCATTCCCTTTTACTCTCATTGTTCTTTTTTTTTTTTTTTTTTTTTTTTTTGAGATGGAGTCTCTGTCACCCAGGCTGGAGTGTAGTGGTGCAGTCTCGGCTCATTGCAACCTCCACGTCTCGGGTTCAAGCAATTCTCCTGTCTCAGACTCCCGAGTAGCTGGGACTACGGGCATACACCACCATGCCCGGCTAATTTTTGTATTTTTTGTAGAGACGAGGTTTCACCATATTGGTCAGGCTGGTCTCAAACTCCTGACTTTAGGTGATCCACCCATCTTAGCTTCCCGAAGTGCTGGGATTACAGGCGTGAGCCACTGTGCCTGGCCCTTTTTTTTTTTTTTTTTTTTGAGACTGAGTCTTGCTCTGTTGCCCAGGCTGGGTGCAGTGGCCTGATCTCAGCTCACTGCAACCTCCGCTTCCTGGGTTCAGGTGATTCTCATGCCTCAGCCTCCCGAGTAGCTGGGACTACAGGCGTGCATCACCACTCCTGGCTAATGTTTGTATTTTTAGTAGAGACAAGTTTCATCATGTTGGTCGGCCTGGCCTTGAAGTCCTGACCTCAAGTGATCACCTGCCTCGGTCTCCCAAAGTGGTGGGATCACAGGTGTGAGCCACCACGTCTGGCCCACATTGTTCTTTTTAAAAGAACTTCACTACAGGTGCTCCAGTGCAGGCTAGAGTATGTTTTTAGTTGAATACTTTATGTTTTAAGTTTCATACAATAAAATTTACACTGGAGCATACAGTTCTCTGAGTTTTGATAAATGCCTAGAATTGTGTAAACCACCACCATAGTTAATTTACAGAATAGTTTTCCCTCACCATCACCCCTTGGATTTCTTTCTACCCGATTGTTTAGTCAAACCCTCCCCCACCTTTAATATTTGGCAGCTCTGGATTTGTGCCCTATCCTTACTTATTTATTTCTATTTATTTTCACTCATTCATTTAAGATAGGGTCTTACTCTTTTGCCCAGGCTGGAATGCGGTGATGTGATCATAGGTCACTACAGTCTTGTGCCCCAGGGCTCAAGGGATCCTACTCACCTCAGTCTCTAGAGCAGATGGGACTACAGGCGTGTGTGTCATCATGCCTGGCTAATTTTTAACAAATTTTTAGTAGAGGTCTTGCTTTGTTGGCCAGGCTAGTCTGAAACTCTTGGGCTCAAGCAGTCCTCCTGCCTTGGCCCCCCAAAGTGTTGGGATTACAGGTGTGACACCAATCCCCCACTCCAGCCCCACCTTTTTCCCCCCCCCCAAAGAGAGATGGGGCCTCACTATGTTGTCCAGGTTAGAGTGCAGTGACTATTGACAGATGGGATCCTAGCACACTACATCTTTGAACTCCTTAGCTCAAGTGATCCTCCTGCCTCAGCCTCCTGAGTACCTGGAACTACAGGCATCTCCCACCTCTTCTGGCCTGAGCCCTGTAATTTTGCCTTTTCCACTGTGTCATATAAATGGAATTATAAATCAGTTTTTAAAATGGGCTTTTATTTTCTTATTGTTAGGTTTTTATATTTTTAAAAAATTGTTCTAGATACAAATTCTTCATCAGAAATGTAATTTGCAGATATCTTCTCCTAGTCTGTGGTTTATCTTGTATTTTCTTAACAGTATATTTTACTTTTGATGGATTTCAGTGTATCCGTTTTCTCTAATGGATTGTGCTTTTGATGTATGTACGAACTATTTGTGTAACTTAAGGTCACAAACATTTTCTCCTTGAAGTTTTATAGTCTGATTTACATTTGGGTCTGATCCATTATTAATTTTGTATTAAATGTGAGCTAAAGTACATTTTAAAAATACGTACATCTTAATTACTCCAGTACTACCCAGCACTTTGGGAGGCCGAGGCAGGTGGATCACGAGGTCAGGAGATCAAGACCATCCTGGCTAACATGGTGAAACCCCATCTCTACTAAAAAAATTAGCCGGGCTTGGTGGTGGGTGCCTGTAGTCCCAGCTACTAGGGAGACTGAGGCAGCAGAATGACGTGAACCCAGGAGGCGGAGCTTGCAGTGAGCCGAGATCGCGCCACTGCACTCCAGCCTGGGCAACAGAGCGAGACTCTGACTCAAAAAAAAAAAAAAAAAAAAAAAGACTTTTTCCCCGCTGAATTGTTTTATCACTTTTGTAAAAGATCGCTTTTGCTGTATTTATGTGGGTCTATTTCTGGTCTCCATTCCATTCTTTTGATCTGTATATCTTTTTGCCAGTACTGTAACTTCATAGTTATGTTTTGAAATCAGATGTTCTGTTTTAAAATTTTTCAAAATTTGGCCACTCTAGTTTCCTTGGTATTCCATATAAAATTTAGAATCACTTTGATGTTTATCCAAAAAATATTTGGAGTTTGATTGGCATTGAGTGGAATCTATAGGTCAGTTTGGGAAGAGTTAACATTTTAACTATGTTATTTTCCAATCCATGAAGATGGCATCTCTCTCCATTATTTAGGTCTTATTAAAATTTCTTTCATCAGTATTTTGCAGTTTTCCGTGTACACGTTCTTCACATATTAAATTTATACCTATGTATTTCATGTTTTGGTGCTATCGTAAGTGGCACTTCAAATTTTTTTGATCTTCAGTTATTCATTGCTAGTATGTAAAAATATAGCTGATCTTTTCTTTATTTCTTTTTTTTTTTTTTGAGATGGAGTTTTGCTCTTGTTGCCCAGGCTGGAGTGCAATGGCGCCATCTTGGCTCACTGTAACCTCCGCCTCCCGGATTCAAGTGATTCTCCTGCCTCAGTCTCCTGAGTAGCTGGGATTACAGGCGTCCACCACCATGCCCTGCTAGTTTTTTGTATTTTTAGTAGAAATGGGGTTTCATCATGTTGGCCAGGCTGGTCTTGAACTCCTGACCTCAGGTGATCCACATACCTCGGCCTCTCAAAGTGCTAGGATTACAGGCATGAACCACTGTGCCTGGCCCAGCTTATCTTTTTATATTGGCCTTGGACTTCGCTAAACTAATTTCTTCTAGGAGTTTTTTTGTAGATTAATGGGATTTTCTGCATAGCCACATACATAGTCATCTGACTAGAAACAGCTTTTTTCCTTTCCAGTTTCTTTTCTTTTTCTTGCTATATTGTATTTGTAAGACTCCAGTACAGAGTTGACTAAGAGTGACTAGGCACTTGGCCTCTTCTAGGCACTTCTTTTTTGTTTCCTAGTTTGCTGAGCGATTTTTATAATAGTGGGTGTTGAATTTTGTCAAATGCTTTATTTATATCCTATCCTATGACTTCATTAGGCTTTAGTGTGGTAATTAAATTGAATTTTGAATGTTTAAAACCATCCCTGCAATCCTGGGATGAACCCCACTTGATTGTGGTGTAATTATCCTTTTTATATATTGCTAGATTGTATTTCCTAATATTTTGTTGAGGATTTTTGCATCTTTGTTCATATAGTAATTTTCTTGAAATGTCTGTCAGATTTTGATATCAGTATGATCTTATGGAAATTGGGAAGTGGTCCCTCCTCTTCTAGTTTTTGGAAGAGTTGTGTAGATTTTTTTTTTTCTTCCTCAAATGATTAGTAGAATTTTCCAGTGATACCATTTTTGGTCCATGAGTTTTCTTTGTGGAAGAGAGTTAATTACATATTCAATTTGCTTAATAGATATAGGAGCATTCGGTGTTATCTGTTTTTTCTTTAGTGAGGTTTAGTAATTTGTGTCTTTAAGAAGTTGACCTGTTTTATTGAGTTGATGAATTTGATGGGCAAAGAGTTTGTAGTAGTTGCTTATCGTCCTAGGTTGAGTTTTATTAGTTTCGTTGATCTTTAGCACTAGCTTTTGGTTTTGTTTCTCGCTTTCTTTTTTTTTCCTTTTTAATTTCATTGACTTCTGCTGTTTATTACTCCCTTTCTTCTGCTTGCTTTGGGTTTTTCTTTTTCTTTTTTTTCCTGAAGTGTTTGAGATCTTTCTGATTTTCTTAGATAAGCATTTAATGTGATAAATTTTCCTGTAAACACTGTTATGTCCCACAACTTTGATATGTTGTATTTTCATTTTTGTCTAGTTCAAGATATTTTCTAATTTTCTTTGAGATTTCCTCTTTCAAGCTTGGATTTAGCAAAAGATGGTTTAATTTGGAAGTAGGCTCTCTACATATTCAGTGGATTACTGAGAGAGGAGTGTTGAAATCTCTTAAGTGTAATTGTGGAATCATCTATTTGATTTCTATCGGCTTTTTCTTTATTTGAAGTTACTACTGCTAATTTTCCTTGTTCTGGAGTTTGCTTTGTCTGATAGAAATAGGCCCACTGTAGCCTTCATGTGATTAGTGTTTGCATGATACATCTTTTCCCATCTTTTTACTTTTAATCTGTATATATCAATCATTACATTGAAAACTGGGCTGTTACGGACAGCATATAGTTTTGCCCTTTTTAAAAAAAAATCTGAGCAGTTGCCCTGCCTTTTAAATGGTTTGTTTTGAACATTTACACTTGATGTTATTATTTACATGGTTAGATTTAGGCCTTTTAAAATTACTTTTCTCTTTGTTCCTCCTTTTTCTGCCTTTTGGATTACTTGAAATTTTTAAGATATTCTACTTGGTATATTTATTGGCTTTTTAAAAGCTTTTCTCTTGGTCTTACTATTTTAGTGGTTGCTCTAGGGAGTATAATCTAACTCTTGACATTCTAGTTAGGGTAAATATTTTACCTCCTCAAAGTAAAACATAGATTTTTTTCCTAGCCTCTTTATTATTACAGTTGTCATATGTGTTATGTCTATAAACATTTAACTCTTCCTACTAAGCATGATGTTACAGTTTTTTATTTCAACAGTTTTATGTTTTCAAGAATTTAAGTGGAGAAAAATAGTGTATAATATTTACCCAGGTATTTACCATTTCCGTCGCTTTTCCTTCTTTCCTGTAGTTCCAAGTTTACCCCCATATCATTTCCCTTCCACCCAAAGAATTTCTTACAGCTTTTCTTTTAGAGTAGTTGTCAATCTCAATCTCTCTCTCTCCCCCCCTTCCCTTCCTCCCTGCCCCTCTCCCCTTCCCCTCCCCCATCCCCCTCCCCCTTCCTCTCCCTCTCCGCCGCCCCCCCCCCCCCCCCCCGCCCCCAGCCGCCACGGAAGAGTCTTGTCTCAGGCTGGAGTGCAGTGGTGTGATCACAGTTCGTTGCAGCCTCAGCCTCCTCAGCTACTGGGACTAATACGCCACCACACCCAGCTAATTTTTTGTAGAGACGGAGCCTCACCATGTTGCTCAGACTGGTCTTGAACTCCTGGGCTAAAGTGATCCTCCTGCCTTAGCCTCCCGAAGCACTGAAATTAGAGGCATGAGCCACTGCACCTAGCCTGTTTTTTGCTTTTTTGTCTGATAATGTGTTTGTCTTCATTTCTGAACTATACTTTTAGTGAATACAGAATTCTAGCTTGATACCTTTTGATATCCTATAGGGCCCCGAGAGATTGTTTATTTTTTAAAAAATATTTCTTCTCTCTTCTGTTAAGATTGGGTAATTTCTGTTGCCATATCTTCAGGTTCACTGACTCTACTGTCATCTTCTTTCTGATAGCCGGTCCAGTGAGTGAGTTCTAAAATTTTCATTTTTTAAAAAAATAGTAAACTCTTTCTTTTTTGAGAATTTCAGACTGGGCTCTGTAATCCCAGCACTTTGGGAGGCCAGGGTGGGAGGATCATTTGGGTCAGGAGTTCGAGACCAGCTTGGGCAATATAGGAAAACCCTGTCGCTAATAAAAATACAAAATATTAGCTGGGCATGGTGGCGCATGCCTGTAGTTCAGCTACTCAGGAGGCTGAGGTGGGAGAATCACCTGAACCAAGAGGTTGAGGCTGCAGCAAGCTGAGATTGCACCACTGCACTCCATCCTGGACAACAAAGCAAGACCTTGTCTAAAAAAAATAAATAAATAAATAAATAAATAAAAAAAGAATTTTGGCCAGGCGCAGTGGCTCATGCCTGTAATCCCAGCACTTTGGGAGGCCAAGGTGGGTGGATCATTTGAGGTCAGGAGTTCGAGACCAGTAGAGGGGGTTTCACCCTCTCTACTAAAAATAAAGAAAATTAGCTGAGCATGGTGGCATGCCCCTGTAATCCCAGCCACTCAGGAGGCTGAGGCAGGAGAATTGCTTGAACCCAGGAGGTGGAGGGTGCAGTGAGCCTAGATCACACCGCTGCACTCCAGCCTGAATGACAGAACAAGACTCCATCAAAAAAACAACAAAAAAGAAAATTTCACATTTCATTTGTTTTAAGGTGTTCTTTTTTTACCTAATGGATCATGGTTGTAATAACTGCGAGCCTGTAATCGCAGCACTTTGGGAGGCCGAGGTGGGCAGATCACTTGAGGTCGGGAGTTCAAGACCTGCCTGACCAACATGGAGAAACCCTGTCTCCACTAAAAATACAAAAAATTAGACGGGAATGGTGGCGCATGCCTGTAATCCCAGCTACTTGGGAGGCTGAGGCAGGAGAATTGCTTGAACCCGGGAGGCGGAGGTTGTGGGAGCCGAGATCGTGCCATTGCACTCCAGCCTGGTCAGCAAGAGTGGAACTCCATCTCGAAAAATAAAAAATATAAAATAACTGCTTTAAAAGTCTTTGATAATTGTAATATCTGGGTCATCTAGAAGTCAGCATCTGTTGACTATCTTCTGCTTTAAGAATTGGTGGGTTTTTTGTTTTTGTATTTGCTGTGTTTGGTAGTTTAGATTCTATCACGGACATTTTGAATATTGTATTGTGAGATTCTGAGTCCTGTTGAAATGCAGTAGAGAAAGTTTAAGATTTGTTTTAGTAGACAAATGGACCTAGTTAGTTTATACCTGCAAATTCTTTCTCATCTTATGTAGGCAGTGGTTCCATTATCTCTTCAGTTTTCAAAGTCTTTGCCATGTTGTTTGCATTTGCCCCTCCCATTCCCACTTTGGTTGATCTAGCACTTGAGCAGTGATTTATATCCTAATTTTATTGTGAAAGCCTCCCTTACACTTCTTTGGATCTGTTCTGCATATATATAGATAGCTTACAGCTGGGCCCACAGACTTGGGGACCTACTTTTCTGTCTCTTATCATCAGTGATTTCACCTATATTCTTCAGCTCCCAGGGGCCTTCTTTATTCCCCTAGCCAGAAGCATGGAATTATAGTTTGAGTCTCCTACCCGTCGTGCCTCACATGGCAGTGAGCACATTTAGGGAGCGCTTGCCCTAACCATATTAAATAAAAATATGGTGGTGGAAACTAGGAATCTGTTTTAACAAAACTTACCATAGTTACTTTTGATAAACCAGTAACAGATTTGGGAACTTGTGGCTAGAACCAATATTTGGCACTAGCAACATCAAATTATACTCCCTCCCCTCTGTTTTTTCCCTTTTTGCAAGTTGAGGCTCTTAACAATTCCTGAAATATTTTACCCCAAGCACCCTATCCAGTGGTAGAAAATATAGTGTACTGGATGCCACAAAGTTATAGTCACGCAATTTTAGTTAATAACAGACTTAAGTCTCTTGATTGATGGAGAGACTTAAGATTTAGCTTATTTTACATATAGCTAAATCTAAATTAGTGACTTTATTTCAGTTGTAGGCAAATCCTCTTGTTAAAACTTGTTTTTAATCTCTGAGAGTTCTTTTAAAAAATGTTTTAAATCACATTTCTAAGAGCTGGAGATGACAGTGTCTCTGTATTCTCTACAAATAAACATATAACTTAGGATCAGTTAAAATATTTCTTTTCACATCTTAACTCTTTTAGATAGGTGGTGTCTATCAGCAGTGCTCTGTTAAACACAGATTCTTAGGGGAGTGTGGGTCCAAAGAAGTAAGGAGTACCTAGATGAGCAAAATGTACTAAGGCGAGTAAGTGAGTGTCTGTATCTTTGGCTTTTGGAGGGGAGTATGCATGTGTGTAAATTTTTTTGTAACAAATGGTACTGTTGAAAATAACTGAAATACATTTCTTTCATGATACTATTTTTATACAAGATTAAATCTGTAGCTAACTATGTTCCGTCCGCCTATGGTGAAGTAACGTGGTTTTAGTCCACAGAGATCTTTTTTGGAAGGTTATTTGATGTAGTAAAATTGTATATGAGATAAAAATAAGCAGACCCATGTTTGAGTTCCACTTCTGCTATTGTAACTAGCTCTTGTATCTTTGAGTCAGGCCTTGCTGATTGCTTAGGCCCCATTGCATTTTGAGTTAAAATTTTGTACACAAATAGTAAGCTCGCTAGTTTTGTGGGAAATGGAGATATTTGTGACAGCATTGAATGATAAGGCAGTAAACTGGTTTTATTTCATAGTGGTAACTTCCTTGAAATAGCAGCCTAAAAGTATGCCCTGTAAACTACTATGTGGTACAGTATTTTTTCATTTTGGTTAAATATCTCTGAAGTATCCTTCTAACTTAAAAGTGATTTGAACTCACTTGAACTATTCAGTGCGTAAGGTATTAAATGATTTTTTTTTTTAAGAGACTGAGTCTAACTATGTTGCCCAGGCTGGACTCAAACTCCGGGGCCTGAGATCCTCCTTCCTCAGCCTCCTGAGTGGTTAGGACTATCGGCACATGCGATCATGCCTGAGTGTTGGAAATTTTCTTTTTTTAAAATAATTTTTTTTTTTTTTTGAGTCAGAGTTTTGCCCTGTTCCCCAGGCTGGAGTGCGGTGGTGTGATCTTGGCTCACTGCAACCTCCATCTCCTGGGTTCAGGTGATTCTCGTGCCTCAGCCTCCCAAGTAGCTGGGACTACAGGTGTGTACCACTACGCCCGGCTAATTTTTGTATTTTTATTAGGGACGAGTTTTGTGTTGTTGCCCAGGCTGGTCACGAACTGCTGAGCTCAAGCAGTCAGCCTGCCTTGGCCTCTCTAAGTGCTGGAATTACAGGTGTGAGCACCCTGCCTGGCTGAAATTTTCTTGATTACATTTAGTGTGCTGATGTGGCGGTCTGTTGAAATTATTTTTTTTTTTGCAATTAAGACAGCGCCTGATTTACTATAGTAACTTTCTGTTTAATTTCTTTTTGGCTTATTTTGAATCCTAAAGAAACCTGACATAGTAGTGTGGCAGACTATGTTTAAATAGTCTTGATCTTATCATTAAAATATATTTCCTTAGAGGAATAAAGAAATAACTCTAGGGATGGAAATTTGGGTGAAGTATTATGGAAATTTAACTTCAACCTAGGAGTTCACTAAATGTCAATGAAGTGCTATTACCTTAAAATGACTTTTTTTCCCCTCCTTCTTTAGAATCCAGCAACTATCACAAGAATACTCCTTAGCCACTTCAATTGGGATAAAGAGAAGCTAATGGAAAGGTAAGGAACTATATTGTCAGCTTTGTACTTAGAAGTAACACAGAAAGCCTACTGAACCGAATTTACAAGAATCAAGTAAGGGAATTGATTAATATACCAGTATGTGGACAAACCAGTGTGCAACTAGTGACTGCTTTAATTTCTTGTATTCCCCTTTTGTAAATTTTGCAATAAATTTAGTGTTAGGGAATTCAGGCTTAATGTTTCTTTTTATTTGGGAGTATGTGTGTTTGGAGGTGGTGCTTCAGTATGTTCTACATATATCCTCTTGGGTACCAAGAACTGAAAGCAGGTAGAGAAAAAAAGCACCTGATAACATTCTTGGGGTACATGAATAAGATCCTCCTTTAATTACTTAAAAAGATTTCTTGCTCAGCCGAGCGTGGTGGCTCATGCCTGTAATCCCAGCACTTTGGGAGGCTGAGGCAGGCGGAACACGAGGTCAGGAGATTGAGACCACCCTGGCCAACATGCTGAAGCCCCGTCTCTACTAAAAAGACAAAAATTAGGCCGGGCGCGGTGGCTCACGCTTGTAATCCTAGCACTTTGGGAGGCCGAGGCGGGCGGATCACGAGGTCAGGAGATCGAGACCACGATGAAACTCTGTCTGTACTAAAAATACAAAAAATTAGCCGGGCGTGGTGGCGGGCGCCTGTAGTCCCAGCTACTCGCAGAGGCTGAGGCAGAAGAATGGCGTGAACCTGGGAGGCGGAGCTTGCAGTGAGCCGAGATCGCGCCACTGCACTCCAGCACTTTGGGAGGCCGAGGCGGGCGGATCACGAGGTCAGGAGATTGAGACCACGATGAAACCCCGTCTCTACTAAAAGTACAAAAAAATTAGCCTAGGTGACAGAGGAGCAAGACTCCATCCCAAAAAAAAAAAAAAAAAAAAAAAAAATTCTTGCTCATAAACCTTTAACCTATTATTAGTGACATTTATTCAGTAGAAACAAAATTGAGAAGTTGCTTAGGTTTTTCTGGCCACCAGACCAGGTGCTTGGACTGGGTCTCTGGTTTCAGGGCAGGATTCTATTCCATTGGGTTTTAAAAAATATTTTCTTTCTGAAAATCTTTATAGTTTTAAAAGAGAAGAAATTAGTGGGACTGGAGAATGACAGTATTAATGTCATTCTTAATCTTGTTCTGCTCTTTAGATTGGAAATTTGTTTGAATGGAAATTTGGGACACTTGTTAATGGTGGTAGGTTGACAACTTATATTTACTTCGTTATCAATTCTAAATTTAATAAAAAATTAAAACTAGTTGTTGGGAACTGAGAACCCATATATTATAGAAATAAATGGAAAGTATTTCCCATTTGATTTTAAAATTCAGAGAGTACTTTATAAAACATAAATAATACCGAGAATATCACCCCATTTCATACACCTTGCATCTATTAAATTACATTGTAAATAATATCTATTGTTACTGTTAAATTACAGTTTAATAGTAACGATAATAACTATCAATTTTTGAGCCCTCTATCAAGCATTTTGTTTTATCCTCCTGATAGCTTTATGAGGCTAGAAACTATTACCCCATTTAATGTGGAAACTAAGGTTTGAAGCTAAAATTTTTTATCTAAGTTTTGTACACAAGGCGTTAACACTAAAACACAGGTTTGTTGGACTTCAAAACTTGTGTCTTAAACACATGCTGTAGGCCGGGTGTGGTGGCTCATCTCTGTAATCCCAGCAGTTTGGGAGGCCGAGGCGGGCAGATCACAAGTTCAAGAGATCGAGGCCATCCTGGCCAATATGGTGAAACCCTGTGTCTATTAAAAATACAAAAATTAGTTGTGCGTGGTGGTGTGTACCTGTAGTCCCAGCTGCTTGGGAGGTTGAGGCAGGAGAATTGCTTGAACCCGGGAGGCAGAGGTTGCAGTGAGCCGAAATCACGCCACTGCATTCCAGCTGGCAACAGAGCGAGACTCCATCTCAAAACAAACACATACTGTATAAAGCTTTCCCATGGTTCATGAAGGATAACATGTTCAACTAGTTTGATTTTTCTTTTTATGCATTCTGACCATGTTTTTTTTTGTTTTGTTTGTTTTTTTTTTTTTTGAGACGGAGTTTTGCTCTTGTTGCCCAGGCTGGAGTGCAGTGGCGTGACCTCGGCTCACCACAACCTCCACCTCCTGGGTTCAAGCGATTCTGCTGTCTCAGCCTCCCAAGTAACTGGGATTATAGGCGCCCTCCACCACGCCTGGCTAATTTTTGTATTTTTATTAGAAACGGGCTTTCTCAGTGTTGGTCAGGCTGGTCTCGAACTCCCAACCTCAGGTGATCTGCCTGCCTCAGCCTACCAAAGTGCTGGGATTACAGTTGTGAGCCGCTGTGCCCAGCCCTGACCATATTTTTTGACATCAGTGGTGTTTCTTAATTTTGGTAACATTTACTTTCAGGTTTTTTTATTTGATGACACCTCTACTAGGAGAAAGAGTTTTTATCATTTACTTGTGAAACTCTAATGAATTAACACTGATTTACTCAGAGTTTCTCTCATATTAATGTATTTCTCCAAGACATTCTGAATTTTGTCCTATAACACTGCTGAAAATATTTTTCCATTAAATATTGTACTTAATGTTTATGTACTATTGGATTTAATGTTGTACTAAATCTTGTACTTAATATGGGAACTGTAGCTTCTGCTCAGTTTTTCTGAGAACCTTAAACTGCTCTAAAAACATAGGTGGTAAGTGTGAATTTAAATTAAAAGGAGGTTTCTGGGAAACTTTTGAGTATGTGAACGTTTCAGTTTCTCCTTGTAGTTTCTGTAGATAAGCTATTGGGTACCTAAAAGATTTATAATTCAGTCTTTAAATAGTGTCTTTAAAATCAATATGCAATATCTTTTTGTCTCATTTAATGATTTTCACATTATATTTTATGTTGTCTGCTATTAGCACTGCCACACTTTTTTTTTTCTTTTAAAGCATTTGACTGATGTATCTTTTCCATTTTTTAAACATTCAACCTTTCTGGGTTTTCGGAGTATCTTTTGTAAATACCATATAGGTGCTGTTTAAAAAAATCTGAATGAAAACACTATTATCTTTTAATACTCGAGATTAACATGTTCATGTTTTATAATTAATATTTAGATTAAATTACTGTCGTTTTAAGTTGTGCTTTATATTTATTATGTTTTCTGTTCGCTTATTCTGTTGGCCTCATCAGATTTTCCTTTTTCTCGAATAATTTCAAATTTATATATGTATTCTATTTCAGTTTTTCTAGTCACTTTTACAATTTGTACATGCCTACTTTAAACTATATAAAAGTTTATAACAATATTTACTTGAAGTTTTAATCCATCCTCTGTACAAGACAAAAACTGTAGCATAAATTTTTTTCTTTGTCCTTTCCTTTTCTCTATCAGCTTGGTAAGCTGATGTTTGAATTTTTCTTTTTTCTTTTCTTTTTAAGACAGGGTCTCACTCTGTCACCCAGGCTGGAGTGCAGCGGTGAGATCATGGCTCACTACAGCCTTGACCTCCTGGGCTCAAGCAATCCTTCCATTTCAGCACCCCCAGTAGCTGGGATCACAGGCACGCACCAGCATACCTAGCTAGTTTCTGTACTTTTTTTGTAGAGATAGGGTTTCACCATGTTGCCCAGGCTGGTCTCAAACTCCTGGACCCAAGCAATCCTTTCACCTTGAACTCCCAAAATCCTGGAATTACAGACATGAGCCACTGTGCTCAGTTGATATTTGAATTTTTTATTTGATTGTAACTGTTTTTACTATGTATGTATTTAATACCCTCCCCCCGTTTTCTGGCTAATTCCCTTTTTGCATACCAGTATTTTTTTTTCTAAATACACTGTTTTTCCTCTACAATATATCCTATAATATAAATTGTTTCATATGTGACAAACTTTAAGTCCTATAATAGAAACTCAGTATACTGAAACTTACTGTAATATTTCTGGATGTGAGTTTTGAAAACATAAACAGTTGGGCCCTTTAAGTCTGACAATTCATATTTTTGGTTTTGGAAATTCTTAGCTGTTATTTGTTCAGCATACGTTTTCTCCGTTCTCTTGATGCTTTCTGGAATTCCTGGATCCATGTTGAAACTTGTGGATCTCTTTCCATGTCTTCTAACTTTTTTTTTTATTAAGACGGAGTCTTGCCTCTGTCAGCCAGGCTGGAGTGAGTGCAAGTGGTGCCATCTCGGCTCACTGCAACCTCCGCCTTGTGAGTTCAAGGGATCCTCCTGCCTTAGCCTCCTGAGTAGCTGGGGTTACAGGCACCCACCACGATGCCTGGCTAATTTTTGTATTTTTAGTAGAGAGGGGCTTTCACCATGTTGGCCAGGCTGGTCTCAAACTCCTGACCTCAGATGATCTGCCCCTCTCCACCTCCCAAAGTGCTGGGGTTACAGGCATGAGTCATTGCATGCAGCATGTCTTCTAACTTTCTAAAAAATATTTCTTCTGTATTCATCTCCCCACCCTCAACACTTGGGCAAGTGCCAGTGACTGTACTCATCTTTGTTTTTGACTTTGTTCTATGAAAATTCCTCAGTTTATCTTGCTTTTCTTCCTGCATCCATTCTGCTTTATAGTCGTATTGAATTGTTTATTCAACAGTATCCATCTTATTCCTGTTAATAACTTTGTTCTTGTTTTGTGGGTACAATTTTTGCTTTATCTCTTGGTTTATTCTTACATTAAAATAATTAAAATTAAATAATGAGAATACAAATATGAGATGTGGCTGAAAAGGTACAGGGAAATTTATAGTCTTAAGGGTTTTTATTAGAAAAAGAAAATGAGGTAAAAAACTGGGCTGTGCACCATAGCTCACTCCTGTAATCCCAGCACATTGTGAGGCCAGGGAAGGCGGCTCACATGAGGCCAGGAGTTTGAGACCAGCCTGGCCTACGTGGTGAAACCCCATCTTTACTAAAAACACAAAAGTTAGCCAGGCATGGTGGTGGACACCTGTTGTTCCAGCTATGCAGGACGTGGAAGCTGAGGCACGAAAATGGCTTGAACCCGGGAGGCGGAGGTTGTGGTGAGCTGAGATTGTGCCATTGCACTACAGCCTGGGCAACAGAGTGAGACTCTGTCTCAAAAAAAGAAAAAAACAAGAGAATGAGGTAAAAAAAAAAGGACCAAACCTTTGAAACAGGAAGTTAGAAAAATAAACCCAAAGAAAGTAGAAAAGATATTTAAGATAAAATTAGATATTAATGAACTAGAGAGCAACAACAACAACAAAAAAGATAAAGATCTTTGACATGAATTTTCTGGAAGATAAGCGACAGACTGGGAGAAAATATTTGCAAAAGACACATGTAACAAAGGACTTGTCCGAAATATACAAAGAACTCTTAAAACTCAACAGTAAGAAAACAATCTGATTAAAAAATAGGCCAAAGAGCTTAACAGACACCTCACCAAAGAAGTTATACAGGTGGCAAATAAATGAAAAGATGCTCCATGTCCTATGCCATCAGGGAAATGCAAATTAAAACAACATTGAGATACCAGTACATACCTATTAGAATGGCCAAAATCAAAATACTGACTACCAAATGTGGACTAGGATGTGGAGCGGTAGGAACTCTCATTCATTTCTCGTGGGAATGCAAAATGGTACAGCCACAAAATGGAAGACAGCGTGGCAGATTCTTAAAAAACAAAATGTACACTTACTATGTAACTCAGCGATCAACACTTCTTTATAACTACCCAAATGAGTTGAAAACTGTGTCCACACAAAAACCTGCACATGGATGTTCATAGCAGCTTTATTCATAATTGCCAAAACTTGGAAGCAACCAAGATGTCTTTCAGTAGATGAAAGGATGAGTAAACTGTGGTACATCCAGAAGTGGAATATTATTCCGTGCTAAAGAAATGAGCTATCAAACCATGAAAAACCGTGGAGGGACTTTAAATGCATATTATTAAATGAAATAAGCCAATCTGCAATGGCTGTATACTGTACGATTCCACCTATGTGACACTCTGGAAAAGGCAGAACTGTGAAGACAATGAAAAGATCAGTGGTTGCCAGGGATTAGCGAAGAGGAAGGGATGAATAGTCAACAGCACAGTTTTTTTTTTTTTGTGGGTGGGTGGGGGCCTAAACTATTTTGTATGATACTATAATGGTGGATACATATCATTATGCATTTGTCCTGACCCATAGAGTGTACAGCATCAAATAAGAACCCTTACGTAAACTACAGACTTTGGGTAACAATGATGTGTTAATGTAGGTTCATCGAATGTACCACTCTGTGTGGGATGTTGATAGGGAGGCTATGTGTGTGTGTTAGGGCAGGGTTATATGGGAGCTGTAGCTTCTGCATACGTTTGCTGTGAATCTTAAACTGCTCTAAAAAAAAATAGTTTTTTTTTTTTTTTAAAGGGGGAAATAAACCATTGGCAAATGTGTTGGGGGAGGGGGAGAAGACACAACATTGAGAACCATAAGGCATAGTTAGAGGTAGGAAAAATACCGTGTGCTACTTTAAATACCTTTTTTTGTCTTTTTTTTTTTTTTGAGATGGAGTCTCACTCTTTGGCCCAGGCTGGAGTGCAGTGGCGCGATCTCGGCTCACTGCAAGCTCCGCCTCCCAGGTTCACGCCATTCTTCTGCCTCAGCCTCCCGAGTAGCTGGGACTACAGGTGCCCACCACCATGCCCAGCGATTTTTTTTGTATTTTTAGTAGAGACGGGTTTCACCGTGTTAGCTAAGATGGTCTCGATCTCCTGACCTTGTGATTTGCCCACCTCGGCCTCCCAAAGTGCTGGGATTACAGGCGTGAGCCACTGCGCCTGGCCCTTTTTTTTTTTTTTTTTTTTTTTTTTTTGAGATGGAGTCTTGCTCTGTCGCCCAGGCTGGAGTGCAATGGTGCAATCTCCACTCACTGCAACCTTTGCCTCCTGGTTCAAGCGATTCTCTCACTTCAGCCTCCCGAGTAGCTTAGATTACAGGCGTTCACCACCATGCCTAGCTAATTTTTGTATTTTTTGGTAGAGACAGGGTTTTGCCATGTTGGCCAGGCTGGTCTGGAACTCTGACCTCAAGTGATCCGCCCACCTTGGCCTTCCAGAGTGCTGTGTGAGCCACTGTGCCGGCCCAAGCTGGCCCACTTTTACATATATTTGAAAGCTTAGAAATGGAAATTACCTAAGTTGTCCCTCAAGAAGAAGTAGAAAAATAGAGTAAACCCATAACCAGAAAAATATGGTGAACATAGTAAAAGATTCCACTCCTTCCCCAAAAAGTACTGGATGATTTTATGGGTAAGTTCTGTCTAATAAATGTTCAAGGAACTGCCAGTTCCTGTAGAAAATTATCTCCAAACATTGAAAATGGTAGGACATCATTAATTCATGTTAGCCAGATCAGAATAACCCAGTTCCAAAATTTGACAAAGACAGTATGAGAAAATGATACTTATAAACATAGCTGTTGAATTTATAAATAAAATAATGATTGAATCAATGACTCTTAGTAGGATTTCTTTTTTTTTCCTTTTGAGACAGGGTCTCACTCTGTCACCCAGGCTGGAGTGCAGTGTTGCGATCTCAGCTCACTGAAACCTCCGCCTCCCAGGTTCAAATGATTCTCCCACCTTAGCCTCCCAAGTATCTGGAACTACAGGTGCGTGCCACCATATCTGGCTAGTTTTTTTCTTTATTTTTAGTAGAGATGGGGTTTCACCATGTTGGCCAGGCTGGTCTCGAACTCCTGAACTCAAGTGATCTGCCCGCCTCAGCCTCCCAAAGTGCTGGGATTATAGGCATGAGCCAATTGAGTAGGATTTCTCCTAAGAATGCAAGAATAGATCATCATCAGGGGAAAATTTTTTCGTTTATAACATTTACAACATTAACAGATTTATGAAGATAAAGCATAACCATAATAAATGTCAGTTATGCATTTTAATAAAATTGTGCATTAACATATGATTTAGTGAAAACTAGATTCTTAGCAAACTGAGAAAGTGATTTCTCAGATTGATTAAAGGTATCAACTAAAATCTACAATAAAATTATACTTAATGTTGAAGCATCAGAAACATGCCTATTGTAATCAAACAAGGATTATGGCTGTCACCACCATTTGAATGTATTGGAAGTTCTGATAAACAGCATAATACATGGAAAATTAAATAAGTGGCATAAAGACTAGAAAGGAAGATAAATTATATGTAAAGTATATAATCTAGGAAACCCAGAAGAATGGACTGATAAACTATTAAAGTGATTGCCCATTAAAATCACCTGAGAAGTGAAAAAAACCCACAGTGCCCAGTCCCTTTCCATTACTTCTTCCTTCAGTTCCCTTGGAAAATGAAAAGAAACACGGAATGTAAGTAGTCGTAGCTTCGGTGACTCCTGTGTTCCTCCACATTCTTTTTTTTTTCTCAATTTTTTTGTAGAAGCAGAGTCTCACTATGTTGTCCAGACTGATCTCAAACTCCTAGACACAAGCGATCCTCTCACCTCAGCCCCACAGAGTGCTGGGACTGCAAGCGTGAGCCACCACGTTCAATCTCCACATTTTTTGCATATAAAAATTGAGGTTACCCGTATGGTAATCCCGTAGGTATTTAGTGTCCTAGGAATTGTAAGAAAAGGTAGGCAATATACCTACCTTTAGTCTACATATAGCCCATAAGGTTTGTAACATCGTGTTTTTTAAAAATCATGCTTCCTAATGGATAACACTGAATGTATTAAAGTATCATTTCTCCTTATTTCGATATATTTAAAGATAAATCTTATCCTAGTTAAAATTGTGAAATATTTTAAAATTTTCTTCTCCTTTGTCATTTCCATATACCAGGTATATTAATATTTCTTTCTATTTTATTCATTAGTAAGCCATGGTCCCTGCCCTGGAGGGAGGAGCTCATGGTCCCCTGAGGGCAATAGAGGTATAAATAGATCCTTGCCAGTTATTCCTCTTGTTTGCCGCATGCCTCTTAGTCTGTAGTTTAAACAAATATGTACTGACCCTAAAAATGAATGTGATTTTTTCTTTTTAAAAATAAATTTTGGGGCAGGTACAGTGGTTCAACCCTGCAATTCTAGTGACTCAGGAGGCTTAGGTTAGAGGGTCACTTGAAACCAGGAGTTCCAGACCAGCCTGGGCAACACAGTGAGACTCCGCCTTTAAAAAGAAGTAGGAAACTTAGCTGGGCATGGTAGTGTGTGCCTGCAGTGCTGCCTACCAGAGAGGCTGAGGTGGGAGTCTCACTACAGTGCAGAGACTGCAGTGAACCCTGATCTTGCACTCCAACCTGGGCGACAGAGGAAGACCCTGACTCTTAAAAAATTAAATAAGATAAATTTTGGGCAAAGGTCGGAGCTGGTGGAGAAAGGACACCTTTAACTTTATAGTCTTTCTTTTATCCATTATAGCAGTTTTCCAGACCACTGCCATTTTGTTTTACTGTCTAATGCTCTTTTTTTTTTTAATCTCTGCAGATTAATTTCTCTTCTGTTTTACAAACTAAATAGAATTTTCTGTAATTACTAATTTCTTTCCATGCCTCTCCAGATGAAGCACAGCAAAGCAGAAAATCAGAAATACAGCAACAACCGTTATCTGTCAAGTCTTCCATCTGGTTTTGATACTATCATGATTTTTGTGGGATATTGCCTCCATTATTTGATCTGTCATATCTTGAACCTTTTCCTCCTTTCCTGGTATATCAGTCAGGATTTTTCATTATAAACTTTAAGAAGTTAAAAGTGAAATAGGCATTAAAGATTGAGAATCTTAGGTGTGAAGGCTGTGCAGTCAGGAAAATGCCAAAATCACAATGTCAAACTATTTTAGTGGAGGCACTGTTGGCTGCTGCCATTGGGCACAGGTATCACTGCTGATAACATCAATATTGGGCATATGACACCAAAGCTACTACCTCTGCAACCTCTGAAAGCTGGATATCTCCTTACTCCTTTGATAGATTACCTCATTGAACCTTCTTTGAGTGCTGAGTTTTTGATAAACTGTTTGTCTCCCTGCTCCTGCCTGGGAGGAATTCTCACCTGGAGAGATGGGAAAGTGAATTGTGTCCTCTGTTTACCTTGCTAGCTTCTTTTTATCTCCGTATCCTTATGTCTGTTCTCATATTACACTTTAGTAGTACAAAACTTTTGTGATAGTCACCAAATTCATTTTTCTGCTACCTCAGCTTTGCAACTGTGTTTTGACCCAGGGCTTCTGTTTACTGTGCAGCTCTAGGGAGCATCTTTGGAATTGTACTGTCATTGGCCCAGGCCTGACTTGCCTTTCTTACTGTCTTTTTTCCTAATTTTCCTTCAAAACTGAAGTTAACCTTTTCTTCTGAGACAGTTTTTCTTATTTCTCAAGATCTACCTGCTTTGCACCGTATTATTTGATTTAGTATCTTACCACTTCTATTTGAGGTTCTTAGTGCAGAAACTATCTTATTTATCTTGTATTCCTACACATAATGCAGTTTCTAATATATAGCCATTGTTTACTGAGTATTTTAATTAAATCCAGCCATTTATAGGTTTTCTTTTCTGTAATAGAATTTTATTGAAATTATGACATGAATGTAAATCAGATTTCATTTTGGGAGCTTTTAGAAACACAGCATCAACAATGGAGCTACTTTTAAGTTGATAACAAGTAAAAAAAAAAAGGTATCTTTCCTGCAGCTCAGATTTCTTGTAGGTCTATTATAATAACATTTAAAAACTCACTTCAGTTGATACTATGGTAGTATATAGGATAAATGCTAATGAATTAACTGGTGTGTTTGAGGTGGGATGAAATATAGGTGGTTGAAAACCTTTAACCACCTGTAAAACCTAAGGTTAAGTTTTCAACCACCTATAAAACTTAATTATACTTGGACAGGTATAATTAAAGAATCCTGAAGAAGGATTTCAGTCTTTCCTGGACTCTGTTACAAATAGCTTTTCACTTTTCATTCTGAAGCATTAATACCCATTTAATGGATAGATACTAGTGTTAATACTTGGATGTGATTATGATAACATGGAACTTTTTGTAGCCACATTATTAATAATATATAATTCCATAATTAGCCTCAGGGATGGTGAAAGTAAATTTGATTTTTCAGAAACCTTGCCTTTTTGATGACATTTATCACTATTCTACAATATAGTGAAATTTTTCCTGTTTAAACAATCCAGGGCCGGGCACAATGGCTCATGCTTGTGATCCCAGAACTTTAGCTGACTGTGGCAGGAAGACCGCTTGAGCGTAGGAGTTTGAGACTAGCCTGGACAACATAGGGAGACCCCCATCTCTACGAAAAAATAAAAAATTAGCTGGGTGTGGTGGTGCACACCTATAGTCCCAGCTACTCAGAAGGCTGAGGCAGGAGGATTGCTGGAGCCCAGGAGGGTGGAGCTGTGATCTGTGATCATGTCACTGTACTCCAGCCTGAGTGACCAAGTGAAACCCTGTCTCAGACATAAAACAATTCACATATTATTGAGGAGAGTAGTGAAGGGCAAGAGGCAAATGTACGGCTGGGTGTGGTGGCTCATGCCTGTAATCCCAGCACTTTGGGAGGCTGAGGTGGGCGGATCATGAGGTCAGGAGATCGAGACCATCCTGGCTAACACGGTGAAACCCCGTCTCTACTAAAAGTACAAAAAAATTAGCTGGGCGTGGTGATTGGCGCCTGTAGTCCCAGCTACTCAGGAGGCTGAGGCAGGAGAATGGTGTGAACCTGGGAGGCGGAGCTTGCAGTGAGCCGAGATCCACCACTGCACTCCAGCCTGGGTGACACAGCGAGACTCTGTCTCAAAAAAAAAAAAAGCAAATGTACTATCTCATTATAGTACAGTGATTAAGAACACAGAATTCTTGCTCCCCTTATCTCACTATCTCACCTAGACTGGAGTGCAGTGGCGTGATCACAGCTGATTGCATCCTTGAACTCTGGGGCTCAAACTGATCCTCTCACCTCAGCCTCCCTAGTGGGTAGGACTGTGCACCACAACACCTAGCAAATTTTTTGTAGAGATGGGACCTTACTTTGTTGACCACACTGGTCTGGAACTCCTGGACTCAAGCAGTCCTTCTCTCTTGGCCTGAGCCACTGCACCCTGCCAGGAGTTTTGTAAATATTAGCTATGTTTAAGACATTGAGCGGGAGCTTGGTGATGAGGAGTTACACACAACAGTGTATCATACAATAGACCTCCATGGTACGTAGAGATAAGTTTATGGCTCCATGGTACTTAGAGATAAATTTTTATTTTTGACTTAGGTGGGAAAGGATTTAGTAATGAGGTGTGGCATTTGATTGGACAAGGAAGGGCAGAAGTGATATGGGAACCTGGGTATTTAAGGCTCAGAAAACAAAACCAAGCGAGGCACAAAGTTTAAGGAATATATGTTGAACAATTTAAGATTGAATGTCTGGAGTATGTGAAGAATAGAGGAGGAATGGTTGGAAATGTTTAATGCACGTTATAAGGGCCTTGAATTTTAAGTAAGTGAATTTGGAATTTTTCTGTGTTTATTGGGAAGCCCTTGAACGTTGTTTTATGGAGAAATAATGATGGAAAAGCATTATTTCGGAAAAAAAATCTAGTAATAAATGAGCTATTTTAACTATCCAGGTAAAAGGAAAATATTGTCCTGACTTACAGTAGTGACAGCTAAATTGATAGCAGAGGGTAGATGGAAGAGAAGTAAAATTAGTTTTAACTGAGACAAAATATAGGAGATTCTGGGAAACTTCTGGTAATTTTGACCATTCCTTTCACTAAATACGCTAGAAGAGGCTAGGTGAAATATTGAAACATGTTTGAAAAGTAAGATTATCAAATAATTAGTAAGATAGGAAATAGAGGTTCAAGGTTGAGAATTTGGGAATCAAGAGAACTTTAGAGAAACAAGCGTCCAGTCCTTGTTGCCCTAGCAGTGTATGCTGATCCAGAACAGGTAGCTAAGAGACTTAGCTGTGAGTTTTGTTTGCCCTTTGGTTAGTAGAGGGGGAAGTTGGAATATTAGGTCTACTAAGAGCGAAAATTGAATACACTAGCTCCTTAAAGACTGAAGATGAACTTCATGTCTTTTGGGTAGTCCAGAAAACCTTAAACCTTGAGCTTGGGTTAAGATAGCCCCCGTATATAACAGAAACAAATGTAAATCTTCTCTAGGGAAATAACATTATTTAAGACTTAAACTATTTTCTCAAATTATTTTTCTAATTAAAACATAACAACCTGGAACTTAAGACACTGGAATTGTCAGACCTAGACCAAAATGAGTATGCTATCACCAGGGAGCTATCATTCAGATTTGGAAAAAAATCAGAATTTTTATAACTAAACAAAATAAGCAAAATTAACTTGGTGAGATAGTTTAACAGCAGACTGGACAAAGCTGAAGAGAGTTTAGTGTATTTGAAAATCAAACAATGATCCAGAATTAAGTATATCCATTAAAAGATGGAAAATACAGAAGAGGTTAAGAAATACAGAGTATATAATGAGAAGGTCTCATTGAGTTTTAGAAAGAGAGAAGAGAATGTGGCAGAGGCAATATTTTAAGATAAAATGACTGAGAATTTTCCAGATTGGTAAAAGACCCAAATGTCATAGATTCAAGAAACATAACAGTTCCCATGTGTGATAGCTACTTGTTTCATTGATCCTAAGATACAGTTTTTCACATTTTAACATCTGAAATCTGGATGCATCTTTCAATTAATAGCACCTTACAGTCCAACAAGATTGAAATTTTGACTCGTGAAAAATTTTCCATGTCAACTTCTGTTAAGATCATGAAATTTCAACACGAAAGCATTTTAGATTTTATGAAATACGGTAAAAGGAAATCCCTATTTATTTATTTTTATTTATTTATTTATTTAGTTTTTGAAACACAGTTTCATTCTGTTGTCCAGGCTGGAGTGCAGTGGCACAGTCTCAGCTCAGTGTAACTTGCACCTCCCGGGTTCAAGGGATTCTAGGCCCTCAGCCTTCTGAGTACCTGGGATTACAGGCACGAGCCACTAGGCCTGGTTAACTTTAGTATTTTTAGTAGAGATGGGGTTTCGCCACATTGCCCAGGCTGGTCTCGAACTCCTGACCTCAGGTGATCTGCCTGCCTCAGCCTCCCAAAGTGCTGGGATGATAGGCGTGAGCCACCGCACCTGGCCAGAAATCCACATTTAAAAACATCTTAGTAAAACTACAAAATCAGCAAAAATGAAAAATCTAAAGCAATGAGATACAAGAAAGGCTGCTTTCAAAAGAGTGAAAGTATAGGTATAATAATATTCTAGAGCACAGCTCAACAGCGACAGTGAAAGTGATAGTAAGATGATACCTCAATCTTTTGAAAGAAAATAAACCTTACCTAGAATACTATATTCATGGAAAATACATTCATAAACAGTGTGTTTTAATTAATATAAATGGTTTTATGTTGTACCTAGCTTTTGTATCTTTTTAAAGCCAACCAACATTTTGTTCTGCCAGTGTTGATTGAAGTTTCAAATACTCATAATTGTTATTTAAGCAACTATTTGTCTGTTGAAGGGAAAAATCTTGCAGAATGTTGTACTCTGGAATTTATAACCTTAAATACATAATGAGCTAAGCGTTCATCTTAAAAGTCTCAAGTAATAAGCTAGAGGTCTCAAGTTAGGAAAAGAACGACAAAATAAATATAAGGAAAATACAAGGAAAGAAATAAAGAACAGAATATAATAAAATAGAAAACATGCAGTAGAAGGGATCAAGAAGCCGTAAGATTTTTTTTTTTTTTTAAGACTGATAACGTTGACACTTCGATGAGGTTAGGAAAAAGAGCCTAAATAACCAATATCAGGAATGAAAAAAGTATCACTAGAATCTTGTGGATGGTTAAAAAAAACTCTTAAAATTATGGACAACTGTTCAAACTTGATAGACGAAATGGGTAGATTCCTAGAAATAGGCAATTTCCCAAAACTGACATAAGAAATAGTAAACCTGTATCCTTATTAACTATAAAAAAATGAAATCCATAATTTAAATGTTTTTATAAAGAAAAGTTGAAGTTCAAATGGTTATACTGGAAAGTTCTACCATAACATTTAATACGACAATAATTTCAACCTTATATTATTCTAAAGAACAGAAAAATAGGATCTTCTGCCTTCATAAGGATATCATAACCTTTATACCAAAACCCAAGGAAAGATTATACACCAGTTTGTCTCAGGTGCATAGACACAAAAAAACCATACATACACACACACGCACACACAAAACAAAAACTGGAACAACAGAAACACCTTAGAATATTAGCAAATTGAATTCAGCAATACATACATAAAAAGGAGGGTAACCCAGCATGGCCACGTGAGGTGAATCCTGGGAATGCTAGGTTGGTTTAACCTGAAACAATTCAGCATGATTGGTCACTTGAACAAATTGATGAGAAAAACATTTCAGAGATGCCAAGAAGCATTTGCTTCATGATTTTAAAAAGAAGTTATTAGCAATCTAGAACTTTGTTAACCTCATAAATCTTACAGAAACATTTGTAGGAGATACCATAGTTTATACACTGAAATGTTAAAAAAGATTTCCCTTTTAGATGGGAGTTCAAGATGTGGATATCGTATCTCCAGTTCAATTCCGCATTATACTGGAAATGAGTCTAGCCAGTAGAACATCAAAAAATGAAAACAAAATATAATATTGTAAGAGAAATGCCTGTGTTTTTGGGGTTTTTCTTTTTTTTGAAATGGAGTGTTGCTCTGTCTCCCAGGCTGGAGTGCAGTGGTGAGATCACGGCTCAGTGCAACCCCATACCTCCCAGGTTCAAGCAATTCTCCTGTCTCAGCCTCCCAAGTAGCTGGGACTACAGGGAGCGTGCCCCCAAGCATGTCTGATTTTTGTATTTTTAGTAGAGATGGGGTTTCACCACGTTGGCCAGACTGGTCTTGAACTCCTGAGCTCAAGTAATCCACCTGTCTTCAAAAGTGCTGGGATTATAGGCGTGAGCCACTGGGCCTGGCCCCTGGCTGTTAATATTCACTGACAATGTGATTGTGTATTCACAATGTGATTGTATATGTGGAAAAATCAGAATCTAGAGGTAAATTGTTAGAATAAATGTCTTTAGAAAGAAATATGAAAAATTTATTTTTTCTTTGACTCAGTAATTCCACTCTCAGGTATATATCCAATAGAAAGAAATATGTGCACATCTACATTGAAAGTCATATATAAGACCGGTGGTGGCTCATGCTTGTGGACTCAGCAACATGGGAGAATCGCTTGAGGCCAGGAGTTACAGATCAGCTTGGGCAACATAGTGAGACCCCGTATTTACAAAAAATTAAACAATTAGCTATGCATGGTGGCATCTGCTTGTAGTCCCAGCTACTCAGGAGGCTGAGGTGGGAGGATTGGGAGCCTAAGAGGTCAAGGCTGCTGTGAGCCATTTTTATGCCACTGTACTGCAACCTGGGCGACAGAGTGAGACCCTGTCTCAAAAAAAGAAGTCATATATAAGCATGTTCATAGCAGTATTTATTCATACTTCAACCTATAAACAACCCAGATGTTTATCACGATTACACTAGATAGATAAATATGGTATATTGACATAGTATCTATTCAGTAGTGCAAAATAAATGAGCAAAAGCTACAAGCCACAGCATAGATAAATCTTAAAAACATAGTGAAAAGAAAAGGACCCAAAGTAATACCTATCTACTATATGGTTCTACTTACATAAAATATAAAAACAGTTGAAACTAAGTTTATATTGTTTAAGGATGTGTGTTTAGGTGATATAACTATTAAACAGTGCAGTGATTAAAACAGTTGAAACTAAGTTTACTGTTTAAGGATGCATATTTAGGTGGTGTAATTATTAAAAAAAAAAACAGAGTAGTGATTATACGTTTGGGGGGCTTGTAGAGTACTAGCAGTCTTCTGTTCTTGTCCTGGGTGATATTTATATACTGGTGTTTGTTTTATAACAGTTTGTAAGCTGCATGTTTATGTACTTCTCTAGAATTGTGTTATTGCAAAATAAAAATCATTTTAAAACACGTATACACAGACATAGGAAAAGGATCAATCTTAAAGGGAAGGTCCATCTTTTTTCCTGGACATGTAGGATTAATAGTTTCTTTGTACCTGCAAGTAAACTTACATTTTGCCAAGACAGCTTTTCTCACTGCTCTCCTAGGCTGTAGTGTATCAAATCCTAAATTTAACTTAGATTGTGTTAACTTATTTGAGCAACCTCTGCTACCCTTGTGGTTTCTGCCACATCAAAGCTATAGTCCCTGGATTTGGGGTTTGAAAACCTTGTGTACATTCACTCCATTCTGTATGTCTTTGCTTATAACTGTATATTCCTTGGGATGCCCTCTGCTATTCAGGCCTCAATCTTAAGAGCTGTAGCTTTGTACAGAATCAGAGCGTATCAAGAATACTTCATTCTGGGGTTGTGCTCATAGACATCATGTACAATTCTATACATCACAAATCGATGCCTCCTATATCTTCTTCTCCTCTGTATTACCACATTTACCAACTTGTTTCAACATCCTTTTTTTTTTTTTTTTTTTTTTTTTGAGACGGAGTCTCGCTCTCTCACCCAGGCTGGAGTGCAGTGGCGCGATCTCAGCTCGCTGCAAGCTCTGCCTCCCGGGTTCACACCATTCTCCTGCCTCAGCCTCTCCGAGTAGCTGGGACTACAGGCGCCTGCCACCACGCCCGGCTAATTTTTTTGTACTTTTAGTAGAGACGGGGTTTCACCGTGGTCTCGATCTCCTGACCTCGTGATCCGCCCACCTCGGCCTTCCAAAGTGCTGGGATTACAAGCATGAGCCACCGCGCCCAGCTGTTTCAACATCTTGTAGTTAGTTTTCTATACTTCTCTAGGATTCTTCCTCCATTCTTGCATGCTAAGTAGCATGTCATACTACAAACAGGTACTCATCTCTTTCCTTCCAAACAATTGACATTACAACTAACTAGCATAATTCCTACATATAGTTGCTGAATAGATGAGGGAACTATGTTAAATGGAACTTAATTATGTTACTACCTTGTGTTTTGATGGATAATTTGTTTTACCATAGCTAAATTTTAAACATACTTGCTTGATTCATAGGCTTTCAACTTTTACAGCCTGAGGACTTCCATTAGATATATTGAAAAATCATTATCAAAACAATAAAAAGACATTTCTTTTTATATACTTGAAGAAACGATATTTCTCTTCAGTTAGAATCAGATCCACTGTTGCATGAATCACAAGTAGTAGTTTTATTTTCTAGATAAAAATGTATAGCAGGAGCAAAAGACCATTAAGCAGAGAGTGTAGATTTCCTTTAATGCACATATTTGGAAAGAGGTGAACACAAAAAGCCACTGTCTTGGTTTTCTTTGAAGTAAAAATAGTTCTTTAAAAATAATGGTTCTTGTCGTTTTGGGGACTGTAGTGTCTTTTGAAAAAGTAATACAATCTTGAACCTTCTCCTGGGAGTGCGGGGGTTGGGCGAGGGCAGAGAACATTTGTAAATAAGTTATAACGTTTGGATTCTGCACAGTTGTTGAAATGCCAGGGACCTCCGATTACAAATTTATGTGTTTGATGATCTTGGTAAAACTGAAATAGTCCTAAGCCAGAAGTTGTAGACAACCACCAGTAAAGATGACATATGTGTTTGTAAGTGTGGCTGGAACACCCTGTGAAAACTAGCATCTGTGTCTTCTAAAGCCTGTGTTGTAGAGATGTTCTCCATTCTGTGTTAGAAAAAGAATAGTCATTAACTTCTTTTGTAAATGTCCTCCATACTTTTATTTTTATCTTTTAAATTTTATTTCTAATAGAGATAGGGTCTTGCTATATTATTCAGGCTGGTTCTGAACTCCTGGGCTTGAGCGATCCTCCCAGCTTGACCTCCCACAGTGCTGGGATACAGGCTCACTAGCTACTGCACATAGCCTTTTTTTTTCTTTTGAAATTTTATTTACCTGCATAGTTTTACATCTACCTTTAAAACTCATGAGAAGCAATAAAATTTTATTATTTAAAAAAGCTTTTTGATTAGCAAAATTTTTTATCGTAAAAGCTGGATGGGGGGCAGTAAGAGGTCAATTTACTGTTCACTTGGCTTTTGGGTATTTAGGTTTTTCTGTAGTAAATGGGTATTGGATCCCTTTGGAAGATGGCATAGTTTATTGTGATTCTGTTATGATTTTGCGAATTCGAGCCTAGAAAGAATTACCTTAACATCTGTTTCACTGTGGTTAGTTCCTTAATCCACCTGCCTTCAGCCTGGCTCAGAACTAAAAAGGATAAAGTATGCAGTAAGATTTTTGTGCTGCCACTTGGAAGTAGTATTAATTAGTAGCTGCTCTATCAGGCATTCTTTTGCTTAGCAGTAAGCAAACTCCGGAGATTTTATTACAATGCTGTTTTTTTAGGTTTTATTTTATTATAATGCCTTTTTTAAAAAAAAAAAATTAGGCTAATAAGAAAAATCTTATAGCCTCAAAAAGTATTCTACTTTTTCTGAAAAATATATGAGCAGTATGTTTATTTAGCTATAAAAACTACATAGAATACCGATTTTTTTTAGAGATTAGCTTAAGAAACCTAAGTCTTTTAAAGCAAGCTGTTACAGATTTGTGTGAGTTCTCATTTGATTTTTTTTTTTTTTTTTTTTTGTAACATGAGGGCTAAAAGCTTTCCTTAGGATAAAAAGGTTTTCTATCCTTAACTCCTTTAGATGGTTTTGGTTCTTTGGAATTCTGAACTTACCTAGTAGAGGTATGTAGTTATGCCAGTCATCTTACATTCTTTTGAAAGAGTAACTTTAAAAACCGCAAAGGATGCAGTAGTATCTTTTAATTTGCTTGAAAACTTATATTCTGCCTCAGGAACCCTTTTTTAAATTTAATTTTTTATCAAAGTAACACGATCATGATTTTTTAAAAGTCCAATAGTTTCCCAAGAGTTATAAATGAAAAATAATGCTCCAAACCTTCATTTCCGATCCCATTCCCCAGAAGAGAAAGAACTATTTATTTTCGTATTTTTTATGACTTATTATTCCGTATTGCTGTTTTAAGACAGCCATCTTCATACCTCATGTTACTTTTGCTTTTTATAAATGTGACGGCAGTTCTTATTCATTCGTATGATTTAAATGAATTTAAGATATTCCTTCGCTCCTTTGATGTTTTCCCTTAAATGTACATTTTCTAAAAGTAGAAGAAAACTACATCATTAACAGGTTAATGTGGCTGGGGGGAGTTGAAATGGCAGTTCTTGGAAGGGTTTTGGCACCATAGATTTTTGTTCTTTGTCAGAACTGTAAGGTATAGAATAATTGTGACTTTTGTAGTATTTTGAAATTGCAATCCGATACCCATAAACTGCCACATGCAAGTGTTAAAACAGAAATGTTTTGGTCATTTAGAAGTAAACGTTACATGTATATCCATTTTCATACATGGATACATATAATCTATAATGTGTTTTTTAATAAATTTTCATATGTGTGTTTTATTTTTACTCCCTGTCAGGCTTATAGCAATAGCTAGTTGACTTGCAAATGTATAATGGAAGCATTAAAAGACTGGATAGGAGGATTGAGCTCTGATAGTTTAAGAATAAGGGTAGAGGCTGGGCGTGGTAGCTCACACCTGTAATCCCAGCACTTTGCCTCCCATCTGAGTTGGGCAGATGACGTGAGCCTGGGAGTTTGAGACCAGCCTGGCCAACATGGCAAAACCCCATCTCTACTAAAATCACAAAAAAATTAGCCAGGCATGGTGGCACACATCCATAATCCGCTACTCCAGAGGCTGAGGCACAAGAAATGTTTGAACCTGGGAGGTGGAAGTTGCAGTGAGCTGAGAGAAGCCAGCCTGGGTGACAGAGAAAGACTTTGTCTCCCCCCCAAAAAAAGGAAAAATAAAGGAATACAGTGTAGAAAAGCCTACTTTATATCTTTAAATTGGTTTTACATTTTGCTTTTCTGATTCTGTTGTGAGAATTAGTACTTCTCCAATAGTTGTTGGTCTTTATGAAGTATGAAGACTTAGTAGCTTTGAAGATAAAATTAAATATTAGAATGGCAGTGATGCCACAGTCACTCAGGATTCAAGAAGAAGCATTAGCCAGTGGTGATCCCTACTAGCCCCATTTCCTCTCTCCTCAACCAGACATAAAAGTTCTTAGGCTGTAACTTTTCCTGCCTTGAAATTTAATTTATATTATTTGGCATGTTTCTCTATAGCAGGCAAGTAAAATGAAAAATTAAGATTCAAATATTCTGGAGAGTTGTCTGAGTACCAGGTTGCTCAACTGTATTTCTGTAAATATACTCAATGTGCAGAAATAATCCTGGAGAGAAGAGAATTTCAATCTACTGAGAAACTGCTTAAATCTAATATTTTTTAAATTGACAGATAATTGTCTATATGAAAATCTTAATGTAGAGAAATATAGGCCATAGGAATGGGTGATACCCTGCTTGTGCCGTTTGTTCACTAAGGAAAAGCTGAAGGAGAAACCATACTGCTGCTTGTTTTTTTACTTTGATCAATATGATTTCCTGAAAAGGATAGGCAGGGTTACAGGGAAGGAGGGAAGCACAGTCCTAGGATAAGCTTTGCAGCTCTTTCAAGTCAGTGAAGCAGAGATAAGTATTTGGTTAACTCATTAAAGATGCCTCAACTACAATGCTTCACACTGAGTCAGTTCCTTTTTATTTTGGTCTGATTTTCAGAAGCAATGATTTACATAGAAGCCAGCAAACTGGAGGAACTTCCAGATAGTGCCCAGGTAAACAGTGTGGGTAGTTAAGAATCCAGCCTATTCTTCTATGCCTGGACTACTATCCAGGCATAGTAGTCTTAAATAAAACAATCAGAAGAAATCAGCTTTGTCTTAGGAAATTAAACATAAGACTCTTGAGATGAGGGATCAGAGGTAAACTGATAAAACAACAGAAGGAGGTGAAAAGGGAACTGACAGAACAGAAAAAAAGATGAAAGGATAAATAATGATCTTGTAGAACTTGAAACCACGTTGATAGCAGAAAGAAATAGAGCAGGCATTACAGAAAATAGGTCTGGAAAAAGGACAAAGAAGTAAGTTGCAAATGGTAGACATGGAAGACAAATTAAGAGACTGGATGCAAACCAAACATATTCTTAACAACTAAAGGATCTTGAGGTCATTAATATCCAAATGACATTTCAAAAGAGAAAGTCAAATGCTTAGAATAAACCTTAGTGGAACTGCTAAAGTTCAAGAATAAAGAAAGAATAAAATGAGAAAATTATTTTGGCCAGACTTCCTCAGTAACAACAGGTAACAAGAAAATAGAACACTATCTCTATATGAATATTGAGGAGGGAAAGGATTTTGGCCAAAGTGAGCAATTGAACACATTTAAACATTAGAATTATGTCTACGTAATTGGAGGTGATAAAGTTCATGAGACAAAAAACAGTTACATTCTTGAAAGAAAGGCTACCTAATATAAAAACAATGGGCCGGGCATAGTGCTCATGCCTGTAATCCCAGCACTTTGGGAGGCTGAGGTGGGCAGATTACAAGGTCAGGAGTTCGAGACCAGCCTGGCCAATATGGTGAAACCCTGTCTCCACTAAAAATACAAAAATTAGCCGGGTATGGTGGCAGGCGCCTGTAGTCCCAGCTACTTGGGAGGCTGAGGCAGGAGAATCGGTTGAACCTGGGAGGCAGAGGTTGCAGAGAGCCGAGATTGCAACATTGTACTCCAGCCTGGGTGACGAGCGAGACTTCGTCTCAAAAAAAAAAAAAAAAAAAAAATTAGTGAAAAAATTATATAAAGCTATAATCAACTGGGAAGAGCTTTAGGAAGTTCCAACCAAAACCAAAGGGATGATCAATGTATTATTTAAGTTTTATAAATTAAGAAATGTATTTAAGTATTAATTACATAGGCAACTCCTAGTAAAACTAAATTAGATTTTAGTAATTTCCAAATAAACATCGTGTAGTCAGGGGTGAATGGACCATGTAATAAATACAGATCAGAACAAATACATGAAACTTTGATTAAAAAAAAAGATTTCTAGGTCTACTACCCCCAAGAATATGAGTGGATTCTTAGCTTCCCACTCATATTTCATTTAAAATACTTAGTATTTGAAAGTTCCTTTGGTGGCTTCTAGAATGGGTCAAAAAGCTATAAATTCCAGGCCACATGTAGTGGTGTGCACCTATAGTCCCACGTATACTCAAGAAGCTGAGGTGAGAGGATCTCTTGAGGCCAAGAGTTCAAGGCTGTATGCTATTATTGCATATGTGAAAAGCTGCTGTGCACCAACCTGGGCAATGAGACCCTTACTCAATTTTTTTTAAAAAGCTATTAACTCCAATATACACTATTTAAAAAAATGCTGCAAACTCCAGTACATGCTATCTAAAGCAGAGGAATTCAGATTGATAGTAAAAGTGTTGGGGTGATCGGAACCAACACCAGGCTGTGGGGGCGACAAAGTCCGGCGGAGTCAAAGGAATGAGAAAAGACAAGAGACAAAGTGGGACCAGGGGGCCAACGCTAGTATGGAGGCTGCTAAGGCCTGGAGCTCTGGGAGCCCACACTATTTATTTGTGATCAAACACAGGTGGTGAGGATGTGGGGGTTAAAAGGAAGTGGTGTATCAAGCAAATGAGCTACAAGTGTGAGGGTTTAGCATTTTCTTTGAAACATATGGCTACTTGAGATAATGGGAGTGCTTGAAGTAAGGAGCCAGCAGTCTAGCAGACATGCAAGCCCTGCCTCAGCTTCTCTCCCAACACTCAGCTTTTCTCCCAACAAAAAGAACTTGAATTACCTGAGAATAAAGTTAGTGGAAGATGTGCAGGATCCACATCGTGAAAAAAAGTTATAGAACTATTGAGAGACTGAATAGGAATTGGAATTAAGTAAATTGAAAGATACTTTGTTCTTGGCTAGGAAGACAATATTATAGAGTCAATTCTTTCAGTCAGTTTACTCGATATAATTGTAGTAAAAGTCCCAAGAGGATTTGAAAAAAAATTAATGATTGTACTTAACTTGAAAAAACAAATATGGAAGAACAGAAAATTCTGTAAGAGAAGAATGATAAAGGGATCTTTGTCAAATATTGAGAATTTATCAACTACAAGAGCAGACAAATTAGTGGAATAGAATGGAGAGTCCAGGAATAAACTTGTCTAAATAGGAAATTTTGGTATATAATAAACAGATCACTGGGGAGAGTTAGTCAGTTACTCTTTAAGAAGAAACTAGTGCCTGTAACGTGCCTGTAGACATTAGGGCTCCAGGAATAATAAAGTAGTCCTCATGGGGTTTACATTCTAGCAGAGCAAACATAAAGAGTGGTTACAGTTAGTCATGTTGTAAGTGCTGCAAAGGACTACAGAGTAACAATGGGATGTAATTCAAGGGAATCTTATCTAATGGGGGTGGAAGTGAGGAGCTGTCAGAGATCAGTTATTTGAGGAAGTCGGGTGTAAGCTGGAACCTAAAGGTGGGAAAAAGTGTTTCCAGTAGATGAAACAACCCTTCAATAAGTGATTAGATTTTTGGATTGAAATGAAATGGAATCCTGGCTTTACTCCTTATTATGCAAAAATAAATCAACAGTTTTAATGGAAACAATTTAAAGGTGAGATCTAAATCATTAATGAATTTCCATTAAAAAAATCTTTGGGTATAGAGGTCTTTTAAAGTGTGATATGAAGTGCAGGAATCACAGTGGGGTAGCATGATAAATGTGCCTACATAAAAATTTTAAAGTGGTAATTAAACACCATTAAAGAAGGTTGAAAGACAAGAAAGAAATGAAAGAAAGCAACCCATGAAACTAAGATTTACTCTTCCTCTTTACACACTGAACTTAATAGGGAATAAGATCACCACAGAAAAATGTGTTCACCTTCACTAATAAATAAATACAAGTTAAGTCTAGATATTTTTCCCTATCTGATGGGCTAAGATTTTAATCTAGGATTATTTATATGTGGCACATTTAAATGTCCTTCAGAATAACATTGGTTAGATATAGTAAATAACTACAGTGGAATATTGTGCAAAAATGAAAAAATGTAGAAATTTAATAAAGATGTCTGTTAGATATTGTCTAGTGAAAAAAGCAGGTTACAAATCTGGACTAGGGTGTTATTTATATGAAATTAGGGACACATCTCCGTGTGGCTGTGTACTCATAGAATGCTGTCTAGAATGTTAACCAAAGTTGGAGTCATTAGTTCCCTGTTGTCAAATTTTGGATGACAGAAGTTTGTCTTGTCTTGGGAGCATGAATATTTTTATAAAACAAGGTGTTTAGCTGGTTTATGAATCGATATTTAGTGTTAGTCTCTTATGCTTTCAGTTTTTCAGGTAAAACTTGGTATTTTATATTATCTTTTTTTTTTTTTTTTTTTTTTAATTTGAGACAGTCTCGCTCTGTCACCCAGGCTAGTGTGCAGTGCAGTGGCACCATCTTGGTTCACTGCAACCTCACCTCCTGGATTCAAGCAGTTCTCATGCCTCACCCTCCCGAGTAGCTGGGATTAGAGGCACCTGCCACTGCGCCTGGCTAATTTTTTTTGTATTTTTAGTAGAGGTGGGGTTTCACCATGTTGGCCAGGCTGGTCTTGAACTACTGACCTCAAGTGATCCACCCACCTCAGCATCCCAAAGTGCTGGGATTGCAGGTGTGAGCCACTGCGCCTGGGTACTAAAACTACAAAAATTAGCCAGGCATGGTGGCAGGCGCCTGTAATCCCAGCCACTCGGGAGGCTGAGGCAGGAGAATCACTTGAACCTGGGTGGCAAAGGTTGCAGTGAGCCGAGATGGCGCCACTGCACTCCAGTCTGGGTGACAGAGTGAGACTGTCTCAAAATTGTAGGAAAGCATTTTGTGTCTGGAATTGGTGGGTTCTTGGTCTCACTGACTTTTAAGAATGAAGCCGTGGACCCTCGCGGTGAGTGTTACAGCTCTTAAGGCAGCACGTCTGGAGTTGTTCATTCCTCCCGGTGGGCTCGTGGTCTCGCTGGCTTCAGGAGTGAAGCTGCAGACCTTCACGGTGAGTGTTACAGCTCATAAAAGCAGTGTGGACCCAAAGAGTGAGCAGTAGCAAGATTTATTGCAAAGAGCGAAAGAACAAAGCTTCCACAGTGTGGAAGGGGACCTGACCGGGTTGCCACTGCTGGCTCGGGCAGCCTGCTTTTATTTTCTTATCTGGCCCCACCCACGTCCTGCTGATTGGTAGAGCCGACTGCGGTTCTGACAGGGCGCTGATTGGTGCGTTTACCATCCCTGAGCTAGACATAAAGGTTTTCCAAGGCCCCACCAGAGTAGCTAGATACAGAGTGTTGATTGGTGCATGCACAGACCGTGAGCTAGGCACAGGGTGCTCATTGGTGTGTTTACAATGCCTGAGCTAGACATAAAGGTCTCTACATCTCCACCAGACTCAGGAGCCCAGCTGGCTTCACCCAGTGGATCCTGCACTGGGGCTGCAGGTGGAGCTGCCTGCCAGTCCCACGCCGTTCGCTCGCACTCCTCAGCCCTTGCGTGGTCTGCGCTCGCACTCCTCAGCCCTTGGGTGGTCAATGGGACTGGGCACCGTGGAGCAGGGGGTGGCACTCGTGGGGGAGGCTCGGGCCGCACAGGAGCCCATGGAGGCGGTGGGAGGCTCAGGCATGGCAGGCTGCAGGTCCCGAGCCCTGCCCTGTGGGAAGGCAGCTAAGGCCTGGTGAGAAATCGAGCGCAGCGCTGGTGGGCTGGCACTGCTGGGGGACCCAGTACACCCTCCGCAGCTGCTGGCCCGGGTGCTAAGTCCCTCATTGCCTGGGGCCAGCAGGGCCCGCCGGCTGCTCCGAGTGCGGGGCCCGCCAAGCCCACGCCCACCGGGAACTCCAGCTGGCCCGCAAGCACCGCACGCAGCCCTGGTTCCCGCTCAGGCCTCTCCCTCCACACCTGCCTGCAAGCTGAGGGAGCCAGCTCCTGCCTTGGCCAGCCCAGAAAGGGGCTCCCACAGTGCAGTGGTGGGCTGAAGGGCTCCTCAAGTGCCGCCAAAGTGGGAGCCCAGGCAGAGGAGGCGCCGAGAGCAAGCGAGGGCTGTGAGGACTGCCAGCACACTGTCACCTCTCAATTTGATTTTCTGCTTTAAATATATTCTGATGATCTGAATCATCAGAGACATTAATTTTCTATTTGTATGAGTTCCTGACAACTTTAACTTTCTGATAATCCTCCTTTTTATAATGTGTTGGCATTTCAATTGATAATATGATTATTTCATTGAAATATGCTGTAGTCAAAGTATTTATAAAAAAGATATTTATTTATTAGGAGAAGTGATATGGTTTGTTCTCATTTGAATGATTTTTCTGGAGGTACAATAAGATATAGTAGCCTTTGACACAAAGCCTAAACAAGACCTTAATTAAAAATATTGGAAATTTCTTTTGAGTATTGATTACTTTTAAAATTGAAAATCTCCTGTTTGTATATAAAGAGCATTATAGTTATTGTAATCTGGGCTTTACAACCCAAAAAGTAATTGACCAGATTGTGCATTAGTATTTTTGCTGGTTATATTGGTTTTACAGATTGAAAAGTTTTTTCTATTTTTTAAAATCTATTGCTTTTCCCTGTTGAATAGTAAGCTATTTCAGGAGGCCAGGGAACATGTCTCATCTGAATTAATTGGAAACATTGTGCTAAGTATTTACTACTATCTTAACCACCCCAATCTTAAGGTCTGCTCTACTATCTTCTTTCCAGAGGTTTGCTATTTAGTTAAAACTGTGGGTAGTACTTGGCATATACTCTTGATGTCTTAGAAATGGAACTACTCTATATTTAGATACATATTTTATGAAAAGCTAATCTGTAATTTATTTTATATAAAATGTTTGAAGATACACTTTTTTGTTTTATTCCTTTCTCAGTAAATTAAAAATATTTCAAAAGAATGTTTAGAAAGCAAGCCTATTATGTAAAATGAGACACGTAATAATTATATTTTTAAGATGATTTGTGTAGTAAGATAAATGCTTTACTAAAGCTAATATGTTTAAATTGCTTTAACTAAAATAATTAATAAAATGAATTCATTTGTATAAAATACAGCCTACCCATGTAAAATATTACTCTTCATAGGTACCCCAGCAACAGCACAACTTTAATCCTTAAGTTTTAGTTGCAGTACTGTTAAAATACTAATAGCTTAATTTCCCAAGATTCAATTATTTAAAAACAAAGTTTAGGGAAAAAAAAGCAGCAAAACTCAGTCTACTAGTGTACATACACACACACACACACACACACACATATATACTCATATATATGAGAGTAGACTGAATTTTTGCTGCTTGCAATATATATATATATGCACATGTATACACACACCTTTATTTCCTATAATTTGTACCATATAGCTATTATTTCCTCTGAATAAAAAGGTTATTATCTTGTTTTATTTTAATTCAGCTTCTTGCTTTTCCCTATAGAAAATCAGGTTTTTGGAGAGCTCTAACAGTGTGCAATTGCTGGGCTCTTATCCTTTCTGTTTAAATAATGCAGGTACTTTGATGGAAACCTGGAGAAGCTCTTTGCTGAGTGTCATGTAATTAATCCAAGTAAAAAGTCTCGAACACGCCAGATGAATACAAGGTCATCAGCACAGGATATGCCTTGTCAGATCTGCTACTTGAACTACCCTAACTCGGTGAGTATCTGGTAGTTTAAGGCTAGTGCTGACTTTGTATTTCAGAGGGTAAATCAACTTCCATTATTTAAACAAAGGAAAATTTGTGGGTCTGGGAGTAGTAACCTCTAAGCCATAACCTATCAATGTATTCAGTGTGAGGAAAGGAAGAAAAAGAGTAAAAGCTTGGTTCCTCTTACCTCCAACCTCCATTTGTTTTTTAAAGCAGCAACAACTTGTCCAAGTTGTCATTTATAGACCTAAATCTTTCTGGAGTTTATTTTATCACCATGGGGAGAATTGTGTAATAGTAGGCAGTAAGTAGAATTGTTTCTTATCCAAATTAAAATAGATTTAAACTTTAAGTGTTTTTTAAATATCCAGAAACACTCATAAAATACCATTAATACTATTTGCTAGGGAACTCTCAAAATTCTTCAAAAGATAAGATTTTCACTTAATCAAATCCATTCAAATGGAGATTGTTAAATATGGTGTGCGGGGATAGAGTTGGAGCAGAACCAGTGATAAAGGAAGAGAGCCAAAGAACTGATGTTAATCCGTTAAGTACAAATATCCTTCCTAAAAATTTATTGAACTGAAGCTGGGCTCAGTGGCTCATTCCTATAATCCCAGCACTTGGGGAGGCCAAGGTGGGCAGATCACTTGAGGCCAGGAGTTTGAGACCAGCCTGGCCAACATGGCGAAAACCTGTCTCAACTAAAAATACAAAAAAATTATCCTGGCATGATGGTGCATGTCTATAATCCCAGCTACTTGGGAGGCTGAGGCATGAGAATTGCTTGAGCCTGGAAGGCAGAGGTTGCAATGAGCTGACATCATGCCACTGTATTCCAGCCTGGGTCACAGAGTGAGACTCCATCTCAAAATATAAAATAAAATTTACTGAACTGAGATGATTTACTTACTTGATTTACTTGAGTGTTTACTAAGGAAGTTTAGTCTTAAGATGTCTTAAGATGTCTAAGAGATAACTTAATTCTATGATAATTACAACTGTCTTGTTCATATTCTCTGCTTTAATAGTTAAGCAGCTCTTTGTAATAATTACTATATACCAAGTCTTTGACACTGTTATTTTAACAATTGATTGGTTGATGGGGTCTCAGTGCTACCCAGGCTGGAGTGTTATGGCTATTCACGGGCACAGTCATAGTGTACTACAGCCTTCATCAGACTCTTGGGCTCAAGTGATCCTCCTCCCTCAGCCTCCCAAGTAGCTAGAACTGCAGATGTGCACCATCAAGCCTGGCTAATATTATATTTATATTGAAGGATTTTTACTTTTTATCTTAGAGTTGTATATGTGTATCTCTAATGGGGTCCATTTGTGGGGAGTTAACTTGTTCACATGTACAAGTGATGAGAAAAGTTTTAAAAGAAAATAAAGTACTCTTAGAGAAATAGAATGATCAGTGAGTTATTTAGTAGGTAAAGTGGTGAACTGAATTTTCAAATTCTCAAGTTCTGATCGTAACTCTAACATGAAATTTTTGGCTTTAGCGGGAGGTAAGCCATTTAATGTCACTGGGTTTTTCTTTTTTCTTTTCTTTCTTTCTTTTGAGATGGTCTTGCTCTGTTGTCTAGGCTGGAGTGCAGTGATGTGATCACTGCAGCCTCAAACTCCTGGGCTCAAGCAATCCTCCCACCTCAGCCTCTCAAGTAGCTGGGACCACAGGCGCATGCCACCATGTCTGGCTGATTTTTCTTTTCATGTGTGTGGTGTTTTTGTTTTGTTTTGTTTTGTTTTTTTTTGTAGAGACGGGGTTTCACCGTGTTGCCCAGGCTGGTCTGGAACTTCTCTGAGCTCAAGCAGTCTGCCCACCTGGCCTCTGAAAGTGCTGGCATTATAGATGTGAGCCACCATGCTCCTCCAGTTTTGGTTTCTTCTTTTCTTTTCTTTTTTTTTTTTGAGACGGAGTCTTGCTCTGTCGCCCAGGCTGGAGTGCAGTGGTGCGATCTTGGCTCACTGCAAGCTCCACCTCCCGGGTTCATGCCATTTGCCTGCCTCAGCCTCCCGAGTAGCTGGGACTATAGGCGCCCGCCATCACGCTCGGCTAATTTTTTGTATTTTTAGTAGAGATGGGGTTTCACCCTGTTACCCAGGATGGTCTCGATCTCCAGACCGCATGATCCGCCTGCCTCAGCGTCCCAAAGAGCTGGGATTACAGGCGTGAGCCACCGTGCCTGGCCTCTTTTCTTTTCTTTTCTTTTTTTTTTTTTGACAGGAGTTTTGTTCTTGTTGCCCAGACTGGAGTGTAATGGCACAGTCTTGGCTCACTGCAACCTCCGCCTCCTGGGTTCAAGTGATTCTCCTGCCTCAGCCTCCCGAGTAGCTGGGACTACAAGCGCCTGCCACCACACCTGGCTAATTTTTGTATTTTTAGTAGAGACGGGGTTTCACCATATTGGCCAGGCTGGTCTTGAACTCCTGACCTCAGGTGATCCACCCACCTTGGCCTCCCGTAGTGCTGGGATTACAGGTGTGCACCACCGCACCCGACAGTTTTTCTTTCTGATGAGTTGAATAAGATATTCTTTCAGTTTTCTTCCAACCTGAGTATTGTATCATTTCTCTTACCTTAAATCACAATTCTAATTTGACTATTTTTTAAAAAGTACTACTGTTACAATATATTAAATTAATATTTTGACTATTTTATTGTCTTTAACAGATTCTCCTTGCCAGTTGACATTTATATAGTGCTCACAGTTAAATGTTTCCGTGAGGTAATACTAAGACCCAGGTTTTACAAAGTTTCCTTACTTCTTGGCATTTTTCCTCCTGCCCTATCATAGCCAGTTCCTTCTTAATTTAAATCTTAACTCTGATTTGAGTACTGAAGCTTAGCTGCTTCCAAATATCCACTATAACTTTCTCATTGTTCTTGGTATTGTCTAACAGTCTTAACAAACTAGAATTCAAAATCATGACTTGAGATTTACAGTGTAAATTTTTGTTTTGTACTTGTAACTGATGATGGAGAACCTATTCATTGAACACACTAGGCACTATTCTAAGAAACAATGGAGAATAATACGTAATTCCTAACTTCAAATAATTTGCAGGTTAGTTGGGTAGGTAAGTAGTAAGGTGACATATTCAGAAAGAATGTAAGTGCTTTGGCAGGGCAAATATAAGATACGATACTGTGGGAACGTGTTGGAGGGATACCTAACCCAGTTTTTGATCAGGCAGGACTTACCACAGAAATTCACAGAAATCTGAACTAACATCTGAAGGCACGGTAGTTAGGCTAAGGAGGAAAATGTAGCAAGTCCAAAGAAGAGAGAATGTACTTTCAAGAATTGGGGGATGGTAAATAGTACTAAAAGATTCAGAGAAAAGATTTAAAAAGTTAATTTGAAATGAAGTAAAGGAGTGAGGTAGGATGGGAAACCAGACTTCATGGGCTAAAGAGTCACTGACTTGAAGGGGGGAAAGGAAATGGAAGCAATAAATGTAATTAAGTTACTCTTTTACAATAAAGTTCACTATGCAAGTGATAGGACAAGATAGCAAAAGGAACAGCATGGGTTGGCAAGTAAGTTAAAGCATTATGGAAACTGTTAAGTGTTCCGAAAAGTATCATGACAAAACTAGGATGTCCTTTCCTCATAATTTTTAGACTAATATAGAAGGATAATTTTAACCTCTTCAGTTTTGGAAGTAAATGTCACCTGAAACTCTTCATGAAGCTTTATTATTGGATGAGTGAGTTCTTTACTTACATTGTATAACTCCCACATTTTACTACTCTCCAAGCATTTGTACTTTTTTATTATATATATCTTCAGTATGTTTATCCTTCCAGAAAGCAATTTTTGCTTTATGCAGTGTCACGTGCACATTTTAAAATAAGTGCTTTTGATAGCTTAGTTTACAACCCTTTGGAGTTAACTGTCCTGAGTGGCTGCTTCTTTGAAAACAATGTCCTGAGACATTGGAGCACTTTGTAAATTCATAGATTCCACTCTCCCCTCCAGTCCTTTCCAAGTGTGTTGTGGCGAGTTCAGAAATTTTTTTAACCCTAGCAACTTAATGTTTTAGGTTAAACTAGTTAAGATAATAGCTGTACTGGCCCACCACTGTACTAGGAAATGTAGCTTCGACTACAGTGTCTCTCTCTCTCTCTCTTTTTTTTTTTTTTTTTGAGACAGAGCCTCGCTCTGTTGCCCAGGCTGGAGTGCAGTGGCACGTTCTCGGCTCACTGCAACCTCCACCTCCCGGTTTCAAGCAATTCTCCTGCCTCAGCCTCAGTAGCTAGGATTACAGCTGCCCACCACCACACCTGAGTAATTTTTGTATTTTTAGTAGAGACGGGGTTTCAACATGTTGTCTAGGCTGTTCTCCAACTCCTGACTTAAGGTGATCACCCGCCTTGGCCTCCCAAAGTGCTGGGATTACAGGAGTGAGCTCCATGCCCAGCCAGTGTCTCATTTTTATGAAGTAAATAATTTGTGTTTTCTAAGAATAAGATATGTGAAGTAGGTAAAGGCAGAATTGAAATTGTGAGGAAGGGTGGTCCACCGTCCCATCCCCCATCCCTGAAGCTCCTCTGTGGAATCTTGGTGCTGCTGGAAACTGCTTGAAAATATCTATGTCCCACGCTATCTCCCTTTTAACACATTACATTTTACACACAAGGGAACTGATTCCTAGGTCATTTGTTCAATTTTTATAAACAAAGGGGTTTCAATTTTAGAAGTTATGTGGACAACTTATTATGGAAGAAAGATTCCTAATTTTCTTACTGCTATTTGACATTAGTTGCTATGTATGTAAAGTGATGCAGATAAATGAAACCTTTAAGAGTGTATTCTTTAGTTTCTTTAAGTCCATTAATTTCTTTTGTAGATAATATTTCATGTATTTTTCATGTACTTTCTTGATCGGATGTATTTGTGATATAAACAGGGATAAGTTTACTGAATAGATAATATGATCCCCTGGGACAGGGGAAAGCCCAGGGAGCCATGTAGGTGAACCTAGCTCAAGGTTATGAGGAAATGAATATATCAGAGGAGGGAGAAGGAAAGGGAAGTGAGATAGGAAGATATCTGCGACAATAATACGTTCCTCGGAAGCACAATGATTATGTATCTTTAGACCACAGATTTGTTTTTTGGTTTTTGGTGTTTTTATTTTTTGCTCTATCTTCAGACATCCATGCATGATTTATTTTTCTAACTTGTTTAATCTTGTTACCTGATTAGAAAGGTTATTTAAAAAGAATAAAAAGCTTTTATCTATGTGCTGAAGTTGTAACAAGGTTGAGAGAGGTGCGTCTCACACATGAGTGTGAAAACCCAATGATTACATTTATGCACTATCTTTTTATCTTAAAATGAGCTCTAGACTAGAAGTCAAAAAGGTTGAGACTGAAAGTGATCACTTAGTAACCATTGTGACCGTTGATCTCTGTTAAGGATTCTTACTTGAAAAAAGAATGAAGCACATATAAGCATGTGTATATGTTTTTAAGTTTTGAATAAAACATTTTAGAGTTGCTGATATATTTACCATGTTTGTGTCTTTTACAGAATACCCCTTCCTTTAACAGCCTTAAAAATCAAAGACTCCATTAGTGATGTGGTAACAAGTTAGTGCCAAATCTCCTTCTCTGATGGGGAGTAATGATAATAGACTCCCTTTAAGCTTGATATTTATTTTACATGTCATTCTTTCAGTAAACCTAATTGCAGGACTGATACACTTCATATATATATATTTTTTTAATGAGATGAAGTCTCACTCTGTTGCCCAGGCTGGAGTGTAGTGATGTGATCTCGGCTTACTGCAGCCTCCGCCTCCCGGGTTCAAGTGATTCTCCTGCCTCAGCTTCCTGAGTAGCTGGGATTATAGGCGTGCGCCACCATGCCCAGCTAACTTTTGTATTTTTAGTAGAGACAGGGTTTCACCATATTGGCCAGGTTGGTCTCGAACTCCCGACCTCAGGTGATCCGCCTGCCTCAGCCTCCCAAAGTGCTGGGATTACAGGCATGAGCCAACGTACCCAGCCCTCTCATACATTTCTTTTCACGTCTTTGTCTATGTATTTAAAAAATATAGTTGATGTGCTGTATATAGAATTTCTATCCTAACCAGATATTTGTATCTAATATCATAAGTAACATCAGAAATTTTATAAGTACATGTCACATAATGGCTAAATAGAAAATCTAAGGGAATTTTAAAATACCCTTTATAAGAGCCACAAAAAGAATAAAAGAGCTGGGAATAAACCTGATAAGAAATGTGAAAGATGGCTATGAAGAAAACTTCAAATACTAAAAGGATGACTTGAATATTTGAGATAGAAGAAATAGGAAAATATTGAAAAAGAAGATTAAATTGACAGGGGAGAGCTGAGTGAGGACTAGTCCTACTAGATACAAGAATAGGCAGAGCAGTGGAACAGGATAGAGTCAAATATGCATGAGGAGAATTTAATGTATTACAGAGGAGGCATTTCAGATAAGGTGGATTATTTGATACATGCTAGCAGTGGAACAGGATAGAGTCAAATATGCATGAGGAGAATTTAGTGTATTATAGAAGAGGCATTTCAAATAAGGTGGATTATTTGATACATGGTGTTGGAGCAACTTGGTAGCCGTATGGAATAGAAACTTAAGATTCCTACCTAGCTTCATAAATAAAAGTTAATGAATTCACAAGCACAAGCGGTAAATTTAAACAGTGATAAGTTTCACTGTATATGAATAAAGAGCTTCTGTATGGCAACAAAATATGAACACTAAGAATTAAAGTGGGGGAAAAGATTTCCCCTACTTATAAATGGCCAATTTCCTACATAAGTAAAAAGCCTCTGTAAATAAGTGAAAAACCAACAGGCAAAGTTGGCAAAGTATATGAAGAGAGTATACAGAAAAAGAAATACACAGTGTAAAACCTTTTTTTAAATATTATAACTTCATTTATAATAAAAAAATTCAAATCAAAACTAAAGAAGTTAGTGTGTTTTTCACCTATTAGATTGGCAAAGATCAAGGAGTTAGATCATATACTACATTGTCATGGGCATGAGAAACCAAGTACTCTTGCACAGTATAAATGACGACAACCTCTTTGCAGGGGAGCCTGATGATAGCTATTAGATTGTAAATGTATATATTTATTATAATGTCACCTTTACAGATTTGTCCTAAGATACATTCATAAGATCACAAAGATGTATATATAGTCAATGCAGTAGCGTAGTAGGAAAAAAAAAAGGCAGTGTAAAGGTCCATTAATAGTAGACTAAATAAAATTGTGGTACCTTTCTATAAAGAGGCAAACCCACACCAGTGTGGTACCATATGAGAAATCCATTGGATTTTTTTTTTTGTTTTTTTAAGACGGAGTCTTGCTCTGTCACCCAGGCTGGAGTGCAAAGGTGCGATCTTGGCTCACTGCAACCTCTGCCTCCCGGGTTGAAGGGATTCTCCTGCCTCAGTCTCCTGAGTAGCTGGGATTACAGGCATACACTACCACACCTGGCTAGTTTTTTGTATTTTTGGTAGACACAGGATTTCGCCATGTTGGCCTGGCTGGTCTCAAACTCCTGACCTCAAATGATCTGCCCGCCTTGGCCTCCCAATGTGCTGGATTACAGGCGTGAGCCACCGTGCCCAGCCCTATTGGATTTTTTTAAACAACAACAACAACAACAAAAAAAGGTGCAGAAGAGAATTTGTGGTACTGTTACAGTGTGTGTGTAAGTGTGTACGTTAGAACACCTCTGGAAGAATATGTAAAAAACTGGAAATAGCGGTTGCCTCTGGGTAGAGGAAACAACAGGGATGGGAATGAGGGAGGCCTTTTTTTTTTTTTTGAGACAGAGTCTTGCTTTGTCACCCAAGCTGGAGTGCAGTGGTGCGATCTTGGCTTACTGCAACCTCCATCTCCTAGGTTCAAGCAATTCTCCCGCCTCAGCCTGCCAAGTAGCTGGGACTACAGGTGCCTGCCACCACACCTGGCTAATTTTTGTATTTATAGTAGAGACAGGATTTTGCCATTTTGGCCAGTTTGGTCTTGAACTCGTAAGTGATCCACCCACCTCTGCCTCCAGTAGTGCTGGGATTACAGGTGTGAGCCACTGCACCTGGCCTAGGGAGGCTTATTTTTCAACATAAACTCTGAACTTTTACTGTTAAAATAATTGTTTTTAATAAGTCTATATAACTTATTCAGTTAAAAATAATTTAGAGGTAAATTATGGCAAAATGTTCTTTAAAATAAGGTAACCATTATTTGAATCTTTTTAAAAGACATAATCCTCCAGATCATCTAATATTATTTAAAGTATTTACTTAATGTCCCATTACAGAATACTCCTTCATTTAACGATCCCTTAACTCTTAAGATTTTAGAACAAAATGTTAGTTACTATTATCCTTGGCTATTCTGAATAAATCTTTTCATAACAGGTTTATTGAGATATAATTTATATACTATCCAGTTCACCCATTTAAAGTGGTTTTAGTATATTCTACAGAGTTATGTGCCATCACCACAATTTTAAAAACATTTTATAACCCCCCAGGAGATACCTTTTTAAATTCACCCCCTAATTCCTCCGAAGTCCCCCAGCCCCTAGGCAACTGATCATCTGTTTTCTTTGTCAATGGATATACCTATTCTGGACATTTCATATGAAAGAAACAAACAAGGCTTTGGTACGGTGGCTCATGCCTGTAATCTCAGCACTTTGGGAGGCTGAGGTGGGTGGATCATGAGCTCAGGAGTTGGAGGCCAGCCTGGCAATATGGTGAAACCCTGTCTCTACTAAAAATACAAAAATTAGCTGGGCGTGGTGGCGCGTTTCTGTAGTCCCAGCTCTTTGGGAAGCTGAGGCAGAAGAATCGCTTGAACCTGGGAGGCGAAGGTTGCAGTGAGCCGAGGTGGTGCCATTGCACTCCAGCCTAGGTGACAGAGTGAGACTCTGTCTCAAAAAAAAAAAAAAGAATCAGTATGTGATCTTTTGTGACTGGCTTATTTTCACTCTTTTACAAGAAATTTCACTATGCAAGTGATAGAACAACCTTGAAAACAAGGTTCATCTATATTGTGGCATGTATCAGTACTTTATTTCCTTTTATGGCTGAATAATATTTATGGAAATATGGAAAAATATTTTTTTCTTCAGTTGATGGACATCTGGATTGTTTTCATTTTTTGGCTGTTATGAATAATGCTATAATGAACACTTGTGTACAAGTTTTTGTATGGATGTATGTTTTCATTTCTTTCGAGTATATACCCAGGATTAGAATTGCTGGGTCCTGTGGTAACTCTATGTTTAATATTTTGAGGAACTGCCTGATTTGTTTCCAAAGTTGCTGTACCATTTTACATTTCCATCAACAGTGTACGAAGGCTCCAATTTTTCTACATCCTCACCAACACTTGTTATTAATATTGTCTTTTTTTTTTCCCAAATAGAGTCTCACTTTGTTGCCCAGTGTGGAGTGCAGTGGCATGATGACAGCTCACTGTAGCCTTGACCTCTCAGGTTCAAGTGATCTTCCCACCTCAGCCCCCCTGAGTAGCTGGGATTACAGGCATGTGCTACCACACCTGGCTAATTTCTTAATTTTTTGTGGAGACAGAGTCTCACTATGTTGCCCAGGCTGGTCTTGAACTCCTTGCCTCAAGTAATCCTCGCCTCTCAGCCACCCAAAGTGCTGGGATTACAGATATGAGCCAGTGTGCCCTGCTTCATCTGTCTTTTTATTATAGCTGTTCTAGTGAGTGTGAAGTGGTGTCTTATTGTGGTGTTGCTTTGTTTTGTTTTGAGACAGGGTCTCACTCCTTTGCCCAGGCTGGAGTGCAGTGGTGTGATCTCAGCTCACTACAACCTCTGCCTCCCAGGCTCAGGCAGTCCTTCCACCTCAGCCTCCCAAGTAGCTGGGACTACAGGCGTGTGTCACATGGCTGACTCATTTTGTATTTTTTGTAGAGACAGGGTTTTGCCTTGTTGCCCAGCCTTCATGGTGGTTTTGATTTGCATTTCCATGATGCTGAATGCTACTGAGCATTCTTTCATATGCTCATTTGTCTTTTTATATTTAATACAGACATTGTTGCCCGCCTTTCCTAAGACGTGTGTGTGTTCAGTGTATATGCATGTCTAGATTTCACCATGAAAAGTTCATTTTAGGAGCCCATCTGTTGTCAAATTGGACATTTTAGCCACCGTAAGAACTGTGACCTTATTGAGCCCTATTGAGTCACTGTTTATAGTGATTTTTCTGATAATGTCTTTGTTAAGTTCATATTTTATTTTTCTTACAGTATTTCACTGGCCTTGAATGTGGACATAAGTTTTGTATGCAATGCTGGAGTGAATATTTAACTACCAAAATAATGGAAGAAGGCATGGGTCAGGTAAAGATATCAAGTTGTTTTTCAGTTTTTGTTGAATTTCCTATAGTGTTAAGACCCTTGCACAAATTTGCACAAATAAAAACAGGTGAAGCTTTGTGTGTCATGATTCTAGATTCAAACAACTAAAGATAATAGGCTTTTTCCTAAAGTAATGTGGCATTCCAGTTAAAGAGCCACTCCAGGTAACGTTTTCTCAGCCGGCATCAATATTGGTATATGTTAACTTAAACTTGTTGCACGATTTTGTCATATTATCTTGCTTTTGCCTGTAAAGTTGTGTGTTTAAAAACCAATTAGTCAGGTTAGCAAGTCTAGTTACTTTATGGTGATAAACATACTCTCACAAACATTTCCTTTAAGGAGAAAGGGAAGGATTGAGATCCTGTAAACATTAAGGTATTCCCAGAACCTAGCAAAGTGCCTGGCGATGGTAAGCATTCATTAAATATTTGTTGAATGAAGACAGTTTAAATTTCAATCTTTTTCAGACTATTTCGTGTCCTGCTCATGGTTGTGATATCTTAGTGGATGACAACACAGTTATGTAAGTATTTTTGATAGATTCTGCATGTGAATATTGGTTAGTTGGTTAAGCCAAATTAATTTTTACTTAGTACTTCAAAGGAATTGAAACTTCTTAAAGTCTGAAGAAACTTTTTAATCTGCGTTCCTTAGTAGTAGTACAAAAGCCCGTTTGTAACTTGGTTAAATGCCTGATCACTATTCTTACAAACCTAGAAATGCATGGTAGCTAGATTTTGATAAACCTTGGGATTGGAGATTAGAATTTGTGTATGTGTTAGTTGAGGTGTTCTTGGAAGCAGATCCCAAGATAGAATAAAAGGTGAAACTGACTTACTGTGGAATAGCATCTGTGCAAGGTAAACAGCAGGAACAGATAGACATTGATGTAGGCCTGACATCTGTTAAAAGACAAGAAAGAAGGAAGATTCAATAGGAAGAGACTTCGTATGATACAGCTATGAGAGTCTTTGGCAGCCCTGATGGGGGAACTTCAGTGCATAGATTGCCCATAGAGGAAAACCTCAATAAGTAGAAAGAGCTAGGCCCAGTACACCTGATATGCTCAGTCATTGGCTGGGACTACCCAGGGAGTCATGGTCTTTGCTGAAACACTGCTGCTGATTTCAGATACACTGCAGATGGAGGCATTCAGCTAACAGCTCTTCTTGTGAAAGGTTCTTTCTTTTTTTTAACTTTTAGGTTCAGGTGTACATGTGCAGGTTTGTTACATGGGTAAATTCCTTGTCCGTGAGGTTTGGTATACAAATGATCCCATCACCCAGGTAGTGAGAACAATACCTGATAGTTTTTCAACTCTTGCCATCCCACCCTACCCACTCTAATAGTCCCCACTGTCTTTTATTCTCATCTTCATGTGTACTCACTATTTAGCTCTCACTTATAAATGAGAACATGTGGTATTGAGTATTTCTGTGTTAATTCATTTGGGATGATGACCTCTAGCTGCATTTGTATTGCTGCAAAGGACATGATTGTGCTCACTTTTTTTATGACTGCATAGTGTTTCATGGTGTCCATGTGCCACATTTTGTTTATCCGGTCCACTGTTGATGGGCATCTAGGTTGATTTCATGTGTTTGCCATTGTGAATAATGCCACAGTGAACATACTAGCGAATGTGTCTTTTTGGTAGAATGATTTATTTTCCCTGTGATCTCACCAACATCTGTTATTTTTTTACTTTTTAAAATTATTTTTTGTTTAATTTTTTTTTACTTTTTAATAATATTCCTTATGACTGGTGTGAGATGATATGGTACATCATTATGGTTTTGATTTGCATTTCTCTAGTGATTAGTGTTGAGCATTTTTTTGTACCTGTTGGCTGCGTGTATGTCTTCTTGAGAAGTGTCTTTTCATATACTTTGCCTCTTTTTTTTTTTTTTAAATGAAAGCAAGTTTATTAGAGAAGTAAAGAAACAAAAGAATGGCTACTTCATTGACAAAGCAGCCTGCTCATTTTTAAATGAGGTTGTTTTTTGCTTCTTTGATTAAGTTCCTTATAGATTCTGGATGTGAGGCTTTTGTTGGGTGTATAATTTGTAAATATTTTCTCCCATTCTGTAGGTTGTCTGTTTACTCTGTTAATAGTTTCTTTAGCTGTACAGAAGCTCGTTAGTTTAATTAAGTCCCACTTGTCAATTTTTGCTTTTGTTGCAGTTGCGTTTGGGAACTTAGTCATAAATTCTTTGCCAAGGCTGATGTCTAGAATGGTATTTCCTGGATTTTCTTCTAAAATTTTTATAGATTGAGTTCTTACATTAAAGTATTTAATCCTTTAGTTAATTTTTGTATATGATGAAAGATATAGGGGTCAAGTTTCATTCTTCTGCATGTGGCTAGCTAGTTATCCCAACAACCATTTATGTGTGTGTGGCTATTATCGATAGGATTGCATTATTAATTTGGCTCTCACCTTGAATGTTATTGGTATATATTAAATGCTACTGAATTTTGTACATTGATTTTGTATCCTGAAACTTTACTGACTTTGTCAGTTCTAGGAGCCTTTTGGCAGAGTCTTTAGGGTTATTTCTAGGTATAGAATCATCATCAGTGAAGATTGGTAATTTGACTTCTTTTCTTATTTAGATACATTTTATTTCTTTCTCTTGCCTAATTGCTCTGGCTAGGACTTCCAGTACTATGTTGAATAGGAGTGGTGAGTATGGGCATCCTTTTCCTAAGTGGAATGCTTCCAGCCTTTGCCTGTTCAGTATGATGTTGGCTGTGGGTTTGTCATATCATAGATGGCTCTTATTATTTTGAGGTATGTTTCTTCAAAGCCTAGTTTGTTGATGGTTTTTATCATGAAGAGATGTTGGACTTTATTGAAAGCTTTTTCTGTGTCATTTGAGATGATCTGTGGTTTTTAATTCTGTTTATGTGGTGAGTTACATGTATTGGTTTGCCCAGGCTGGAGTACAGTGGTGCCATATCGGCTCACTGCAACCTCTGCCTCCTGGGTTCAAGCAATTCTCCTGCCTCAGCCTCCTGAGTAGCTGTGATTACAGGTGTACACCACCATGTCCGGCTAAGTTTTGTATTTTTAGTAGAGACAGAGTTTCGTCATGTTGGCCAGGCTGGTTTCGAACTCCTGACCTCAGGTGATCCGCCTGCCTTGGCCTTCCAAAGTGCTAGGATTACAGGCGTGAGCCACCGCGCCTGGCCAATAACTATTTTCAGTTTGTGATGGTAACAGATCTTTGTCAAGAGAATTGTCTTATTAATGACCAGAGTGACACTTGCTGCCACCTTCTTGAGAATGCCTGTTCTCGAAGATGGATGCTCACTTTCTTTTACTTCCTTATCAATATCAGATAAACTAAGGGTGGAACCTTGTCCAAATAACTATTGGCTGATGTTTGCTCTTACCAGTCCTGGTGGTCCATGCCAGGTTTAGATAGCTTTTTAGGCTAAGGCCAGCTATCAGAAATCATTAGGGTTTGTCATACCAGTAAAGCATTATGGGTAGTACATGCGTAAATAAGATGTGTTTGTTTGGCAATCAAGGCATCTGACTTTTGGCCTGATACATTCCTTATTATTATTTATTGATATAAAATCTGTAACATAAAACTCATTTTAATTACAGTTATCCTTAGTATACTGGGGATTGGTTCTAGGACCCACACCCTCCACCCTGAATATACCAAAATCTGCGCATGCTCATGTCAGCCCAGCAGAACTCATGTATACAAAAATTCGACCGTCCATATATGCAGGTTTCACATCCCACAAATAACTATTTTCGATCCACATTTGGTTGAAAAATATTCATAAATAAGTGGACCCATGCAGTTCAAACCTGTGTTGTTTAAGAAGCAATGGGGGTTTTTTTTGTGTTGTTTTTTTTTTCTTGAGATGGAATCTCTCTCTGTTGCCCAGACTGGAGTGCAGTAGTGGCATGATCTCGGCTCACTGCAACCTCTACCTCCTAGGTTCAAGTGATTCTCCTGCCTCAGCCTCCTGAGTAGCTGGGATTACAGGTGCCCGCCACCATGCTCAGCTAATTTTTTTGTATTTTTAGTAGAGACGAGGTTTCACCATGTTGGCCAGGCTGGTTTTGAACTCCTGACCCCAAGTGATCGCCCACCTCTGCCTCCCAAAGTGCTAAGATTACAGGCGTGAGCAACCGCGCCCGGCCAGCAACTGTATTTTTAAGTATATTATCCAGTGGCTTTTAGTATATACATAATATTATTCTACAAACATCACCTAATTGCAGACTATTTTAATCACCTTATATCCGTTAAGCAGTCATTTGCTATTCCTTTCTCCCCCTAGACCCTAGCAACCACTCATCTGCTTTCTGTCTTTGTGGATTAGCCTATTCTGGACATTTCATATAAAGGGAATCATATAATATGTTGCCTTTTGTGATTGGCTTCTTTAATGTTTTCAAGATTCATCCATGTTGTGTCATGAGTCATCACTTTATTCCTTTTCATTGCTGAATAATGGTTCCATTATATGGACATTTCCATTTTTTTACGGAAATGTCTTATGTGAACATATGAACATTTGTGTACAAGTTTTTCATTGGATATCTGTTTTTAATTCTCTTAAGTATATATACCTCAAAGGAGAATTGCTGGGTCATGTGGTAATGCTATGTTTAACTTTTTGAGGAACCATCAAATACACGAATTATTTTTAGACCACAGGTTCCACTTCTGTGAAATACGGAGATTTACTCATTTAAAAAATATTCATTGAACACTTTCTACAGGCCAGGCACTGTACTGGACACCTGGGGATCCTTTCATGGGGTTGGGAGGAGAAAGATATTAAACAAATGATTATACAGATAACTGTCTAATTAAAATTATGATAATTTCTTTAAAGGAGATGTTTAAGGTGCCATGAGAACTGAGAGGGTATCTATATCCAAACGAGTGTGGAAACTCCGGAAAGGCTTCCTTGAGTAATACTTTATTGTAACTGAGTGAAAATAGCGTCTAATATTTATTGAGTGCTTACTATCTGCCAGGCACTGTTCTAGTCTCACAACCATATTTCTGATATCTATTTTACAGATTAGTAACTGAGAAATGGAGAGTTCAAAGAATTTACCATCAATTCATAGCTAGTGAGTTGTGAGGCCGGCATTCAAACCTAGGCTGTCCCACCTTAGAGCTCCATTACAATATTCTTGTCTTTCCAAGGGAGGCAGCCTTATGCAAAGCCTCTGAGGAAGGGTGGTACTTACTGTTTTGAAGAAATACAAGAATACGAATGTGATAGGAGTGCACTGAAAGTGGCACAGGACAGGGTGGGATCTTGTGGAAGGAGAGAGGCCTATGAAGCTCAAGAGTGAAATGAGGCCAGATTGTCTGGTTCATTTAAAAGATTTTAATAGAGTTGAACTACATGCATTTTCTTCCTGTCTTTCTCAGTGGGAATTCTTTTTCTTGTAATACACTCAGAGGAGTATTTACCATAGAACTAATGAAACTTAAACTTCAGGGTTCCTCACTACGTGGGATCCTGTGAATTCTGGAAATTCTTGTGAATTATAGAGTGTTCAGAAGAGGCCAGGATGCAATCAGTGAGCATTTCTGGTTAATTTCCAAGAGCCCTCAGAAGAAGAAGGCTCTTAAAATTATATCAGCTTTAGGTATCACAAAACCTGGATCCATTTCTTAACATTTCTGTCAACAATATGTCTCATTTCACATACTAATTTGGGTGGGGTATCTGAAGGAAGGTGGCTGAGAATTGCTGTCTTAAGGCATGATATCAGAGTCAAAAGACCCTGAAATGTGCCTATACTTGGCACTAGTTGGTAAGTCATTAGGCTGTAATAAAAACTGGGTAAAAGTAGACTATTTAAAAAATAAGAACCATGGAAAAAAAGTCTATGAAAATAAAACTATACAAACTTTGAAATTATTGTTGTGATCAGTACAGTTATATTTGTTGATAGCCTATGTGCGTTTCAGTATTTACAGCTTAGGGCATAAACATGTGGCCATAGCATAAACAGCTTTTGAAACTGTTTTATAAATGTGGAAAATACTCTTGACTAGAAACTTTCTAATCTATTTTTATTCTTGGTTTCAGGCGCCTGATCACAGATTCAAAAGTTAAATTAAAGTATCAGCATTTAATAACAAATAGCTTTGTAGAGGTAAGTGATTTGTTTTCCTTCTTGTAAGAAGGAATTGTTTATTAATAGAAATACTATTTTAAAGATTATAATTTATTGACAGTAAAAAAACATCTTTACCATATTTATGGAGCATGCCAAAATACCTTTATTCTCAAAAGAGTATGACAGGCCAGGTGTGGTGGCTCACGCCTGTAATCCCAGCACTAAGGGAGGCCGAGGCGGGTGGATCACCTGAGATCAGGAGTTCAAGACCAGCCTGGCCAACATGGCGAAACCCTGTCTCTTCTAAAAATACAAAAATTAGCTGGGCACAGTGGCACAAGCCTGTAATCTGAGCTACTAGGGAGGCTGAGGCGGGAGAATCGCTTGAACCCGGGAGACGGAGGTTGCAGTGAGCCGAGATGGCGCCACTGCACTCCAGCCTGGGTGCAGAGCGAGACTCCTCTTAATAAAAAATAAAAGAGTATGAGAAACCAGTAAGTACATCTCTCCATAGATCTTGACCTTGGATAATAAAATTATTTTTACTGTATTCTTTCTTTATTTTTCTTTATCCCTAGCAGAGAATCGTAGTAGATTACTAATCATGTCATGTTTAATCATGTTTGAGATTCTAACCCTGCTATTTCTCTGCTCGTTTTAGGTTTCATTACCAGTAAATCTTGTTAATAAAGAATGCTATACTTTATTGGACCATGCCTTTGCCCATTTGTTCTATGACTCCTTTTGTGCTACAGTGGCAGAGTTGAGTAGTTGCTACAGAGACTGTTCTGGCCTGCAAAACCAAAATTCTTTACCCTCTTGGCTCTTTACAGAGGAGTTTGTCAGCCCCTGTATGACAACATCAGTGTAACTTGGTCTTTTAATTCTAGAAAGTAATTATTTCTGTTAGAGATTAAACCTGGAAACAGCCTATTTTAGAAATAGTGTATTATTGGCCGGGCGCGGTGGCTCACGCTTGTAATCCCAGCACTTTGGGAGGCTGAGGCGGGCGGATCACGAGGTCAGGAGATCGAGACCACGGTGAAACCCCGTCTCTACTAAAAATACAAAAAATTAGCCGGGCGTGGTGGCGGGTGCCTGTAGTCCCAGCTATTCGGAGAGGCTGAGGCAGGAGAATGGCGTGAACCTAGGAGGCGGAGCTTGCAGTGAGCCGAGATTGCACCACTGCACTCCAGCCTGGGCGACAGAGCGAGACTCCGTCTCAAAAAAAAAAAAAAAAAAAAAAAAAAAAAAGAGTGTATTATTTGAAATGGTCAATGGACTTCTGAATTCTGGTACAGAGTGTTTTGTTTCATAATAAAAATACTATAAAAGTTATATTTCCTTTTGAGGAACTAAAATGCACTCTGCCTGTGGTTTAGGAACTGGGTTTTTTGTTTTGTTTTGTTTTTGTTTTTTTCTTCTTACAAGAGGTTTTTATGGGAGAAGTTGTATGTATATCCTTTAGCCTATCTTGAACTATTCTGTAGCATCTAAGCACCTTCCTTGATAAAGAATATATCTGATTTTCTTGTGTCTTTTGAAAATTATCCTGAAATAGAACCGTAAATAAATTAGTGCTTTTTAATGATCACATACATGATATTTAATTAAAGTTATTCAGTGGGATTTTGAAGATAAAACAAGAGGTAATTCATGTGTTTTATAAAACCAGGTCTTCAGGGATCAGTCATCTTTTAAAAAAAAAAAAAGTACCTCTGAAAATGTTGCCATAGAAGACCACAGCAAGTTTTCATAAGCTTGTGTCATTATCCCCCATTTGCCCCTTGTACCAGAGAAGCAGTATAAATAATTGCTTGATGTACTAGGAAATCTTGCATCATGACCTAATTTAATTTGCTGTCTTTTTTTGAGGCAGGGCCTCATTCTGACACCCAGGCTGGAATGCAGCAGATGATCACAGCTCTCTGCAGCCTCTACTTCCTGGGCTCAAGTGATCCTCTTGCCTCAGCCTCCTGTGTAGTTGGGACTACAGGCACATACCACCATGCCTGGCTAAATTCTTTTTTTTTTTTTTTTTAAGGTAGAGGCAAGGTCTTGCTATGTTGCCCGGGCTGGTCTTGAGTGCTTGACCTCAAACAGTCCTCCCGCCTTGGCCTCCCTAAGTTCTGGGATTATAGGTGTGAGCCACTGTGCCCAGCCAGCTGTCATTTTTTATTTTCTAACTTGTATTTCAGTGCAATCGACTGTTAAAGTGGTGTCCTGCCCCAGATTGCCACCATGTTGTTAAAGTCCAATATCCTGATGCTAAACCTGTTCGCTGCAAATGTGGGCGCCAATTTTGGTAAGCAAGTGATTTCCTAAGTTGAAATAGTGCACAAAGCATTTCTATTTCTTCTGTTTATTCTTGGTAGTAAAATAGCAGAAAAAAAAGTGTTTACCTTAGGCAGGGAGAGGTTTGATACTGGTTTAAAATAGTATATATCTCTTTGAGAATTGAATGAAAAGGTCACATCTTAAAAAAATTTTTCCTCTTTCCTTGATGTCCTTTTTTGAATTTTTTTTTATGGAGAAAATATACAACTTTAGTCATATCTTCCTGTATGCTCCACTGTAACTTAATGGGAGCAAACTTGTAGATCTGGGACTATATGTTTTTCTTTACTCTGCCAAATTTTAACCTTACTTATGCAAAGGAAATGTGCAGGTAAATTCGGCTGATGGTCTCCTTTTTAACTAAGAGTTTTCCTGTGGCTCCTCTCGCCCAGCTTTCTTGGTAACTTGGGCTTTTGGAGTTCTATAGTATACTCTTCAGCCTCTGAATTCTAGATTTGAACTGCCAGGAAGTTTCCAGTGCCACATATTAGGGGGTGTCTTAATCAGTTCAGGCTCCTTTATAGGTGTTCTCGTTTTTTCCAAAGTGGATGGGCTGAAAATTTTTCAAATTTTTGACTTCTTATTTCCTTTTGATGAACAGTTTATCTCTAGGTCATTCATCTCTTCTTGCATTTTCTATAAACATTCAAGAGAAGCTAAGCTGCATCTTCAACACATTGCTTAGTAATTTCCTCAACCAGATATTCAGTTTCATTTCTCTACCTTCCACGAAACAATTCAGCCAGCTTTGCCACTTTATAGCAAGGATGGCTTTTCCTCTAGTTTCTAACAGCATATTCCTCATTTTCATCAGAGACCTCATCATAATGGCCTTTACTGTCGATATTTCTAACAACATTCTGTTCATGGCCATATATTTAGGTTTTCTCTACGATAGAGGCATTCCCCGCACTTCTGTCTTTCTGAATCCTGACCAGAATTACCCTTAACAATTCAGTTCATTCACGGTGATCTAGGCTTTTTCTAGCTTGCACTTCCAAGCTCTTCCAGCCTCTACTTACTACCTAGTTTCAAATCGGCTTTCACATTTTTGGCTTTGTTAGAACAGCACCCTCACTTCTTGGTACCATTTTCTGTCTTAATGTTCAGGCTGTTATAACAAAAGACCATAAACTGGGCGGCTTCTAAACAACGTAAATTTATTTCTTACAGTTCTTAAGGGTGAGAAGTCCAAGATCAAGGTGCCAAAAGATTTGTTGTCTGGCGAGGGCCCGCTTTTCTGGTTCATAGATGGTGCCTACTTGCTGCGTCCTCATATGGTGGAAAGGACAAGGCAGTTCTCTGGGCCCTTTTTTTTTTTTTTTAAAGGATGCCAATTCCATTCACCTCCTAAAGGCTCCACATCCTAATACTGTCACATTGGTTATTAAGTTTTAGCATACACATTTTAGGGGGACACAAACATTTATATCCTGCTAGAAGTTAAGATGATTTTCTGTTCCTTTGAGGGTCTTGAGTAAGAAGCCAATCAAGTCAAGGGGCTCTAGACCCAGCAGATAGATTTTTTGTTTTGTTTTGTTTTGAGAGAGGGTCTCACTCCATCACCCAGGCTGGAGTGCAGTGGCACGATCTCGCACTGTAACCTTTGCTTCCCAGGTTCAAGTGATTCTTGTGCCTCTTGAGTAGCTGGGATTACAGGCATGTGCCACCACGCCTGGCTAATTTTTATTTATTTATTTATTTATTTATTTATTTATTTATTTATTTTTAATAGAGACAGCATTTCACCTTGTTGGCCAGGCTGGTCTTGAACTCCTGGCCTCAAGTAATCCACCTGCCTCGGCCCTCCCTAAGTGCTGGGATTACAGGTGAGAAGCACCATGGCCAGCCAGATATTTTTTGTGTGTGTGTGTTGGGGGCGGGGGGGGGTTTGGAGGGGGAAATATTTTATTGGTATTCCATACCTTTCTTTTTTTCCTCCAAACATCTATAGAATTACACTTAACACATCATTAATGATAAATATTTCCAAAAAGAGCAGGTAAGCTCACAGAGATTAAATATGTGTAAAATACATACTGTTTTGATAAAGATTAAATATGCATTGTTATTTTAGAGAAAAGTGGATAATACCTACTTTCCAATGTATTTTTAGTGTGACACATTTCAAACATAAAAGTATAGAGAATACAGCAGTGAATACCTATATAGCTACAATCCAGCTAAATCAAAATTAGTATTTTGTTTTTCTTCATTAAGAGATAAAACATGACACATACATTTGAAGCTCCTTGGTTCCCTGCTCCTTCCCATTCCCCATCTTTCTTTTCAGAAATAACCATTTATCTTAACCTGATTTAAATCAATAGTAGTTTGTTTCTGTCTTTAGCAAAGGACTTTTTGCCATTTGTAAATTACTTAGCTAATTAATCTGTCATTTTATTATTTTTTCTTAAGCATTTGTGTTTGTTAATTATACTTCTTTTACAAATGTGTATGTCATGAGCTTAGAAAACAAAAGTGAATTACCGATTAATACGTGTTTAGTAAGTATTTAGTCTGTTTTATACCTTGCCCAGTACCATTTCCCTCTACAGGGCTGAGGTTCATTTGTTTAAATAATGCAAAGATGTGACCTATTTGCTTCCCATATATTGTTTACTGTGTATTAGTACTAAATTATATAAGTAACCTACAAAGTCAGCCTTTTATTCTTCATTTAGGGTGTTAAATAAAAGATTAAAAATGCACTGATGAAGCATGGGTTGAAACTTCTCAATATAGTCTGAGGCACCTTAGCAACAATTATTATGGAATTGTCATCAAAGCGTGTCTTCATGCTTATAGTCATTTGTCATTTCACACATACTGAGTACCCACTATGTGCTAGTTCTTCTACTAAATTCTAGGTAATTAACTGTAAAGCAGTTCTCTCCTTGTATTTGCTAGTCACGAGAAACTAGTGACAATACTGTGTAAAGCAGTTCTCTCCTTGTATTTGCCAGTCACTAGAAACTAGTGACAATACTGTGGAACTATAAGGCATGAAATGACTGGCTTATTTACTTACTTAGAGTAGGTAGGCCTTAATTCTATTAACTCTTTGTGTCACTTAACAGCTTTAACTGTGGAGAAAATTGGCATGATCCTGTTAAATGTAAGGTGAGTTTGTCTGACATTTCAATTTTTAAATAATGTAATGGCACACTTCTAAGACTTAGTGACCAAAAATCATAGCTGATGATTTTGTTATCTATCTATTGGTAGATTTTTTTAAATCCTTTTAATTTTGGATGATCATTACATGTATTCAGAGGTAATTCCTTAGGATAAGTCAAGTCAGCTCCTGATTATTATTAGGATAACCATGGCTAAGGCACCTCTTTGTCAGGCTTTGTAATTAGGGGAATACACACCTTGTAGTTGGGCTTCTCTTCAAGCTCTAGGTTCCCCACTTAGCTTCTGCCAGGGAAAATCCTGCTTTGGTTGATTTTATATATACTGGACATTGTAGCTATGGGATTTCCCTGGCTTAAGAGGATGTGAGCCTAGTGATAATCTTATTCATTGGCTTTTACATTTAAGCTTGACTATAGTTAAGTGCTAAAGTAATTTGCTATTTTTAAAAGTCTTTTGTTGTATCCTAACAGTTGTTATTTTCAAACAGTGGTTAAAGAAATGGATTAAAAAGTGTGATGATGACAGTGAAACCTCTAATTGGATTGCAGCCAACACAAAGGTTGGTGTTTTCCTTCAGTAACTCTTGGTAATAAAAATGATAAGGATTGGTGCTTTGGCATTAGCAAAAGCAATAAGGTGACCTACTTACAGACTTCGTTTCATCTTTTTCTCCATTCTTTTTTTTTTTTTTTTTTCCCCAGAATGTTTGCCTGTTATTTCCTTTTTCTCTTTGAGTTTAGAGTATTGAGTACTCTACTACAGTATCCACAGTTCTCTGCCTTAGGTTTCTTCTACTGGAAAAAAAATCAGTGTTCTATAGAGGAAAAAGCTGATAATTTTTCAAGTGTGGGATTTGTGCTTGGATGCCGTTTAGTATACAAATGTATTGGAGTTTACTCCACCTAGCTTGGTTCTATTAGGCTAATTTGCATTTTTGTTTCTAATTTTTTGTTTTGAAGTACATTGCTCTTGATGCTAGTTTCAAAATTCAATCTCTTTATGACCACAAACCACTTTCTTAACCCCAGACAAATAATCTTACAAGCGTTTAAATCTTGAGTACCCTTCTCCTCGATCGCTAATATAATGAGCAAGCATTTGAATGCCAACTATGTACCCAGCTAGTCTTTTAATACAAAGTTGTATTATCCATCCTTTATGTAATTCAATCCTATCCTATCCACGTAGTGAGTGACTTGGGTAATGAATGGTAGGATGGTTCATGGCCTATTCATTTTTAGTATTATTTTGTACATGTAAAGATGATGCTTTAAAGAATGCTGAGTTGTTTGACCCATAGTATATAAAGCTATCTTTGAACTGTTCCCTCACTCATCACAGGACAATGAGAGTAAGAAGTGCGTAAACAATGAAGGCTGACACAGGTTTTCTGTGTGTGTTTAAGTGTACATCTTACATACTTATATATATATAACATGAATATACATTTCTGTCTCCCAGAAAGTAGTGAAACAGTGAATCTTGCCACATAAAACAAATGCCCAAGTCTTTAAGGAATATATGGTAGAAATTAATATTTTTTGTTCTCTCCAAAACCATCACGATAAGCATAACTCACGTCAATCAAAGAAAACCTTACTATAAATATACTGTAATGTCAGAAAGTAGTTGTTTTGTTATTTAAAAAAAAATTCTTAGCCAAGCATTCTTCTTTTGAAAATCGAAGATTTTCCCACAAGAAATGTTCCTTAAGTCCCAGAATTCTTTAATATGCTCTGAAAAACTAATATTTAGAATAAGGTGATTATATTTTCACTAAATTGTTTAATTAAATGGTAGCCTTTTTTCTTTTTTTTTTTTTTTGAGATGGAGTCTTGCTCTGTCGCCCAGGCTGAAGTGCAGTGGCACAATCTTGGCTCACTGCAAGCTCCGCCTCCCGGGCTCACGCCATTCTCCTGTCTCAGCCTCCGGAGTAGCTGGGACTACAGGCGCCCGCCACCGCGCCGGGCTAATATTTTGTATTTTTAGTAGAGACAGGGTTTCACCGTGATCTCGATCTCCTGACCTCGTGATCCACCTGCCTCGGCCTCCCAAAGTGCTAGGATTACAGGCGTGAGCCACCGCGCCCGGCCCAGCCTTTTTTCTACATCTAGAGAAATTCCTACTTGTAAGCCCCAAAGATGTTTAAAATAGGGAGTACAGGCTTGAATATGTTTGGCTTAGTTTAGATTGTAGATTACCAAGGAAGAATGGCAATTTGTAAAGCAAATTTAGCTGCTCAGTATTTTTGAGAGAAAACTGAAGAGTTTTTCTCTTGAGGTTTTAGAAGCTTTTAAGATTATTAGCTCCCTAAACAGATAGGCATGTTGTCAGTGATATCCTAACATTTTGGAGGTTTAGTACTATTAGGTTAATTATAACCAAGAAATGTAGAATGTAGAATGAAGCATATTTTATGCCTGAAATTTGCTTGTTTGGAAAAATGTAAAATTTCTTATGTGAGTGAATTCAAAAATTTGATTTGAAATATATAATTAAAAAATTGCTATATTGGCCTATTTTAAATTGCTATCATTGATGGGCAGCATAGTCAGTTTCACAAAGAAGGCCAAATTGTGCAAATACTAATATAGTGGGTGATCCCTCCTTGGGAGAGTTACAAACGTCAATCACAAATGCAAAAACAAAAAATCCATAGGCCTACAGAGCAGTAATTTTGGCTTACTAGCAACCAAGAATATGAAATGAGGCCAGGTGCAGTGGCTCACACCTGTAATCCTAACACTTGGGAGGCCGAGGTAGGCAGATTGCTTGAGCTTGAGAGATTGAGACCAACTTGGGCAACATGGTGAAACCCCACCTCAACAAAAAATTAAAAAATTAGCCGAGCGTGGTGGCATGCACCTGTAGTCCCGCTACTTGGGAGACTGAGGCAGGAGGATGACTTGAGCCCTTGAGGTCAAAGCTGCAGTGAGCCGTGATTGCACTGCTCTACTCCAGCCTAGCCGACAGTGAGACCCTGTCTCAAAAAGAAAAAGAAAATGATTTGGACTTGGAAAAAAATAATCTAACATGATCTCTATGGCATACTTGTTGAGGAGTACAATGAAAAGAATTTAAAACATGGGTATTTGGCAGGAGAAAGTTGGAAAATCCAGTAGCCACAAAATAAATTTACCAGTCAAGATCTGATTTCCTAGTTACCTGACATTGAAGTCAGATTGCTTGGATTTGGATCCTGACTTGACTTATGTGACCTTGGACTGGCTTCTTTATAATTTTTCTCTCCCTTAGTTTATTCATCTGACAAATGGTAATAGGAATAGCACCACTATAAGAATTATGAGTTGATGCATATAAAACACTGAGAACAGTACATGGGATATGGGAAGTACTCAATTATTTCTAGATGACACTAGAGAGTATAGTATATTTATATGAATAGAATGCTTTTATCTCCTATAGTACTATTATTACTATATATATGATTAAAAGTACTTAAAATGGTTTGTCTCTCAACCCTACTTAAAAAGAAATCCTAGGAAGGCTGAAGTGGGAAGATCACTTGACTCCAGAAGTTTAAGGCTTTAGTGACCTATGATTGGGCCTCTGAATAGCCACTGCACTACAGCCTGGGCAATGTAGTGAGACTGTTTCTAAGTTTAAAAAAACAAGTCCTTAAATTGTTGTATGTCTTAAAAGCCAGTGGTAATAATGGTAACAGCTCATTTTAAATAGTACTTAAGTGTTCAACACTGTTCTAAGTGCTTTATATGTATTAACCACAATAAATATTATGTTTAAAAGCAAACCAAATCTAGAACTGGCTTTTCCTTAATGTTAGTAATGCAACCTAGTGTAGCATTGACACCAACTTTATAGTTTCTCTTCATAGGAATGTCCCAAATGCCATGTCACAATTGAGAAGGATGGTGGTTGTAATCACATGGTCTGTCGTAACCAGAATTGTAAAGCAGAGTTTTGCTGGGTGTGTCTTGGCCCATGGGAACCACATGGATCTGCCTGGTAGGTTGGGGAAATTAAGAGAAGAATGTGTTTACATAAGTATGTGCCATGTATTATGAATAACATTTCTACCTCATAGATATCACCATCTAACTTGCAAGCTAAATAAACACATAGTATGTGATTAATGTTATAAGTATATGCAAGACATAGAGGGATTAGTTAGATATATTTCATAAAGGGGAGGTAACAATTGAGATGAACTTTAAGGGGACCAAGAGTTCATTAGTTATAAAAGCAGTAGGAAAAACATTTAGGGCAAAAGTTGCAACATGAGCAAAGGTAGAATGTTGTGAAAATACATGACTTTTTCAGAGAATTAACTGTTTTATCAAATGTGCCTCTCTAGGCCGAAATTGAAAACTCACATGCTGTTGGCAAAACCCAACCTGCAGGTGGTTTTACCCTGCATATCATTAGACATTGTGGAATGCTTTAAAGCCTTGCTAAAAGGCTTTGTCATATTTTTCTTAAATATGCATATATATGCAATATATATATATGCTATATATATATATATAAGCAATATATATATATTGCTTTCCTTGTTTTATTGATGACTTACTTGAACTAATATAAGAATCTTGGGCCAGGCACGGTGGCTTATACCTGTAATCCCAGCACTTTGGGAGGCCGAGGTGGGTGGATCACCTGAGGTCGGGATTTCGAGACCAGCCTGACCAACATGGAGAAACCCCATCTCTACTAAAAATACAAAATTAGCCAGGCATGGTGGCGCATGCCTGTAATCCCAGCTACTTGGGAGGCTGAGGCAGGAGAATCACTTGAACTAGGGAGGTGGAGGTTGCAGTGAACCAAGATCGCCCCATTGCACTCCAGCCTGGGCAACAAGAGCGAAACTCTGTCTCAAAAAAAAAAATCTTACACAGCATATGAAGCAGTTTTCTCACTGGTTAAGGGCATAAGCCTCCATTGGGTGACAGGCAAAAGTTTAAGCTCTGAAACTCTGTAGTTATGTGACCTTAAGTATGTTTCCTATCCTCTCTAAATTTTATTCTTCATCTTCTCAATGAAGAAAATAACGCATATTTCATAAAATGTTTAAGGGATTAAATGTGTTAGTACATTTAAAGTCCTTAGCCAAGTGCATGGTATATAGTAAGCACTCAAGAAATGGCTGCTCCCATAATGTAGGCTCCCATAACTGAGGTATAGTAACCACTCCAGGGGAAGTGCAAGTCTTACTCATCTACGCTCTGAGCTGACCTCTCTGGGTATGTTTTCCCCTTCCCACCATTCTGTATATCATGCAGTTTTAAATGACTCTGAAAAACTGTAATAGCAAAGCACATAGCACAGCATCTATTACATGGTAGGTTGTCAACTGTTGGTTCTCTGTGGTTTATAAAAGAGCAGGTAAGGTGAATAATCCTGGAAAATTAGAAATATTTGCCTTAAGTAACAGATGGCCTAAGAGATAAGATTATCTCTTTCTCAAAAAGTTGAGTTAGGAATTCAGACAAAAGTCAATAAAGGTTCTAGAAGGACAATGTTTTCTAATAATGATAGGTGAGCTGATTTGAAATGGAATGCCTCAGGAGGTGGGGAATTTCCTATCACTGGATAGAGAACTTATTATAGAGAGGATTCAAACACTAGATAGGGTTAGAACAGTTCCTTTCAGCCTGCTAATTCTGTCATTATAGCAGTAGAACTCTGGGTGTTTTAACATCTCAATTTCTCTGTTATAAAAGATAATGTTGGTGTTAGATAATCTGTAAATCCAGGTTAAAATTCTGTGATTTTTTTTTTCCTTTTCATTGATTTTTTTGTTCTTTATGGAATCCTCTTTATTTACTTGAAGGTACAACTGTAACCGCTATAATGAGGATGATGCAAAGGCAGCAAGAGATGCACAGGAGGTAAGTATATGTATAACAGGACAATAGTTGACTAAGAATGCACATTGTATATTCATATTCATTAGAGAATAATTTTTTTTTTTTTTTTTTTGAGACAGTGTCTCGCTTTGTCGCCCAGGCAGGAGTATAGTGGCATGATCTCAGCTCACTGCAACCTCCGCCTCCTGGGTTCAAGTGATTCTCCTGCCTCAGCCTCCTGAGTAGCTGGGATTACAGGTGCGCGCCACCACACCCTGCTAATTTTTGTATTTTTAGTAGTCAGGCTAGTCTCAAACTCCTGACCTTGTGATCCACTGGCCTCGGCCTCCCAAAGTGCTAGGATTACAGGCGTGAGCCACCACGCCCAGCCCAGGGAATAATTGAGTAGAACTTTTCAATTCTGAAGGATTTGTGAGACATTCCAGTAAATATTGGATATCTATTTACATTTAGAAAGGGAATCTTATCCAAAGTATTTATCAAGAACATTCTTATAGTAAGTTTATTTTTTTTTCATTAATGTAGTCACATAGCACATTTTAGCTTTTGGTAGAGTCTTGATTTGAAGATCCCTCCTACCCCAAGAAGAACAGTAGTGAACAGCATTTGTTAAATGGCCCTGGTGCTATTTATAGGCAATATCTTACTTACTTAAATTTTTTTTAAACGTTTTTGTTCATCAAGAAGCTGTGATGATTATAGGTGAGCTGATTTGGAATGGAGTGTCTCAGGAGCTGAGAAATTCCCTATTGCTAGGTAGGGAAATAACCCACTATTATAGAAGGGATCCAAACACTAGGTGTGGATTAGATTCTAAAGCACTTTTCATTCCTTTCAGTCTGGTGATTTTATTGTAATTGTAGAACCCTGGAATTTAATAGTTCCTACATTCACCCATTCCATATTGGAATTCCCCAGTTGTCTCAGAAATATTCTTTTCAAATGATTTTCCTAACCAGGATACAATCTAAAGCATGGTGTGCATCTGTTTCTTATTTACTCATTAACATATCTTCAAAATGTATTTTTAATAAAAATATCATATATAGAAATGAGTATATATGTAACCTAGTCTGTCATATTGCTAGAAGTGAAAGTTTTGTCTCCCTTTTTAAAAAGACTGGGAAATTTGGCCAGGCTTGGTGGCTCACACCTGTAATCCCCACAATTTGGGAGGCCGAGGCAGGCGGATCACCTGAGGTCAGGAGTTCCAGACCAGCCTGGCCAACATGGTGAAACCCTGTCTCTACTAAAAATACAAAAATTAGCTGGGCATGGTGGCTTGCACTTGTAATCCCAGCTACTCAGGAGGCTGAGGCAAGAGAATCGCTTGAACCCAGGAGGTGGAGGTTGCAGTGAGCCAAGATTTCACCACTGTACTCCAGAGTGAGACTGTCTCTCAATAAATAAATAAATAATAAAATGACAGGGAAATTATATTTTGTAACTGTAAATGATGTTTCACAGACCTTCACAATGTTTGGGTCCATTTAAGGGGAAAAAATCCCTACAAATTCCAATATTGGTTTAAATTATATTTATTAGAATGTTATTTAAATATGTATAAACAAAAACCAGCTATAAATTCTTATGCTCTTGCACAATTCTACAGCCAAACCAAGAGAGCCACAAAATCAGTGAAACTCAAGTAAATGTTAATTTGGTAGATACTGTTGTTGGGGTTTTAAAAATGTATTATTACTGTACTGTTAAATATCATGGGATAACTTGTTCTCCCACCAATTTTCTTTTCTTTCTTAAATGATGTCCCTTAAGTCATATCCCACTAACTTTCTATATATTTCTATATTTCCAACATTAATTTTTATGATGCATTACTTGATTTGCCCAGAATATATTATGGATATATGTTCTTATCACCTTTTTTTCTCCATTAACCTGATGTAGTTATTTAGCCAGATATGCTGTTTATCAACAAAGAAAATATATTTGGGTTATCCTTGACCTCACCTGGTCTTTATTTGGATGCCGGTAGAATCCCTTTCTGAGATCTACAGGGAGGGTGGGTTATGTGCATAGCTTTTGAGCCAGAGTCTAACGTTTAGATTCTAGATACTAAAGTAGATTATTTTTCTATTTCACATCTATTGGACTAAACTGGAATCTTCTATAACTGTGGGAGTACAAAGAAAGATTTCCTATCACTTCATTGGTTGGTTGGTTGATTGACTAATTGGGAGCCACGCCTCCCTGAAAGGATCACACCATTGCATGCCTATCTGGCCACCTCATCTTTCCCCACTCCCAAGCTCTTGGCCTAGCATTTACTGGGAGTTGTAGTCTGAAAAATTACTAGAAGGTTGACACATATTCAAAAGATCCTCGATGGTACCTTGACTGCCCTGCAAAAGATGTACCTGTGTTATAGAAAATTGTTGACTCATATTGTACCACAGTGCCGACAGTTGTGGATATTTGAATTTTCTTGTCCTCTAGACTAGGGTCAGCAAACTTTTTCTGTGAAGAATCAGATGGTATATATTTTTAGCTTTGCGTACTACATAATCTCTGTTGTGATGGTTCACCTCTGCCTCTGCCCTTATAATGCAAAAGCAGCCATAGACTTAAATGAATAGGTATAACTAACTGTTCCAAGTAAATTTTATTTACTGGCTGGGCATGATGGCTCAAACGTGTTATCTTAGTGCTTTGGGAGGCCAAGGCCAAGGAGTTCAAGACCAGCCTGAGCAACATAGTAAGACCCCCCCGCCCCACTGCCCATCTCTACAAAAAAAAAAAAAAACAAAGTTTTTAAATTAGCCATGCATGTTGGTGTGTGCCTATAGTCTCAGCTATTTGGGAGCTGAGGTGGGAGGATTGCTTGAGCTCAGGAGTTCCAGGCTGCAGTGAGCCGTGATCACGCCACCCCTCTTTAGCCTGGATGACAGAGACCCTATCTCAGAACAAAAAACAACAAATAAAGCAAAACAGTTTAATTTACAAAGACAGGTGGCAGCTGGATTTGTCATGCAGGCCAGAGTTCATATATCCGTGTTCTAAGCAGTCAAGTTTGTTGTCTTTTCCCCGCTCCCCAAACTGTTTTCAGGTCACTGATTACATTTCTCATTCCAGATTCTGGCATTTGATTGGAGAATTTGTTTTGATCAGGCTCAGTGGCTCACGCCTGCAATCCTAGCACTTTGGGATGCTGAGGCGAGAAGATTGAGTACGGGAGTTTGAGATCAGACTGGGCAACAACTGAAACCCTGTCTTTACAAAAAATTTATTAAAAATTAGCCGGGTATGATAGTGCATGCCGGCTGAGGTGAGAGGATCACTTGAGCCTGGGAAGACTTCAGTGAGCCATGGTTGTGCCACTGCACTCTAGTCCAAGCAACAGAGCAAGACCCTGTCTCAAAAAAAAAGTCTTATTAGCGGTGATGGTATGGGTTTTCTTTTTTCATGTTGAATTTTATTGAGAAGCAGTTTCAGAATTCTTAGATTAAATCAAGTCCCATAACATCATACGTGTCAATATGGTAAGTGGGGGTTTTCATTTCATTTGGGGAATTTGACAGGCTTGAAAATATTAGTACTTCAGGGGAAGATAAAATGCCAAGCAGATTTTCCACATATTTTCAGATTGGCATAATTTTCCTGTTCATAAGCATTGGTTTGATACTTACCTGACTCTTGAAATAACATGGCTGTGGTTTTGTTGTTTTTTTATTGAGATGAGGGTCTCGCAGTGGCATGATCATAGCTCACTGTAGCCTTGAACTCCTGGGCCCAAGTGGTCCTCCTGCCTCAACCTCCCCATTAGCTGGAACTAGAGGCAGCTTGAGGTATGCACCACCGCTCCCAACTTGTGTTGGTTTTTTGAAGTGTTTCATTGTTGTATAATGCTGGATCATGTGGTTAGCTAATTATGTGGCTCAGAATTAGTATTTCTAAGCAAGGGACCAACCATAGGGCCAAGTAGTATCTGTTATACGTAGGCTTTAAAACATGGGGAGAGAAAGAGGAGGTAAGGATAAAGGAAAAGAACATATGTGTGTTAAGAACCCCTTTGATAGGGGCCGGGCGCGGTGGCTCATGCCTGTAATCCCAGCACTTTGGGAGGCCGAGGCGGGCAGACCACAAGGTCAGGAGATGGAGACCATCCTGGCTAACACGATGAAACCCCGTCTCTACTAAAAATACAAAAAATTAGCCGGGCGTGGTGGCAGGCGCCTGTAGTTCAGCTACTCCAGAGGCTGAGGCAGGAGAATGGCATGAACCAGGGAGGCGGAGCTTGCAGTGAGCTGAGATTGCGCCACTGCACTCCAGCCTGGGTGACAGAGTGAGACTCTGTCTCAAAAAAAACAAAAAAAAAACAAAAAAAACACCCTTTGATAGTGGTTGCATTTAGTAAGCATTTATTAATCATTTTCTGCAAATCAGGTATTGGAAATACTTTATCTTTTTAAAAGTCCGTTCCCTCTAGAGATTTATGGTATAATGGTAGAGGCCTTATATGAATAATTATATATTATAATGTAATAATACAAAACAAATCTAAGCTAGATACATTGTTGATTTGATAACAATATACATATCTCGAAAGACAGACTCTTTTTACATAACTAATACCATTACAGTTGACTCTTGAACAATTCAGAGGTTAGGGACACTAACCCCCCCACCCCTGCAATGGAAAATCCACATACCACTTTTGATTTTCCAAAAACTTACCTGTTTTAATAGCCTACTGTTGACCAGAAGCCTTATGGATAACATAGTCAATTAACACATATTTTGTATGTTACATGTTTTATTATACTGTGTGCTTTTTTTTTCTTTTTTTGAGACGGAGCTTCGCTCTTGTTGCTCTGGCTGGAGTGCCAGTGGCAGTTCTCAGCTCTCTGCAACCTCCACCTCCCGAGTTCAAGCGATTCTCCTGCCTCAGCCTCCCAAGTAGTTGGGATTACAGGCATGCGCCACCACGCCTGGCTAATTTTTTTGTATTTTTAGTAGAGACGGGGTTTCACCATGTTGGTCAGGCTGGTCTCGAATTCCTGACCTCAGGTTGATCCACCCACCTCGGCCTCCCATAATGCTGGGATTACAGGCGTGAGCCACTGTGCTGGCCTATACTGTGTTCTTAATGAAGTATGCTAGGAAAAAAGTTATTTTAAAAAATTGTGAAGAAGAGAAAATGTGTTTACTTTTTATTAAGTAGAAGTGGATCAGCCGGGCCCAGTGGCTCACGCCTGTAAACCCAGCACTTTGGGAGGCTGAGGTGGGCAGATCACCTGAGGTTGGGAGTTTGAGACCAGCCTGGCCAACATGGTGAAACCCCATCTCTACTAAAAATACAAAAATTAGCTGGGCGTGGTGGCAGGCGCCTGTAATCCGATCTACTCGGGAAGATGAGGCAGGAGAATCGCTTGAACCCAGGAAGTGGAGGTGGCGGAGAGCCGAAATCTCACCATTGCACTCTAGCCTGTGCAACAGAGCGAGACTCCATCTCAAAAAAAAAAAAAAAAAAAAAAAAAACGGATCATCATAAAGGTCTTCATGCTGAATAGGCTGAGGAGGAAAATACAGGAGGGATTGGTTTTGCTATATCTCAGGTGGCAGAGGTAGAGGAAGTCGAACGGGATTCAGGAGATGCAGGCACACTTGGTGTAACTTTACAGGAAAACCTTATGAACTGCTTCGCATTTTTGTTTCTCTAAAAGTGTTTCTGTATAGTAACAATCCTCCTTCCATTTGCTTTAGTTTCAGTGCTGGTATAATAGAAGGGTCCATTCATAAAAGAAGTCCAAAGCAGTCTTAAGTAATCAGAACCCTTCTGCCAAATTGTCTAATGTCAATTTATTTTCTGGCACTGCTTCTTTAGCATCTTCTTCCTCATCATCTGGCACTGGTTTGGAAGCAGCTCATCTCCATCAAGTGGTCTTTTAATTCCTCTGGTGTGGTGTCTGTTAGTTAACCCTTCGCCTTCCACCTTTTCTTTGCCATATCCACAGTCTCTTTCATGATTTCCTTGATGGGCTCTGTTGTAGATACTGCGAAGTCATGCGCAACATCTGGACACAGTTTTCTCTACCAGGAGTTTATTGTTTCAGGCTTGATGATGCCACGGTTTTTTCTATAACAACGATGACGTCTTCAGTGGTGCTTTCCTTCCAGACTTCCGTGATGTTCTGTCGGGGTTCTCTTCAATAGCATTGACAGTCCTTTCCAGACTACCATGTGCATCTTTACGTTTGTTTACATTTCTCTCAATGTGATTGGTACCATATACAGTCTGTAAGAATTTGTGTGCGTAAGTTTTGATAAATCTCAACTTTTTTATTAATAGATTTATGTATATTTTATGGTAGTAAATAAGATAGGCTACATATGTCTTATGCATTCATGACAACTCTTTTTCTTAATTTTGGTTTGTCTGCAAGTGTTTTCAAATTGTTGGCAAACCTCCAAAAAATACTTTGATATATTTATTGAAAAAATCCACATATAAGTGGACTTACAGTTTAATCATGTGTTGTTCAGGGGTCAACTGTATATGTTTTAAAGCAATACTCTGTTGTTATCAACTATCTATTGTTCAAATATCCCCAATTAATTTTGCTTTTTTGTTTTTTGGTGTTTTTTGTTTGGTTGGTTTTTTTTTTGTTTTTTTTTTTAGAGGCAGAGTCTCGTTATGTCCCCAAGGCTGGAGTGCAGTGGTGCGACTCGGCAATTCTCCTGCCTCAACCTCCCAAGTAACTGAGATTACAGGCACATGCCACTACGCCCAGCTAATTTTTTGTATTTTAGTAGATACAGAGTTTCACCGTGTTGCCCAGGCTGGCTCAAACTCCTGAGCTCAGGCAATCCACCAGCCTCAGCCTCCCAAAGTGCTAGCATTACAGGCATGAGCCACCACACCTGGCCTATCTTAAATTTTCTTTTATAGTTGGTTTAAATTGGGATCCATATAGGTCCACAAATTGGATTTAATTGATATCTCTTGAGTCTCCTCTACCTGGTGTTCCTTCTCTTCCCCCCTCCTTGCTTTTTTTTCTTTGTTGAAGAAACTAGATCATGTTGTCCTGTAGAGTTTCCCACGTTACGGATTTTGCTGGTTGCAACTGCATGGTGTCATTTAATAGGTTCTTCTATCCCTGCGTTTTCTGAAACTGGTGATTAATTCAAGAAACTTGATCAAATTCAGATTCAGTGGTTGGGGGGGAACCCAGAATACTTAATTGATTATACTTTCTATTGTATTATATCAGGAGTTACACAGTATCTAGTTGCCACTGTAGTTTTCTACTTAAAAATATCTCTGCTTTTTGCTTGTTTTACATCTTGTTGCATACTGTAGAACAGTGCCATCCAATAGAACATTTTTGTAATGATGTAAATGTTCTTTATCACCAGTGTCTAATTTGGTAGTCACTAACCACATGTGACTATTGAGCAATGAGGAACTGAATTTTTAGTTTCTTAAATTGAATTTTAAGTAGTCAGGTGTGGCTTGTGGCTACTGTATTGGAAAGTACAATTAATAGGACATTTTTCAAGAGTATTAAATAACAAAAGTAGCAGTAGATGTCTATTCCTAATTTTAGCCTAGATCACAGTACTGTTTCATCAGTAAATCAGCTTTTTAAACTATTAATATTTTTAATGGACAAATCATAATTATACACATTTATGGAATACAGTGGAATGTTTTGAAATATGTAAACAATGCAATGATTAAATCAAACTAATTGTTGTATTGCCTTGCCTTAACATTTTTATGGTGAGACATTTGAAATGATACTTAGTTATTTTGAAATATATATTATTATTGACTATATTCACCCTGCTGTGCAATAAATCTCAAAACTTACTCATCCAGTCTATCTGAAACTTTGTACTCTTTGGTCACCAACTCCCCATTCCCCTCTTCCTACCCCTTTATCCCCCCAAGCCTCTGGTAACCGTCATTATACTCTGTATGTCTACGAGTTCAACTTTTTTAGTTTCTACATATAAGCGAGATCATGTAGTATTTCTTTTCTGTGCCTGGCTTATTTCACTTAGTGTAATGTCCTCCAGGTTCATCCATGTTGTCACAACAGAATTCCTTTTTTGAGGCTGAGTACTCGTGTGTGTGTGTAACATATATGACGTTTTCTTTCTGTGTTCATCCATTGATGGACGCTTACATGGATTCCATGTCTTGGCTATTGTGAGTAATGCTGCAGTGAATGTGAGAGTATAGAGATAACTTTGACATACTGATTTCAGTTCCTTTTCATATATACACAGTAGTGGGATTGCTGGATTCTGTGGTAGTTTTGTTTTCAGTTTTTTGAGGAACCTCCCCATACCATTTTCCATAATGGCTATAATAATTTACATTCCCGTCAACAATGTATCAAGAGTTTCCTTCTTTCTTTATCTTTACCAAGACTTATCTTTCATCTTTTTGATAAAAACCATTCTAACAGGTGTGAAGTGATACCTCATTATGGTTTTAATTTGATAATCAGCTTTTATGTACAGTTTATGTGTTATAATTATATCACCCAATTTTTCTTAATGGGACAGCGATCTAGGGCAGCCCTGCAGAGGTACCTGTTCTACTGTAATCGCTATATGAACCACATGCAGAGCCTGCGCTTTGAGCACAAACTATATGCTCAGGTGAAACAGAAAATGGAGGAGATGCAACAGCACAACATGTCCTGGATTGAGGTGCAGTTCCTGAAGAAAGCAGTTGATGTCCTCTGCCAGTGTCGTGCCACACTCATGTACACTTATGTCTTCGCCTTCTACCTCAAAAAGAATAACCAGTCCATTATCTTTGAGGTAGGAGTAGTTCTGGGTGAGGAAAAAGCCCACCTTGTATCATAGGACTACCTGATCTTTCATATATAAGATACAGAGTTTTCAGGGTTCTTGTTTGTTCAGAACATGTAGGTAGACGAATGTATTTATTACAAAGATACAAGAAATTCCTATTTCTTGTCCTAAATTATATTCAGATTGATGTGGTTTAGCCAGCTAGTGATTAGGTATGCAGGTCCTGGAGTCAGCCCTAGATTTTAATCTTTACTTCATTATATTTTAGTTCTGTTGATTTGGAGCAAATTCCTTAACCTCTTATTTCTCCATTTTAAAGTGAGGATAGTACTTTTCTAGGTTGTTACGAGATTTAAGTGAGACAATTTGTGTTTTATGTGAGACAATTTGTGTTAATTGCTATACAGCACCTGGAACATCCTAAGTTCTCAGTAAAAGCCTTTATTCAGGCTAAACTAACCCTGCAATATTAGAAGTTAATGTGGTGGTTATCTTTAGTGGAGAAGTAATGACTAAAAAGCCAGCTTTTAGCAGTAAAGGTTTTCTCAAGTAAAGATGCTCATTTAAAATTGATGCATAAAACATTGATATCTATATATGACTAGACAATAAGACTGACTAGCAGATGGGACTTCAGTTGGGTAACAGGTACAAAACTAGCCATAGTGGTAAAGGATGATACAATTTGAATCTTCCATACAGTGTTCTCTTACAAGAAATAAGTATAGCCAGATGTAAGCAATAATAGGTTTCTGTTTTTTCTCGGTTCCCTTTGAGTTTTCAGCAAAGAGCAGCTCTCAGAACGAGAAGATTCCAAAAGACATTTTAAATCCTTTCAAATGGTCTTCAGTATTCTTCCAAAAGTAATGGGTGAAATCTTTCGTTCTTTTAACATTTAAAAAATTGTTCTGGAAAAGAACAAACAAGTTATTAGAGATGAAAGCCATAGAGCTTTACGGGTGCAGTTAAACTACCTATGAAAGTTACGGAATGAGTGTTGAGAGTAGTCTGTAGTCAACAAAACAGTGAAAATGGTTTATCTTTTAGCTTTATTTTGAAGCCAAAATTTACTTTTATTCTTCTTACAGAATAACCAAGCAGATCTAGAGAATGCCACAGAGGTGCTCTCGGGCTACCTTGAACGAGATATTTCCCAAGATTCTCTGCAGGATATAAAGCAGAAAGTACAAGACAAGTACAGGTAATTTTTTTTTTAAGCTGTTGAATAAAACTTTCTACCAGTGATGATCCTTAGTGGTAAAGTTCAGTGATAGTGAAACTGGGTTTAGCATATCCAGCAACTGAGCTGTTGCCATGTTTCTCACAGATTGCTTTTGTCCGTTGGGCACTAAATTGCAGGTAGTAGTACTGGTGAAGCATACATAGAGGAGGAATTCAGCCATTTATTCTACTGGCTAATTCTGCTTCTATTCAATTATTTAGTTGCTACCTTGCAAGGAAGAAAGAACCTAAAAAGGCCAAGTGGCCTTTAGGATGAGAGTGAGAATTGAATGTTGGTCTTAGCCTGAGGATCCTATGTATGGGTCATGGCTATTCACAAATGAGCTATGGAAACTTACTTTTTAGAGTTTTTATTATATATATATATATATATAATAATTTTTTAATCTAAGGAGATACTTGTCCTAGGAGTCGATTTTTCAAGATGTGCCGCCTCTTAAGCTAGAGATGCAAAATGTTTTATTTCTCAACATGAAGCTCTTTCTCCCAAAGTGACAAATGCTAGTGTCTTTTGAAAGTAGTAGGAAACTTGGGGAGTCTGGAAGACTTGGAGATTTAGTCCTACCAATATCTTCCCTTCCCTTAGCCAATTTTAGCTACCATATTGTGTTTAAAGTACTTTTACAGTTGACAAAGATTTTAAGGACGTGAATAAAGAACCCATGAAATTATTTCTGAACCTGTTTATCTGCAGAACTGTGGGATTGAATCACTATTTCTAAGGTCCATCAGAACTTGTAACATTTTTTTGCTTTAAAATTAATTCCCATGGAATCATGGCTTTCAGAAAATACCATTTTAATATTAGAAGCAGTTTGATGTGTCTGTACATCTAGACCTGAACGTGTGCCTATTAAAATAAAAAATAGGTGCTTGGTTCCGAGTCTGGATAAACTATAGGGATGCCTTAAAAATAAGTAAATGCCTCTTTTTTTATTATTTGAGGCTGACAACAAGTTTTTTTTTTCTCTTTGATTACAGATACTGTGAGAGTCGACGAAGGGTTTTGTTACAGCATGTGCATGAAGGCTATGAAAAAGATCTGTGGGAGTACATTGAGGACTGAGAATGGCCCTGCATAAAATGAACTCTGAAAACTTTACCATCTAGAGTGCTCATGCAATTAAAACAAAACAAACACAAACAAGGAGGCACTAAGCCTATTCTGACACCACTGGTCTGTAGTACCAGAATTGTTTTGTTAACGGAAAGTTTAAGTAAATTATATTGTAATAAAAAGGTAGATAAACCATTGTACAACAGTATTCTAGGCCGCCAACAAAAGTGTGACAGACACACTAAAAGCCCTCCAACTTTAACTTGTAACGTAGCTTCATTCTCAAAGCTGACTCCTTTTTTCTTTTTCTTTTTCCTTTTCCTGAGTGTAGTACAGTTAAAATTTCAAACAGCTCCTTGACACTGCTTTTCATGTTCAAACCAGCCATTTTGTTGTACTTTGGTAAAGGACCTCTTCCCCTTCCTCCCCTACGCATAGAGATACACCCACACACAGACTGACTCTCTTTCTCTCATACCCCAAGGTCATGAGTGAATGATGCTTAGTTCCTTGTAAAGAAAATCTTGGGATGGGGAAGGGGTAGGCAGCAAGAGGATTCAACAAACAAAAAACATAAAAACTTTGTATATGACTTTTAAAACAAGAGGACAACACAGTATTTTTCAAAATTGTATATAGCGCATATGCATGGACAAAGCAAGCGTGGCACGTGTTTGCATAATGTTTAATTACAAAAAAATATTTATTCTTTAAAAATCTTCAAGATTATGTCTATTTGCTGTGCATTTTCTTTCAGTTTGCTTATCTTTCCCGGGTTGGGGTTGGGATAAAGGTGTGTTGGTTTAGCACCTCTAGAAGACCTATCTAGAGCCCTTTCACTTTCCTAAGGTTATTTTGCCCTTTCTGGTGTTGGTATGTCTGTTGCTGGCCATGGGCCTCATGCCTTGAATTCCTGCTCTTGATCAGGGACAAGGGAGGTTAAGCTCTGACTAATGCCACGACCTGATTAAGGGCTACAGCAGGGAGTTTTGTTGCTACAGCTCATGAATTAACCTGTCCCAACCTAATCCCCCTCCATGGCATCATGCGTCTACCCAAGCCTTTGGGTGCCCATGTTATGCACACAGCTGTAGGCATTCTTAAGTTCCCTGTCGCATCCAATGGAAGCATTTTACAATTTCTTTTACTTTTCGGTTTTCCCTTAATTGCTGCTTTTCAGATTTTAGTTATGGCTCATCTGTTCACCCCTTCTCCATTAGGGTGTCAAAGAGAATGTTTTGCTTTAAATATAAATAGCCATTCATTTAGTCTCAGATTGTGAATTTAAAATGGCGGATACTGAAATTGCTTGTGTGTGTTGCTGTGGGTTTGGTTTGAAGGCAAACACCCCTAGAACATGATATTCCCATCTAGTGCATTTAAATAGAAATCACTGAGTTTGCTGCTTTCTTATTGTCAGCAGATAGGAGAATTAATAATGCATTTTAGCTGTGATGTCCATCTTTATGAAATTCCTACTAAGAGCTATGTTAAAAGTAAAGGATGGTGGTGGTTGTATTAACTATATACCTGTTTAGGCCATTCTGGCTGTGGTATTTTTCAATAGGGCAGCATCCGTAAATCTGTCAGTTTTATACAGGAGTGCAGAGTGAACTAGGCAACTAGATTAAGAGGTCTAAATATGAAATACCAGTTGAGGCTGAGGACCTCTTCGTCTTCCTTTAAATGTCTTGTGCCTAGGGAGTGTTTACCATTTGTGAGGCAGCTTTGTCTGCTCTTACACTGTACATCCTATTACTCCATTGGGAAGTAGGTTCACTTTCCTCTGGCCTTTTGCCTAAGTTAGGCTTTGCTGAATCAACCCTACTTTTCCTTTTAGAAAAGGTTGTTACAGGAGATGTACTGGCAACTGTTCTTTTCCCATAAAAAATCAGTGAATGTTTGCTGAGTATAAATGCTGCTTCCTTAAACCACTTGTCGCTTTAGGATCAACTTTACCTGTACCTTTTCTCCTTTCCTCCCTTGCCACCTCAGGTGCAAATCTGAACTCAGTGTCTGCTTCTTCCATTTTCTTGTCTCCCTCCCCTCTTCCCCCCATTATCCATATGACATTATTTTACTTCAAATAACAGCATCAATCTTAAAAAGACATACATTAAAACTAAGGAGTTTTTTTAAAGAAAGCCTGAGTAAGTTCCTTTCCCTGGTAACTTTGAAAAGCAGTCAGAGTTGCTATATAGATATATGTGGCTCCTTTAAAATGCTTTGTGTATGTGTGGTGTTTAAAAAATCTTACCAGTTAACTTTGCAGTGTCTAGATTTGAGTGTCATAAATCCACGTGTTCCTGTTGCAACAAATACCCAAAAATTGTGTGTGCACTTCATAATACCAGTCTTCACCCATGGAGGAACAGTGCTTTTTAGAGATGCATTCTATTTCAATGTTGGCATACTGCCTGAGGGTATTGCAGTTGTGGGTGCATTCCCTAATTTGTATGATCAAGATGAACTGGCCCTTTTCTACTTCCAAGCTTTTAACAGATACCACCATATTTGACAGAATTCCCAGAGTGAATTGCTTATGTTGTTAGTAGATTCAGTGCCCCCAGCTGGGATAGGCAAGCCATGACAGCTTCCCTGTTTCACCTACATAAGTCTTATCTGAGGGATCTATTCACGGTAAGCACCAAGGTCTCCATGTCTTGAGGTCAGTTTCGTTGTCTTTTGAAAAGTGCATGCTTCATTTGAACAATTCATTCAGCAGCAGATGGACTTTCAGTGATTTAAAATAAAATTTTGATCCAAAGCTCAGGACACAAACCACAGTGGTAAAATTGAGTAGCATATAATATCAGACTAAATTATCTGTAATTTTCCACAACCCAGATTGTATGTGTTTTATGTGTGTTTAAATAAATATATTAGATACACATGTGTATACATACACACATATACAACAGATCCAAGACTGGCTGACTTCATTTGAAATGGTTGAATCTGCTGTGTAATAAAGTGGTTCAACCATGATTAGGAACTGAAATTTAGTAGAAGAGGGAAAAGGAGTTAATGTAACAAATTATTTTAGCTACAAACCCCGGTAATAGAGCATTTGGGGGATGGGATGGGGTGGGTTGGTGAGACAATCAGATTGGTAAATTGATTAAATGCTCCTAACCCTGTAATTTTGTGCATAGAGCACCCTGTGCTGTGGAAATAACTGTTCTTAGATTTCATTGTAACTGGACTGTTCAGGTTGCCCAGAGGGAAAGAACATTCCTAATTCTAATAAAATAAACTTTTATTTTGTTATTCCATTAGTTACTTATGTTTATTTTTATAGTTAAAAAATGACTAAAGGTGGCTAATGGCCACCTGTATTATGTGCCTTATTCACTGTTCCCACTTAATATAAAATGTCAAAATTTGGTTGTTTCTTTGCAGGGAACTGTGAATGAGCCCATTCCCCCAACATTTAACTTGGTTAATGAAGCTTTCAGAGCATTTTCTGAAAGCTTTCCAATTTTCTGCATCTCAGATATTGAATTTAAATTGTGTTGTAACAGTGATACAAAAATGCTCAATAGCTCTTTGAATGCCACTTTTTTTAAAGAAAATACTTTAAAAGTCATTTTTAGCTAACCTCAAAACCTTTACATTACTTTCATTTTAGCTCAGTCTTAAAGCTGATACTGTTATATAGGGATGAAGGGAGAGTTTTCTTAAAGAAGGTCCCAAAGTTGAAGATGGTTTGTCATTGATACTCTGGCCAAGTCCAGGTTTTAGGACAATTTAATTTACCCTTATTTGGATCTGTAATTATGGGATTTTATCACTTTTCCTCTTCAAAGCACTTCAACTTACCGTCTAAAACAAGTGGAGAAGAAATTGCCCTTTTTTATAAAGGAGGAAGATAAGGCTCAAAGAGGTGAAATAACTCACTCAATTTTTCATTTCTTTCTACCTGAAACTTAACATCATACTACCTCTTTGTATCATATTTTGTTATTCTGGTCTCAGAATGACCTAGTATTCTGTACCAGGGAAGGTAGTTCTTAACTATATTGTTGTACTTTTAAACCACATTAAAGACTATTATAAATGCCTATCACTGCTACTGTTAGAGGTTGCTCTATACTATCTCTGATCTTTCATTTGTTGCAGTTTGCAACACGGTAGTTGAGAATAAATGGTTTAGTATGATTTGCTTAATAGTACCCAAGTAATTTGCAGTTGTTGGTTAGTTATTCAAATGAATTTCCATTGTAAAGAATTTTGGATAGTCTGCAGGAAATTGTTACAGGATGCACAGAACATCCCATATCCGTTGGATCTCAGCCTTTGAGGCTTTAAAAAGATGATAAGCAGTGAGTTTTATGAGAAAATGTTGGCTCCTTCAGAAACAGGAAAATATGTGGGCCCCTCAGATTTTTCATATATCTTTGGGGATAAAGTTGGTTATATCTGGTTTATTTTAGGGATTTTGCTTCTGTAGTTACCCAAGATCAAATAGCCAACTCAGAAATAGTCAATTGGATATCAATCAGATCGTGCCTACCAGGGGAGCAAACAGAAAACTTTTAGGTTTTTAGTTTTTGCTTTTGTGTGGAGTTAAGTCCAATTTTTAAGGCAACTATTGTTGACCTTTATCTAGGCAGTAGCATTTAGGATGGGAAAAAATTATGAGATATGTGCGAAAAGCAGTTTTCAGGCTATCGTTTATTTAGGGCCACAGGATATGCTTATTTAGGACTATTTTCAGGGTAGGAGCCAGTTAAAGTTTGTAAATCAGTCACACATTGACACGTAGCAGCCCTATCAATGCCACAACAACCTTATTACCATAGTAATTCAGGGGTCTCAAGTAATCTAGGAGTCTCAAACTGAAATGTCAACAAGAGCCAAGTAAATATTTTAGAAATAGACTACTCTGGACTAGATGGGCTCTGAGAAGAGCCTGTGAAATCCAGACTTCATGTGAATTCTCTTAATTAAATGTGGGCCAAAGAAAACCCGGCCATGGGCAGTTTTTTTTCCAGCTTCTACTAGTCTTGGCTTGCAACAGTGCCACTGTCCATCTGGCATTACCTAGACCAGTGATACTTGTCTGCGAATTGGAATCACTGAGAAGCTTTAAAAAATATTAGTGCCTGAGTGTTACCTTATGGAGATTATGATTTAATTGCTTTGGGTAGGCATCAGTAATTTTTGTAAAGCCCTTTCCGCATTCTTACCCCTAATTCCAGTCAGTGATTCTCACATGCAGACTAGGTTGAGATCCTTGATCTAGACTGCCTTACTATAGTTGCAAAAAGAGAATATAGGCGAGCAGCTCCAGATCATAAGGGACAAAATGATTCAAGGCACATTGACTGGCTCAGAATAGGGCCTTACTGGAGGCCCTAGTTGAGCAGGTTTTGTGGAATGGTGCCTCCCAAGGGTCTGGTGTGCAGTGCCCAATTTGGTTTTTTGTTGGTTTTCTGGTAAGTGGTCCACCTTGGAGAAAATCACAAAACTAAAAGTCTTACCAAGAAGTAGAACTGACAAGCAGCCATGTTGATTGGCAGTACATTCTCTTACCAAGGGGGAGAAATCTATCTAGGGAAAATAATACAGAGTCTGAGCAAAGGAAGTTGAGTGGTTATAAGCAAAACTGTCATTAAAGCTATTTGCATCAAGTCTGCACAATTCCACGAGCACTTAGAGTTTACAAGTTTCTCACGTCTATCATTCTTTTGATAATCTTGTATTTTTATTTCAAGTGTGGTATAGTAGTAAGAACATTGGTATTTTTCAGCCATAGTTTTCCCTTTTGTAAAACGGGAATACTAATAGGAACTGTAATTTGTTGAGTGCTTTTTGCCAGATGCCTTACTTTTGTCTGTATCTTCCAAGCAGCCCTAAAGCAAAATGGGCATTGTTACCCTATTTTTATGAGGAAAGACACTCATATACTACTAACTTACTCAAAAGTTACACATTGAGTGTATAACAGGGCCATGCTTGTCTGATTCCATATGTTCATTCTATTATGCTGTTGTCTGTTACATAGGAATATTGTGAGGATCAAAGAACATGTGAAAACAAAACCTAGTTACAATAATAAGCACACCAGTGCTAACTTAGGATACAGAGCTGTCAGAGACTCCCAAAGGCAGGATGAGATTGGGAACTAGAAAACCATTTTGGACCCCTAAAGTGGTATTGTCTGCCATCTCTACATCATTCTCCTACAGCTCTTACTGCTGTTTTTCCTGTCAGTTACCCCATAACTCCAGGTATTACATGTTAACTGTTCCAGACACATGTAGAGAGAACCAATCAGATCCATGGGGCAGGATCATCAATACAAACATGGGTGTTGAGAGCTTAACTTAATCGGGCAGGAGATCTTGGAGATCTTAGAGATCATAGTTCACTGGGTTCACATGGAAATTGTCTTTGACAAAACTGAAATGCCCTGAAGTTTTAATTTTTTAAATATATGTAATGAATTGGTATATGGTAGATACTTGTGGCTACTTAGTATTTACCAAATGCTTTGTTTCCATCTCGTTTATTTTTATTTTTTATTTTTTTAAGAGACAGTCTTGCTATGTTGCCCAGGCTGGACTTGAACTCCTAAGCTCAGCCAACCCCTTCTGCCTCAGCCTCCTGAGTAGCTGGGATCATAGGCATGTGCCACTGTTCCTAGCTCTTCTATCTCAATCTTATGATGTAGTCACTATTTTCATTTTATAAATAATAGAAGCTCAAAGAAAATGGGTAGTTTCCCTGAGGCCATCCTGTTAGTAAGTGGCAGAATGAAATTACAAACCTAGGTTTTATTGGTCACCACGCACAGTGCCAGGCACCGGCAGTACAGCAGTGAAAAAAGGTCTGTTGGTTTGTCTGAAGCTCTCAACCTTGATTCTGCATAGACTCGGTGGATTGCCCAAGGCCGCTCAACCAGTTAAGATCAGAGGCAGCTCTGCTATTTGACCAGTATATTATTTTCACCACACTGTATCTGCTTCTCAGTCACCAAAAGCACCTGCTAAAATTATATATAGACTGATTAGGGGACTTCCAACCTAAGATTGTCCTGGAAACTTAATTCTTATCTTGGCTCATCTCTTGAAAACAGATGCCTCTTTCGTTGGTGACTTCAGATACACTGTTCAGAAGTACTCAAAGTATTCCTTTTTTCTCACATTTGAGAGTCACTCTAGGATTTTAATGAGTTAAGCAAGCCAGCCCTGCATTTCCAAACCCTTCCCAGAAGTCCAACCTTACTTTGATCTGATGATATGGGCTTTTAAAAAAATTACTATTTTTTTAGAAGTGGGGTCTCACTATGTTGCCCAGGCTGGAGTATAATGACTATTCACAGGCACAATTAGGGTGCACTACTACCGTGAACTCCAGGACTCAAGCCATCTTCCTGCCACAACCTCCTGAGTACCTGGGACTATAGGTGCATGCCACCATGCCCAGCTGACATTGGCTTTATATACATAATACTTCCTCAGCAACAATTTATGTCTTATTTGGCACCTGTAAAACCCTCTTCACTGATTATGCCTGTGTAAAGGTTTGGTATTTACTCCAAGTTACCTGCCTTTAGCCATGGAGTATTCAAGTTTGTTTCAGAATGAGAATTTGGAGGGTGCTTATAGAAATATAAAACCAGGCTGGGCATGGTGGCTCACACCTTGTAATCCCAGCACTTTGGGAGGCTGAGGCAGGTGGATCACGAGGTCAGGAGTTTGAGACCAGCCTGGCCAACATAGTGAAACCCCATCTCTACTAAAAATACAAAAATTAGGCGGGCATGGTGGCGCATGCCCGTAATTCCAGCTGCTCGGGAGGCTGAGGCAGGAGAATCGCTTGAACCCGGGAGGTGGAGGTTGCAGTGAGCCAAGATCACGCCACTGCACTCCAGCCTGGGCGACAGAGAGACTCTGTCTCAAAAAAAAAAAAAGAAGAAATACAAAACCAACTCTTTATAGTAGACAGTTTATCACCCAGAAAGCTTTTTAGGCTGAAAACGTTTCTATAGATTTCGGATTTCCTTCTGATAGCTAAAATTTGTTTCTGTATAACAAGAGTAGTGCCCTATAAGCCAGTTCAGTGCACATTAAATGGCTGTTCTTAGAATTATGAATCTGAGGCTTATGCAGGGAGGCTCTAGCTCTCTGGAGTCAGTTGGTCAAGTGGGATTCCTGAGGACTGAGCAAACACACACACAGAAGGATTTTGTCCTAAGTTTTCTTAGGGATCTTATCCAAAAACACCATTACTTGAATTTCCCAGCTTCCTTTTACAGGGAGACTTCCTTGCTATGTATACTCCCAACTCTGTATGTCAAATCATTTTCTCAGAGGAAGTACAGCATAAAATAATAACCAGCATTTGTAGAGCACTTCTTGTGGGCCTTCTTGGGCAAACAGACATTCTCATGGAATGCTCTAAAATTGTTAAGTTCTTGCACTTGCTCTCAAGTCATTTATAATCTAATTGCTGGTCTTCCTGGTATGAACAAAGATGTTTGCTTGTTAATAAATTCCTACCACATACCCAGACTTGTGGTTTATTTCTATCTAACTAGGGAAAGCACTAAAGAGTTTTCCAATAAGGAAGAATGATCTGAGTGTCTACCTGCTTTGGAAAAGATGTCTGCTGTGGATAGGAAATGATTTTGTATCCAAAAATCCTAGTACTAATTTGGAGTGTTGTAAAGGTCAGGGCAGCAAATGCTAGAGAGTGGGATTAATGAAAAGTGATAGTGTTCTGCATGCCTTTGAATAATTAATTTTTACTCCATTTTGACTAGCTTGCAATAAAGTAGGTTAAGTGCTGTACTTTAAGGAAGTCCATGTACAAGCCAGTGCCTTAACAATGGTCAAATGGTTGCTCACTAACCAATGGAAATAAATGACTGTTGTTTCCACAAAATTGCTTTACAGATTCTAAATGCTATCTCTGGGACACTGGATTGTGTGCTCTTTAAGATAAATTCCATAATCAAGGGCCTGGCCCTGAATAGATTGGAGCCCAAAAATCTCACTGAAGCAAAGAGATAATAGGCCAGTAAAGAGTCGGAGACAAACACTCCCCGAATAGGAATCCACTACTCACCTTTATTTTAAATTGATATATAGAAATTAATATTACAAAATGCACACATCTTAAGTGTTAAGTTTGATGTTTTGACAATTGTATATGTCTGTGTAATAACTACCAAAAGAAGACATAAAACATTACAATTAACCCAGAAAATTCTCAAGTACCTGTAAATCACCCCTGAGCACCTCCCCACTCCAGTGATCACTTCTTGGTTTTTATCACTAAAGATTTGTTTTACCTGCTTTTGGATTACATATAAGTGGAATCATATAATAATGTACTCTTTTGCATCTGGCTTCTTTCACTGATAATGCTTTAAAGACATGCATATTGTATGTATTAGGATATTGTTCTTTATTGCTGAGTAGTATTTCATTCTATAAATATACCACAATTTGTTTATTCATTCTCTTATTGAAGGACTTTTAGGTTGTTTCCAGTTTGGGGCAATTATGAATAAGGATGCTATCGATATTCTTACACAGCCTTTTGTTTTTGTTTTTTGTGGATATACATCTTCATTTGTCTTGGATAAATAAGAGTAGAAAATTACTGGGTCATATGGTAAGTGCCTGTTTATAAGAAACTGCCCTCTTGTTCTCCAAAGTGGTTTTACCATTTTGTACTCCTATCCATGATGTATGAGAGTTACAGTTGCTTCACGTGTCTGTCAACATTTACACTGTCAGTGTTTTTTATATTAGCCATTTTAGCACATATGAAATAACTGATTTTAATTTACATTACATTTCCCTGATGATTAATGAGTTGAGCACTTTTTCATATGCTTATTTTTCATTTGTATATCTTTCAAGAAGTGTCTTTCATGTCTTTTCTCATTTTAAAGTTGGGTGTCTTTTTATTGTAGGTATTATTCTTTGTATTTTGAATATAAATCCTTTGATAGATAGATATGCTATGATTTTTTTAAAGACTATGTATTCACTTATTGGGATCTTTTGATGAACAAATTTTTTGATAAAATCCACTTTATCAGTTTTTTATTTTATGGTTTATGACCTCAAAGTCACAAAGAACATATTTTCTTCTAGAAGTTTTATGGTTTGGGATTTTATGTTTAGGTCTGTGATCCATCTCAAATTAATTTTTGTGAACAGAATGAGGTTTGGTTTTTTTCCAACATGGATATACAGTTGTTCCAGCAACATTTACTTAAAAAGACTTTTCTTTACCCATTAGATTGACTTGGTAGCTTGGTTAAAAATTGATCACATGTGTGTGTGTATTTCTACATTTTCTGTTCTGGTCCATTAATCTATTTGTGTATCCTTACATCAGTACCACACTTTGGATTATTGAAGCTTTCTAGTAAGTCTTTAAATTAGTAGATCCTTCCCTTTTGTTATTTTTCAAGATGGCTTTGGTTATTCTCGATTCTTTGGATTGTCATAAAAGTTTTAGAATTAGCTCATCTTGTTTTTCAAACTTAGCTGTGCTGGGTGAGTTGTGTTCATGCCACTGCATTCCAGCTTGGGTGACAGCAAGACCCTGTCGGAAAAAAAAAAAACAAAAAACTGCTAGAATCTTGATATGGGGTTTTGTTGAGTCTATAGGTCAATTTAGAATGAACATTTTTAATAGTATTGAGTCAGCTAATTCATGAACATATTAAGTCTTGTCATTTATTTAGGTATTAAATTTTTTTCTCAGCAATGTTTTGTAGCTGCCCTTGCATAATACTTGCTTATCTTACATTAGACTTTTTCTTAAGCATTTGATTTTTAAAATATTTTTAATTTTTTCTTTTTCTTTCTTTTTTTTTTTTTTTTTTTGAGATGGAGTTTTGCTCTTGTTGGCTAGGCTGGAGTGCAGTGGCGCGATCTCAGCTCACTGCAACCTCCGCCTCCTGGGTTCAAGCGATTCTCCTGCCTCAGCCTTTTGAGTAGCTGGGATTATAGGCACACACCACCATGCCCGGCTAATTTTTGTATTTTTAGTAGAGACGGGGTTTCACCATGTTGGTCAGCCTGGTCTCGAACTCCTGACCTCGTGATCCACCCACCTTGGCCTCCCAAAGTGCTGGGATTACAGGCGTGAGCCACTGCGCCTGGCTAATTTTCATTTTTAAGTTGTTTGTTGCAAGTATCTAGAAATACAATTGATTTTTTGTTTGTTTTTTTAAGAGATGGGTCTCACTATGTTGCCCAGGTTGGTCTTAAACTCCTGAGCTCAAGGGATTTTCATGCCTCAGCCACCCAAGTAGCTGGGACTTTATTCATGTGCCAGTGTGCCTGGCTGATTTTTGTATGCTGATCTTGAATCGTGCCACCTTGCTAAATTCATTTATTCTAGAAATAATTCTTGTAGATTCCATACAGTGTAGTCTGCAAATAATGTTTTTACTTCTTTTTCTGATTTTATGCCTTTTCTTCTTTTTTTTTTTTTTTTTTTTTTTTTTTTTTTTTTTTTTTTTTTTTTGCCTTTCTCCACTGGCTACAATATCTAGGGCAATGTTTAACGTGTGGTGAGAGCAGACACCTTGCCTTGTTCACTCAATCTTAGGGATGAAGATTTTAATGTTTCATCACTAAGTATAATGTTAACTGTAAGTTTTTCACAGACCAGCCCAAAGAAGTTCCTTTTTATTCCTAATTTGTTGAGAATTTTTATTAGGAAGGGTTATTAAATTTCGTGAGATGCGTTTTTAGCTTTTAATAAGATTATTATGTATTTCTCTTTTTTATTTTGTTAAGATGGTATGTTATAGGGGTTGGCAAACTGTGGCCTATGGGCCAGATCCAGCCCATGGACTGTTTTGTTGTTGTTGTTTTAGAGACAGTCTTACTCTTTTGCTCAGGCTGCCAGGCTGGAGTGCAATGACATGATCATAGCTCACTGCAGCCTTGAGCTCCTGGACTCAAGCGACCCTCCTGCCTCAGCCTCCTGAGTAGCTAGGACTACAGGTGCATGTCACCACACCAGGCAAATTTAAGAAATTTTTTGTAGATCTTGCCTTGTTGCCCATGATGGTCTCAAACTCCTGGCCTCAAGCACTCTTCCTGCCTTGGCCTCCCAGAGTGCTGGGATTAGAGGTGTGAGCCACCACACTTGGCTCTCATGGACTTTTTTTTGTTTTGAGACAGGGTCTCTGTCACCCAGGCTGGAATGTGGTGGCATGAATGTGGCTCACTGCAGCCTCAACTTTCTTGGCTCCAGCAATCATCCTGCCTCAGCCTCCTGAGTAGCTGGGACCACAGGTGTGCACTACCACAGCTGGCTAATTTTTCTTTTTCTTTTTTGTAGACATGGAGTCTTGATATGTTGCCCAGATTGATCTGGAACTGCTAGGCTCAAGTGATCCTTCTGCCTTGCACTCCCAAAGTGTTGGCATTACAGGCATGAGACACAGTGCCCAGCCTATTGCAGTGTTTTTTGTTTTTTCTGTTTTTTTTTTTTTTTTAATCTTTGTTTTTGTTTTTTTGAGACTGAGGTTTGCTCTGTCTCCCAGGCTGTGGTGCAGTGGTGCGATCTGCAACCTCTGCCTCCCAGGTTTAAACGATTCTCCTGCCTCAGCCTCCCAAGTAGGTGGGATTATAGGCACATGTCACCAAGCCCAGCTAACTTTTATATTTTTAGTAGAAACGGGGTTTCACCATATTGGCCAGGCTGGTCTTGAACTCCTGGCCTCAGGTGATCTGCCCACCTTGGCCTCCCAAAGTGCTGGGATTACAGGTGTCAGCCACTGCGCCTGGCCCTATTGCAGTTTTTAATAGAGATGAGTTCTCTCAGCTTTTATCTGTAGGAGAATGTCCTTACTTTTATTTAGTTGGATATAGGATTCTATGTTGACCTTTTATTTCTTCTTTCAGTACTTTAAAGAAGTTATTTTATTGTACTCAGGCCTCATTTGTTTCTGGTGAGAAGTCATTCATCATTTTAATTTTTATTTCCCTTTCCATAATGTGTGGTTATTCTCAATGGCTGCATCTGTGCATTATATTTACTTTTCAGCAGATTGACTAGGGTATGTCTAGGTATGTTTTTCTTCGTATAAAGTTTACTGAACTTCTTGGATCTGTGTTGATGTCTTTCATTAATATTGGTTCTTTCTTGGCCGTTATCTGTTTACATTTTTCTCTTGTCTCATACTCTCTTGCTTCTCCTCTTCTTTGGAGATTCTAGTTACATGTATATTAGATGATTTGATATAAACCTACAGATCTCAGATGATTTTTCCCCTGCCCTGTTTTCTTTTTGTTTTCAGTTTGGATACTTTCCATTTAACAGTCTTTAAGTTTTTTTGATGCTTTCCAGTGTTAACCTGTTAAACTTGTTTATTGAATTCTCCACTTAAAAATTTTTATTTTTAGTTATTTATGGATACATAGTTGTACTGAATTATTCATTTCTAATGTTTTTATTTCTAGCATTTCATTATATTTGTATAGTTACAATTTTCTGCTGAAATTTGCTATTTCTTCATGCATGTTTTCCACATTTTCCATTCTACTTTTTAGCATTTTAATCAGTTATTTTATTGTTTTTTTCCTGTTTTTTCTTTTATTTTTAATCAGTTATTTTAAAGATCCAAACTGATAATTCAACATGTGGGTCTTTTCTAGTTCTGTCTCTATTGAGCCCTTCCTCTCCGTTACCATGAATCTTATTTTCTTGCTTTTGCACGTCTTGTATATTTGATTGGATTATGGATGTTTTATGTTGGAAAAAAAAAAAAAAGAAATTGAAGCAAGTATTTACTTCCAAAACAGGGCATGCCCTTTGTTTTTTTTTCAGGCCACTTGAATGGTGGCTCAATCTGATATATATGAATTCTAGACTGGGGCTTCACTGCAGTTTTAGTTTAGTTTGATTCAGTTTGCCTCTAGCTTCAGATATTTGAATGAAGGTAGAATCAGAACTCTCATATCACCAGGACCTGAGTTTTGGGCATTGGCAAGATTCCACAGATCTGACTTTGCTTCATAGCTAAGCCACCAGCTTTTATCAATGTGGGAGATCTTTCCCTACTTTACAACCTTGCTGCCAGGATTTTTTTTTTTTTTTTATCAATGGGCTCGGGACAGTAGGATATTTTTCTCAGCTCTCGTGTGCCCTGCCCTTTTGTAGAGGAATGCCCACAATGCCTAGGGGATGGGTTTCTCAGCATTTCTGACCCCACTTAGCCTCCAAGAGTGCCTCTGTTGGATTTCACAACAATCCTGCCTCCCCTTTCATTTTTAAAGGGTATTTTGCCCTTGGGAGAAGTCAAGCTCTCTCGGCTTTCCTTCTGTTATCCACACCTTTAGTGTACTACACCTTCCTGTACCTAGTTATCATCTAAGGGGTAAGATTGGTGGGAAGCCCTCCTCTGTGGATTTGGGTCATCTAGGTTCTAATGTCAAACCAGCCGCCAAGGGGTTGTGAAAGTTTTGTTAAATTTCAGCAGGTTTCTCTTTTCTCCCCCTGTAGTATTCCTCTTCCTACCATAGTTCAACTAGGAATAACAACAGCTAGGGGGTCTCTTCTCTCCTATGAAGGACTTGGCACTTTCTGGAGTTTGGATCATTTAGGTTTCTTTGGTTTTTATTTTTGTTTTGAGGCGGGGTCTCACTCTTACCCAGCCTGGAGTACAGCCTGTAGTGATCTCAGCTCACTACAACCTCTGCCTCCCTGGCTCAGTTGATCCTCCCACCTCAGCCTCCTGAGCAGCTGGGACTACAGGCGTGTACCACCGCACCTGGCTAATTTTTGTATTTTTTGTTGAGACAGGGTTTTACCATGTTGCCCAGGCTGATCTCAAACTTCTGAGCTCAAGCGATCTGCCTGCCTCAGCGCCCCAAAGTCCTGGGGTTACAGGCATAAACCACTGTACCCAACCTAGATTTCTTTGTGTCCTTAGCTTTCTGATGAATTAATCCTTAGCTTTCTGATGAATTAAACATATTTTTTATTTTCTAGCTAATCTGGCCTTTTGTTGTTGTTTGCTAGCGTGGGAGGTATATTCCCTTGTGATTTTGTTCATATCAGTAGTGAATTTCAGAAGTAGGAGTTTATTTTTTTAATAAAAAATTTTTTAGGTCGGGCGCAGTGTCTCATGCCTGTAATCCCAGCACTTTGGGAGGCCGAGGCAGGTGGATCACCTGAGATCAGGAGTTTGAGACCAGCCTGGCCAACATAGTGAAACTCCAACTCTACTAAAAATACTGAAATTAGCCAGATGTGGTGGTGGGCGCCTGTAATCCCAGCTACTTGGGAGACTGAGTCAGGAGAATCCCTTGAACCTGGGAGGCAGAGGTTGCTGTGAGCCGAGATTGTGCCACTGCACTCCAGCCTGGGTGACAAAGCAAGACTCCCTCTCAAAAAAAAATAAAAAAATTTTTTTTTTTTAAACAGGTCTCACTGCCACCCAGGCTGGAGTGCCATGACATGATCATAGCTCACTGCTGGCTTGACCTTCTGGGCTCAAGTGATCCTCCTGCCTCAGCCTCTTGAGTAGCTGGGACCACAGGCATGTGCCACCATGCCTGGCTTTTTTTTTTTTTTTTTTTTGGTAGAGTTGGGGTCTCGCTATGTTGCTTGTGATCCTCCCACCTTGGTTTTCCAAAGTGCTGGGATTAAAGGCATGAGCCACCACGCCTGGTTAGGAATGGGAGTTTAAACAATGGTTTTATTTACATATTTCATTAGCTAGTATTTTTTTCTTTTTTGAGACAGAGTCTGGGCCTGTTGCCCAGGCTGGAGTGCAGTGGCACGATCTAGGCTCATTGCAACCTCCGCCTCTCGTGATTCTTGTGACTCAGCCTCCCAAGTAGCTGGGATTACAGGCACCTGCCACCACACCCAGCTAATTTTTGTATTTTTAATAGAGACGGGGTTTCACCATGTTGGCCAGGCTGGTCTCAAACTCTTGACCTCAGTTGATCCACCCGCCTTAGCCTCCCAAAGTGCTGGGATTACAGGTGTGAGCCATCGCGCCTGGCCTCATTAACTGTTTTTAAAATTTAAAGTACATGGATAATACAAAGTTAAATTTTGTAGAATCATAAAGAAAAGCAACACCTTCCCATCTTAACTCCCCTAGTGCCTCTACTCCCTCCACAGAGACAAATGTCTTACCAGTTTGTTGTGTTTTCTTTTCCAAACTGTATTTCTAAAATGTGCCAATATCTCTTCCTTTCATTTTTTATTTTTTGTAGAGACAGGGGGTCTCACTGTGTTGCCTAGGCTGGTCTCAAACTCCTGGCCTCCTACCTCGACTTCCCATAGTTCTGGCGTGAGCTAATGCAGCTGGCCTCCCCCTTATTATTTTTTTAAACATGAATGGAAGCATACTATATTTTCTACACTTTACTTCTTTTATGTAACTATTTTAACAACCTAAGGACTTTTACAGGCTGCATAATATGTATAGATGTATCTTAGTTTATTTAAACAGTAACTGGTGATGGACATTTCCATGTTTCCAGTATTTTTTCTCACAAACGATGCAGTATTATGCCTTTGTCCACATTCACCATTGATTGCTATTGAGTATATCTGTAGTATCAAGAATAGGCATACTGAAAATGCTTCATGAAGTCCACTGAAGCTTCATATTATTTTGAAGTGATATTTCCCAAAGTGTTGGCTGGACTCTCAAGAGTTTGTGGTATAGGTTTTGGGAGGACTGGACACTTCCAAAGAGGAATAAGGTGTTACAGACTTGCCCAGCAGGTGGCATCAGAACAAATCTGGCTATGAACCTTGTCAGTACAAATGATAAAACATTAAAAATGTAAAAACTCAACTGTAGCTCCTTATTTATACATACATTGGGGGTGTTGAAAAGTTACCGATGCCTAATTCCTCTTCTATGTCCTCAGCCCCCACCATAAAAATAGATAAATGCCATTTTTTTTTCTATGCCCAGCACAGCTATATGATTTGAATAATCTTGATAAGCAGGGTCACATTTGAGGAGATTTGCTAAGGGAAATGAAGATCCATCTGTGACACAAGAAACATGTTCTGTGTGATTTCTGGGATTTTCCTGTGAACATACTTTTTGTTTGTTTGTTTTACAGTGGATCTCACTCTGTTACCCAGGCTGGAGTTCAGTGGTGCAATCATAGCTCACTGCAATCTTGAGCTCCTGGGCTCAGGAGATCCTCTCTCCTCAGTCTCCGAAGTAGCTAGGACTACAGGCACATACCACCATGCCAGGCTCATTTTAAAATTTTTTGTAGAGATGGGTCTCACTATGTTGCCCAGGCTGGTATTGAACTCCTGGGCTCAAGCAATCCTCCTGCCTCAGCCTCTCAAAGTGTTGGGATTACAGGTGTGAACCACAGTATCCAACCTATTGTTTTTTAAAAAGAGATTGTTCTAATTATGTATATAATTAAAGCACATTAAGTTTAGTGATTGCAATTTGAGAAACTAATGTCCTTTCTTACTGAAAAATGCCCTTGTACAGAAAGTGCTCTATCTTCCTCACAAGATCTGGGATCAAAGAAGAGATTTTGAAACATTATAGCAATGGCTTTTAGTTATTGAATAAAGAATGTCATTTGCTCCTCACAGGACCCCTTTCAGGGAGATTTTATATATTGGGAAACAGCCTCATGAGCTTTCTACAAACATCTTTGTCCTTAAGTCTTCCCATTTCAGTAATTGGCTGTACCACTCATCCAGCAGCTTTCAAAGTTAGAAACCTGGCAGTCTTCCTTTAACATCCATTTCCCTTTCCCTCATTCCCCCATATCCAATTATGTATATTGGAGGCTTTTCCACCTCTAAACTTGAGATCCCATTTACTTTTTCTCCATCTCCTTTGCCATCACACTAGTCCAAGTGAAGTGTTTCATCATCTCATTTGCAGTATCCTTTAGTTTACCCTAGATTATCAATTTTTGTCCCCCTCCCAATTCAGTCTCTACTCATGAGCTAACATGCGTTTATTAAGTGTTCATTCTGACCATGCCATTCCTTGCTCAAAATTCTCTAGTGCCTTCCCAATGCCCTTACAATAAAATTCCTCATATGGCCTTTGTGGATCTGCACTCCTACCTCTTCTCCTATTGCAACCAACCTTGTTACCTTTTTCTCTTTTCACACTGGTCTTCATTCTGTGCTGCAAACTGGCTGAGATTCTTCCATCCTCAGGGCCTTTGCACAAGTTCTTCCTTTGCCTTAGAATTCTTTCCTGGCCCGTACATATCTTCATCCCCTTTCCTTAAGCTAATGCCTTACCCTTTAGGTCTCATTTTAAACATCTCCTACCCAGGAAAAATTTCCCTGTCCAAACAAGTCTAGATTGGCTCCCCGTTGTTTGTTCTAACTGTTCTATATTTCTCCTTCTTAGCATTTATCACAATTCTTGATATGTTGTGCTTTTCATTTTCTTAGTCGCTATTATTGGAGTAGGTAATACATCCATATAGTACAAAATTCAAAATGCATTAAAGGTATAGAGTAAAAAGTCTTCTCTTCCCTGTCCCCGTGCTACCCAGTTCTCCTCTTTAGAACCACTTTTAGCATTTTGAATATCCTTCCAGAAATATTTTCTAAGTATACAAGCAATTATGTATATAATATTCCTCTTTATTTTTGCCCTTTTATTAATACAGATACTATATGCATTTTCTGCACTTTATCTGTTAATAATATATCTTGGCAATTATTCTATATTAATATGTAAATAGTTGCCTCTTTCTTTTTCATGCGCCATATAGTATGGACTTATAAGTTATTTAACCTCTATCTAGGTTGGTTTGAGGCATTGGTTATTACAAATAATGCTGCATCGAATACCTTTGTATGTAAAGTCATTTCCCACATCTATGCCTATAGAATAAATTACTAGAATTGAAATAATTAAGTTAAAGATTATGTGCATTTTAAATTTTGGTAGTTATTGCCAAACTGGTCTCAATGGAAGTTTTACCAATTCCCACTAGTGAATGCATTTGTCCTCACAATTATGTCAGTGAAATTTTTGTTTTTAGCCAATGCAAGAAATGGAAAGTATCTCTTGGAAACTAATTTGCATGGTTTTTTTTCCTTGCACAGTTATATTTTCATATGTTAAAGAGCCATTTGTATTTCTTGGTGAATTGTTCATAAACTTCGCTTACTTATTATCTAATGTCTGACTAATTTGCTACACTCTAAATTCCCAATTCATACTTAAGTCTCGCCCTTGCAATTTAGACGTACAATCTGCCTCTTCAGTGGTTTCCACACCAAAAAATCCACAGGCTCCTGAATTTTATATGGGCCTAAGAGTCTTACTGAAAATTGGAAGTCTTAAGATGTAGTCCATTTTATGCAGTGTGAGGCCTTTCATGCTCTGAAATGTACCACTCTTGACTGACTTTTTCTTCTTCACCCTGTCCTGCACTGTGCCCTTATTAGCCAGAGAAATGTTCCCCTTTCTCCCAGGAAACGTTCTGACCTTACCCTGGTCCCTCAAGGACTCTCCTTCTCCCCCAAATTAACTTTCAAGGAGTTTCTCCAACCCAAAATGGCACCCTTCCTGAAAAGACTTCTAGTGGGTACTGTTTTCTCTGCCTCACTACTGATGTATTTTGCTGCTTGGCTCCCGTCTCCATTTTGCTATGGCAAACTTTTTTTCCAGAAATATATCAAATAAAATGAACATGTGGTCCCTTTTGGTGATTTTTGTTGGGATCCATGGTATTGATTTCTTCTAGTTTAGAAAATTCCACTGTGGCAAGCTTTTATTCCTAGCATACAGCTCATGAGGACAATGTTAGTCACTTGGTGTTATTAATGCTCAAATAGTAAACAAGAACACAACATTTGCTAGATTAGAAGTGGATTATTTTTCTAGGCCGGGCGCAGTGGCTCATGCCTGTAATCCCAGCAGTTTGGGAGGCTGAGGCAGGCAGATTGCTTTGAGCTCACGAGTTCGAGACCAGCCTGGGCAACATGGAGAAACCCCATCTGTACTGGGGCTAATTTTACAAAAAAAAATTAGCCAGGTGTGGTGGCACACACCTGTGGTCCCAGCTACTGGGGAGGCTGAGGTGGGAGGATGGCTTGAGCCTGGGAGGCAGAGGTTGCAGTGAGCCTAGTTTGTGCCATTGCACTCCAGCCTGGGTGACAGAGTGAGACCCTGTCTCAAAAAAAAAAAAAGGGGGGCGGAGGGGAAGGAAATACATTAGCATGAATGAGAAAGGCATGATCTGCAGTCAGTCACCCATGGTCAAAGATAGCAGATACCAACTCATTCTCAGAGCGAAACGAAATCAGCCCAGTGCTTTTGGCAAACTATGGTTGCCTCCCTGTCATCATCATCTGGGCTCACTGTGGCTCGCCCTTCTGGCCTCGCCTCTGACCTTGCCATCTCTGGGGAGGCTTCTTGGCAAGCCCAAGCCTGGGCTCCCCTTCTCAGAACCATGTGCATACTTGTCCTGGAACTGCTTTTTTTTTTTTTTTGCCTGTGCCTCCTGGAGGGCAGGGGCCATCTGGCACAAACCTGCATCCCCACAGTTGCTAAATTAGTGAACAAACAAATACTAAGTCTTTCACAATGTAACTTGAGAGTGGAGGTAGGGGTAGTGGCAACTCCATGTGGGGGATGAGAGAAGGTGGAGGCTGAGTTTTAGGGGTGGCTTGCAAGAGAAGAGGAGAGACTATTAGCAGCTAAAGGGGTGGCCAGGGTGACCACCAAGCATTTTCCTGATTGGGGAGCTGTGGGTTTATTTAGGGCTGGGTAAGGGGTGAAACCAGTGAGCAGGAGAGATAGCTAGTACTGGACTGGAGTGAAAGGCATCTGTAGAGGCAGGAGACAGGATGGGGAGGTAGAGGAGTTGGCCTAGGACAGGACAGCACTTATTTGAAGACTGGTGGGCAAGAGGAAAGGAAGGGGAGAGATTGAGAAATGACCTGGAGGTCCTCAGTCAGCTGGGAGAAGACCTGGAAGAGGGGGGATTGGCTGCTGTTGGGATGGAGAGGAGGGCCAGGGGAGGCAGTGACTCACACGGAGGGAGGGTCGGGGATGGGGACTTTGGCGGTGGGGGGTGGGATGGGGGGTGGGAAAGACATACTTGCAGGGGATTGGAAGGCCCCGTGGCAACTTCGTGTAAGTCCTGGTTCAGTCATGGAGAGGAATCCGAGGGAAATGCCTGATTGGACCCATGGCCCACTCTTAGAGAAAGGGGTACTGTGGGGGTGCAGGAGGAAGAGCAGCTGGGAAGTAGGAGTGCCTAGGACTGGATCCAACTGGAAAGGGGGCAGATATGCTCCCAGGATCAGGGTAGGGACCCTCTAGGAAGGGGGCGTTCTGAGAGGGAGGTTGTGGGGAGCACTGTATGGAGGTCCTTGGAGGTGATTTCTGGGAAGGGGAAGTCTGGGGCAGGGCTGTGAGGAGTCAGGAAAGAAACTGTGGAGTCCGTTCCTCACCCACCTCCTGAGCCCTGGGGTCTGAGGCCCCCAGGAAAGAGGGTTCAGTGGCACAGGAGGGTCCAGGGCAGGAGACAGAAAGCAGCCTCTCAGGTCTTCTTGGAAAGGAACTCTGACCGCCAGTGTGAATAGTCTTGCAGAAAGCTAAGCAGACACCCAGTGAAAGCCGGCCCCTCCCCTCTCCCAGAGTGGGAGGGGCCAGCAGTTGCATGGGCAGCTTTCCTTGTGATGCCACAGGTCCTCTGGACATACTGCTGCCTGGCCACACCTCCTTTCCCTTTCATCTTTCTTATCAACCAACGGGCTTGGCAGCATTGAGGCCATGCCCCTATTCTGTGTTCTAGTGTGGCCCTGGTTATCCCTCCTTTGGCTCAGTTGCACAGCTAACTGGTAGGTGCCTGGAGGTGTTTAGCAGTCTTGCCTGGATTGCGCTGATGTGGCCCCAACCCCGCCTCCCTCCCCACTCCACCATGTAGGAAGAGACTCAACAGAGCAAATTGACTGCAGCCAAGAAAAAGGTAAAAACCACCAGGTCATAGCCCCTGACCCACCTGCAGACCTCCTCTGACAGCAGGACTACTGCTAGAGTCTGTGCCACTCCTGAGGCAAACCAGGTTGGGCCCCCCGTTGCCTCTGCACTTCCCCCACCAAAATATTGTTAGCCAGCCCTGTTCCCCCAGCAACCCTGCCCCTGCCCTCAACAGTCACCCCAGGATGACCTTGGGCAGGTGACTCCTGGGGCTCCCTGCTCCAAACTAGGCCCTGACCTCCTGCCCTCCCCCTCAAACCTGACCTCCCTGGGCTCTTTGGGCTTGCATCTCCAAGGACTGAGACAACCACTTCTGGTGGTTGCCACTCACCTGGGGATGTGAGTTTTGGCTGGCCAGGTCCTGGGGACAGGGTGCCCAAGGGGCAGTAGAGGGTAATTGTTAAGATTGCTGGGTACTGGTTAAGAATTCTGGGTTTGAATCCTACCTCTCTGTCTGCTAGGGATATGATTTAGGGCAAGTTACTTGAGCTCTTTGGGCCTCTCTTTTCACATCTGTATAATAGAGGTGGTATTGTTTGACTTCCATTTGTGAAGTTTAAATGAGATTTGTTATTGTTGTTTTTATGTGAATCCCTAGTACATGGCCTGCTGTAAACACACAGGACACCCAGGAAATGGTCATTGCTGTTTGATTTTCCTCATCTCCAGTCTCAAGGGGAAGCCAGGCCAATGAGAAAAGCCACTTGCCATCAGGCTATCCCTTTAGGAGTCACTGAAAGGGCCCCAGCGTATGGTGTAAGAGAAGATCTTACTTGCCACCAGCTTGCTGGGTGACCACAGAAAAATCACTATTTCCCCTGAGCCTCAGTTTTCTCCTCTATAACATGATACTGGATAAGATCAGTGTCTTTCAAACTTGTTTTTCAGCTGGAGTCACCTTAGTTCAACTGAACCCTTACTCAGAAGTCTGGTTTTTTTAATGGAGGTGGAGGTCTGGAGCTCTACCAGATTCATCGCCCACGGCCTGGGCCTGAGGAGAGGGGTCCAGTGTGCGTATTAAGAGCTGCATTGGTCAGCTGACTCCACTCTGTGACTGCATCACTCAGGGGACTTTTCCATCTATTTGTTCCTGCCCCTGGCAAGGCAGCAGGTGGCCATTTGGAAGAATGGCACAGGCCATGGTTTTAATCTCCTCTGCTCTTCTTCAGCGTTTCCTTTCTCTGAACCCACATCTTCCTCCTACGCTGACTTTCTTGCTTCTCTCTAAGCCATTTCTGTCTTTCTCTCCCTGCCCTTGTTTTTCTCTTTTCATCTCCTGTAGATTCAGGACATTCTGAAGGTGCTGGTGTCCAACCTTAACCATTCCAATGGGGTAGCACTCCCCCATTGGACAAGTGGAAGGTGAGGCAGTGCCGAGACCCCTCTCTGGCTTGCTGTCTCCAGCTGTGCATGTTCTTGAGGCTTCTCTGGTTTGGAGGATACTTGCTTCTGGCTTATTTTATGTTGCTGCCATTAACCTTCAGCCTGTTTATATCTGCTTCTTCACCTGCTTGATTGATTGGGTTTTTTTCCTTCCCAGCATCTTTTATCATCTTGGAAATGGTGAGACATACCTTAAAATTTAAAAGTAATTTGGGAATAATGTACAAAGCAGGAATATGGGATTTGGGTTTTTTTTTTTTTTTTTTTTTTTGAGACAGAGTCTCACTCTGTCATCCAGACTGGAGTGCAGTAGTGTGGCGCAATCTCTGCTCACTGCAACCTCTGCCTCCTGGGTTCAAGCGATTGTCTTGCCTTAGCCTCCTGAGTAGCTGGGATTACAGGCACCTGCCACCATGCCCAGCTAATCTTTGTATTTTTAGTAGAGACGAGGTTTCACCATGTTGGACAGACTGGTCTTGAACACCTTACCTCAAGTGATCCACCAGCCTCAGCCTCCCAAAGTGCTGGAGTTACATGCGCAAGCCACTGTGCCCGGTCCCTTGCTGTTTTTATACTTTCTCTATATCCATAACTGTTTCCCATGAAAGTTTTTGTTTCTTCGAATTTCTCATTTGTATTACCCCTGCATCATCTGCTACTCTGAAGGATCTGGAGGTAAGAGGCCCTGGGCTGAGGTGCAGTGACCCTGCAGGCCAGCCCTCCAACCTCCTCTCACAGTGGGGGCTGGGTGCCCCTCCGCCAGCTGAGACAGCCCACACACACCCCAGCCCTAATTATTGTTCTCTCTACCTCTCCCCACAATCCTCTTCCAACTCCTCCTCTCTGCATGTGCCTCAGAGCCAGTACCAAGAACTAGCAGTAACCCTGCAGTCAAGCTCTGCATGACAATCACTCAACTCAATGAAAACATAGAATCATTGATAAGAGTCCAGTGGGGTCTCCTGATTCCACTCTGCCAATCCTGGGCTCCAGTTTCCCCTTGGGGCCCTGAATAAAGGGGCTGGGGGCCCCTGGTGCCAAGGACAAATGGGGAGCTGGGGTGCCCAGGCCTCACCTGGAGGGACCCCAGAGCAAGAAGCATGCAGCATGGCTCTTCCATTGCTACCCTCTTTGCTGACTCTCTCTTCTCCAGACACCCCTGCTCCAGTCCTTGCCACACACGCCCTGGGGTTGTCACCTTTCAGGGAAGCGCTAGCCTGACTGGTTGTCAGGGGGCCCATATTTCTGCCCTGACTCAGTCTCTAGTTTGCCCTTGAGTCTGGTCAAGCCAACTCTCCTCCTTGGGCTCGTGTTTCCAGAGGAGGTAGAGAGTATCAAAGGTCTCTGTTAGCTCTGAGAGTCAGAGATTTAAAGGTCCCTAGAATGGAAACCTCAGGGCAGAGGGCTCCTGTCTGTCCTTTTCTGTCCTGTATCTCTGTTGTGAAGAACTGTACCTGGCCTGTGTGTGCTCAGTAAATGTTCGTTGAATGAAGGCACCTTTCTAAATCACAAGCTGGCAGAAGGGTGGGCCTTTCTCAAACTCCGTCTCTAGAGGTTTATGTTACTGTCCTTTCGAGAGAATCCAGATTCAGACTGAGTTCTGTGGCTATTGGCGAAAAACAACAAAGACCCAAATCCTCTGTCTTTGGGAGCTTGAGGAGGGTTGACCAGTTCCTGTTGCCACAGGGTCTGAGAACTTTGCCTTTAAAATCCATTCCTGGCCCCTGCGGTACCACTTCCTGGTCTGGGGAATAGAGTTGAGGGGGCCACCCTCAGTCACCTGAATTTGACTCTCCCCACAGAAACAGCAGAAGAAACAAGTGGAACATCAGCTGGAAGAAGTAATGTGATTTCTTTGCTCACGACATAAATGCTGGGTTTGGGAGGCACTCAGATGTAGAGGTGCCAGTCTCATCTTGCCCACTCCCAGCCTGGGGAAGAAGGCTCACCCCTCAGATTCCACCCCATCCTCCCAGGTTATCCCGATAGCCTGGTCCCATGGGTGGGCCTGTCCTGGGGCATTGGTGGCATTCTGGGGGCATGTCTCTTGCTGTGCCATCTCTGCCTCCCTGTGGTAAGAGCTCTGTCTTCCTCTTCCTATAGGCAAAGAAAGCAAACAATGAAATACACGAAGCACAAACGGAGCAGTTAGAGGTGAGTGGCGGGTGGGGAGCTTTCTCCTGTCCTCTGGAGAATGTTTCTTTCCTTCCCTTTCAGCACTTGCTTGGCTTTTCTCCCAAACGTTCAATTCCAGGCAATCAACATCCTCACATTGGAAAAGGAAGACTTGAAGACCGCCCTTTACCATACTAAACGTGCTGCCCAACACTTCGAAGGTGGGAATCTGGGCATCCCATCATCCTTCAACCTGGCACTTTGACAGGTCTTTAGGGGGAGTCCTTTGGGCCCCATCTCAACCTCTTTCATTACAGGAGAATCTAAGGATCTGGCCAGCCACCTGCAATATTCCTTGCAGTGTATTGGAGAGTCGGAGTGGGCTCTCTCTACTGTCTCCATGCAGCAGCAGGAGGAGGACAGGGTGAGTCCAACCAGCTGCCCCATCCCCTGGCAGCCTGGCATCCCAGATGGAGGAGTGAGCCTAAAGGTCCCTTCTGCAGGATGGAGTGTCCTGCCCAGAAGGCAGCATGCTCATTTCTCGCTGCTTTTGTGTATGGTTGTTAGAGGCAGCCCGGGGCTGAGTCAGCTGCTGTGGGTGAGTTGGGGGGCACTGTGGGGAGCAAGCACTGGACACAGAGCTCGGAGGCCACACAGCAGCTCCAGAACTGGATGGTGAAGATGAGAAGTTTCGATCTGGGAAGCCCAGGCCATTCTACATAGTGCCCCATAAAAGGGCAAGGGGTAGGCTCAATATACAACTCGGTCAGTAAAGATCAAGTCATTTCCAAGCCCGTGGTCTGGTTTTTAAAAGAACTGTTCCACACAGTCCTGGAACAGGAGAGGCTGCGGGAGCAGGAGGAGAGGCTGCGGGAGAAGGAGGAGAGGCTGCTGGAACTGGAGCAGAAAGCCAAGCTCTGGGACAAGCAGGCAGAGACACACATGCAAACCATGCGGAATGACTGCACCACCATCAGCCACATGCTCTCCCAGAACCATGAGCTTGACGAGCAGCTGGGCGAGCCACAGTACGACTTCCAGGAGCTGGTGGGTTGCCCCACCTGGGGAGCCTGCCCTCCATCCTAGCCCTCCAGGCCTTTGTTTCCCCACCTGTAAAATGGGCATATGTAGCCCTCACATGAAATGGTACTTCTAAAGGAACCTCTGAGCCAGAGCCCTGCTCTGATGGCTGTGAGAGAGAGGGGATGATTTTTCTAACTTGCCTCCACCCTTCCCGGTGACATGGGAGGCAGACATCAAGTTCTGGGGTCTCCAGCTGCAGTGGGTGGCCGCTGCCTGCTTCTCTTTGTCCAGAACAAAGACAGCAAGAGCGCACTGCAGTTGGAGCAGCAAGTAAAGGAGCTGCAGGAAAAGCTGGGTGACCTGAAGGAGATGGTAACCTCCGCCCCATCCAAGAAGGGCTGGGAGGCGGGTACCAGCCTCTGGAGAAGGGAGGTGTGAGGCCAAAGGCAGCTCCAGCCTGGGAGCAGGTGACCCCAGCACCCTTCAGGGCAGTCCTGTGACTGTTTCTTGCTTCCTGCCCTCTGACTTTTAGAGGTGGGTAGCCCTGGGCTCCTCCCAGGTCTGGACATCATCATCCCAGCTAGATGCATGGAGCCCCCCAATCATAGGGGAAGAGACAGTGGTACAAGAGGCTGCTTATGCCGGGGGCGGTGGCTCGTGCCTATAATCCCAGCACTTTAGGAGGCTGAGGCAGGAGAATCACTTGAGGTCAGGAGTTTGAGACCAGCCTGGCCAACGTGGTGAGACCTCATCTCTACTAAAATTACAAAAAAAAAATTAGCCAGGCATGGTGGCGCATGCCTTTAATCACAGCTACTCAGGAGGCTGAGGCATGAGAATCGCTTGAGCCTGGGGGGTGGAGGTTGCAGTGAGCTGAGATTGCACCACTGCACTCCAGCCTGGGCCACAGAGTGACACTGTCCCAAAACAAAACAAAAAAGCCTCCTTAGATTCAAACTGGATTCTGGCCTGGGTTCCGCTGGTCATCATTCAACTACTTTTCATCTCTAAGTCTCTGTTTCTGTAACTTCAAAAGGAAGTTAGCATTTTCCTTGCAGAGGTGCTGAGGATTGAATGAGAGAATACATGGAAAGCATTAGGCATGTAGCACACTTAGCAGATGGTGGTTGGCTCCCTCTGCTTTTCCACCAGTCTGTGGCCTACAGTTTAAATGGTGGGAAGAAGGACATGAGATTTGAGGCTGGGGAAGGAGGTATGGGGTTCTAGGCAAGGGAGGAAGCCTCTTAGGCCTGGAGCAAGGGGCCAGGGTCCTGGGCAGGTGACAGAGCCCCACAGTGCCCTGGCTACCCTATTAATGGGCCCAGAATCTGGAAGCCAGCCACCATGTGCCCTCATGCCCAGGGTCTTCCTGCAGGTGGAGCTGAAGAGCCAAGAGTCTCAGAGTCTGCAGCAGCAGTGAGACTAGTACCTGGGTCACCTGCAGCAGTACGTGGCCAGCTGTCAGCAGCTGACCTCTGAGAAGGAGGCGCTGCACAGGCAGTTACTGCTGCAGACCCAGCTTGTGGACCAGCTGCAGCAGCAGGAAGCTTGGGGCAAACCGATGGCGAGATGGTCCACCAAAAGCTGCAGGAGACTCAGGGGAGGGAGTTGCTGAGGACAGGGCCCCAAGAGGGACGACCTGGCATCTTCCGTGCCTTCTCACTCTCTTTCCTGGCCCCTTACAAGCGTCTAGAAGCTGGCAGCCAGCAGAAACAGCAGCTAGAGGCCCAGTTGAGCCTCATGGCTCTCCCTGGAGAAAGTACAGGAGATCACTTAGAGGAAGAAGAGAGAGCCCCAGGAGGAAGGGGGGACTGTTAGCAGCATAGGATTGAGAAGTTGGAAGAGACCTTTAGAACAGCTAGTCATTATGCCGACCGGGTGTCTGCACTAAGTTTGGTATCAATATGGTGACCTCCTAGGAGCAAGGGGCCACCAGGTTGCCTAAGGATGGGTGAACTGGCCCAGATCAGGAAGGGAGCAGGTCAGAACACCCACACTGACTGGTAGTGGGACTGTGCCTGGGAAATATAGCAAGATCTTGGTTCTTAAAAGTAAAAATAAAAGTAAAAAAATAGTAAAAAAAAAAAAAAAAAAAAAAAAAAAAAAAAAAAAAAAGAGCAGCTCATTTCCCTCTGGGGAGGGGCTGGCTCAGGGTTACACAGTGAGGGTGGGGGCAGAGGTGGGCCCACAGTACCTCTCTTGTTGGGTTGTCTGAAGACCCCTTTGGCCAACCCCCACAGATGGAGGAGGACATCTGGACAGTGAGGAGGAGGAGGTGTCTCAGCCCCTGCCGAGCATCCTGGAGGACCTGGAGAGCCAGGAGGCCATGGTGAGCTGACTCCCCCTGCACCCTCTTTGCCACCTTCCTCTGTGGTCCCTCCCAGACCCCCTTATGCTCTTCGTCTCCCCACCTTCTGATTCCTCTGGACCCTCACCCCTTCCAGGAGCCAGTGATCAGACACCATTTCACCTGTGACCAACAGGTGCACTCTCTGAGGCCCCAAGGGAAGGGGCTGCACTCCACCACCCTGCCCCGTTTGTTCTGTGTATGCCCCTACAAGAAGGGCATCAGGGTGGCCAGGCCATGCAGCCAGGCTCCAGACATCCCCAGGATCTTAGCCCCTCCAAGGGTACCTGGAACATTGAGGCACAGGAAGAAGCAACTGGCCAGAACACACACCGAGTTCCCCACACGATCTAGAGGGTTTCAGGTCTCTGCCTCTCGGGACCTCAGGCTTCCCTAATTCAGCCTCGTCTTAGTTCTGACTCTAGTACCCAGAATTTGCCTCCATTTCCCAATCCAGAAATTGGAAAAGAACATCTCCAGATCTCTTGCTTGAAGACTGGCCAGAGCTGGTGCCAGGCTACAGATGCCTGGCAGGAGGCGAGAAGGGCATACTCACTTTCCCCTCATCCTGGGAGGCCCACACACCAACATTGCCACCACTGCTGCCACCTGGAAGCACAGCCAAACTAGACACAGGAAAAGGGGAAGGGTTGAGTGAACCTGGGACACTGCACCCCAACTTTAATGTGTTGTTGAATTCAATTTGCTAATATTTTGTGGAGGATTTTTGCATTGATATTCATCAGTGATATTGGCCTGTAGTTCTCTGTTTTAGATGTATCTTTGGTTTTGCTATCAGGATAATATTAGCCTTGTAGAATGAGTTTGGAATAGTTTGGGTAAGGTCTCTAGTTTTGGAATATTTTGAGTAAGGTTGATATGAGTTTTTCTTTAAATGTTTGGTAGAATTCAGCAGTGAAGCACCAGGTCCCAGGCTTTTATTTGCTGGGAGACTTTTTATTACCATTTCGATCTCATTGTTTGTTACTCGTCTGTTCAGGTTTTGGATTTCATCATGGGTCAATCTTGATAGGCTGGATGTGTCTAGAAATTGATCCATTTTTAGTTGGTTTTCCTATTTCTTTGTATATAGTTGCTTATAATAGCCACTAGTGATCCTTTGAATTTTTGCAGTATCAGTTGTAATGTTTCCTTTTTCATCTTTGATTTTATTCAGTTGGGTCTTCTCTTTTTCTTAGGCTAAAAGTTTGTCAATGTTGTTTATCTTTTCCAAAAACCAACTATTCTTTTCATTGATGTTTTGTTTTCTTCATTTCAATTTCATTTATTTCTGCTCTTATCTTTATTATTTCTTTTCTTCTACTAATTTTGGGTTTGCTTTGCTCTTGCTTTTCTATTTCTTTAAGGTGCATTGTTAGGTTGTTTATTTGATGCTTTTCAACTTTTTAAAAGTAAGTGTTTATAGCCATAAAGTTCCCTCTTAGTACTGCTTTTGTCATATCCCATAGGTTCTGGCATGTTGCGTTTCCATTATCATTTAAGAAATGTTTCAATTTCCTTCTTAATTTCTTCATTGACCCACTGGTCATTTCAGAGCATATTATTTGATCTCCATGTGTTTGTATAGTTTCCAACATTTCTCTTGTTATTAATTTCTAGTTTTATTCCATTGTGATCAGAGAAGATGTTTGATGTTATTTCAATTTTTTTCTAATGTTTTAAGACATGTTGTTTGACCTAAGATATGGTCTATCCTTGAGAATGATCCATGTGCTGAGGAAAAAAATGTGTATTCTGTAGCCCAAGGGAGAAGACACCCACCCCCACTCTGCTGCAACACACAGCGCTCTGCTCAGGGATGGGGCAGTGGTGTGCTGTTGTTACACAAGGGGCTGTCTGTCGGGGAGGGAACAGAAGTCTGTTGTGTAGTGTTTGCCATTTTCGGTGGTGCAAATATTCCATGGCTGATTTCAAACTGCCACTGTCTTCTCAGCCTGGGCTTGTTTGTACCCACCCTTGGGAAGGCTATCCAAGTATTTGAAAGGATGTGGGTGTTGTGATCTAAAGTGTATCTTTATTAGATACACTCCAGCCCAGTTATGCTAAGGTTCTTGCAGACTCATAGAGGAACTGCCTTGTTGGTCTCAGATAAGATCTGGAAGAATTCTCTGGGCTACCAGGCAGTAGAGACCCTTATTCTCTACCTGTAATTTCTCTCCAAAAAACAGTCTATCTCTCTCTCTGCTGAGCCACTTGGAGCTGGGGGTGGGCTGACACAACATCCCTATGGCCACCGCCACTGGGACTGCACTGGGTCAGACCTAAAGCCAGCAAAGCACTGGGTCTCACTCAGGGCCCACTGTCAATGCTACCTGGCTATCGCCTATGTTTACTCAAAGCCAAGTGACTGGGGCTCTACAGTCAGCAGGTGGCAAAGCCAGCCAGGCTTGTGTCTTTCCCTTCAGGGCAATGAGTTTCCTCAGGCCCTGGTGGGTCCAGAGATGCTGTCTGGGAGCCAGGAACTGGAGTCAAAAACCTTAGAAACTTACCTGGTGCTTTATTCTAAGGCGGCTGAGCTGACACTGAAACCATGAGACAAAGTCCTTCCCACTCTGCCTTTCCCTTTCCACAGGCAGAGGAGCCCCACCCTGTGGCCACCACCACAGGTCCACAGGGAGTGCTGCCAGGCTACTGTCGATGTTCACTTAGGGCCCAAGGGCTCTTAAGTCACTTGTGGTGAATGCTTCCAGGCCTGGGGCTCACCCTTCAGGGCAGTGGGCTCCCCTCTGGCCCAGGGCAGGCCCAGAAATGCTGTCTAAGAGCCAAGGCCTAAAATCTGTGACCACACGAGCCCATTTGGTGCTCTGCCCCGTTGTGGCCAGGCAGGTACCTAAGCTGCAAGACAAAGTCCCTTTTACCTTTCCTTCTGCTTTTCTCAAGCAGAAGAAATCTCTCACCACAGCCACCACAGCTGGGAATGTGCTGTGTCTCACCTGAAGCCAGCATGTCACAGAGCCTTACTCCAGGCCCATAGCATACTACCTGGGTATCACTGTTGGCTATTCAGGGCCCAAGGGCTCTTGAGTCAGCAGGTGATGAATCCTGCCAGGACTAGAATCTTTTCTTTAAGGCAGCAGATTCCCTTCTGGCCCAGAGTGTATCTAGAAAGGTAATTCAGGAGCTAGGTCCTGGAATGGGGGCCTCTCAGCTCTGACTGGCGCTCTATCCTGCTGTGGCTGAGCTGCTATCCAAGATGTAAGACAAAGTCCTCTTTACTCTTCCCCGTCCTCTCCTCCAGCAAGAGGAAGAAGTCACTTTTGTTGCTGCAAGCTGCGTTGCCTGGGTTTGGGGGAGGGGTGGTGCAAACACTCCCTTGGCTGCCCTGGCTGGTGTCTCTCTAGGTTGTGTGCCCCCTGAGTCCACTGGCTCTCAGCCCAGCATGGCATTAGGATGTTCCTAGGAGTTGAAGTCCTTATGGTCTAGACTGCCTTTCAAGTGTATTTAGGGCCCCAGAGCATAATAGCCTGCCATGCCAAGGCTTGTCAAAACCCAAGCCTCAAGCCTTCTAACTACTGGGATGGGTGAACCCCTCTGGGTAGGGCTGGTCTAAACACTCCCTCCATGGGCAGGTGTCATGTGAGTTCCACCTGGTTTCGCTTTTTGCTGTGACGGGGCAGCACTGAGTTCAAGGCAGACTCCCACAGTTGCTGCATTCTCCCTCCCCCAGGTGCACAGATTCTCAGCACCACAGCGATCACTGCTGGGGGAGGGGGAGGGGTGACGGTGTTTCAAGACTGTCTCTCCTACCTTTTCAGTGCCTCTTTCAGCGACATGAAGTTAAACCCAGGTACTGTGAGTCCTCACCTGATTTTTGTTTCTTATGAAGATGGCTTTCTGGTGGAAACAGTTGTTAAATTTGATTTTCCTGCAGGGGGAATGATTGGTAGAGACTACTGTTCATCCATCTTGCTCTGCCTCTCCTCCCTCACTTAACTTTACCTCCTGAGAGCCTGTTTGCAAATACAATCACATAGGGGGTTAAGGCTCCAAGTATGAATTTTGAGGAGACACAATTCAGTCTATAGCATTTGGACTTCGGAAGAGGGAGGAAGAGAACATTCACAGTGTATGTCACAGGAAGGTCACAGTGTAAGCAACAGTATGGAGGTGTGAAAGCTCAGCTCATAGATAGGAAAAATTGATCCAAGTTGGCAGGGCCCACAGGGAGATGTGATGGAATGGTGAGTGGAGGCCACGTCAAAAGGACCTTGAAGGCCAGGCTGAGGTGAGAGGCATTTCCTATTGTGTAGAAGGTGCCATGAGGTGGTGGGGAGGGTAACATGATGAAAGGATATTTGTGAGGATGGATCTGGAATCAGTGATGGGTGGGGGTAAGGAGAGAACAAAGCTGGAGGCCAGGAAACCGGACACACGGACCAGAGTTCAGGCATAGGATATTCAAAGGCAGTTTCCACACTGAGTTCCAACGTGGATCCAAGCATGCAGCGGGTATATTTGGAAAAACAAAAGCATTCCCTTCCCATTACCACACAGTTTCTTAGCTGAGTTCATCACCAGAGTCCTACACATCAGATAGTCAACCTGCCCCAAACTCTGTCCCTAGAAGCTGTGGCCCAGAGGGAGCCCTTGTCCAGCTGTAGCCCAGGGGACACAGCAGCCTGAGCAGGGCTGCACCTGTTCCCTCCCAGGAGCCTCATCTCTGTCTGGCCTGGCTTTGGCTTCAAATGCCCTCAGCTTTGGCTTCGAAATTTGTTGGGTCAGATTCACGAGAGCTCTGGCCTTCTTTGTGTTGGGAATTTTAAATAGTTTTTTCAAGCAGGCAGTAGATCAACTCTACTTGCTTACTTCTGGGTGCATCTCCTGTTCCCTGGCCCCAGATCTTCTTTTTCCTTGGTTTATCCTCTCATTGTGTTGCAGCACATCTTCCAGTGGCTTCCAGAAAAAGAGTGAATGGAAGCCAAGCTTTCTGACCCTCACATATTTTAGAATGTCATTGTTCTACCCCAATTCCTGATTACTAGTTTGGCTGGTTGTAATGCTCTAATTTAAACGTAACTTCTCCTCACATTGGGAAATATTGCTCTATTATTTTCTAGTTCCCAGTGTTGTTGGGAAGAAGTCGGTGTCATGCGGAGTCTTGACTCTTTACATATGGCCTGTCTTTTCTCTCTGGAAGATTTTAGGATTTTCTATCTTTGGGTTCTTGGAATTTCTCAATGATGTGCCTTGTTATAGGTCTTTCTACCTATACTGTGCTAGTCACTTGGTAGACTCTTGAACTAGAAAATTATGTGCTTCTGTTGCAGGAAGCCACCAGCAGGTTTGGGTCCCAGTTTGGGTCCCAATGGGGCACATGTGGGAAAGACCGTGGATGCCCATGTCTCTGACTAGTTTCCCCATCGAAGTGGTTGTTGCACCAGTCACCCTCCTGCATTAAAACTGGACAGACCAAGGGCCACTTTCCTAATGGATGGGTCTTCTTGGTCCATCTCATACTCCCAACAGAGCTCCCTCCCTGGGATGGGAATGTGCCATGCCAGGAGAGCCCTCTTGACCCAGCCTCCAGCCAAAGCCGGTCCCCCTGCCAAGCAGACCCTAGAGTTACACTGGAGTGTGACAGGCCTCACCTGGAAATTTCTTGCTGAAAATTGTCAGTTTCCCACACAAGTACAGCCTGGCAGTTAATTCAAATTAAAACCAGAAGAAGACTGCTGCTTCAGTCTCGACCGCTTGAAAATTAGGTTGTGTAGAGCTTTTGTTTGCTGGAAACTGTGCAGTCAGACATTGTGCAGATTGACCCAGTAGCTACAGCAAGTACACACATAGGGCGCCAAGCAAGGACAAGTGTGCACATGTGTGCACACACACACACACACAGCAGAAAATCTAGAAATAAACTATTTTAATTTCAGCTGTCATGGAAGTTTTGTGTCATTTCCCCAAAAAACACAAATTTTATTTTATGATTTAGTCTTGTATTTATTTAGAATTACTTAAGGAAAAGGAGATGTGAGTGCAGTGGCTCATATCTGTAATCCTAGCACTTTGGGAGGCTGAGGCAGGAGGATCATTTGAGCCCGGGAGTTCAAGACCAGCCTGGGCAACATGGTGAAACGCCATCTCCATAAAAAATATGAAAATTAGCCAGATGTGGTAGCATGTGCCTGTGGTCCCAGCTACCCAGGAGACTGAGGTGGGAGGATCCCTTGGGCCCGGGAGGCAGAGGTTGCAGTGAGCCAAGATCATAGCACTGCATTCCAGCCTGGGTGACAGAGTGAGATCCCATCTCAAAAACAAAGAAAGAGAAAGAAAGAAGAAGACAGAGAAAGAGAAGAGAAAAGAAAAAGAAGAGAGGAGAAAAGAAAGAAGAGAAGAGAAAAGAGAGGAAAGAAGAGATAAGAGAGGAGAGAAAAGAGGGGAGGGGAGAGGGGAGGAGAGGAGGGGAAAGGAACAATGGGATCCTGATATCTGGTATGGGAAAACTTAAGTGGATACATCTGAGAACTTTGAACCTCCAGTTTCCACTAAGTGCTCTGATCTAAAAGAAGTAGCCCCCTTTCCTTGCTAAGAGAAGGGCAGCTGCCCCTTGCCTGGAGACTGGGCAAAGAGCCTCCAACAAGGTCTTACAGCAGGATGAGGTGTGTCGTCGTTGCTGCCCCACATTGACACCAGGCTATGGTCATTCCTCATCATGGCCCAAGGTCACAAACACAATCTGCTCTGGGAGAATAATATTTTTGCCAAAAGTGTCACAAAGTGTGTACCGGCAGAATCTGGGAGAGGAGGTGGAGGAGTGGACATAAGGGTGTTGGATCAGGGGGAGACTAAAGGCTATATACATGAGAATACGCTGCCCTGGGAGCAGTCTCAGGATTTAATGGCTTGGCAAGGACACCTGGGGCTCCAACACACTGCTGGAGTGGCTCCTTCAAATGTGGATGGAACAGTTGCTGCAGTGAATTAGGAGGAGATTATAGAACTGCATTCGCAAAGCATCAAAGAAGCCGGAAAGTACAGGGAGGTAGGAATGTTGGAATGGTTCGTTATATGCCAGCAGATTCAGAATCCACCACTTGACTATGTGCCCTTGGAGGGCTCACAGGAACTCCCCTCTCTAGGCTAACAAGGAAGGCACTAGTGAGAAGGGCACCTGAATCTTTGAGAGACTCAGTGGCACTATTCTTGGTAGGCCAGGATCGACAAGAGGAGATGCTGCCATGAGACCAGGCTTCGTGGTGTCAGTGGGAATGGTGGAAGGTGAGAACAGCAGATGCCAGGTGGTGGCACTTCACCATCATCAACAATGTGGATGTAATTAACTTAATTGGTAGGAAGGCTAGGGTGATAGCCAGGATGCCTTGACCTCTAGGGATGTGTTGTGTTGGCTAAAAACTGATGGCATTCCTGGGGAGAGTTATATAGGCAGTTGACTAGGGTATTTTTTTTTGAGACAGGATCTTACTCTGTAGCCCAGTCTGGAGTGCAGTGGCACAATCATAGCTCTCTGCAGCCTCAACCTCCTGGGCTCAAGAGATCCTCCCACCTCAGCCTCCCAGGTAGCTGGGATTACAGACATGCACCACCATGCCTGGCTATTTTTTTTTTTCTAATTTTTAGTGAAGATGAGGTCTTGCTATGTTGCCTAGACTGGTCTCAAACTCCTGAACTCAAGCAATCCTCCTGCCTTGGCCTCCCAAATTGTTGGGATTACAGGTGTGAGCCCTAAGATATTTCCTGATTTGTGTATTCAGGAAACAACAACAACAAGATCTGGCACACAGAAGGCTGCAACAAAAAATCACAATTTCCTAGCCAGTTTTCAGACTGAGACAATTGAGACCTATAGCTCATGGATTGTAGGGGAGGCTGGGTATTCTTGGAAAAAGATCCTGCAACATTACCACATGATATTCATTAATTATTACCTCAATCCTTCTCCAAAGGGATCTGGGATCATTGATGAAAGTAACTGTAGCTGATGAAAAGGGAATACCCAGACTGTTTGAGGGCCATTCATATAGGATTAGAGCTGATCCTGACACCATAAGATCCACAATGCCACGATGTCCCCTCCTCAACAAGACTGAGGACATGTGAAAGCTAGGTAATAAATGGATCCCTGGATGAAGAGGCCACAGCCCCATCCAGTTGTCATTTCTCTGTCCCTAAATATGCAATTGATATGAGTATGCTTAGAAGCTAACAGAGCTCTCACTTTACTCCCTGACCTGTGGGTGTGAGCCACTATAGTAGGAAAAGCCCAGGGGAAGTCTCTGAAACTCCCTCTTCCCGCTTCCAGGAGCAATGCCGTATTCCAGGTGGAATCACAGGGATTTATCACCTCCCTCAACTGTGACCGCCGCCGTATAATGATAGTATTCTTACACTTCCCCGCCTGTCCCTTGTGCTATTCTCGTCATCATTTTACTTCCACATGTTATAAACACGACACTATGTAACTACTTTTGCCTCAATTATTTCTAGACATCAAAAAATGAGAAAATAGGATCTTTTCTATTTATCCATGTATTTATTATGTCAGTGGTCTTCATTCCTTTGTGTAGGTGAAAATTTCTATCCAGTGTCATTTTTCTTCTGACCAAAGAACTGCTTTTAACACTTTACAGTAGAGTGCAGGCCTGCTGGCTTTTGTCTGTGTGGAAAAGTCTTTATTTTGTCCTCATTAAATTTTTTGAAAATTTTTTATTCTGTTTTATTTTTTTTGTAGAGATGAGGCCTCACTGTGTTGCCCAGGCTGGTCTCAAACTCCTGGCCTTAGGCAATCCTCCTGCCTCGGCCTCTCAAAGTGCTGGGATGATTACAGGCATGAGCTACCACACCTGGCCTCACTGACTTTTTTAAACTGCTTTTAATCCCATATCTGCAGAGTTAACATTTTCAAGTCTGGTAATTCTTTTTTGTTTTATTTTGAGACAAGGTCTCACTGTGTTGCCAAGGCTGCAGTCTGGTGGCACAATCACAGCTCACTACAACCTCGACCTCCTATGTTCAGGCAATCCTCCTGCCTCCGCCTCCTGAGTAGCTGGGACTACAGGTTCATGCTACCATGCCTGGCTAATTTTTAAATTATTTATAGAGATATGTCTTCTTATGTTGCCCAGGCTGGTCTTAAACTCCTGGGCTCAAGCAATCCTTGTGTCTAAGCTTCCCAAAGCGCTGGGATTACAGGTGTGAGCCACCGCACCCAGCCTGTGGTTTTTTTTTTTTTTTTTCAATACATCTTCCATTTCTCTCTTCTCATCATGTTCAGATTTTTCTAGCCTTCTTGAACATACGGAGCATATTTATAATATGTTTTTTAATGTCTTTATCTGCTAATTACATCATCTCTGTCATTTCTGGGCCTATTTCCATTGATTTATTTCTCTCCTGGTTATAGGCCCTATTTTGCCTGTGTTTTTCTTTTGTTTTGTTTGTTCGTTTGTTTTTGGAGACAGGGTCTTACTCTGTCACCCAGGCTGGAGTTCAGTGGTATGATCGCACCTCACTGCAATCTCTGTCTCCTAGGTTCAAGTGATTCTCGTGTCTCAGCCTCCCAAGTAGCTGGGACTACAGTTGCGTACCACCACGCCTGGCTAATTTTTGTATTTTTAGTGGAGACAGCATTTAGCCATGTTGGCCAGGCTGGCCTTGAACTCCTGGCCTCAGGCAATATGCACGCCTCAGCCTCCCAAAGTGCTGGGATTACAGGCATGAGCCACTGCGCCTGGCCATTGCCTGGTAATTTTTTACTGACTGTGTTTTTGTGTTGTGATTGCTGGATTTTGTTTTCCTTTAAATAGTGTGGGACTCTGTTCCAGCACTAGTTAAGTTATTTGAAATAAGTTGGATCTACAAAGGTTTGCTTTCAATCTTTGTTAGGACAGTTTCAGAGAAGCCTTTACTCCAGTGCTCATTTAGCCCCACTATTAAGGCAATACTTTCTAAAGCTTCCCTTCCATTTCCTAAGTATTAGGAGGTGTTTTCATTCTGACTAGTGAGAATATGAATTCTCTCTAGCCTGTTGTGAGCTCCGGGGATTCTTCTGTCTGCTTTCTGGCAGTTCTTTCCCTGGGTACTTTCTTCTCACATATGTCCATATCAGCCCTTTGCCAAAGGCTTGAGGGCATCTTCCATAGCTCTCCAGAGTTCACGTGCTCTCTTCTCCCACCTCCTCCCTGGTACTCTACCTCACAAATTCTACCGGCCTGGAAGATCTTCCCAAGCTCCGATCTCTGTCTCCTCAATCCACCAAGACCACTGGACTTTGGATTCCCCTCCCTGTGTTGAAGCCTGTAATTGCTTCCAGCAGTAAACCGAGGACACTGTAGGGTTCACCTTCTGTTAGGGATCATAATTCTGCTCAACCTGTTCTCCAATGTCCGAAAACTATTGTTTTATATATGTCGTTCCATTTTTCTAGTTGTTCAAGGTGGGAGGCAAATCTGGTCCGTATTATCAATCATGGCCACAGGTAGAGGTTGCAGGATGTTGTTTACATCTGTATCTTTTTTTTTTTTGAGACAGGATCTCACTCTGTCACCCCAAGTGGCACCATCTCAGCTCACTGCCACCTCCACTTCGTGGCCTCAAGCGATCCTCTCACCTCAGCTTCCCAAAGTGCTGGGATTACAGGTGTGAGCCACTGTGCCCGGCCTGAAACTGTATCTTTCTTACTATCAGAGAAGTTAAACAATTTTTCCTGTGTGTCAGCAGCATTTGTGTTTCTTTTTCTTTGAATTTTCATTTTTCCAGTTTGAACTTTCCATTTTTCTTAGAATTGTTGGTCTTTGTCTTCTCTACTTTTAGAATAGAATGAATATGATATTGATCACACTTCGAATTGTGGCCACGGTGGAGTACTTGTATTGATGATAGTCTCCCAGCATAAACAACTACAAAGCTGGACAAAGTACATGAAGAAATTGTCTTCAAGCATTGGGCAATAAGCAGATCCAGGTACAATCTGAGAGAAGGGAATCACATGAAGTGACCGCTACATTTTTCTGGTGGGGAAAGTTTCCAAGCCCTCAATGACAGCATGAGGAAGCAGAGTTCAGGCAAAGAGGATCAGTCTTGTTTGGTGGAGGAAACAGAGACTGCTGCTCAGGGCTGCTAAAATGTGTGTGGCAGAGTATCAGAAAGGATGGAGTTGCAGAGAAGGAGCCCCAGAAATCTTACAGAGGTTGCTGCAGGTCCTTGGCCAAATCCCAAACTATGAATGTGTGGATTGAGACTCTGCAAGGCCCAGCACAGAACAGCCGATGGGGAGCTGAAAGCTAAACAGTGATTTCAGTGGTCACAGAGTGCTGGAAACATCTGAATTCTGGCTCAGCCAGCATCTCCACTCTTGGCATCTCAGGTCTTGATAAATATTCCAGACATTCACAGGAGGGCCTAGAAGGCCCTGCCTTGGGATTAAGGAAGGTTCCCTGGGAATAAGGGCAAAACTAAAAAACAGCTCACCCTAACAAAGCCTAAAATGTAGCCTTGACACACATGATCAAGTTAACCCATCAGTAATTTAATTCCCTGCCAAACAAAACTCAACACTAGAGTAGGATAACATAACCCACATCTCTACAATGAAGGTTCACAACGTCCAACAGCTCAAGAAATACTTACTAGACATGAGAAAAAGTGAGAAAATATATCCTACAATTAAGAGAAAACCAGTCAATGCGAACCGACCCACCGTGCATGGTGGCTCATGCCTGTAATCCCAGCACTTTGGGAGGCCAAGGCAGGTAGATCACTTGAGCTCAAGACTTGGAGACCAGCCTGGGCAACATGGCAAAACCCCATCTCTACTAAAAATTCAAAACTGAGTCGGGTGTGGTGGTGTGCAGGGGCCCATAACCCCCAGGCTGTGGACTGTACCTGTCGGTGACCTGGTAGGAACCAGGCTGCACAGCAGGAGGTGAGTGGTGGGCAGCGAGCATTACTGCCTGAGCTCTGCCCCCCGTCAGATCAGCAGGCGTTAGATTCTCATAGAAGCATGAATCCTAATGTGTGAACTGCACATGCGAGGGATCTAGGTTTCACACTCTTTATGAGACTCTAATGCCTGATGATCTGAAGTGGAACAGTTTCATACCAAAACCACCGCCCCTGACCCTGTCTGTGGTAAAATTGTCTTCCGCAAAACCAGCCAGGACTGCTGGTGGCACGTGCCTGTGGTCCCAGCTACTTGGAAGGCTGAGGTGGAAGGATGGCTTGAGCCTGGGAGGTGGAGGTTGAAGTGAGTTGAGATCATGCCACTGCACTCCAGCCTGGACAACAGAGTGAAATCTTATCTCAAAGAAACAAACAAACAAAAGGGCCAGGGATGGTGGCTCACATCTGTAATCCCAGCACTTTGGGAGGCTGAGGCAGGCAGATCACCTGAGGTCAGAAATTCAAGACCAGCCAGGCGAGGTGGAGGTTGCAGTGAGCCGAGGTGGCACCATTTTACTCCAGCCTGGGCTACAAGAGCGAAACTCCATCTCAAAAAAAAAAAAGGGGGGGGGGGCCCATAAATGGCTCACACATTGGAATTGGCAGGCAAGAGCTTTAAAGTAACTACATACATACATTAAAGAACTTAGAGAATTATCAACACCTGTGAAGATGGTGAAAAAAGAATTTAGAGAAATAATTTTTAGTATAAGTATGTCCTAAATATGTATGGTACATACTTACTAAAAAATAGTTTATTTTTTATCAGAAGTCTAAATTTAACTGGGCATCCTATATTTTATCTGGCATCTCTACCCCAAAGCCAAGAAAGAGAGAATCTAGAGTCCTACCTTCCAGCAGTCGACCTAGCCTAGGACAGGCCCTGGCCAGGGGCAATTGTGCATTCGATGGATTAGAGATGCCAGTCATTCAAAGGTTTGCCAGACCTGCATACAATCAACATTATTTTTATTTAATATTTTTGTCTAAAGCAACTTTAAAAATTTTAACTCTTTATTTGGAAATATAGATTCAGAGGAAATTTCAAAGATGGTACAGAGAGGTTTCATGTACTCTTCATTCAGTTTCCTCCAAAGGTTCTATTTTGTATAAATGTAGGACAATATCTAACAATGTCACGTGTCTAGGTCTGTGCCATTCTATCACATATGTAGACTCCTTTAACCACCGCTACAATCAAGACACAGAACTGTTCCAACACCACGAAAATCCCCCTCCTGCTATTCCTCTGCACTCATTCCTGGCTCTTCCCCTCCACTATTCCTACTCCTGGCAACCACCAATCTGCTGTCTTTATAATCTTCACACTTCAAGAACATTATAAAATGCAAAAATTAGCCAGGCATGGTGGCATCAGCTTGTAGTTCCACCTATGTGGGAGGCTGAGGCAGGAGAATCACTTGAACCTGGGAGGTGGAGGCTACAGTGATCCTGCCATTGCAGTCCAGCCTGAGAGACAGGGTGAGACTCTCAATGAATGAATGAATGAATGAAGGTCTGGCATGGTGGCTCACACCTATAATCCCAGTGCTTTGGGAGGCCGAGGCAGGTGGAACCGTTGAGGCCTGGAGTTTGAGACCAGCCTGGCCAACCTGACAAAATGCTGTCTCTACTAAAAATACAAAAATTAGCCAGCATGATGGTGCATGCCTGTACTCCCAGTTACTTGGGAGGCTAAGGCATGAGAATCACTTGAACCCGGGAGGCAGAGGCTGCAGTGAGCCGAGATTGTGCCACTGCACTCCAGTCTGGGCCACAGAGTGAGATTTTGTCTCAAAAAAAAAAAAAAAAAAAAAAAAACAAAACACCAACAACATAAAAAAACAAAAAACAAAAACAAAACAAACAAAAAACAAAACCAAACAAAGAAAAAAAGAGCATTATATAAATGGAATCACACAGTATGTCGCCTTTTGAGACTGGCTTTTTATTTTTTCTACTCAGCAAATGCCCTTTGAGATCTGTCCAAGTTGGGCATGTTCCTTTTTATTATTATTTTTTTTTCTGTTTGAGATGGAGTCTCGCTCTGTCACCCAGGCTGGAATGCAGTGGCGTGGTCTCAGCTCACTGCAACCTCCACCTCCTGGGTTCAAGCAATTCTCTTGCCTCAGCCTCCTGAGTAGCTGGGATTATAGGCACCCACCATCATGTCTGGCTTTTTTTTTTTTTTTTTAGATGAAGTTTTGCTCTTATTGCCCAGTACAATGGCATGATCTCAGCTCACTGCAACCTCTGCCTCCCAAGTTTAAGCAATTTTCCTGCCCCAGCCTCCTGAGCAGCTGGGATTATAGGTGCCCCCACCATGTCCAGCTAATTTTTTTGTATTTTTAGTAGAGATGGGATTACACCATGTTGGCCAGGCTGGTCTCAAACTCCTGACCTCAGGCAATCCGCCTGCCTCGGCCTCCCAAAGTGCTGTGTTTACAGGCATGAGCCATCGTGTCTGGCCCCCTTTTTATTGTTGAATACTATTTCATAGAATGGATGTAGCAGTTTGCTTAACCATTCACCTATTGGGGGGTATTTGGTTGTTTCCAGCTTGGGGCTATCACAAATAAATCTGCCATAAACAATCATGTATGAGTTTTTGTGCAGACATCAGTTTATTTATTTTCTGGTACAAATGCCCAGAAGCAATTGCTAGGTCATATACTGAGGTGTCTGTTTAATTAAAGAAGCTGCCAAACTATTTTCTAGAGTGTCTGTGCTATTTTTTATTCCCATCAGCGATGTATGAGAGAGTTAGTTTTGTCTGCATCCTTGCCAATATTTGATATTATCACTATGTTTGATTTGAGCTGTTCTAATAGATATATAGTGATATCTTACTGTGGTTTTAATTTGCATTTCCCCAGTGGTTAGTGTTGAAGATCTATTCATGTGCTTTAAGTCAACTCATTTTTAAAACCTAAATACATGTATTTAAAAAGGAAACTTTTGCTTTGGGAGGCCAAAGCGGGTGAATTGCTTGAGCCCAGGAGTTCAAGACCAGCCTGAGCAACATGGTGAAACTCTGTCTCTACAAAAATTATAAAAACATCCAGGCATGGTGGCATGCACCTATGGTTTCAGCTACTTGGGAAGTGAGGCAGGAGGATTGCTTGAGCCTGGGAGGTCGAGGCTGCCGTGAGCCGTGATTGCACCATTATACTCCAGCCTGGGAGACAGAGCAAAACTCTGCCTTAAATAAATGAATTAAAGGAAATTTGTGATTAGTGGTTCTCAAAGTGTGGTCCCTGAGCCAGCAGCATCAGCATCACCATCACCTGAGAACTTGTTAGAAATGCAGATTCTCAGGTGCCACCCCAGACCTCTTGAATCAGAGCCTCTGAGGCGTGGGTTCAGCGACCCGTGGTTTAACAAGCCTTCCCGGTGAGAATCAGTCTCATTTACTACAAATAGAAGGTAATGGTAAAAATAAATGCATCTGCTTATCGCCTAAAATCCTCTTGTGGGCCCCAGGTTCTCACAGCACACTTTTGGGCAGGAGCCCCACCCACAGAGGCTATGACAAGAATGCTCCTGCCCCTGGGGTTGTGCAGTGACAGCTCACACAGCTCCACGTGGCAGTTCTGAGTTTGGGAAACGCCGATGTAGTCCTGCTACAGCCCTTCCTGCCCTTCACTGGACTGAGAAAATCCAGGCTCTGAGGAGGGCGAGACTTGCCCAAGGTCACCCAGCAACATGGTCAGTCTCCTTTCTCAGGGCCCTCACAATGCCTGGCCTGTTTAAAGCCTGCCTCTATTCACTGCTGAGTGAAAAATCCAGCTCCAAAACAGAATATGGGGAAGGATACTATCTTGTGTAACTCACGTTTATAGCTGCAGATACATGGGGAAAAAAGTCAGAAAATACTGTTGAAGCAGTTATTTAGGGAGAGAAGGGGTTTGCTGGTTTGTGTTTTTAACTTTTCCATATTTCATAATTTTTATCACAATAATGTTTAGTTACATAATCAAAATGTATTAAATGTTAAAAATCGACATGAAGCCTTATCCAGCCACAGCCTGTTGTTGGTAGAGTCAGGAAGCCTTCCAGACAGAGCAGGCCCACACCTGCCCCAGGTCATACCCTGGGCCTGGGCACATGCTAGGTCCTCTGTCTGAACACCCTCACCCCATGGTGGCCTTCACATCTGTACCCACCAGCACCTCCTGTGGGCGAGGCCCTCCATTGCATCCAGCCCTGGGCACCCCCTAGCCCAGAGGGCACCTCATGGTCTGAGAGTCCGCCTGTCTGTCTCTAAAGAGAGGAAAGCTCCTTGGGACATGTGTTCCACTTGACCCCTGACCCCTGGCCTGGTAAAGAAAGGTGGACAGTGGGTATTTGGTGAATAAATGAATGGATGATTGGAATGAATCCCCAAAATGGTGATTTCCTGAGGCCCTTCTCCAGCTGGCCCAGGTGGAACCAGTTCCACTTTTCACAGGAAAGCCAGGTGTGAGGAGTGGGGCAGGTGTGTGTGAGGGGCCAGGTTCTCGAAGGCTGGATGGACACGGGGTTTGTGGTGGGTCTGGGGGCGGCAGTGCTGCTGTGGGAGCCTGGGGGAGGGCTCCTCCCTGGAATCCCCCAGGGTATCCTGGTGCCCCCAGCTGCTGCGTGGCGTGAGAATTCCTGGCTGGTGGGGACACACAGGGGCTTGTTTGGATTGGCCACCTGGTCCAGCCAGGGAGCTGCGCCCCCAGCCCCTTGGGGAAAAGCTCACTTTTGATGTGTGACAACAGCTGCAGGCAAGGGGAGGGAGAGGTGTGCTGGGCCTCGGCCTTAGAAGCCAGAAGCCCTACCTTGGTCTATATGGGAAAGGGATGCAGCCTCGGTTAACTTTAGGGTCCTGGGTTATGGTCAGAACCCTCCCTTATGGACTCAGTGACTTGGGCTGACCCAGCCCCTCCCTGAGCCTCATCAGTGAAACCAGGACTGGGCCAGGGCTCTCGACACCTCCCAGCTCCAACCTCTGGCTTTCTCCTAAGGGGGCAGGAGATCAGACAGAGGTGACCCAGGCTCTCCTGTTTACTTCAACCTCCTTGTGAAGCCTCCCTCTTTCTGCCTGTGAGGTGGGTGGGGCCGGAAGGAGTGGCATTCACCTGTGGGTTCTGACTTCTCTGCCCAGGTGTGCCTGGAGAGCCTGGTCTATACCAGGTGCTCTGCTACACCCCACAGCCTGGCCACGACCTCCCTGCCTCCAGAGCAGCCCTGGCCCAGGGAAGAAGCTGGTCTCTGCATCGAATGATAGGTAGAAAATGGAATTGGGGATGACAGCTCTGAAAAGGAGTCAAGGAGGAGGTGCCTTCCCAAGGACGTGGAGGGTTTTTCCAGAATGGAACTTGACTGGTATGGGCAAACATCAGGAGGTGGGAAGGGCGGCTCCCTCTGTGGGAGCCGGGGTGACTTGCCTGGATCAAACGGTGGCAGGCTGTGGGCAGGGTGGGCAGAGCTGGGGTGCCCCGAGCCTGGGGTCCCTGTCCTTGCAGAGGACTGGAATGCAAAACAAGTGTCCCCTGCCCTCTGGCTGGGGGACATCATCTACTTCCAAGCCCAGACATACACCAGCTGCCACAAGCCCCTGAGGTTCTTCAGAGGACCAGTGTACAGCCACACCCACACTGGGCCAGCCTGCTGGGCCCACCTGCACCCTGGTCAGAGCCCATGACTGAGGGGACTCTCTGGGGACGACAGGGGCAGTCTCATGCTGCCCTCTTACAGGTGGATCCGTCCCTGGGATCTGGTGCTGGGCTGGGGTGGGCTGAGGCTGTTCTCTGCCGGGGTGCCTGGTGGACAGCAGGTGGAGCAACTTCTCCTTGGCTTTCCTGGACCCCAGGACACAGCTGAACACTGCACTTTACCCTGGATGCCTTTAGATTCTCAGGGGACCCTGGGAAGGAAGAGGGGCTGCCCCTGCAGGAGGCCAGGGCCCTGGGCCATGCTTGCTCCCCCCAGTCCCTCCAGCAGGCACGTCCGCTTCAGATCGACATCACCTGATTCCTGAAGGCCTGGGCTACTGACAAGAGCCCCAACACCCTCACCAAGGTCTGTTCTTATATCAGAGCAGCTAGTATATGAGTTCAGAGCTGAAGGGGGTGGAGAGAGAACGAAGGGCTCTGTAAGAGTTCTTGGCTCCCTGCTGCGGTGGGCCCCGTAGAAGGCCCCCCAGAAACCTGCAGCTGCTGTAAGTCACTGGGAGGAAGCTGCAGCCGATGTGTTTCCCAGCCTGGTAGATGGAGAGGGGTTTCCGGGTCTCCGAGTGGGAGGCCCAAACGCGGCCTTGGTTGTAGCAGTGCAGGAATTCTAGCCAGCTCTGGGGCCCGGGGCAAGTCACTTAACCTCTCAGAACCCCACTCCTGGTCACCGTGGGGCTCTTGTGTGGTTGTAAAGAACACCCCTGGCCACTTATGTCCCATCAGTGGAAGCCGAGCATGGGTGGAGACCCCCAACACTAAACTCAGTGGCAGGATCCAGCCTTCCTAGCTCTCCTACATAGAGCCCAGAGCCAGCAGGGTGGGCTTCCTGGAGAAGCAGGCACTCCTGTGGGCTGGAGAGCATGAGTAAGGGTCCCTTTGGCAAGGTGGAAGAGGCTGCGGTCAGTGGAGGCCATAATGAGGCAGAGCTTGGGCAGAAGGGGCATGATCGGGGGATCTGAGACCCAACAGAGACTGGACTGAGGACACTGTGCCACTCAGGTGGTGGAAGCTGAGCTACTGCTGGGCCCCCTGGTCCTGAGTGAGGCCTCACCAGTCTTGGAAGCTGTGCCAAAGGTGGCTTCATGTAAGGGTGCATCTGAGCACTTTTTCTGTTTGTTTTTAGAGACGGGGTCTTGCTCTGTCATCCAGGCTGGAATGCAGTGGCACAATCATAGCTCACTGAAGCCTCAAACTCCCGCGCTCAAGTGATCCTCCCACCTCAGCCTCCCAAAGTGCTGGAATTATAGGCCTGAGCTACGGAGCCTCATTTTAAATCTTTATAAATATCTCCTCCTGTCTGCTTCCCTGGCTGACACACATGCTGGCATCTTGCCCCTAGACAGACATGTTTCTGGACTTGGTTCCATTTGTTCTGATGGGCTCCTCTCTCTCAATGACCGCAGGTTATAGTATGTGGCCATTCTTACACATTTCCATATAGACCTGAGGGTTAGTGTATTAATGTCAAAGTTCTACTGGTTTTCGAGGCTGGGTGGAATGTTTGGGTTAATTTAGTTGTGGGCATCTTGACAATATAGGCTTTTCCTCCAGGAATGGTGATTCTGGGACGCAGGTTTTGCACATTCTAGTTTATTGCTTGGCTCGCTGCCACAGAGGATGGCACTGCTCCACACGCCATGCCCAAGAGATGTCCCACCTTATTTTTCTAAATCAAGCTGAATGTTCTCAGCTGACAGGATATCCTATCAGTGCTGCGGGGATCACTCCCCACAACCCGAGATGAAGTGAGGCGGAGACTATGGAGCAGATCCGTGCTGACTGCATTCGCCCTTCCTGACCTGCACTGCTGCTGGCCAGGGCTGTGTCTGAGCCGTCAGAGGGCATTGACTTGGGGATGGGCCAGGGGGCAGTGCTGGAGAGATGCTCCTCACCTCCCTCAGCTCCTCCTGTCCACCCAACACTTGGCCACCAAGGCCCCTGACTTCCAGGCCCCAATCACCACTAACAGGGTGCTGCATGGGAACAAAGTGTAGGCCCAGAACCTGGAGTTCAGGTCACTCCTCCTTCCAGTCAAAGCCTCTGCCCCTCCCAGGTGATTCCACCCTCATTCCTCCATGGGCCACATATCCTAAACAAAGGCCTGGACAGGAGATCTCTATCCGAATGCCCAGAAAACACACGTGGAAAGGCTCTACGTGTCCCCTGTGGCCTGCCAGAGGTAAGAGCCTGCCCGTCAAAATGCACAGTCCTGGTTCTTGCAGGGAGGTGAGGAGCAGAGGCAGAAAAGATCCATCTCATTCTTTTAGCAAGAACTTAAACTTGGGAAAGCCAGACACAGTACATTTCTTAATCCTGATACTTTTATAACTGGTTATAGTGGAGTCACAGGCACAACTGTTTTCTAACATCTTTCAACTGGCCACATAACACCTTGTAATTTATTTTTATTTTCTAAGGCCGGGGGAGTGGCTCATGCCTGTAATCTCAACAGTTTCAGAGGCTGAGGCAGGAAGACTGATTGAGGCCAGGAGTTCAAGACCAGCCTGGGCCACACAGCAAGACCCCATATGCAACAGAGAAAAACCCTGTCTCAAAAAAATTTTTTTTGAGTACAGTGGCATGATCACAGCTCACCAATTCCCGGGCTCAAGCAATACTCCCACCTCAGCAGCTGGGACTCTCAGAGCGCACCATGACACCTGGCTAATTTTTAAATTTTTGGTAGAGATGCGGTCTCACTGTGTTGCCCAGGCTGGCCTTGAACTACTCCTGGCCTCAAGAGATCCTCCCAATGCGACCTCACAATGCACTGGGGTTACAGGCATGAGCCACCATGCAGCCCCTGCAAAATCTAACTGTTCTTCAGGTGCTTCTTTTGGACCTCCTAGCTAGACTGCCATTGGCAAATACTAGTTTATTATTTTCCCACATTTATGTTAATGGATTTCCCATGTTTTATTTGTCTAGACTCGGGTTTCTCAACAGCAGTACTATTGACGTTCTGGGCTGGATAATTCTTTGTTATGGAGCTGTTTGTGCCTCGCGGGATGCAGCATCCCCAGCCTCCGCCTACTACATGACAGTAGCACTCCTCAGTGTGACAGCCAAAATGATTTCAGATATTGTCAATTATCCCCAGGGAGGCAAAATCGCCTCCAGTTGAGAACTGCTGACCTAAAAACCTCTGGAACAATGTTAGATCATGGTAATGATAGCACATACTGCTCCTGACCTTAATGGGAATACCTCTAGCATCAAAGTGTAGTAATACTACTGTCTGGGCTGTTATTAGTACACTGTATTAGTCCATTCTCACGCTACTATGAAGAAATACCCAAAACTGGGTAATTGACAAAGAAAAGATGTTTAAGTTGACTCACAGTTCTGTATGGCTGGGGAGGCCTCAGGAAACTTACAATTATGGCAGAAGACACCTCTTCACAGGGCAGCAGGAGAGAGAAGCAGAGCCGAGCAAAGGGGAAAGCCTGTAATAAAACCATCAGATCTTGTGAGAACTCACTCACTATCACCAGAACAGCATGGGAGAAACTGCCCCCGTGGTTTAATTATCTCCACCTGGTCCCATCCTTGACCCGTGGGGATTATTGCATTTCAAGGTGAGATTTGGATGGGGACACAGAGCCAAACCATATCATACCCATTATATTAGCATACTGTATCAAAGTATAATTTTCTTTGTTGTTGTTGTTTTTTTCTTTGAGACAGAGTCTTGCTTTGGCTCTGGCTGGAGTGCAGTGGCACGATATCAGCTCATGGCAACTTCCATCTCCCAGGTTCAAGCAATTCTTGTGCCTCAGCCTCCCAAGTAGCTGGAACTACAGGTGTGTGCCACCACGCCCAGCTAATTTTAATTTTTTTTTTTTTTTAGTACACATGGGGTTCGACACGTTGGCTAGGCTGGTGTCAAACTCCTGGCCTCAAGTGATCCCACCACTTTGGCCTCCCAAAGTGCTGAGATTCCAGGCGTGAGCCACTGCACCCAACCTGAAGTATAATTTTCACAATGTGAAAAGCTTGACTTTCATACAAATAATGAAGGAATATGTATAAGATATTTTCTTTAATTTACAAGGGAGTCAGCAACACGGTGAAGCTAGTTCAACGAGTGTTTTGAGAGACAGTGTCTATAGTGTTCCAGGAAGGGCATTCCGAAGTGCATTCTGAGATAGAGACAAAACTTGTTAATATCCTGTAGGGAGGCCGGGCGTGGTGGCTCATGCCTATAATCCCAGCACTTTGGGAGGCCGAGGCAGGTGGATCACCTGAGGTCAGGAGTTTAAGATCAGCCTGGCAAACATGGTGAAACACTGTCTCTACTAAAAATACAAAAATTAGCCAGGCGCGGTGGTGGGCACCTGTAGTCCCAGCTACTCAAGAGGCTGAAGCAGTAGAATCGCTTGAACCCGGGAGGCAGAGGCTGCAGTGAGCCGAGATCATGCCACTGCACTCCAGCCTGGGCGACAAAGCAAGATTCTGTCTCGAAAAAAAAAAAAAAAAGTCGTATAGGGAATAAAACTGTCATCTTTGGGAATTATCTTTTCTACTGGACAGAAATCTGTAAGTTAATATATATACATATTCTCAAGTATATTCATAACATATTCTCTAGTATATCTCCCTACATTAGTGGTTTTCAAAGCATGGTCTCAAATTGGAAGCACCAGCGTCACCTGGGAACACAGACCTTCAATGCTCAGGCCCCACCTCAGTCCTACTGAGTTAGAAACTTTGGTGTGGGGCCCAGCAGCCCGTTTCACAAGCCCTGCAGGTGATGATGATGCACTCTAATGTGTGAGAACCACTGCTCTAAATAGTCAAATAATCTTTATTTGTAAAACAAGTATCTATGAATCAATACTCCAGTATGACATTAAAAGGGCACGCCACCCACCTTTAACTTTATTTCTGAATGTAAATATTTTGTGTGTCTGATGTTAAATTTGCTGTTTTGTTTTTCAAATACTCTTGAGACAGTTTTCATCTGTTCTTAATTTTCTCTTTTTAAATAAAAAATGGTTTTCCAAATCTATCCATTTTTCTCTTGTTTAAGCTATTGATAGGATGAAACAAAAGTTGAGCCATTCTTACATCTTTTTTTTTGAGACTGAGTCTCACTGTCACCCAGGCTGGAATGCAGTGGTGCGATCTCGGCTCACTGCAACCTCCACCTCCCAGGTTCAAGTGATTCTTGTGCCTCAGCCTCCTAAGTAGCTGGGATTGCTGGGATTACAGGCACCCGGCACCACGCCCTGCCATATATATATATTTTTTTAATTTTATTTTTATTTTTTATTTTTTAGTAGAGACAGGTCTTGCCATGTTAGCTAGGCTGGTCTCCAACTCCTGACCTCAGGTGATTTGCCTGCTTCGGACTCCCAAAGTGCTAGGATTACTGGCATGAGCCACTGCACCCAGCATTTTTTTTTTTTTTCCTTTTTTTCCTTTTTTTGAGATGGTCTCCTTCTGTTGCTCAGGCTGGATGGAGTACAGTGGCGCCATCATGGCTCACTGCAGCCTCCACCTCCCAGGCTCAAGAGATCCTCCCATCTCAGCCTCTTAGGTAGCTGGGACGACACGTGTGCACCAGCACAAGCAGCTAATTTTTTGTAGAGACTGGGGTCTCCCTATGTTGCCCAAGCTGGTTTAGAACTCCTGGGCTCAAGCGATCCACTGGCCTTGGCCTCCCAAAGTGCTATGATTACAGGTCTTATGTTCTTAAAATTTTTCTTTGACACGGTATATGATAGTCTAGTAACGTAACATACTGTTGCTTTCAACAGGCTAGTGCTTATGATTTGTAAAAGAACTCTTCAGAAATGAGTTCAATTTTACCATGAATTGGGACACTTTCTATTTCCATTCTATAGAGCAGTTTACTTGTCATGAGCTCTGTCTTTTGAAAACTTGAAAGCCTGCAACAATCAAACCAGCTGCACCTGTTGCATGGGATAGGCATGCAATTGAGGAGAGAGCTCAAACTATGATCAGCCCTCTGTATCCTCGGGTTCTGGATCCTTGGATTTAACCAACTGTGCATCAAAAAATTTGGAAAAAGTAAAACAAGAAACACAAAAATTTTAAAATACTTTATATCAGCTATTTACGAAGCATTTATGTTGTATTAGGTATTAGCAATCTAGAGATGATTTAAAGTATACAGAAGGATGTGCATAGGTTATATGCAAATACTATGCCATATTATATCAGGAACTTGAGCATCTGTGAATTTTGGTATCTCTGGGGTCCTGGAACCAATATCTTGAGGTTAACTAAGGGACGACTGTATTCAGTTTCTTCTTTGGTTATTAGTTTATTCTTTAATGTATTTTTGTTGTTGTTTTGTCTTTTTGTTTTTGCCTCTTCAAGTCAACGTCGGAAACTTAGTTGTTCTAGATTACCCATTAGCTCAAAGCTACCAGTAATCAGACTACCACTGCAATCGAAGCAACCTATTATTTTTTAACCCATCAGATTGGCAAAAATTAAGATAAGCATCTATTGATGTTGAAGCTGTAGGGAGTTTTCCTGAGCATGTTAATTATGACAGCCCTTTTTGCTAGGCACCTAGACGATTCATCAAAATGAAACAAAATACCCATGCACTTCAAGAAGTTACCTGGTTATTTCCTTATCTGGGTGTTGGTTATGTGAGGTCTACAGTTGATGAAAACTTATTAAGCTTTTTACTTCCAATAGGTACAATTTTCTGTATGCGTAGTATATTTGAAAAGTTTTTAAAATGTCTTTTGCCACAGCCCGCAGCTGTGTATAATGCTATTCGCTTAACAGTGGAAAACATGGCAATGACCTGAATCCCCCTGGCTCCCGGGATCCTACCCCCCTTAAGTTAATGAAAATAAAAGTAAATGAAATAACTTCCACTGTCTTTCGTAATGCCTTAAATCGGTCCTCAGTTAAACTGGCGGTTGGCGCTGGTTTTTTCCAGGGAAGGATTCTGGGAGACGGAGGAGGAGACGCCAGCATTTCGCCCCCAGCACCTCCAGTAAGCTGCGGTCCTCCCCCAGCCTCACTCGAGCAGTTCCCACCGCCCCAGAGGTCGTTAGTCCAAGTCACGTGATCGTCGACTCAGCTGACCCGGCGGGACCGGAAAAAGAAATTCCCGGGCCTGGCTTCCTCGCGCGATGATGAGGCACCAGGGGTGAAGTGGCCATGGGCTGCTGGAGCGGAAATGAGGGGGCGCCAGTGGCTCTGGAAACGGGCGGAGGTTGTCTGCACTGGCCGCTCCGCACAGTGTGTGCGGGCGTGAGGTTAGCAGGTCTGGTGAAGAAAAGTCCACCGCCATCCCGCTCCGGGAGTGGGGCGGGTAAGACAGAGCAGGCCGGCGGGCTTAGAGTCCCCATGCTTCCCTGGCGGAAGGAAGGGCCCCTGACTCCCGGGGCAGGAACTAGGGCTTGTCTGGAGCTGGGAGTCCTTTCAGGTCTTCCCTAGCTCCAAGAGGACCTCCCAAGGACACCCCGTTCCCCAGCCCTGCTGTAGGACTTGGACAAGAACGTGCTTAGAATCAGGCTCACTCTTGCACAGTTAGGAAGCCACTCCGCTCTTTCCAGATCCAGAAAGTAGTAGTTTTGGGGCTGAGACTTATCCATCCATCCATCCATCCAATCCATCCGTCCGTATGTTCAAAGTGCCTAGTCTATACCGTGAAGTGTGCTAGGCACTGGGTGGACTTGAGCTGCCGAGGGAAGGGGAAATCAGAGGCTTGAATTGGCAGTCATAGTTAAGGCTCCAAGGGCAGAGACCTAACTGCGCCTTGTGTGTAGTGCTAAGGGCGCTCCCTGAGGATGCCATCAGCCTTAAAGGCGATGGCAGGAGCTGGCTGGCTGAAGTACAGTTTGTGTACCAGGGGTTGGGAGGCAAGGGTGGGAGGTGTGTGTCTTCAGACAGGGAACAGCATGTGCAGAGACTTCAGATGAGAGAGAGCATGGCTCCCCAGGAATGAATGCATTTCCCATAGCTGGGAGAATATCATCTGGAGGTTAGGGAAAGATGAGGCTGGACAAGTAAAGACTGAATCTTCCTGGCTGTTGGATCACCACAATCAAGATAACGAACATATCCACTGGCCCCCAAAATTTCCTTGTGTTAGGGGCTATTTTAGAAAGTATGATCAAGAAGGGCCGGTCTGCCAGGGTGCAGTGGCTCACGCCTGTAATCCCAGCACTTTGAGAGGCCAAAGTGTGCAGATGACCTGAGGTCAGGAGTTCGAGATCAGCATGGCCAACATGGTGAAACCCTGTCTTTACCAAAAATGCAAAAAAGCTGGGTGTGGTGATGCATGCCTGTAGTCCCAGCTACTTGGGAGACTGAGGCAGGAGAATTGCTTGAACCCGGGAGGTGGAGGTTGCAGTGAGCCAAGATTGCGCCATTGCACTCCAGCCTGGGCAACAGAGCAAGACTCCGTCTTTTAAAAAAAAAAAAAGAAGGGCTGGTCTGATGAGGTGTCACTTGAGCAGAGAGTGGAATGAAATAAAGGATAGCAAGCCACATAGAGAGTGCAGCGGGAGCAAGGCTGGTGTCCCTGAGCAGCAGCAGGGAAGCTGGAGTGGCTGGAGTTGTGTGGGTATGGGGAAGAAGGGAGAGAGTTCACTCGTCTCTGTGAGGCCCAGGACTTTGTTTTATCCCCTGCTGTACCCCCAGCACTTAGAGTGGGAGCTAACACAGAGAAGGCACTCAATTGATGTTTGCTGAACAGATGAATGCCTGGAGTAGACCTCAGAGCAGGGTTTGGTGGCAGGGTGGGTCAGGGAGAGAGTTTACTCAACAGCCTGGTGATAGGGGAGAACAAGTGGCCAGAGGGTATCCATCTATGTCGGGGACCAGGGGTTCCTGCTGGGCAGCAGTGTGGGAGACACACGGATCCTGGCCACACCTCAGACCTCCCTCCAGCCTGATTACCTGCCTCCCTCCCTTGCAGAGGTTCCGGTTCTGTGGTGATCTGGACTGTCTCGACTGGGTCCTGGCAGAGATCAGCACGCTGGCCAAGATGGCTGAGTGCACAGGGTCTAGTCTGGGTGGAGGAGGGGTGCTGGGTCTGGGAATTGCGGGTGTAGGGGATGGTGAGGTTTCTCTGGGGCTAGGGCCTCAGTGCTCTCAGCCTGTGCTACCATGCTTTGTGACCTTGATCAGTGACTGGCCTGCTCTGAGCCAGTCCCCAGGAAGGAGGGGTGAGGTTTGCCAGCCTGGCTGATGTAAGGACTTCCCTTCCAGTCTTCTGTGAAGTTGCAGTGCTCTGCAGCCAGGTACTAAAGGAGCTGCTGGGACAGGGGATTGATGTGAGTACAAGACCCAGCACCCCATTGTCCCATGACCTTATGACCCCCGGTGCCCTGAAACTCTGCACTAGGCCCAGGGAGATGGGTGAACCAGCCTCTCAACCTCTCTGGGCACCTCCCTTCCTTCTTTCCAGCCTGTCTGTTCCTTGTTGCAGGATCCAGGCTAGGGGTGAGGGGCTGGTGAGCAGGGGCCTGGCACCCCCTGAAGGTCTCCTTTCACCACAGTGTGAGAAGATCCTGAAGCTCACGGTTGATGCTAAGTTTGGTGAGTACCCCGCTGAGTCCACAGGCCCCAGGCAACCCTGGGACCTCGGCATGGTGCCTGGTACAGAGGGGCCCCCCACCCCTCCCAGCAGCATCCTTAACCTGCCTTCCCTAGTGGAGGAGTATGAGGGAAAGAAAGACATTGACCTTCCCACCTTCCTGTCCTCTGCCAGCTCCTGGTGGAGCAGTAGCAGTGCCCGTAGCCCTCAGGAGGCCTTGGGGCCTTGAGCTGAAGTTAATAGGGCAACTGGGAGGTGGCTGGGGCCACAGTGACACCCCCTGTCCCACCCATGGGTCCCTCAGAGTCAGGCGATATGAAGGCCACAGTGGCAGTGTCGTTTCGTGCTCTCCGGTGCGGCCAAGCACAGTGTCGATGGCGAATCCTTGTCCAGTGAACTGCAGCAGCTGGGGCTGCCCAAAGGTACGGGTTGTGGGTGGGCAGCTGGGCAGCCTGTGGGCCAAGGGCTGCTAGAGAAGGGAACAGGCCCTGTGACCCTGAGGTGTACCCTGCCCTGTCTGGAACCCAAGCCCAGCCCCCACCTGCTACCTCCAGAGCTACTCCATTCTACCCCCAGAGCACATGGCCAGCCTATGCCGCTGTTATGAGGAGAAGCAAAGCCCCTTGTAGAAGTACTTGCAGGTCTGCAGCCTGCGCAGTAAGTATGAGGCCAGCCAGGGTCTGGGCTCATCCTAGAAGGTGCACGCAGCATGCAAAGTGCATGGAGAGTCCAGGGAGACGACTTAACCACAGTCACATACCAAGCAGCCACAGAGCTGGGACCTGGCCCTGGGTCTCCTGACTCCGCGGACTCTGTGATGCGTACGTACAGGATCAGACCTTGCCCTTTCCTCCTGGGTGACCCTTCCTTAGTCCCCCGTGCCCCATGTGTGAGCACCCAGCTCACTCTCGTTCCTTCCTCTCCAAAGTGTGGTCCCTGGCAGCACGAGTGGCAGAAGGGGCAGCAGAGACTGTGGACCCCTCAGCTGCACCTAAGTCTTCTGTGTGGTCTAGCTGTGTGTGCTGGGGGAGGCTCTTGGCCACCATTTCCCCCTCTGTAAACAAGACCGATACCTGTGACCTGGAGGGTGGGAGGCCAGTGTGAGTGCCAAGCACTTGGAGCAGGGCCCTGAGTGAGCATGGACGTGGGAGCAGGGGTGTTTCTCGACTTTATGCACCTTGGGGATGGCAGCGGGGCTCCCTGCGTGGGTTGACAAGGCATTGCTTTCCCCCACCCCACCTCTGTCCCAGCCCTGCAAGTCCAGTCCTTGGGGGTCTAGGAGGGAAGAAGCCCATGGCTGTGTGACCTCAGGCTCGTGCCTGGCCCTCTCTGGCTGTGAGTTCCTGGGAAAGTCAGCACCCAAGTCACGCCCTCAAGTTTAGCACCTTGACAAGAAGGGCGGGGACACTGGGATCAGGCCCAACCCTCTGGCCCCAAATCCTGCGGCCCCAGCTGGAGAATGAGGAGATGCTGGGCTTGGATGGGGGAATCGGGTGTAAAGGGGCCTGCTCACCCCTCAGCTTGGCTCAAAGGCTCAAGGCGTCAAAGGCTCAGCCTGCCACTCAGGAAGGAGCCCTGGCCCAGCCAGACACTCACCAGGACAAGGGCAACTGTGACAAGCAGGAGGCCCAGGATGAGGAGAGCCACGGCATAGCTGGAGATAAAGGCATCCAGCAGGCTGGAGGCTTTGGGGCTAGGACTGCTTAGAGCAGGGCAAGAAGGCTATGGCCAGGTAGGGCTCTGCCTCTCAGGCTTCTGAGAAGACAGAATCTGGGCCCAGAAGTTGCTGTGGGACCAGAGAGCTGGGGCTAGGAGCACCTTGGAGGGCTCCATGAGGAGGGGAGGCAGGCTTCAAATCAGGGCATGTGGAGGCAGCAAGCCCAAGGGAGGAGGCAGAGGGACAGAGGGAGGCAGCCTGCAGAGGGAAGGAGGTACTGACCTTGGTCTGGGATGACCATGTCTACCACGAGGCCTTCTGCCTTCCACAGGGTGTGCAGACCCTGGCGTGCACAGTCCCACATGACGGCCTGGGCTGGCGCCACCCTGAAGAAGGTGGCACCCACTCTGGCGGTCAGTGGGTCTGGCCTGCTGAGAGGATTATCACAGACATCAGGGCGCTGGGCAGCCTTGGGGGGGATTAGGGGAGGTCATCTCTTCCAGCCTCCTGTCCTTAACCCCAGAACCCTGGTCTGAGCCCTGGGTCACCCAGGGCCACCCTGGACCCACTGGAATTCCTCCACCACCACTTGGTCAAAGTTCTGCAGAGGTCTGAGGACGAGGGTCAGCTGGGGGTCAGGAGAGGATGAAGAGGGTCACAGCTCTACCAAACAAAGCTTCATTCCTTGTGGCGCCTGGCCCACCCCTCTGCTGCCAACCTCAGGCTGGCCCAGGCCTGCAGAGTAGGTGCCTAAAGGCATCGTAGCAGCTCCTGTCATGCTGGTCTCCCCCCGGGGCCCCCTCTGGAGCCTGGCACCACGGATCTCAGGGTGAGAGGTACAGCTCTGTCTCCCTTCCCCCTCATCCCCCTCATAGGGGCTTTGTCCACCAAGGCCTCTGACTGCTAGGGAACCCACACCCATGGCCTCCTTCTTTCTGACTGCTGGCCCTTCCCCAGCCTGGATGCTTGAGCCCTGGGCGGAGGGGTAACGATCCCAGGACTGTCTTCGCAAGCAGAGAGGCTGCTTGGCACCAGGCCCTGACTCCTTGGGCTAAGCTCAGCAGCAAGTGTGTCACCAAGGTCCCCTGGGCAGAAGGGGCTCAGCCCTGAGGGCCCATCACTCGCCACATCTGCATGTTCCTGCTGGGCATCCACCCTGGGGACCCAGCTTTCCCCCTGCCCCCAGCTGCTAGCAGCCCCATCTTGATTCATCCAGGGTCCTGGAGGCCATGTCAGGAAGCAGCCAACAGCTGAGAGGAGCACTTGGTGTTTCTGCATCTTTTTTTATGGAGCTCCCTTGGGTGGGAGGGGCTACAGACTCAAGGGAGACTGCAGGCCACCCCTTCCCCACTCCCTGGCTGGGTGGGCTTCCAGCTCAGGAGTCTGACTGGAAAGATGGGACCGTCCTGTCACAGAGGCAGGTCTGAGTAGTCCAGGCCCAGTTTTACCCTCCAGCAGGGCCCCTTTCATTCATTTGTCCAGCTGGCTTTGCCCAAAGCACAAGTAATGTCTATGTGTACTGTGTCCCCTGTCCTCAAGGGAAGTATGGCTCCAGTCCTGGCCTGGAACTCAGAGACCTTAGAATTAGAGGCCACATCTGGCAGCGTGGACCAGCATGGTCTGCCCATGGCCAGGGCAGGTACCATGTTGGCAGCCCCAGACCTGACACCACAGCTCCCATCTCCCCTCTCCACTTCCATCCTGCACATCACCTACACTACGTGCTGTCCCTGATGAATCCCTGTGGAATCCAAGCTGTCAGCTTCTGTCAGCTTGGCTGGGAAGTCATGCTGACCAAAGGGGAATGGGCAGCCTGAGTTGGGGGCTTAGTGGGAATGGACCTGGTGTGGGGTGGGGGAGGTGGGGGTGAGGTGGGTGTCTGGTACCTCTCTGCTTATCTTCCCTTCTCCTTTGCCCACAAAGGAGGCATCTTCTCCATGTCCCTCTGCCACCCCAGGGACATAAAATACTGCCCAGGTCTGTCTCCCCTTGGACATAGCCCACCTACCTTCCTGTGGGACTCAGGACTTTGTTTTGTCCTGTGGCCCACATGAGAAGCAATTATCCCTGCTCTGCTCAGCTGAGAGAGGACAAACTGAGGCAGAGCAGGGGAACAACTCTGTCATAGTCTGGCTGTTAATGGCAGAGTCAAGACCAGCCCTTCCCTGAGTGTCAGATCCAGTGGACACTGTATTAGTCCGCTTTGCATTGCTCTAGAGGAATACCTGAGACTGGGTTATTTATTTATTTATTTATTTTTGAGATGAAGTCTAGCTCTGTCGCCCAGGCTGGAGTAGAGTGGCACAATCTCAGGGCACTGCAACCTCCGCCTCCTGGGTTCAGGCTACTCTCCTGCCTCAGCCTCCTGAGTAGCTGGAATTATAGCCATGCACCACCATGCCTGGCTAATTTGTTGTATCTTTAGTACAGACAGGGTTTTGAGATGGAGTTTCACTGTTGTGGCCCAGGCTAGAGTGCAATGGTGTGATCTCAACTCATTGCAACCTCTGCCTCCCAGTTCAAGCAGTTTTCATGCCTCAGCCTCCCAAGTAGCTTGGATTACAGGCATGCACCACCATGCCCGCCTAATTTTGTATTTTTAGTAGACAGGGTTTCACCAGGTTGGCCAGGCTGGTCTTGAACTCCTGACCTCAAGTGATTCACCCGCCTCGGCCTCCCAAAGTATTGGGATTACAGGCATGAGCCACTGCTCCTGGCACTGAGACTGGGTAATTTATAAAAGAGGTTTATTTGCCTCACAGTTCTGCAGGCTGTACAAGCATCTGCTAGGCTTCTAGTGAAGCCTCAGGAAGCTTTTACTTCTGGTGGGAGGCAAAGAGGGAGCAGACATGTCTCATGGTGAGAGAAGAAGCAAGAGAGAGGAGGCATCAAGCTCTCCTGTGAACTAATAGAAAACTCACTCATTGAATCACTTGAACCCAGGAGGTGGAGGTTGCAGTGAGCCAAGATCATGCCACTGCACTCCAGCTTGGGCTATGAGTGAGACTCTGCCTCAAAAAATAAAAAAATAAGAAAACTCACTCATTACCATGGGGAGGGCACTAAGCCATTCATGAGGGATCCCCCACCATGACCCAAACACCTCACGCTGTAGGCCCCACCTCCAGCATTGGGGATCACATTTCAACACGAGATGTGGATGGGACAAGTATCCAAACTATGTCAGAGGCCTCCCCCTCCCTCTCATCAGAATCTTCTGTCCTCAGTTCAGGTGCCTGCTGGCCTCCATGCCTGGCTCCTAGGAAGTCATCTTGGCCCCATGGGGTTGGGCAGGGCCACTAGGCCGAGGGTTGGAGCCCTATCTCTCCTAGTCCCACCTGGGTCTCCATCACTGGCTAGCCTGCTCTGCTTGCTGCATTCTCTCCACACCTGCTCCCTGCAGCCCAGGGGTCAGTCTGGGTGCAGGCCTGGGTAGAGGTCCAGGAGCAGATTCTTCCCCGCAGCTCATACCTCCTGTGCACCATGGCAGCCAAAATGCACCAGCATGGCCAGGAGCACTGGCTTGTCCCTGTGGTCTCAGTGTTTTGGGAGGCTGAGGTGGAAAGATCACTTGAGACCAGCCTGGGCAACATAGCCAGACCCTGTCTCGAAAAAAATAAAATGAGGCATGGTGGCATGCACCTATAGTCCCAGCTACTCAGGAGGATGAGGTGGGAAGATCGCATGAACCCAGGAGGTCAAGGCTGCAGTGAGCTATGATTGCACCACTGCACTCCAGCCTGGGCAACAGAGCAAGACCCTGTCTCTAAAACGAAAAACAAAGTGCACCAGTGTGTGGATTCCAGCTTCTCCTTGTGTGTGGACCTGACCTCACTCGGCCCCATCAGTGAGTGGGAGGCTTCCTGCTGTATTCCAGAACATTCCCACCACTACACCTGTATTCCTCCTGCGTTCTCTGGCAGGCTTTGTGAGGGGACCTGTCACCTACCTCTCTGGCTGCCCTAAGGCCCAGCTCAAACCTTCCCTGACCCTGAGAACCTTTTTCTGAAGAGTCTTTCCCCCACCCATAGGCCCCCTCATTTCAGAGCTTTTGGTGGGGTGAGTACAAGGATTGACTCTCTGCTACCAGCCTGGGTAGGATCCCTAGGGTTGGGTTTCTGGATGGCATATGAGGGTCTAGACCAGGACCCAGATGCCTGTAACCTGAAGGGCAGGCCCTCAGCTGCCCCAACTTCATGGAGCCCCTCGTCCAGCCTGACCTTCCGGGACCGGCCCAACCCCTGCATCCTTTGGTCTTGGTCCCTGCTAGGAACTCTGGTTACCCTGGCTTACCTACTTTGACTCCAAAGGTAACGCTGACATCCCCTGTGAGACACAGTGACAGACTGAGACTAACGTAGGGTTACCTGGCTCAGAGTCACCATGGCCAGGCAGAGCTCAGGTCCTAGCACTGTTCAGCCTCTGCCTCCCGGGTTCAAGTGATTCTCCTGCCTCAGCCTCCCAAGTAGCTGGGACTACAGGCGCATGCCACCATGCTTGGCTAATTTTTTGTAGTTTTAGTAGAGATGGGGTTTCACTGTGTTAGCCAGGATGGTCTTGATCTCCTGACCTTGTGATCCACCCACCTCAACCTTTCAAAGTGACAGGCCTGAGCCACTGCACCCGGCCTCCCTACCACCCTTCTAGCTCTGGTGCCCTGCAGGGTCTACCTTGGAGCACCTGGAGCCCAAGAAGCTGCCCCTTACCTTTGTGATCCTAGGGACCCCCTCCCTGATCATGATGAAGGCGGACCCAAACCTGCTGAGGTGCCTGAAGGAGCAGGGGTCAGCCTCTGCCTCCCACAGCCTCAATGATGAGGAGGATGTTACCCCACCAGCATGAGCTGGGAGCAGAATCGGGAGGATGGGGGATTTTCTCTGTGGGTAGCTTTGGGTTCCAGGGTGGAGCCCTCTTAACCTGGCCCCTCCACTGTGACTCTCCTTGGCCCCAGGCAAAGAAAGCAGCTTGCCCGAGGTCACCTGTCAGGTAGGGAAAGAGTGGGACCTGGGTTCTTTCTCACCCAGCTGCAGCTCCCCCTCCCCCCTGCCCCTTCCACCAGGTGATAGAGAACCTGGCAGGCTGTGCCCCATAGAAGAGTTCACTTTCCTTCTGGTGAGGGATGGGAACCAGCTTGGGGCAGGAGGGATGAGGGGTCCGGGGGCTCTTCCAGCCCGGCCTCACATTTGAAGGATAGCACCTGGGCAGCAGCATGGTTTAGGCTAGACAGGGTGGCCCCTAGGTTTATAGCCTGGCCTCGGGCAGCTGCCATGCCACCTTCTCTTCTGCACGTGCTGACCTGGCACCCTACCTAAAGGTCCTCAGGTCTCCTGCCCCCTGGGCATTGCCCCCACTCCCTGCCCAGACACAGCTCTCCTTGTCCTGGACTAATCTTCAGAGATTCTTGTCCAGTCCACAGCTTTGCTGGACATCGCAGGCTGGGCCAGTCCCCCTGCCCAGCACTAACATCTCTTTGTGAGTCTCAACCAGACCGAGCTGCAGCTTCAGGGTCAGGGTAGGCACTGACTTAATTGATGTGACCCAGGACAAGGGGGTTTATTGATGGTGTCACATATGCTTAAGCTCTTGGCCTCTATGATTTCTTTGGGGCATGATACCCCTCTGCCCCATGCTTAGGTGCCCACATGTGGCCACAAGTGCCTTTCCTACCACCATCCCTACTTGAGGCCGGTGTCCAGGCACTTGTGGCTCCAGAAGGCTGAGTGCAGAGCCAGGCCTGGGCGGATGTTCTGCAGGGGCTGCAGGAGCTGACAGTCCTGGCCACCCAGCCCGTGGCCATCCATTCCCCTTCACCGTGGCTGGCCCTTCATCCACCATCCTTCCAGGGGCCAGGCCTGAACCCAAACTGACTTTTACCTGCCCCTGGTCCCCCTCGTGCCTGTCAGGTTCTTGGCTGAGCGTGATGGTCTTGCCCATTTCCTTGATTATCCTCAAGAGGTTTATAGAGCCACTTGGGGACATCACATCTCCTGTCTACAAGGTCCTCACCAGAGACATGACTGCCTTGGGCTGGGCCTGATATAGTCAGGGGTCACACTCACCTGTTGGGACCTGGCTTCAGCAGCTTCAATCTGGGCAGTGCCTGATGGGCGGCTGCCCCTTCCCATCTGCTTGGGGGAGGCAGGAGAGGAAGGTCAGGCAGGAGATCTGCTTCCTGCCCACCTGACGCTGGTTGGAAGCAGGGCGCCCACCTGTGCCTCTCACCTTGCTGCAGGTGCATCGGAGGCCAAACCCCGCTCCTGATCTCCTGCAGGTGCGGATTCCAGGTTTCCAGTGGGTGTCGGGGTGGTCTCCAGTGCTCTCCTGGCCCTAGGGAACCCTGGGCTCCATGAGGCCTTGGCCTAGCCGGATTGTTTCCCACACTGTCACCTCCCCACCCTGTCACCTCCCCAGACATGGGGCTGCATGCTCTGTGCCCTGGGTGGGACATTGCAAGGAGTTCTGCCTTCGAGGCTTGGATCACAGTAAAGCCTCTGCCATGGGGATGTGCTGGCTGAAACAGATGTGGTTGAACCAGCCATAATATGTTGGCCTTGGGCAAGTCATCTGTGCCTTGCTTCCCTTTCCCCAGCAGCCAGACGGGGATAATAGCACCTATTTCACCCGTACTCAGGTGCTCACTTGTTAGCAGGAACTGAGTCCCGGATGAGGTGCAGGTGGAGCCATCGAGGCAGCACTGCAGCTGGACCTGGGTCTGAGTCTGAGCTCCTGGCTGTGATGTGCATCACTCTCTCCATTTATTTATCTGAAGGACAGGGCTGTGCTGTTCTGGGGTCACTGTGACAATGCAACTGGCCTGTGTGAGTTGGTGGTGGCCTCCTGAGATGGTTTGAGGTGGGCTGGAGGTGTCTTGAATGTCCCCTCACCCTCACGGGGAAGACCCACTTAGGGAAGACTCATGTGTCGGTATGGAGGAACCCACGTTCCCTGCCCCTCAGCTAGCCTCTGTCCCTTCCCAGCCCCCTCTGCTGTCCTGCAGGCTCTGGCAGTGGCCATCCAGCAGGCTCTGGCAGTGGCCATCCAGCTTGGTGGCCATCTGGCTGGTCCACTCTTCCAGGTGGACCCTCTGTCCTCATGTGGTGCAGGTCCCATTGCGCCACCTCCAGACAGGCCACGCTAGCCCCAGGGCCTCCGTTCCGTGTTACCCAGCCCCCACCCCCAGGTGTGTGCCCCCTCCCTAAAGCCCACCGTGTCCACCAGCTGTGTTTGAACTCTGTCTCTGTGCAAGGCCTAATGCAAAGCCTGAAACAGCCTGGCTTGTAGAGGGCCAGGAGACCAAAGCTTGAAGACAGAGTGATGGTCTCCCAGAGCCCACTTAGCCTCAGCCCCAGGGCTGTGTCCATGCTGGTCCTGGCTCCAGTGAGCCAATTCTCTCCCCTGACGCCTGTAAGGGCTCCAGTGGTGATGGAGGAAGCTGGAGAGAACAAGGCTGTCTGAACCCTCCCTCCCTGAGAAGGCCCAACGGGGAACGTTTTAGGCATCAGGGCATTCTAGGGGGCGTCTTCCAGGGACCCCTCCTATACCCTGCCCTGCCCTGGCTCTCTAGTGAGAAATTGCAGTTGCTTGGACAGTGGGGCTGACTCAGGACAAATGCATATATTAGGCTGGTCTTCGGGGTGCTGGGGTGGGGGCACAGGCGCTTCAGGGATAGGAAGGAGAGGCCTATGTGTTCCAGAAGTACAGAGGAACCTGGTGCCGGCCGCAGTCAACCCCGATGTGATGATCTTTCTACCCACCCTCTTTGGCATCTTGTTGCTGGCTGCTGTCTTTGGCCAGGTAAGCTCATGGTCTGGGCTCCTGGGCCTCCCCACTGCCTGCAGATAGGGGAGCCTTTGGGCCAGGACTATCCTTGGCTCCCCTTCCAGGTGGTGGGTTCAAAGACCATTCCTGGGTTCCACCACCGCCAAGCCTCAATTGTGTCTTGATGGGCCCAGGAATTGCCGGGGCTTTCTAGGTTAAGACCCTTGCCTATCTGGTGTGCCCCCCTGCAGTAGGGGGATGCAGGGGTCAGCCTCAGTCTCTGCCTTGGGAGCCTGCCTTACCTTGCCTGAACTCAAGCGATCTGCCTGCCTTGGACTCCCAAAGTGAGTGATTATAGGTGTGAGCCACTGCACCCAGCCCAGCCTTGACTTTGAAATATATGTTGTACATCCAGACAGCAGCGAACTCTGGGGGAACACCAAAGATGAGGAGAATGAGAGAAGAGATACCTCCAATTAAAGGTTAAGAAGAGATGCTTCAACTTATATTTTAAAAAGTCACTGCAGGTTGGGCACAGTGGCTCGCACCTGTAGACACAGCACTTTGGGAGGCTGAAGTGGGTGAACGGCTTGAGCCTAGAAGTTTGAGACCACCCTGGGCAACATGGCAAAACTCCATCTGTACAAAAAATACAATAATTAGCCAGGCACGGTGGTGCCTGTGGTCCCAGCTACTTGGGAGACTGAGGTGGGAGGTCGAGGCTGCAGTGAGCTGAGATCCACCACGCCACTGCAGCCTGGGCGACAGAGTGACATCCTGTCTTAAAAAAAAAAAGTCACTGTTTTGGGGTTTTCTGGGTGACACCTCTGTTTCCATAAAAAAAAAAGGGTCGAGACAGTATGTATTACTGATTCAAAATCATAACCAGATGCTTAGAGTAAATCATTGTATCTATTGTTTCAAAAACCAACCTCAGGATTATTAAAAGTTAATTTTATTGGGTTTTTCTTTAAGCTTGGCTGATTCACTCAGGTCTGTCACTTCCAAGCCCATGTTTTACTACTTTGTAACCCTATTTGGAAGGAAAGCTGCAGCTCACATTATGATCCATCCTGAGATGAAAAGTTTCACACGTATACACCGCATATACCCCCCACCACAGTATGATGACACGGCAACCCAACCTTGGGCAAATGGTACCACTGCCAGCAAATGCATTTTTTTCTTTACATTTTTTTTCTGTATTTCTTCTAACAGCAGCAAATGCATTTAACATTTTATTGAGATCCTCAACAGCTGCCTTTGGTTTGTATAGCAAATTGTTTACAAAGTAACTTGTTTCCATTTTTGATATTTTAATGAAAATTATGTTCTTCAGCTTTAAAGCTCTGTCTCCCTCCCAAAGAAAGATTAATAACTAACTACCAAGTAATGATTATTTAGGAAAATAACAAAAGCAAAAACAGCTTGTAAACACTTCTGGAACATGGGTAAGGGTCCAAAGTCAAGACCTTCTGGGCCCAATGGAGGTGCTAGGCTTGTCACGGGACACCATCAGCACTTCCCCATCCACAACATCCTCAACAGCTGGGAGCCATGCGCAGACCCCGGGGGACTTCCTGTTCCACAAACTCCCCTCTCTTTTTCCTCTCCACCCTTGCTCTTGGGCCTCCCTTCCACATCTGCCTAACAAAGGCAGCAGGATCTTTAATACTGTTCAGCTTTGTCAATGGAGAGAGGATACTCTAGAAAGTTGAGAGATTCCCTGGTCCAGTCTGGGGGAGGAAAAAATATGCAGTGTAGCATAGATGGTTTTACTTGTCCACTCAGACACGTGCTCATACTTATTAGATGGATGTATCAGATGCTTCAGAAGTCCTGATGTGTATGTAGTAGCACAAAAGTTGCTTGTAAAAAGGAAGTTGCAAAATGCTAAAAATTTCTGCAGCAGTTCAGGCTCCTGATGACAAAGCTGGTTCTGTTAAGTAGTTATTTTGACATGCACAGCAGCTTTCGCTGTTAAGTCCTGTGTTCCAAGCGTTTCATTTAGACCATAGGAAGTTGAAATCAAAGTTTAAATGTTCTCTGCTGACAAAATGTGGTATATATCCATCAATGGACTTCTACTTAGTAATGAAAGGAGCAAACTACCAAAACCTGTTATATGTCACAGACCAACCTCAAAAACATTAGCTAAGTAAAAAAGCCAGACACGAGACCACATATTGTATAATTCCATTGATTTGAAATGTCCAAAAAAGGCAAGTTGATAGAGACAGAAATGGTCTGATTTACCTCAAGAGGTAGGGATTCAAGCTCTCTAGGGTACATGTGATACATACATGAGAAAAAATAAGGAAAAGAAAAGAAATTTATATGTAAATAAATGAAAATAATACTTCCCCCTGATTATAAAGAAAATTGCATTCTTTTTGTAATAATTTGGAAGATAAAATATGAAGAAAAGTCTTTAATTTTGCCACTGAAAGCATTCTGGTTTGTTGCTTTTTATACTTTTTTATGCATATGAACATTTTAAAAAGTAGAATCGTAATATATAGTCTTTTGTCACTATGCTTTGGGCATATTTCTATGGCAGTAAATATATCCTTGGCATCATCTTTTTAAAAGCTCGATGTATATTAAGTTAATCATTGCCACCCCAGAAGTAAATTTTCTTATATATATATTTTAATGGACGCAAGCAAGCATTTTGGGGCTGAATTCATAGAAGTAGAATTTCTGGAGGAAAATAACATAAAATAGTTTTAAGATTTTTAATAGAAATTTTCAAATTATCCTGCAGAAAATTGGTTCAGTTTATACTCCCAACAGGGGCAGAGCTCCAGTGTCCCCCCTCTATTTGTCCTTTGCTGATATTTAAAGAGAAAATCTCATTGTTTTCATTACATTTCTTTGGTTTCTAGTGCTTTTGAAACTTTTTTTTTTTTTTTTGAAATGGAGTCTTGCTCTATGGCCCAGGCTGGTGTGCAACAGTACAATCTCGGATAACTGCAACCTCTGCCTCCTGGGTTCAAGTGATTCTCCTGCCACAGCTTCCCGAGTAGCTGGGATTATAGGTGCCCACCACCATGCCTGGCTAATTTTTGTATTTTTTAGTGGAGATAGGATTTCACCATGTTGGTCAGGCCCATCTCAAACTCCTGACCTCAGGTGATCCACCCGCCTCGGCCTCCTAAAGTGCTGGGATTACAGGCGTGAGCCACGGCCCTGGCCTTGAATCTTTTTTATATGCTTATTGGCCATTTTTATTCTTGTGGGAAGTGCCTGTTTCTCCATTGCCTATTTTCTGGCCAAGCTCCCAAGTCACGTTTCACTTAATTTTTATCCTAGTGATTGAAAGCATTTTAACATAAACAGGAGCAGGACAGACTGTAATTATCTAGATCTTGCTCTGTCACCCAGGCTGGAGTGCAGTGGCTTGATCATAGGTACCACAGCCTCATACTCATGAGCTGAAGCGATTTTTGTACCTCAGCCTCCCAAGTAGCTAGGACTACAGGTGTGTGCCACCACGCCCAGCTAATTTTTAAAATTTTTTGTAGAGATGCGAATTCACTATGCTGCCCAGGCTGGTCTTGAACTCCTGACTTAAAGTGATCCTCCCACCTTGGCTTGCCAAAATGTTGGGATTACAGGTGTGAACTAATGCTCCTGGCCGAGAGCTCATTTTGTTTGCTAGTGGTGATCTTGGTATCTTTTTATATTTGAGGCTTTGCTGTTAGTGCTGAAGTATTACACTCACCATCCGAGGTTTGCAGGACTTTTGTTTTAATATTGAATAGATGGAACTGTTTAGTTCTGCATCTTTGCGGGTATACAAAATGTGCCTACCAGGACTGTGCTTTATATCCATTGAAAGCAAGAAGTAATACAGTAAAACTTTGCCTGGCTAGAGGCTTTGGAAGAATGGTGTATTCTGATTTAATGCTATTAACTTGGAAGTGTGAAGGTGAAAAGAATTCAAAACTTACATTTCCTGTTGAATGCAATTTGAAAATACAGCCAGTGATTCCACTTTTCTTCTCTAGTAAGTTTGGACATTCTGATCTACTTACTGTTTTATTATAGAACTGCTAGTGTGCCTGAGACTTACATTGTGAAGACACTTTTTAAAAAACTTGAGAGGTAAGAGGGTGTAAATGGTATTGTAGGAGATCAGACTGGATGAGAACTGACACTTGTAAATATACTTTTTAGGCTGAATCTCTGATTGCCATTTGTTTTCTTATTTAACTCATAAAAATAAAACATATTGGGTGGAGGGTGGGAGTAGGAAGGAGATTTATGTCTTTTAATTGCATGCCATTGTTTCATATCAAGACAGAACATATGGCATCCCTGGCTTTGGACCTACAGAAGGAAACACGTTTTTCTACCTGCTGTATGCCGGAGGTTCTTGAATACCTGGAGGGATCACTGCAGCACAGATTGCTGAGCCCTACTCCAGAGTTTCTGAGTCACCAGGTCTGGGGTGGGGCCTGAGAATTTGCACTTATAAAAAGTTCTCAGGTTCTGCTGGTGCTGCTAGTCCAGAGACTACATTTTTGAGAACCACTCTTGTCTACTAACTGTAAATTGTAGAACTCTAGAACAAAGCTTAGTTTGGTGTGGGAAAAGAAGCTCACAGGTTATGGAGCAAATCATGAAAGATTGAACCCTTGATCCCAGCCTAGTGTGGAATTCAGGTAACAGGCAATACACAGTGACATAACACAATTCTTGGTTTTCATGATTGCAAGTCGTAGCCAAGTATCAAGTGAGAAATTCAGTTTCATTTGCAAGGCTTAGAGAGACCAGGTGATTCTAGAAAAATAGGCCTTGTATATGCTTTAAACCAGTAAAGAGCTTTGAGTGCTTATTAAATGGAAAGCTTTGTGTTTTTATTTATTTTTGACTATTTTTTTTTTTTTTTGAGATGGAGTCTCAGTCTGTCACCCAGGCTGGAGTGCAGTGGCATGACCTTGGCTCACTGCAACTTCCGCCTCCCGGGTTCAAGTGATTCTCCTGCCTCAGCCTCCCGAGTAGCTGGGATTACAGGTACCCACCACCACACCTGGCTAGTTTTTGTATTTCGAGTAGAGATGGGGTTTCACCATGTTGGCCAGGCTGGTCTTGAACTCCTGACCTAAGGTGATCCACCCACCTAGGCCTCCCAAAGTGCTGGGATTACAGGTGTGAGCCACCACACCTGGCCCAAAAGCTTTGTGTTGTTAAAGATATTAGACATGTTTCTTGTTTTTTAAAAATTCTTAATAATGTAGGAGAATAAGGGAAATGTTTTTTTCCAAAACAGAGAAATCATTGTGATTATTTTACCTTATTGGAATGTTGGATAATATAGTCCACTTCATTCATTAATCATCAAACATGCTATGGATTTTCCATTTTTATAGGATTTGTGTCTTAACTGGGGTAATACTGGTAATTCTTATACTCCATCTGAAGATGAAAAATGTAGGCCAAAATCATAGACCATGCATAGAAGCTGGATAATGAAGACAGCTCTGGAGGAACATGTGGACACACACATACTGACACACATATATATAAGGTATAAACACATATATTTTTTAAAGTTTATTTTTAACATTTTAAAGCAAAAGCCGGCCCTCCCCTCTCCCGGATTAGGCAGGCCCCGCCCCTCTCCCCAAGTGGGCGGGGACAGCAGTTGCATGGGCAGCATTCCTTGTGATGTCACAGGTTCCTCTGGACACACTGCTGCCTGGCCACGCCTCCTTTCCCTTTCATCTTTCTCATTGACCAATGGGATTGGAGCATTAAGGCCACACCCCTATTCTGCATTCTAGTGTGGCCCTGGTTACGCCTCCTCTGGCTCAGTCACACAGCTGCCTGGTAGGTGACTGGAGGTGTTTGCTGATGTGGCCCCAACCCTATCTCCCTCCCCACCCCATGATGTCAGAAGAAACTCGACAGAAAAAATTGGCAGCAGCCAAGAAAAAGGTAAAAAGCCAAGAAAAAGGTCATGGCCCCCCAACATAGCCAGAGATTCCCTCTGATGACAAGACCACTCCCAGAGTCCATATCACTCCTGAGGCACATCGGGCTCGCCCCCCCACCCCGGTGCCTCTGGGCTCCCCCAACCAAAGTCTGTCAGTCAGCCCCGCCCCTTCAGCAAGCAGCCCAGCCTCTGCCCTCGCCAGTCACCCTGCGGTGACTTTGGGTGGGTGACTGCTGGGGCTCCCTGCTCCATATTCAGCCCTCACGTCCTGCCACCCCAAGCCCAACCTCCCTGGGTTCTTTGGGCTCACCTCTCCAAGGACCTGGGCCCCCAGCCCCAACTCCCCAGCATTGCCAGTCATCCCTGGGTGACTTTGGGCTGGTGACTCCTGGGGTTCCCTGAGCAGACTCTGCTCTCCCCTCCTGCTGACCCAAGCCCGACCTCCCTGGGCTCTCTGGACTGGCATTTCCAAGGACCTGGGTCCCAGCCGTATGCCCCCCTCCCCCATCGTGGATTGGCAACTCAGCCATTGCACCGGTGTGGTTCCCCCCACCCCCAGGAGGAGTGGAATGTAGTGATGTCACAATCCCCCTAGGAACTGTCATTACTGCTGCAAGACCGGCCTTTGATGTTACAACCCAGTCCCCTAAGCATTCTCACCCCATTTCTGGTTCCTCTGGTCACAGCACAAATTTCCAGCTAGAAGGGAAATGGGGACTATGGGACCTAGAGCAAGAGGTTTCAGGCTGCCTTACTCCCTTCACATAGACATGGACAGTGTGAAAAGCCTCCACGTCCCCTGTGAGCTCAAAACATTGACAGTATCTCTGGGTGGTGATGGGAGAATCGGTTTGGTTTGGTTTTCTCCCAGGCTTTGACTCTCTAGAGAGACTTTAACTTTTTTTCTGAGTTCTCCACCTCATATTCTAATTCTCCACGGTTCTGGGACCAGACTGCCCTTCAGTCAGTGGTCTCTGAAGTGAGATTTGCTCATCTTCTGTGGAATAGATCTTGGGAAACTGAACTTGACAGCTTGAGTCTTCCTCATATCATCTCAACTTGGGGTACATTGAGTGCCACAGGATAAATGTGGGAGATCTTTCTGAAGCATCAGTTTCCCTTGATTCTCTTGAGAGAGAAAAAACATTAATGTACTTAGGGATGACCCTCATGTAGGTTTCTAAGAGTATACCAGACTTCTCTCTGAAAAGAGACTTGGGTTGTCCTCTTTCTGATAAATTCCCAGATTTAACAAAAAAGCTGCCTTCTTCCATGAGGACACATTGATATAAAAGTTTGAGAGATACTGGTGCACTTCTTCACACTAACAGACATGTGAGGATGTATGACTCTAAACCATACAGCGTGTAGTTCCTGCCTATGTAATGTTTACTTTTCTACCTCTGCCTCTGGTTTTGGTTCCTGGCAGATGCTGATTCATGGCAAAACCCCAGAGCTTGGAGTCAGAAGACTGAGTTTAAGTTCCGTTATTCCCCCCCCCCCACTTTTTTTTTTTTAGCCATAATATCCATCCCGCTCAGTCACTAAGTAATTGTGACAACACCTTGTACAGTTGTTGGTGGCATTAAATCAGACGATGTATAAGAGTATTTTGCAAAAACTGTAAGGAGGGTGTGGCTGTAGGGGCCGGTAGTTCTCATGAGTATTACTGCTCTTCTTTCCCACAGCTAAAAGAATATCAGCAGAGGAACAGCCCTGCTGTTCCAGCAGGAGCGAAGACAAAAAAGAAAAAAACTGGCAGTAGCCCTGAGACAACCACTTCTAGTGGTTGCCACTCACCTGGGGATGTGAGTCTTGGCTGGCCTGGCTCCTGGTGACAGGGGGCCCAAGGGACAGTAGGGGGTGATTGTTGAGATTGCTGGGTACTGGTTAAGAATTCTGGGTTTGAATCCTGCTTCTCCATCTTCTAGGGATCTGATTTATGGCAAGTTGCTTGAGCTCTTTGGGCCTCTCTTTTCACATCTGTAACATAAGGGTAGTATTGTTTGACTCCCATTTGTGAAGTTTAAATGAGATTCCAGATACCCAGGAAATGGTCATTGCTGTTTGATTTTCCTGATCCTCACTCTCAAGGGGAAGCTAGGCTAATGAGTACAGCCGCTTGCCATAAGGCTGTCCTTTTAGGAGTCACTGAAGGGGGCCCAGGGTGTGGTGAGGAGAGCCCCAGGCACTAGGAGCAAGAGAAGGTCTAACTTGCCACCAGCTTGCTGGGTGACCACAGAAAAATCACTTCTGCTGAGCCTCAGTTTCCTTCTCTATAAGATGATACTGGATAAGATCAGTGTCTTTCAAACTTGTTTTTTAGCTGGAGCCCCCTTAGTTCAAGTGAACTCTTACCCAGGAGTCTGTTTTTTTAATGGAGGTGGAGGTCTGGAGCTCTACCAGATTCATCACCCGTGTCCTGGGCCTGAGGAGAGGGGTCCAGTGTGCGTATTAAGAGCTTCATTGGTCAGCTGACTCCACTCTGTGACTGCATCACTCAGGGGACTTTTCCATCTATTTGTTCCTGTCCCTGGCAAGGCAGCAGGTGGCCATTTGGAAGAATGGCACAGGCCATGGTTTTAATCTCCTCTGCTCTTCTTCAGCGTTCCCTTTTCCTGAACCCACATCTTCCTCCTACCCTGACTTTCTTGCTTCTCTGTAAGCCACTTCTGTCTTTCCCCCGTCCTTGTTTTACCCTTGTCACCTCTTGTAGATTCAGGACATTCTGAAGTTGCTGGTGTCCAACCTTAACCACTCCAATGGGGTAGCGCTCCCCCATTGGACAAGTGGAAGGTGAGGCAGTGCCAAGACCCCTCTCTGGCTTGCTGTCTGCAGCTGTGCATGGCCCTGAGGCTTCTCTGGTTTGGGGGATACTTGGCTCCTGCCTTGTTTTATGTTGCTGCCATTAACCTTCAGCCTGTTTCTGTCTGCTTCTTCACCTGCTTGATTGATTGGGCTTTTTCCTTCCCCGCATGTTTTATCATCTTGGAAATGGTGAGACCTAAAAGTTTAAAAGTAATTTGGGAATAATGTACAGAGCAGGCATGTGGGATTTGGGCCTTTTTTTCTTTTTTTTTGTTTTTTTTGAGGCAGAGTCTCACTCTGTCATGCAGACTGGAGTTGAGTGATACGATCTCAGCTCACTACAACCTCTGCCTCCCGGGTTCAAGTGATTCTCTTGCCTTAGCCTCCTGAGTAGCTGGGATTACAGGCACCTGCCACCACGCCTGGCTAATCTTTGTATTTTTAGTAGAGATGAGGTTTCACCATGTTGGCCAGGCTGGTCTTGAACTCCTGACCTCAAGTGATCCACTAGCCTCAGCCTCCCGAACTGCTGGGATTACATGTGTGAACCACTGTGCCCGGCTCCTTGCTGTTTTTATACTTTCTCTATATACATAACTGTTTCCCATGAAAGTTTTTTTTTTAAATTTCTCATTTTTATTACTCCTGCATCATCTGTTACCCTGAAAGATCTGGAAGTAAGAGGTCCTGGGCTGAGGTGCAGTGACTCTGCAGGCCAGCCTTCCAACCTCCTCTCACAGTGGGGGCTGGGTGACCCTCTGCCAGCTGAGACAGCCCACACACACCCCAGCCCTAATTATTGTTCTCTCTACCTCTCCCCACAATCCTCTTCCAACTCCTCCTCTCTGCATGTGCCTCACAGCCAGTACCAAGAACTAGCAACAGCCCTGCAGTCAAGCTCCATGACAATCAGTCAACTCAATGAAAACATAGAATCATTGATAAGAGTCCAGTGGGGTCCCCTGATTCCACGCTGCCAATCCTGGGCTTTAGTTTCCCCTTGGGGCCCTGAAAAAAGGGGCTGGGGGCCCCTGGTGCCAAGGGCAAATGGGGAGCTGGAGCACCCAGGCCTCATCTGGAGGGACCCCAGAGCACGGAGCATGCAGCATGGCTCTTCTGTTGCTGCCCTCTTTGCCGACTCTCTCTTCTCCAGACACCCCTGCTCCAGTCCTTGCCACACACGCCCTGGGGTTGTCACCTCTCAGGGAAGTGCTAGCCTGACTGGTTGTCAGGAGCCCTGTATTTCTGCCCTGACTCAGTCCCTAATTTGCTTTGAGTCTGGATGAGCCACCGTCCTCCTTGGGCTCGTGTTTCTAGAGGAGGTAGAGCATCAAAGGTCTCTGTTAGCTCTGAGAGTCTGAGATTTAAAGGCCCTTAGAATGGGAACCTCAGGGCCAAGGGCTCCTGTCTGTCCTTTTCCATCCTATATCTGTTGTGAAGAACCATACCTGGCCCGTGTGTGCTCAGTAAATGTTTGTTGAATGAAGGCACCTTTCTAAATCACAAGCTGGCAGAAGGGTGGGTCTTCTGAGACTCCGTCTCTAGAGGTTTATGTTACTGTCTTTTCAAGAGAATCCAGATTCAGACTTTGAGTTCTGTGGCTGTGGGCAAAAACCAACAAAGACCCAATTCCTCTGTCTTTGGGAGCTTGAGGAGAGTTGACCAGTTCGTGTTGCCATTGGGTCTGAGAATGTTGCCTTTAAAATCCATTGCTGGCCCCTGCCTACCGCTTCCTGGTCTGGGGAATAGAGTTGAGGGGCCACTCTCAGTCACCTGAATTTGACTCTCCCCACAGAAACAGCAGAAGGAACAACTGGAACATCAGCTGGAAGAAGTAACGTGATTTCTTTGTTTGCTCACAACATGACTGCTGGGTTTGGGGGGCACTCAGCTGTAGAGGCGCCAGTCTCATCTTGCCCACTCCCAGCCTGGGGAAGAAGGCTCACCCCTCAGATTCCACCCCATCCCCACAGGGTCCCTGTTAACCTGGTCCCATGGGTGGGCCTGTCCTGGGGCATTGGTGGCATTCTGGGGGCATGTCTCTTGCTGTGCCATCTCTGCTCCCTGTGGTAAGAGCTCTGTCTTCCTCTTCCTATAGGCAAAGAAAGCAAACAATGAAATACACGAAGCACAAACGGAGCAGTTAGAGGTGAGTGGCGGGTGGGGATCTTTCTCCTGTCCTCTGGAGAATGTTTCTTTCCTTCTCTTTCAGCACTTCTTGGCTTTTCTCCCCAAACGTTCAATTCCAGGCATCAACATCCTCACATTGGAAAAGGAAGACTTGAAGACCGCCCTTTACCATACTAAACGTGCTGCCCGACACTTCGAAGGTGGGAATCTGGGCATCCCATCATCCTTCAACCTGGCACTTTGACAGGTCTTTAGGGGGAGTCTTTTGGGCCCCATATCAACCTCTCTCATTACAGAAGAGTCCAAGGATCTGGCTGGCCGCCTGCAATACTCCCTACAGCGTATTCAAGAATTGGAGCGGGCTCTCTGTGCTGTGTCTACACAGCAGCGGGAAGAGGACAGGGTGAGTCCAACCAGCTGCCCCATCCCCTGGCAGCCTGGCTTCCCAGATGGAGGAGTGAGCCTAAAGTCCCTTCTGGCAGGATGGAGTGTCCTGCCCAGAAGGCAGCATGCCATTTCTCACTACTTTGTGTGATGGTTGTTAGAGGCAGCCTGGGGCTGAGTCAGCTGCTGTGGGTGAGTTGGGGGGCACTGTGGGGAGTGAGCACTGGATGCAGAGCTCAGAGGCCAAGTGGCCTGCCCTGCCCTTTCCTGGCTGTGGCCTGCCAAGTCCAGGTGGGGTATTGGGTAGTTGTTCTGTGAAGGTACAGAAGAGTACTTTTAGTATGTTACCGTTTCTGTAGAGAGAGGAAAGGTGTGTGTGTGTACTATGATAATATACAAAAACATGTCTGCAAGCATTCATAAAAAACTCAGGAGAGAGTAACAGGGTGCCTGGGAGACACCTCCCTTCTATACCTTCTGAGTTTGGGACTATATGAATGTATCATCCTTTCAAAAAGCAAACAAAAGATTAATTTCCCCCTTCCTATCTGTGCCCCCACCCCCAGCAAGAAACATGGGCTTAGAGAATAGGATAGACCTGGGTGTTCAAATCCCAGCTCTGTCTAAGTGATCTTAGGCAAGCACTTAACCTCAACACTCGATGTTTTTCATCTACAGAATAGAGGTAATCCTAGTAACTCTCATATGGTGGTTGTGAGGATTAAATGGGATTGCTAGCATGGAACCTGGTGAAGCACTCCATAACGGTGCAAACAGTGGTAGTAATAACAGCAATAACAATAGCAATATATCTGATCTCTCTGGGCCTCTGTTAGCCAGCTGTAAATTCGATCTCTTTCCCTGTCCCTTCCAACTTTACTGAGTTCTTTTAATAACCAGGCCACGGGCTTGGAAATGCCTTGATCTTTACTAACCGAGTTGTATATTGAGCCTAGCCCTAGCCCTTTTAAGGGGCACTGCCTGGGCTCCCCAGATCGAAACTTCTCACTCTTCACCATCCAGTCCTCGAGCTGCAGTGAAGCGAT